>NC_091447.1:20738732-21353365 GCF_964237555.1 Oryctolagus cuniculus
TATTATTTTGGTAATTTATCTAGGATTCCACATCCCAGAGCAAACAAGAATTTCCACCTCTGGGGCTGGCGCTGTAGGTGAAGCCTCCGCTGTGGCACTGGTTGGTGTCCCGGATGCTTCACTTCTGACCCAACACTCTGCTGATGGCCTGGGAAAGCAGAGGAAGAGGGCCTGAGTGCTTGGACCCCCTGCACCCTCTAGGGAGACCCGGAAGAAGCTCCTGGCTGCTGGATTCAGATCAGCGCAGCCTTGGCCATTGAGGCCATTTGGGGAGTGAACCAGATCATGGAAGAACTCTCTCTCTCTCTCTCTTTCCCTCTCTCTGTAACTCTGCCTCTCAAATAATAAATCATGAAAAAAAAAAAAAGAATTTCCACCTCTACAAGAACAGGTTAGCTGTCTCCTGGCGACTCAGCATTGTAGAGGATCCCCAGGCTCTCAGGAGGTAGAAGCCAGGAGATTCCTGCCTGCCAGGCAGGGCTGCCACAGTGGAGGTTCCCTGGCAGGCTCGGCTCCCACGCGGAGAACTGCGTGGGCGTGGCCACGTCTTGCTGAGCGTTAGAAATACCCCAGGAGGCAGGATGGCTTGTGTCCCCCGCCTCCTGTAAGAGGGGTTCTGATTCTCTGATTCTACCTTCCTTCTCTCCAGGTTCAGGCCCCCACAGTCAGCTGTGATGGCGATAGAGCTTCCTAAACTTTTGGTTGAAGTCTTGCGGGATGAGAGGTGTTGGACCACTTTTGGATGCTGGAGAACCCGGGGACCCAGTCTCAGCCCAAAGTCTTCATGGAGAGGGGAGCTGCCCTCACACCTACCCTAAGCCTCAGTAGCACGAACGAGGCAGATGCGAACAGCACAACACATCTTCTTAGAAATATTCTTTGTCAAATAGAATTACTCTTACCTATGTAAATCAACACGCTCCTTTTGTAAGTAGAGGGACCATCAATAATGACCATGTATTTATTCCTCAAATTACAAAATACTTAATGGCTATTCCATATTTTATCAACGCAAAGCACATGTAAGCACTGGACATTTGCAGGGGTTATTTAGTGTTCATTATTTTCATGTTTTCCTATGTTTTGCAAAATGTTCAGTGATTTAGCACATGTGAGGACATAGTTATAATATCCCTTGTAAATTCAGTTAGGTCTCACAAGCTTAATCTAATCACCATCTCACTTGGAAAATCTTAAAACAAGTTACATTGCTAAGTGTTTGATTAATCTTTTATTGCCTATTTCCAGTTTATTATTTTCCCCTGGTGACAGTGGAAACACCACTGAGAATGATGATGTCCTTTCATTAATGATGTAGATTGCTTTATTTCCAAATGTTCACACATCGCGGTTCCATGTGTACCATTCTCAGTATTCCAAAGTCAGTCTGTTCCTCAATAGTGTTTTTTATTAGAAGGGAAAATATTTCACACCAAACATTTTAGTAACATCATGAACCAAATATGAAATCTTTTTTAAAATGTGAAAGAGGGCCAAAAGCCCTAATGTGCAAAGAAGCCCTGTAAATTGATTTGAATAAACACTAAGTATCCGTAATGTGCCGAGTTTCGGCAGATTATGAGCCAATAAAAAGTCCTTTGCCACAAATTTGACCAATCCAAGGTGATTATGATCACCATGTAGAGAGTTACAACAAACTTGTAAGAAGAACGTTGACACATCCATTCAGGAGCACTGAAGTCCAGTAATTAAGCACTCAAAGCTCTGGAGTTTGACAGAGATGGGTTCAGATCCAGGCCTTGTGTCTTGCTCTGTGCTGTTGGGCAAGAACCTTACCTTCCATATACCTCTTCAAGTTTAATTTGTAATACAAAGTCAACAAAAGCAGCTGCCGACAGTGTAATTGAAAAGAAAACAGGGGCCAGCATTGTTGTGTAGCAACATATGGGTGCTGGTTCAAGTTCTGACTGCTCCACTTCAGATCCCACGCCCTGCTAATGTCCTGGGGAAAGCAGGAGAGGATGGCCCAAGTACTTGGGCCCCTGACATCCATGGGGAAGACATGAAAAATGCTCCTGACTCCTAGCTTCTGCCTGGTCTCGCTCTGGCCACTGCAACCATCTGGGGAATGAACCAGCCAATGGAAGATCTGTGTGTGTGTGTTTACCTCTCTCTCTAACTCTGCCCTTCAATTTTTTTTTTAAATTTATTTGACAGATGGAGTTAGACAGTGAGAGAGAGAAAGACAGAAAGAAAGATTTTTTTTTTTTTTTTGACAGGCAGAGTGGACAGTGAGAGAGAGAGACAGAGAGAAAGGTCTTCCTTTTGCCATTGGTTCACCCTCCAATGGCTGCCACGGCTGGTGCGCTGCGGCCGGTGCACCACGCTGATCCGAAGCCAGGAGCCAGGTGCTTCTTCTGGTCTCCCATGCGGGTGCAGGGCCCAAGGACTTGGGCCATCCTCCACTGCACTCCTGGGCCACAGCAGAGAGCTGGCCTGGAAGAGGAGCAACCGGGACAGAATCTGGTGCCCTGACCGGGACTAGAACCCGGTGTGCCGGTGCCACAGGCAGAGGATTAGCCTAGTGAGCTGTGGCACCAGCCGAGAAAGGTCTTCCTTCTGTTGGTTCACCCACCAAATGGCCGCCGCGGCCAGCGCACTGCACCGATCCGAAGCCAGGAGCCAGGTGCTTCCTCCTGGTCTCCCACGCAGGTACAGGGTCCAAGCACTTGGGCCATCCTCCACTGCCTTCCTGGGCCACAGCAGAGAGCTGGACTGGAAGCGGAGCAACTGGGACTAGAGCCCAGAGCCCATATGGGATGCCAGCGCTGCAGGCAGAGGATTAACCAAGTGAGCCACAGCACCGACCCCCTTAAATAATTTTTTTTTTAAAGAAAGAAAATAAATCAGATCATACATGAGTGAATCTTGGTGCAGTTACCAGGATTCAGTACTTACTGTTTTTTCAGCAAAAGATACGAATGGGTAATTTGCAAAGCAAGAAACACGAAAGGGGCCCTGTGCTGTGGCGAAGTGGGTTAACGTCCTGGCCTGAAGCGCCGGCATCCCATATGGGTGCTGGTTCAAGACCCGGCTGCTTAACTTCCAATTCAGCTCTCTGCTATGGCCTGGGAAAGCAGTAGAAGATGGTCCAAGTCCTTGGGCCCCTGCACCCGTGTGGGAGACCTGGAAGAAACTCCTGGCTCCTGGCTTCAGATCGGTGCAGATCGGATTGAGACGATTTTGCAGGAGATAATTTGACCATTCTTATCCAGGGCTTTAAATATGTTATGGCCTTAGACTAAGGCTGCAGCCGTAGGTCTGTTCCAGCAGGCACCACTCACACTGAAGTTTGAGCTTGTGTTCCTGGGAGCATCATTTTTGCAGACTGCTCTGTAAGCAGTGCTGTTGTGAGTCGTGAAGTTGGTGGCCTTCCACTAATGTGTTCAACCTACAGCACTCAAGTCTGAGAAAGTAAACAGTAATCACATGGAGATTTGCATGGAGGGAGCTTCATCTCATGCAATTCACAGAAAGCAAAAATGGAACACTTCACATTTCAATCAGAATAGGAAGAATGAAATAAATTATTGTGGATTTATACAACAGAGTTTTATATAGTCATTAAAATTCACGTTAAGGGTGGGTGTTGGGGTGCAATGGGTTAAACTGCCGCTCATTAAGCCCACATCCCGTATCAGGTCGCTTCAAATCCCAGCTGCTCTGCTGTCAGTCCAGCGTCCTGGAAGCAGCAGATGATAGCTCAAGTTCTTGGGACTTCGCCACCCATGTGGGAAACAAGGATGGAGTTCTAGATTTCTGGCTTAGCCAGGCCCAGCCTTGGCTGTGGTGTACATCTGGGGAGTGAACCAGCAGATGGAAACTCTCTTTCTCTCTTTGTTACTCTGCCTTTTAAGTTGATAAATAAGAAGCATTTTAAAATTCACATTAAGAACATGTTATTACATGGGGAAATATTCATACAAGTTCATCCAGAACACAAATAACTTTCTTAAATTGTATCCAAGCAGAAAAGTAAAACACCCATTTAAGAAGCAACACAGGCCGGCGCCGCGGCTCACTAGGCTAATCCTCCGCCTAGCGGCGCCGGCACACCGGGTTCTAGTCCCGGTCGGGGCGCCGGATTCTGTCCCGGTTGCCCCTCTTCCAGGCCAGCCCTCTGCTGTGGCCAGGGAGTGCAGTGGAGGATGGCCCAGGTGCTTGGGCCCTGCACCCCATGGGAGACCAGGAAAAGCACCTGGCTCCTGGCTCCTGCCATCGGATCAGCGCGGTGCGCCGGCCGCAGCGCGCCGGCCGCGGCGGCCATTGGAGGGTGAACCAACGGCAAAAGGAAGACCTTTCTCTCTGTCTCTCTCTCTCTCACTGTCCACTCTGCCTGTCAAAAAAAAAAAAAAAAAAAAAAAGAAGCAACACAATACAGAAAGTTAGACACTGATGACTTTAACACTCCAAGATAGCCGTCAAATATAAGTGAATGTAGACACTCTTTTTATGCGGAAGACAGAGACAGAGCGCTCACTGGCTGGTTCAGTCCTCAAATGCCCACAAAAACCAGGGCTGGGCTGAGGCCAAGCTGGGAACTGGGAACACAACCTAGGTCTCCCACGCGGGTGGCAGGGACCTGGTTCCTTGAGACAGGGTCCACGCAAGCAGGAAGCAGGAGCCAGGAGCCGACCCAGATACTGAACCCAGGCTCTGCAGTATGGGACACGAGTGTCTTAAGCGACATCTTCACAGCTAGGCCAAATGTCCACTTCCCAGATAGACATTTTTCATATAGTTCCTATCATATTTTTTTTTCCACGTGAATGTTCATACTTCTACGTTATGTAAACTGCCAAAAACAGACTTCCAGGGCCAACACTGTGTGAAACCACCACCTACAAGGCTGGCATTCCATATGAGCCATATCAAGTCTTGGCTGCTTCACTTCTGATCCAGCTCTCTGCTAATGTACCTGGGAAACCACTGGAAGATGACCCAAGTGCTTGGGACCCTGCCCCTGTGCGGGAGACCTGGAGGAATCTCCTGGCTCCTGGCTTTGGCCTGGCCTAGCCCTGGTTGTTGTGACCATTTGGGGAGTGAACCAGTGGATGGAAGACCTCTCTCTCTCAATCTCTCCCCATCTCTCTCTGCAATTCTGCCTTTCAAATATATAAATACATCTTAAAAAAGCACCCCCCCCCCAGAAAAGCAGGCTGATAAACTCCTAATCCCCACAGGGAAGAAAAGACAACAAAAGGATTAAAGTACTTATACAGGGCTGTGGGAATATGGATGCTTTTTTGGTTTTATTTGTCACATTTCTACCTCCAATGTGTCTACAGTATGCATGAATTCCTTTATAAAAAACATTTCAAATAACATAAATGCCATAAATGACTTCTTCTTCCTTAACTTACGACTATTTCTTTCAGTGCTTTCAATACAGAATATAAAAAGTAGAGAATATTCCTTTTGCAAAATGAAAAATAACACTCATTAATCATTTAGCAGTCTTCTTCTTAATGAAGACATGCAAATGTGTATGCAAATGAGCTGAACTTCTATTATGAGATGGTGACAGGTTGCTGTACAGAAGAGAAGGTAATGATAGAGTTTGAAAAATCGGAGGGCAGAGGAAGGTTAGCAGTGGTGGAAGATTTCTGTTCTGCATGCCTCAAAAGGATTGCATTAATCTCATAGTGTTCTTTCTAACGGTAATAAAATAACATCACAAAGAGCACTAAAAAATGAAGGCTACTCCTCATGGCAGGACACACAGAGTGTAATAGAATGTGAGCATGGAGAGCCAGATTAAAATGAAAAGGGAGAAATTATGCCATCCTGCTGACTTCTTCTTCAGTCTTGCAAGGTCATCATGTACTTGCCACATTCAGATCTTGTTACCCATCTATCATCTTAGGCTGTTTTTTTTTTTTTTTTACCCAATATCATATATTTGGATGAAAAAATTTTTAAAAGTCAGTTTAACACTCAAATATTTTGTCTGCACAATTGCACCTATTCACATATTTGAAATTCAAATGGAGTGAACTCAACACTGCTCAAGAGTGTGAGCACTCAATAGACAAAGATGAATGTCATAAGAGGATGGAGCATTAAGGCCCTTGAACAGAATTATCCCGGGGGGAAACTGAAGGGAGACTTAGAGAAAATCGGATCCATGGGACAGGGCAGGAGAGAGTTCCAGACAGCATGCTGTTGTGTTCTTCCTCTTCCTGCCCCTCCGTGTGGACAATCAGGTCAGCCTGCTGCCTCTACACGGCTGGGGAGCCAGGACAAAGATTACACACGCAGCTGCATTCTGCAAATACTTTCAAATCCGTATTATGGGGAAGATTTTTAGGGGATGGAAGGAAGAGGCACAGAGGGAAAAGCACCATCGCTGCCCTCCAGAATCTTCCCACTGCCTGAGAAGGCCAGGAGGGAAAGCAACCGAAAAACAGGGCCCGATTGGTTTGTTTGTTTTAAAGATTTTATTTATTTATTTGACAGGTAGAATTACAGAGAGTGGGAGAGAGAGACAGAGAAAAAGGTCTTCCCTCCGTTGGTTCACTCTCCAAATGGTTGTAACAGCCAGAGAGAGAGAGAGATCTTCTGTTGGTTCACTCCCTAGATGACTGCAACAGCCAGAGCTGTACCGATCCGAAGCCAGGAGCCAGGAGCTTCTTCCAGGTCTCCCACATGGGTGCAGGGGCCCAAGGACATGGGCCAACCTCCACTGCCCTCCTGGGCCATAGCAGAGAGCTGGACTGGAAGAGGAGCAACCGGGACTAGAACTGGCACCCATATGGGATGCCAGCAGAGGATTAACCTAGTGCGCCATGGCACCAGCCCATATATATATATATATATATATATATATATATTTTTTTTTTTTTTTGACGTGCTGACTTGGTGGCATAAACACCAGAAGAGGAGACTAAGTGACAGTTTAGCCTCACACAGGAGCTTGTTAGAAATGCAGGCCCTGAGGCCATGTATGAGGGTGGAGCGCACAGGAAGCTCTCCAGGGAATGGTTTTGGGTGTGCAGCTCTGCAGCTCAGGCCCGGTGATTAAAGAGGACAAGGGTTTCTGTTGCTCACAGTGAACTAACTTCCTTCCTCCCTTCCTTCCTTCCTTCCTTCCTTCCTTCCTTCCTTCCTTCCTTCCTTCCTTCCTTCCTTCCTTTTGACAGGCAGAGTGGACAATGAGAGAGAAACAGAGAGAAAGGTCTTTCTTTGCCGTTGGTTCACCCCCCAATGGCTGCTGCGGCTGCCGCACCGCGCTTCCTTCCGTTGGTTCACCCCCCAAATGGCCGCAACAGCCGGAGCTACACTGATCCGAAGGCAGGAGCCAGGTACTTCTCCTGGTCTCCCATGGAGTGCAGGGCCCAAGCACTTGGGCCATCCTCCACTGCACTCCCTGGCCACAGCAGAGAGCTGGCCTGGAGAGGGGCAACCGGGACAGAATCTGGCATCCATAAGCTTGGGCCCCTGCACCCACATGGAAGACCAGGAAGAAGCACCTGGCTCCTGCCTTCGGATCAGTGTAGCTCCGGCTGTTGCGGCCATTTGGGGGGTGAACCAACGGAAGGAAGACCTTTCTTTTTGTCTCACTCTTTGACTGTCTGTAATTCTACCTATCAAATAAATAAATTAAATCTTTAAAAAAATTTTAAAAAGTTCATAGAAAAATGGAGTTTTTAAAGGGTTAACTTTATTTTGGTGCAAAAGAAAATTTCGAACCCACTCTGGGATTTTCTCATAAATTCGTTTCCATGAATTTTTGAACCTCAGATCCATGTTTACGATGTTGCACAAAAATAAGCCAGTATTTTAGTCCCATTTTCCAAGAGCTTGTTGAAGTGTCCTTGTCTATATACACACGTGTATGAGGTGCGTGCAGCTAAGAGAGATTTATCATAACCTCAGTGGCTCACACGGGTACAGAGGCCGGCGGTTCCCAGGCCTGCTGGAGACCAAGGGGGAACTGACAGTTTGGTTCCAGTATGAAGACCTGCAGCCTTGCAGCCTAGGAGGAGCCAATGTCTCCGTTTGAATCTGAAGCAGCAACAAAGCTGGTGACCCAGTCTAAAGCAGCCAGGGAGAGTTTCCTCCTCCTGCCAGGGGAGCAGGAAGCTTTGTCCCAGGGAAGCCTTTGGCTGGATAGGTGGGGCCCACCCACACAGGGAGGGCAGTCACTTGGCAGTCCGAGTCTGCCAGTGTAGAGCTTTACCACATTTGGCATCACACACACAGAAATCCCCTGCATGACACCTGACCAAACACCTGGGCACTGGATGGCCCAGTCAAGTTGACATAAAATTAATGATCACACCCAAATTAATCACTGTAAACATTTAGTTTATTTAATTTGGTACCTTTTTTAAAAAATATTTTGAAAGTTAGAGAGAAAGAGGAAGACACACACACACACACACACATTCAGAGAGAGAGAGAGAGAGAGAGAGAGATCTTACATACAGTGGTTCACTCCCCAGTTGGCCACAACAGCTCCGGCTGGGTCAGGCTGAAGCCAGGAACCAGGAGCTTCATTCGGGTCTTCCACGTGGGTGGCAGGGGCCTAAACACTTCGGTCATCTGCTGCTGCTTTCCCAGGCACATTAGCGGGGAGCTGGATTAGCAGCCGGGACATGAACTGGTGCCCTTATGGGATTGCTGGCATTGCGGACAGTGGCTTTACCTGTTAGGCCACATCACTGGCCCCCGTTTGTCACCCTTCCAACTTTAGCCTTGAGGAATGGGATTTATGTGGAAGAGAATACAATTTTTGAGTGTAAATAGTTGATTCTTGTGGGCATTCGGCATAGAGGTTCACGTGCCACTGGGAAGCCTGCATCCCACATTCACCCTGGGTTTGAGTTCCAGTTCCGCATCCCTGCTTTCTGACAAAGCACACCCTGGGAGGCAGCAGGTGATGGCCAAGCAGGAGACCTAGGCTGAATTTCAGACTCCTGGGTTAGGTCTGTCCCAGCCCTGGTTGTTGCAGGCATTTGGGGAGTGAACCCATGGATGGAAAATCTGTCTGTCTCAATCTCTGCCTTTCCAATAATGAAAAATTTAAGGAGTCTTTTCTGCCTCTCTGTTTCTGCTCCTGTTAGATGTGGATGATAAGTACAGCCACCTGTGATAACACCTTTCCATCAAGTCGAGGGTTTCATTTTCATATATTCAGAACACATAAGAAGTTGAGTGTTTTTCCCCAAAGCAATTTTTCGAGCTGTGGCGTGAAGTATTTCTCTAGCATAAACATCACCCTTCAACCCCATCTGAGCTGAAAATCCCATTTCTAATCTTCTTTCTGATTGAGAAATGATAGAGTGGATTTGCCGGCAAACATCTGCCTCCCTGACAGCTGGCTGCTCTCGGGAGAGTAGCCCTGAAGTAGGTGTGTATTGTTGATATTTGCTCATCAAGAAGTCTATTTTAAAAATCATGACGTGGACCAAAATTGGAAGAAGAATGGCCTCGCTGTTGATTGACACGTTTTTGTCCTAACGTTGGATTGTGTCCTGTTTTCTCCCTTGTGATGTTAGTGGCGATGAATGAATTTGCTTCCCTCTCCTTCCCCTAGGACTGGTCTCAGCAAAACCATGAAGCAACATCAACCTTTGTCATTTTCAGCCAATCTCCTCAACAGAATAACCTATTTGCTAAATCCCATCTTTCCCAATAGTGGTTTCAAACATTAGCCATGTGTTGGAATACTTGCAAGTTTTTAAAAACAATACTCCCGGTCGGGGCGCCGGATTCTGTCCCGGTTGCCCCTCTTCCAGGCCAGCTCTCTGCTGTGGCCCGGGAAGGCAGTGGAGGATGGCCCAAGTGCTTGGGCCCTGCACCCCATGGGAGACCAGGAGAAGCACCTGGCTCCTCTCTTCGGATCAGCGCGGTGCGCCGGCTGCAGCACATCAGCCGTGGCGGCCATTGCAGGGTGACCCAACGGCAAAAGGAAGACCTTTCTCTCTGTCTCTCTCACTATCCACTCTGCCTATCAAAAAAAAAAAAAAAAAAAGAAAGAAAGAAAGAAAGAAAGAAAGAAAGAAAGACCAATACTAAGGGTTGGTTCCTACCCCAACAGATTCCAACTTGATTATTCTGGAGGAATGACCTGGGACTGGGACTTCTGAAAGCCTTCGGGGTGATGCTACTGTACACCCAGGTTGCCAATTCTCACACCGGCCCCCCCAATTCAAAATGTGGTGACGCATCTCCTCTTTGCTACCTTTGAGCTTGCTGGAGAGCAGGGTTTGGGGACTGGCCTAGGCCTGCTGAACCAGACTGCATTTTTGCAAGCCCTCAGGGCAATGTGTAGACAAGAGAAAGGTTGCACAGCCATGTCGTATGTGTTTATCCCCCTCTTAGAATCAAACTCAGCTTTTGTGGCATAGGAGAACACAGGTGGAAATAGTAATTTTATGTAATGCCTTGAAAACCCCAAAGGTGATTGAATTACAACAGGTGTTCAAAGCACTGTCGGAGTCAGTTAAGAAGTAGAAATTTTCTTTATGCAACGTCAAGCATCGAAAGCTAGATAGGCTGGGGATTTTCATTAGAGGGAGTTGTTGGTTTCTTGAAATCCCCTCACTTGGGCAAACAGCTTCGTGCTGTCCCTGATACGATGCCTGTCCCTGCCCAGGCCCTTGGAGTCCAGAGCACCAGTCCTGTGAGTTTTCTGCAGTCTGCCCTAAGGCTTGTGTTTGATGCAAGGCAAAACAACAGCATAATCCCAGGCTGCAATAGAAAACCATGAGTATTCAATGAAGGTCTTGCGTTGTGGCACAGTGGGTTAAGCTGCCATCTGTGACAATGGCATCCCATATGAGTGCTGGTTCAAGTCCCAGTTGTTCCACTTCTGATTCAGTTCCCTGCCATTGTGCCTGGGAAGGCAGCAGAAGACGGTCCAAATGCTTGAGCCCCTGCACCCATGTGGGAGACCCAGAAGAAGCATCTGACTCTTGGCGTCCATCTGGCCCAGCCCCGGATACTGCACCATCTGGGGACTGAACCAGCAGATGAAAGGTCTTTTTCTCTCTGTCTCTATCTCTGTAAGTCTGCCTTTCAAATAAACAAATCAATCTTTAAAAAATGAAAAACATGAGTGTTCAAAGCAAAGAAAATGTGTGTTAAATTTTTCTTTTTATTTATTTGAAAGAATGAGAGAGAGAGAAATATAAAGGAGAGAGAGAGGAAGATCTTCCATCATTTGGTTCACTCCCCAGATGTCTGCAACAGACAGGGCTGGGCCAGGCAGAAGACTGGAGCCAGGAACTCCTTTTGAGGATCCAAAAAAAAAAAAAATGTATTTTAAAGACTTCCTTTCTCAACTGAGCAAAGGCTCAAATGGGAAAATATTTACCAAAAAGGCAGAAACTTCAAACAGAAACTGACAGGTAAGTTTTTCTATCAGCATGTTCTGAAAAGAATCAACAAAAGGTGGGATCAAACAGGTGCCTACACTTATTTTTTTCTTATATCACTTTTTGTTACACTCTGCCATACAATCTACACTTTAACAAAACAGATTCCTTGTGAGAGTGGAATGACTTAGTTTTTGGTATAAGGTGAATATACTTATTTGTTGATGCCTATAAAATAAATAAAATTTTTTTTGACAGGCAGAGTGGACAGTGAGAGAGAGAGATAGAGAGAAAGGTCTTCCTTTTGCCATTGGTTCACCCTGCAATGGCCGCCACAGCTGGCGTGCTGTGGCCGGTGCACCACGCTGATCCGAAGCCAGGAGCCAGATGCTTCTCCTGGTCTCCCATGCGGGTGTAGGGCCCAAGGACTTGGGCCATCCTCCACTGCACTCCCGGGCCACAGCAGAGAGCTGGCCTGGAAGAGGGGCAACCGGGACAGAATCCGGCGCCCCGACCGGGACTAGAACCCGGTGTGCCAGCGCTGCAAGGCGGAGGCTTAGCCTAGTGAGCCGCGGCGCCAGCCAAAATTAATGAATTTTTTATAGTCTTTCCTTTCTTGGCTTTCCCAGCCAAATGCAAGCAGTGAGGATGACAGTTCCTGCACCCAGGGATATTAGGCAGTGTGATTCAGCCATTCCCTGTTTCCTGGCCTCAGTCTCCCTACTGGATGGTGGAGAGAACAGTTCCCTCTCAGGAATGTTGTGGGCGTGCAGTGATGCAGGAGAAGCGGTGAGCACAGTCCTGGAGTGCGCTCGCCATGGTGGGGAGCACAGGGAGAGGGCTGACAGTAGTCTCACAGCCCAGTGTCATCAGGGGTTACTCTGCTCCCCGCTGCATGGGGGCAACACCTGGCAGAGAGCCTAGGCAATCTTTCTCTCCTCCCAATGGGCCCAGGAGGGCAAACGTCCCAGTGGGCGGCATTATGCACTTGTGGGGTGTGTGTGCGCATGAGAGAGGGAGAAAGAGAGAGCTTCAGTGTTCTCTTTTCATACTACACACTTAACTCCCTGGAGTTTCTGACACTGTCCTCCCTCATGTCCCCCCACCCCTGCAAAACCCACCCTCTTCCCAGGGACTATGCCAGAAAGCACCTGCTACACAGACTATTACTGAGTGTGTGGCCAGTGCTATGGCATGGTGGGTTAAGCCGACGCCTGGGACGCCAGGATATCACCGGTGTGAACCCTGGCTGCTCCACTTTTTTTTTTTATTGTGGGTATTTTTATTGTTATTTACTTGAAAAGCAGGGCGACAGAGAGAGGTCTTCTACTCTTTGGCACTGGCGCCGGGGCTGCTGCACTGCAGGTGGCCTGGGAAAAGCAGAGGAAGGTGACCAAAGTGTTTGGGCCCCTGCCACCCTCATGGCAGACCCAGATGAAGCTCCTGGCTCCTGACTTGGGCCTGGCCCAGCCTTGGCCACTGTGGCCACCTGGGGAGTGAACCAGCTGGTGGAAGCTGTCCCTTCCTTTCTCTGTAACTCTTGCAAATAAATAAATACATAAATCTTTAAAAATAAAAGATAGGTGTTGTAATAGGAGGCTCATGGGTAGAGACAAAAATCAACTCTGCATCAGACCCTGACTCTCCCGGATTACCTGGAAAAGTAGGTGCCAGTGTGTCCACGTGGGTCTAAGGGCATCTAGAACTCCTAGCCGGGCTTCTCTTCATTAGGCACTAGGGACCTCTATTATTTCACCTGATCCCCACAAACTCGGTAACTAGGGATCATTAACCCCACTTAAAAGGTCAGGAAATTTGGTCAAGGTCACACAGCCCATCAATGACAACCCGGATTGAAATCCAGGTCTGTCTGACTCCATGGGTGCAGATTCAACGTCCCTGGAATCTCCTCTCCACATCTTCTTTTACTGTCTGGGACACTCATAGAAGGCTCCTAAATCCTGCTTTCTGGGTCAGGTCAGCCCAGATGTTGTGTGTGCTCACTTTCCCTCAGTGCCCACTTCCTCTCCCTTGTGAATAAAAAGAAAAAGATTGCAGCATTTTATGGTTGAATTTATAGCCGCTCCAAGGAAAGAACTGGAATAAGACGAGGATTTCCCGGGCAGTAAGGGCAGAGAACAGTGTCACTTAGCTCTGGGGAACCTGTCGTTAGGCGGTTTTGTCCATGGAGTGAGCTTGCCCATACCTGGACGGCATGGGTGACTCCCTTGACTTGGTCTCTCGATGGACTCAAGAGATGAGGGGAGCACTGGGTGTGTGCGTCCGCTGCTGGTGTAACACGACGAACTGCACACAGTGCACCTTTGAGAAAAGCAAGTAGAGAGAGTACATTCCAGAATCATGATGA
Organism: Oryctolagus cuniculus; assembly: GCF_964237555.1. Classification (NCBI taxonomy): domain Eukaryota; kingdom Metazoa; phylum Chordata; class Mammalia; order Lagomorpha; family Leporidae; genus Oryctolagus; species Oryctolagus cuniculus. The sequence continues at coordinate 20,752,446 of NC_091447.1, forward strand.
GAAAGTACAGGCTGGAGCAGTAAGCGAATACAGAAACCAGGTCCGCTGGTATCGCACCAGCATCGGCCGTGAGTCCTGTGCTGTGTCACAATGTTACGAAGGCTGTGGCATCACCACACTTCAGGCCTTTTGGGGGTTCTGTTATAATCTTTGGGGTCACCACCACACATGCAGTCCCACTGTTGGAAACGTCACACAGTGCTTGACTACATAGCACTGTGCTTGGTTCCTTAGGCTGAAAAGCTAAAACTCAGGATGAGAAAGCACCAGTTACGCAGAAATGGACTTTGAGGCTTGGTTTTGGAGATTTTGTTTGAAAAAAAAAAAAAATAGATGAAAAGAAAGTCATCACCTGTGTGGATAATCCTGTACTTGCCAACCAGGGGCTGCTTCTGTAATTCACAACTCTGTCCCAGCTGAGCTGTCACCATCCCAGCAAGGAGCAGAGGGCATCACATGGTAGGACACCCCCTCCCCACCCCAGGGCTAGGGTGGAGTTTACCCCTTGTGTGTTTTCCCCTGGCCTGGCACACTCCCTAAGGCACAATGAGTGCTGAACAAACACTCCTGGGTGAATTAGCAGGTGCACCAATAAACAGTTAGCAGGGAATAAGCCCATCAGATGCCTTTATGGAAGCAACTTTGCATAGTAAAAGTGTGTGATGCCTTAGGCAGCCCCCAGAAGACAGGAAAACAAAATCACCCCACACTTTTGCCCAGAGCCTTGATTATCTCTCAGGACGCTGGGGCAGGGCAGTGTCAGGGAACAAAGCCAGAAGCTGCAGTAGGCAGAGGAAAGCAAACTGACATCCCCCAAGTCTGCATTGTTTCTCTTAAGAAGCTCTCTCTCTGCTCTGTCTTCTCTCGTGTGCACACGCTCTGTATCATTAAGGACATCGTAGCCCACAGCGTGACCTAAGTGTATGCACGCCTGTGTGTCTGATCCTTCCAAGTCAAGCTCCCAAACAGGACAAAGCAATGCCCAGGGGACCCCTTGGTGGCTGGGTGAGATGCAGGCTTACCTGTGCCTGATGCGTGTGTCGCCACTAGGGGTCCTCAGCAGCCGGCGATGGGCACCAGGGGCTGGGTAGCTGAGGCGGCCTCCTTTTGTGTGGCACCCCAGGTGTGGACTCTTTGTTCAGAGGCAGGGGTGTTACCTGCCACGGCTGCTGGCCCGGGCCACCCTGGGCTGCTGTGCACTTTGCTTCTTAGCTTCTGCTAAGTAGTTCCAGCTCATGTCACTTCTGAAAATCCAGGGTTTTCTCGGTCACAGCAGCAGGTATCTTTGTGTCTGAAATAGGGCTGAAGCTACAAGGGAGCTATGTCTCACCGCGACAGACGATATTGATGTTGAGAAATGGATGGCCACGGCACCACTTTTCGGAGTCGAGTATTTGCCATAAAATATTTAAAGCAAGTTGACGAATAGCCTCACTGTTCTCCAGTGAATGCCGGCCCCTGGATTAATCTTGAAGGCAAGGAATATTTCATCCTGTGTTTAGCACAGGGAAAAAGAATGACCTTTACCAGGAAGTGCCCCAGAGTGCCTGAAATGAGGCAGCGCAGCTCCAACCCTGCGGTGTTTCCTTGTCTGCTTCTTAAACTTCAAAGGAACAGTAGCACAAAATAAACAGATGACAGGACCGTAAGAGCTGCCCAGTAAAGGGCAAATCATGTGAGCTACAACAGCTGACAATGGGGGTGGGCGGGCCCTGCAAACATGTGCTCGGTCAAATTTCTACTCTTTTCACCATTCCAGTGTCCTCAAGCGTCCATCAACTCCCCGATGTGTCACTCACCGGCTCACTGCTCGGTGGTCACTGCTTCTTGGGTGACAACTGGCATGCATGAGAACCATTTAGTGTCTCAGCAAATATCTCCTGAGCACTTAGTGTGTGCAGAGCAAGGGCTGGACAGACCAGGATCCTGTCCCCAGGAAGCTTTTAATGGATGAGGGAGATAAAATACACGCCCAGGTTACCATTAAAACAAGACAGCCCCTGAGATCCGCCATTTGAGTCAATAGGAAGGCTGGCTCCAGCTTGGGAATCAGAAAAGAGCCCTGAGTGGGTGCATTCCAGTTGATCTGTACTGTATGTAAGGTGGGCAGCAGGCAGGGCCTAGGCAGGAGCCAGTGCAGCCAGTCTCAAGGGGCCCCAGTCAGAGAGGGTCAGTTTTGCCAAGAGGCGAATGGAGAGAAGTTAGAAGGCTTTGAATACCTAGTGAAAGCTAAAACAAAGCGGTGATGTTTTAATCATAGCTAGAACAAAGTATTAACAAGTATCCTTTGATCCCAAAGTAGAATATCTGAAAAAGAAACTTCTAACAGAGTAGATTTCAGATAGACCTAAGATCTCTGTAGCACCAATAATCCCTTGCCCTCTGGCCTGTAGGAGTTACCTAGATTTAACACTCTACATGAATGAATAAAATATGCAAACTATTTTTCTCCTTGTTTCATTTGGAGAAATACTTCAGATGGTCCACAAACAGGTTTCGGAACCAACTGGTGGAGGAGGGGTTAGCGTTCTATTCAGCCTCTGCCTGCTGATTTACTGATGGGAAACATTTGTGGGAAGAGCAGCAGACCTAGGCCTTTGAATCCAGGAAAGAAGAGAGCGAGCCACACTGCCTGCCACGTTTCCTCCATCGCTCGTGCTTGACCAATGCCAGTGATCAAGCAACCCTCAGGTTTCAGTTCTGAACCTGGCGTTTTCTTATTTCTTCAAAATAAGGGGCTTCTCCCGAACAGGCTGGGCCTGCTGTGTCATCACATTTCTGCTCAACAAGCATTTTTGTTGGCCTTGTAGTTGCCTTCTGGCCTCGAGCCTTTTAGAAAAGAGTGAGTCTTCATTTTCTGCTACATTTGTACAGCACAGGGCGGCCCTGGGGTGGTGCCTTCACAGCAAGTGCCCTTCTGTTCCCTTGTCTTTGTTTTTCTTTATTATTATGTTTTGCTTTCCTTTTTAATGTTATTTGAGAGGAAGAGAGGGAGAGAGAAATCTTCCATCCTCTGATTTACTCCACAAAATCCTGCAACAACTAGGACTGGGCCAGGCTGTAGCCACGAGCTGGGAATGAAGTCCAGGTCTCCTATGTGGATAGCAAGGACCCAGCTACTTGAGCCATCACGTGCCGCCTTCCAGGGTGGCCATTAGTGGGAAGCTGGGACAGGGGGCTGGAGTCAAGTCCCAAACCCAGGCACTCCGATGCGGGAGGCTGGTGTCTTCACGGCTAAGCCAGACAGCTGCCCCCTATTTGTTGTCTGGAATCATGAAAGTCATCTACGTGACCGGGCCATGCTTTGCTTTCTCTAAGTAACTAAAGCTTATGAAGGCAATGCTATCGATGCTACCATCCGAACTGCACAAATAGAGTCTGAGTTGCATTTCTGTGACTTCAGAGTAATGAAACTTATACTTGTTGCTCAATTTGGGACAAGAAAGGTGTAGCTCGTGGGTCAGGGAGGAGCTGTTTCCCCTGGTAGAACAAATCACTGCTGATTAGCTGTCTCCTGATAAAAAGAAAGTTGCTTAAACTACAGGCAGGATCCTTCAGGCAGCAATTTACAATTGGTTGGGAACATGGACTTTGGGCCAGGAGCATTGTGGTTTTGTACATATCTCATTTAACCGTCACTTAACACACTCCCTTATCTGGGTTTTTTGTTGTTGTTGCAGGTGAGGCCCACCAAGTCAGTCATTTGCTAAAGATCTCACGGCTGGCAAGGGGACGACCCAGGGTGTGAACCCAGGTTTGTCTTCTTCAAAGCCGGAGGAGCAACACTCCTGCTGGGGTGCAGGGCCGAGCCATTGAAAGACCTGCAGGGATGCAGGCCAAGGCCACCTTCCATTAGGACCTGGGGAAGGGGGGAGTTCTGCTCCTAGAGAGAGGTCAAGGGCATGCAGCTCCCTGAAGGGTTCCCAGTGCAGTTGCACCAAGGCTGCCCGGCACAAAAGAGGGAGATGTTGGGAGAGGATGGAGGAAGCGACCAGGCAGCACGGCTTACAAGGTGCAAGCCGATGATGGCCTGAAAAACACGGTCCGAGGCCACTGGCAGGCACTGCCCGGCCCTGCGCGCTTCAGCAAGCCACACTTTAAAGAAGCAGCCTTACTGGGAAGACACACTGGCATCCTGCAGGGAACGCATATGGCCGACATCATCTGGGGAGCATGACATGGGTGCGTACTGTGATTACTTAACATTTATTATCCACACGGTGTTAGCTCCACGTGGACCCCCCCAGGACCTGGCTGCTGTTCCCCAGTCGCTTCCGCTAATTTTTAAATTGACTATGTCCTTTTAGCCGTGTTTTCAGAAATTGAGCCACCCCGACGTGAACACTTTCCATTTTGCTATATAATGAGAGCATTTTCGTTCCTTTAATGTTTGCTTTTCCCTTTGATCTACCAATTTCTGTTCAAATTTCACAGTTTTCTGTTGCTTCAGGATTCAAAGAACCGATTGCCCTGCTGGGAGCGTGAAACAGACTTAAAAAATCTGTGTGATACTTCCTCCCAGTGAAATTAATTGAGGTTTAAATGGGGGTGGGAGGAGGCACACACCTTGCACGGCAGTCTGTCTCACACCTGAGTGGTCCCTGGCCCTTAAAGGGTGCAGTCAGACCCTCTGCCAAGTCTCCGGGCTCTTGGGAGGCTCTTCTGCCCGACGTAGTCGGAGAATCTCTTTGACACTGGCTTTGTGTGAGCCCCAGTTAGCACACTCAGGACGTCCGTTTCTTTGAAGGCCACTCTCCGAAGCCCCGTTGCCCCGGCGGGCACAGTCCGTGCCTGGGATACTTAAGTGTAGCTGGAGTGGCTTCCGGGGTGTTTGGGGAGCTGGGCAGGGGTCTTCAGCTCCAGAAAAACAAAGGACAAATCTGGAAGGCAGTGGAAGGCGCGCTGCCCAGCCGCCCTGGCCATTCCTGAGCCCCTCGGCCCAGCCCCGCGTCCAGCGCGATCCCGCCCTCGCCCTCCGGGTCGCCGGGCGCCACCGCCTCCCCCTGCAGCCCCGCCCGGTCGCCTTCAGACCCCGCGAGCAGCGCTGGGCGCGGCAGCCGCGCCCCCGCCGGCCTCTCCAGCACCTCGGGGGCCGCTCCCACCCTCGGCTTCCCTCCCGCCAGCCCCCGAGGCAGGAGCTGTCAAGCCCGCGGCAGCTGAACCAGCCCGCGGCTCCGCTCCTTCCTTTGTGTGCGCGCGAGCCGGGCTGGGGCGGAGGGAGGAGGGGGAGGTCGCGCTGTCGGTGTGTCTCCCGCCGCCGGTGCCCGTGCAGCTCAGAGTACGGCCGCGGAGGCGGGAGCCCAGCCCGAGGGTGAGCGCAGGGCTGGCGGGGCGGCTCGGGGCCGCCGGCGCGCCCAGGTCCCAGCCGCGCGCGGGGTAGCGCCGACGGCCGTGACGCTCGGCCAGAGCCCCGACCCGCGCGCCCGGCCAGCCGACCCCCGTGCGCCCTGCGCTCGCACCTTCCTCTCCCAGGCCCCCCGAGAAAAGCGCGCAAAGGCGCGGAGAGGGACGGAAACCACAAATAAATAGCGGCGGCAGCAGCGCGTCATCTGGTGGAGCAGGAAGTGCAGGCAGAGTCCGGAGGCTCGTGCTTTCTGCGCGTCCCCAGCACTTTGCCATGGGCTGGGGGCCGCGGAGGCTGCGAGCGGCCGACCCAGGACAGCGGCGGCGGCGCCGGCAGCGCGGCTGAGCGAGCAGCGACGCGCGGGGCGCCCGAGATGGCTGCGTCCAGCAACTCCAGCCTGTCCGGCTCCTCGGTGTCCTCCGGTGAGTTCCAGCTCCGCGGGCGCGGCGGCCGTGCCGGGGCGCGCCCCCTGCCCTCGCCCCGCGCCCTGGCACGCCCCGAGCTACCTGTGGCGGGCCGGCGGCGCTCCACGGCGGGGCTGGCGTGCGGGGGGCACACTCGTTCGGCTGCCGGAGGGCCCCTCGGCGCCCACCGCACCTAGGCGCCGACAGCTGACAGAGCCGAGGCGGGCGGCGGTGGCGCCCTCCGTGTGCGGGCGCCGGGGTGCTGGGCTGCGGGCGCAGCAGGCGCGCGGCGAAAGGAGCCTGGCAACCTCGCGCTGGGTGGCGCCGCGGGAGTTGGGGGCCGGCGGGGCGGGGAAGCTTAGGGCGAAGCGGGGCGCCCCCGACCTGTTGGCGGCGCGGCGCCCGCCACCCTGGATACCCAAATCCCAAGGCGAGGGGCGCACACCCTGGCTCCTCGCAGACTTGGTTTTCTTTCTTTGTTTCAGAAATGAGCGCTGTGGAGACGCTCGCTTGAGGCACGGGTGGGAGGTCGCAGCGGGGTGGGCTGGTGTCCTGGTCTTGATGGAAGTGGGTTTGGGGAAGCGAGGTCGAACCCAGCTCCTGACTCGGCACCTTTACATTGTGTGTGTGTGTGTGTGTGTGTGTGTGTGTGTGTGTGTAGAGAGAGAGAGAGAGAGAGACTGACTGACTGACTCTCCTTGGACATTTCCTTAGGATACTCTGTAATTTTACTTTGAAGGCGAACATTTCACCCCTTTGCAGTGTGGCTGAGCAAAGGGAAGGCTTATTTGAGCCTTTCTACAGTTGATCAGCGGATCTAACTGGAGAAAAAATTAGCTAACGACTCTGAAGGAGTAGGAATCAATGGACAGACTCCGATTCCTGAGTATGACAGGTTTCTAATCAGAATGATGCATTAGGCAGGGCTCCCCGCGTCTGTGGTCACTGAGAACTCTAATGGCAAGCCCTGAAGGGCTGGCTGGTGTGTACCAGGCAGTATTGAAGGGGCAGGAAGGTCTTGAGTCCTAATGGAAGTGCTCGATGTGTTAATAACGTATTAAGCCCTGTTGTGGTCTTTTTATTGTTCCCAAATTAAACTCCAAGGCAGGGACGCCTTTTGGGAGGCATTGGCCAGCCAGCCAGGCATAAAAGGAGCCATATCTATAGACACGAAACTGATCAGACCTTACATGTGGGGTGAGTCTGACAGAGGCGCGATTGTGGTGTGGCTCCAGGTGATCATTGGAAAGCCATCTGTTATCTTTCTTTGGCAGGTGTCATTCCAGGGAAATGTCACTTCCTTTCTCCATCGCTGCCAACTAATCACAAACACAGCCTTGTGCGGTTCACAACCTAGTTCAAGTTTTTGCCAGTAGCAGCTAAGGGGGCAGAGCAGTCCTATCTTATTAAGCGCAGCAACAAGTCGACCGCCTGTGGTTTGAATTCTGAGAACTCAGCAAATGCTGCAGCTTATTTTTAGTACCCTCAAACCGCTGCTGCTGCTTCTCAATTCATTTTGGTTGACTAACATTGAACTTAAAACATAGTGATGTTGGCTGACTTGTTAGCGTATGGCTTTCCCGCCCTGAAAACTGCCCACGAGAAAATCAACTGGTGGAGGAGAGATGGCGAAGGGACGGTAGGAGCAGGAGAGAGAGGCACAAGTTGGCCGGCTGACTTACTGGGGCGCTAGTAACGCCGCCGTGCGGGGTGAGTTTTTGGATCCTCATGCAGCTTTACAGAACCAGATTGAAAGCCCTGACTCAGCCCTGGGAAGGATACCTTGCGTAGAAGCAGCAGGGTGCACGCCCTAGCTGATGGTGATGGCTTTCCAGATAGGACAGAGCTGCTAACCACGGTCCTCGCTCCTGCCTTGTGTTCCTCTGGGACAGAAACTGGGGAATTACGTGACGGCTGAAATTCCAAGAGTGGACATGATTGTGTTATTTGGAGCCCGTGAACTTACATTGCCTAATTCACTGATTAATCAGGCACTTTGGAAAAACATGGAATTGTGGTTCTCTGATTTAAGCACCCTTAGCATTGTGTGGATCATGAATAATTCAGAGGAGAGAAGCAATTCACACCTGGGAGGTGTTGGGCAGGCAAGAACAGAGGCTCTTTGTGGTGGCAGCTGGGCTGTCCCTGAGAAATTAGGGCCCTTCGTGCAGTGCATCTATTAATCACCACTTTCAAGGACCTACTGTGTGCCAGGGGTTAACATGTACGCTCCAACTTCAAGGAGGTTACGTGAGGATGTGGTGATTCTGGGTTTCCTTTTTTTTTTTTTTTTTGACAGGCAGAGTGGACAGTGAGAGACACAGAGAGAAAGGTCTTCCTTTTGCCGTTGGTTCACCCTCCAATGGCCGCCGCGGCCGGCGCGCTGTGGCTGGCTCACCGCGCTGATCTGAAGCCAGGAGCCAGGTGCTTCTCCTGGTCTCCCTTGCTGGTGCAGGGCCCAAGCACTTGGGCCATCCTCCACTGCACTCCCGGGCCACAGCAGAGAGCTGGCCTGGAAGAGGGGCAACCGGGACAGAATCCGGTGCCCCGACCGGGACTAGAATCTGGTGTGCTGGTGCCGCAGGTGGAGGATTAGCCCATTGAGCCACGGCGCCGGTCCTGGGTTTCCTTCTAGCTCTGGATTACTGGGATTAGTGTCTGAATTGTGGCTCCACGGCTGACCAAGTGAGTGTCTTGGGATGAGTTATGGACTTCGTGTTGCCTCACTTTGCTCATCTGTAAATGAAGCTAATGCTAACACAGGACCCACTTCACAGAAGAGTTGTGGGGATTAACGAGAGGATGTGTGAAGAGCATTGAGCACAGGGCCCCAGGCTTTTACTAAGTGCTTGGTGCCAATAAACTGAATTCTTTGGAGTAATGGAAAAGAAGGCACTCACTGGCTCAGTTAGGTGCAGAAATAAGCCCAACACCCATAACACCTGTCTCTTCCATCACACGTGAAATGTGATCTTGCCTTTTGGGCTTCGTTAAGCAGCTACTGAGTGTCTTCTGGGTTTCAGGTGTAGTCCTGAGTGCTTGGAGCAGAGAGGCCAATCAAGAGCCTTTCCCTTAGCCAGTAGCAGCTGAAGCGGACAAGCAGGTGGCAATGTATCTTCTAGTCTGATCGCATGAGCTCTGTGCAGGGGAAGGGGGTCAAGGCCTCAGTGGGGGGATCTGTGGCGGTGACATGATTCGGCCTCAAAGGATGAGCAGGAATTTTCCAGAAAGCAGCAAGAGCTTAGGTAAAAACGGGGTGATGGGGAAGCTTCTGGCCTTGTTGTGACTTTGCTGATGAGGCTGTTGATCCTGTCCCTGGGTGGTTGCCCCTTCCTGGACCGCTATGTCTAGAGGCCCAAGGACAGCATCATGCATGTCTGTTGAGGAAGCCAGTGGATGCACTGGGGCACTGAGCGCTCCTGAAGGAACCATGGGTCTGTAGCATCCGCATCCAGAGTGGGGGGCTCCACATGGGCTCATGCTCCCCTTGAGGAATAGCAGTGGGCGGTTCAGATCCAGTTGTGTTTGTGCAGAGTCAAGATCTAATAATTTACTCAGTGTTAGGCTCCAAGTTATCTGATTTTCCTGAGAATAGGTTCTCACTTGCTGTTGTTTAACTACATCACCCAAGTGTGTCATTTATTCTGCGCTACCAACTGAGACATAACAAATGAGATAATCAGGTTAAAATTAATTTAAAAATACATTTTCTGAGAAGGCTTTAGAAATTTTTTTCTGGAATGTTCAATTATGAGCAAAATAAATTGCTTTGCCGTAGTTTTAATGATAACTGCTGGTAATTAAATTTCAAGCACCTAGATTGGCAGGAAGGTTTGATTACCTTTGTTTTAAATTGCAAAAAAAAAAAAAAAAAACTTTATCCTTAAGCTTTTAATCTAGTCTGTGGTACTTGATTATATTCTGAAATAAACAATGGTTGATTTGCAAAACAGTTTTCTTAATCATGGGTTACATTTGCTTTTATAATTGAAATAAGATTTTTTTGCGTATTAGTAATTGATTGCCAAATGGATAATTTCAGAGTCAAGAAAAAACTAAGCAAAGTAATACATTAGCTATGAGATGTTTTCTAGTAACTGTACAGGGTATAAAATTAAATATTAAAGGGGAGCCCCCCAAACACACCAGGGTAAGAAGTTAAGATTTTGAAAATAAAATATAAGTATATTGCACCATAAAAATGAAGTCAACATAGACTTTTAAATTAAAATGCAAATGGAAAAAGGTAAACATCAGTATCGTATGTGCAGTCATCAAAAGCTTAATTGGGAAAAGAACATTCCTCTGTGGATTGAGATGTTTATTTCTCTGGATTCTCTACAGCAGTAATGGACCCAGGTAAATGGCAATATTTTCTGTTGTCACCTTGGTGTTCACCCTAGGAATGATAAGTAGGATTTTCTGTACTGATTGATTAATAGAGTCATGACCAGGATATATGCAAGTCCTCTATGTTCTTAAATGCAGAAGGTAAACTTGAACAAGGGTAATCCCAGCAAGACTTGAGAATGTACAGTTAGGAGCTCTGTGAACCCAATACTACAAGCCAGGGTGCCATGACTGCAACAGACATTCTTCTTTTGGACCTTTGAGTTCTTTTTTGACAGGCAGAGTGGTCAGTGAGAGAGAGACAGAGAGAAAGGTCTTCCTTTTGCCGTTGGTTCACCCTCCAATGGCCGCTGCGGCCGGCGCATCGCGCTGATCTGAAGCCAGAAGCCAGGTGCTTCTTCTGGTCTCCCATGCGGGTACAGGGCCCAAGCACTTGGGCCATCCTCCACTGTATTCCCTGGCCACAGCAGAGAGCTGGCCTGGAAGAGGGGCAACCGGGACAGAATCCGGTGCCCCGACCAGGACTAGAACCCAGTGTGCTGGCGCCGCTAGGCGGAGGATTAGCCTAGTGAGCCGCGGCGCCGGCCTGACCTTTGAGTTCTTTAGACAGTTTCTTCTGGAATATTCCATCATGTGTAGAAGAAATTTCTTTGCCTTTGGTTTAATGGTAACTGCTGTTAATTAAATTTCACAGTCACCTAGATTGGCAGGAGGGTTGGATTGACTTTTTTTTTATCTTGAATCGGATGCACAAAAAATGTGATGGATAAACTTGCAAATAAAAAAATCACAAAGCTGCAAGTAGCTCTTGAGAGAAGTCAATCACTCAGGGTGCTGTGCTTGCTGCTTCTCTGGTCTTTCTGCCAGTTGGATTGCACTGTCCATGGGCAGTGACTCAGGGGAGCCATGCAGTAGTCTCAGTGGTAAGGGGTTTTTCATAAGCAGCTGTGTGTGTATGGGGGGGTGGGGGTGGACGCAGGCCCCCTGGTTTGTGTGCATTTGCCAAAATGCCAATTTCCTCCCATGAACTGTATTGGATGACTCTGTTGTTTGTTCAACTTAAAAATTGTTTATTTGAGAGAAAGAACTCCCATCGGCTGGTGAGAATGCCCACAATGGCTGGGGCTGTGCCAGCCTGGAGCCAGGAGCCAGGAACCCATTCCAGGTCTCCCACGCATGAGGCAGGAACCCAACTATTTGAGCCATCACCACTACCTCCCAGGGTGTGCATTGGCAGGAAGCTGGAGCCAGGAGCTGGAACTAGGACTCGAACCCAGGCACTATGATATGGGATGCAGGCGTCTTGACTTGCATCTTAGCTGATAGGCCAGACACCTGCCCTGTATAGCTTTTGAGAGATGAGGACATCAGGTGTTTTCCAAGGCCAGCCTGTGTGGGGATTAACTGGACAGTGTGTTCTCTGAGCTGCCACCTGGGGCCGAGTGTTGGCCTTGCTGAGGGCCATCTGCTGCTCGGCGGGGTACCTGGTTTGTGCACAATGGTGGCAGTAACCCAACACTGGTTTGGAAAACCTATAGGTTAGCAGCATCACTTTGGGGTATGTTTTGTAAAAGCGTTTTCTGCTAGAAGAGCAAGATTACTGCAAAAACAGATGCAGGAAAAGAGAAATGGACCTAGTGCTAAACAGACATATGGTTAATAGCATCCACTGATCACTCGCCAATGCTTTATCTTTTATGAATGCATGAGGGGATCTTAAAATGTCCATGGAATGTGGAATTCAGAGATAAATTTTGATGCAATTTTTTTTTGAAATCACATGAAGGTTTTGAAAAAGTTTTAAGAAAATGCATGGATTTCAAAAATTTCTTTTAGGATTTACTTATTTGAAAGGAAGAGTTACAGAGAAAGAGGGGAAGATAGAGATTCCATACACAGGTTTACTCCCCAAAAGTCATAATGGCCAGGGCTGGTCCAGGCCAAAGCCAGGGGCCAGGAGCTTCTTCCAGGTCCCCAACACGGCTGCAAGGGCCCAAGGACTTGGGCTGTCTTATGCTTTCCCAGATGCCTTAGCAGGGAGCTGGATCGGAAGTGGACCAGCTGGGATTTGAACTGGTGCCCAAATGGGATTCCACCATTGCAGGTGGCAGCCTGATGTGTTAAGCCCCAGAAAAAAAATTTTTTTGACCCACAATAAGCTTAGCTTTTAATTCCATTTTATATTAACTTTTTGAACTTGTGTGCATGTTTCAGGCTTTTGAAATATTTTAATTTTCAGAACAAGTGGATTCTCCTTTCCTATTCCTCCTTTCTTAGCTCTCTTCTTCCCTCCCTCCTTCCCTCCCTCCCTCCCTTCCCTTTTTCTCTTCTCGTCTATTATGTCCGTTGGATTTCCACTTGGAGATGCTGTCCTAACACCTTTGTTTGGGTTACATTCTCTGGGTACCTTCCTGCTTCTCCTTCTGCTTGGCCCTTGGGAAAGGAGGCTGCTAGCCCATTTCTCACGTGGCCCCTGCCCAAAGGCTCAAAGTGGACCCGGTGACTCTGGTGTGGGCTGCTTGGTATCACAGCACACACTGATGTGTCTCAAAGCTGCTGACAAACATGGAAGCTTACTCACGTTCTGCATGGCTCGAGGAAATCCCAGTTAGGGAAGTGCTGGGCTGCACTGGGAGTTGGCTCTGCAGGGACCCACGTGAGTGTCCCTTGGCATGTGAGGCCCCAGGCTTGGGATGTGTACACTGCCAAGTGGCAAGGAAACTTTCTGCCCTGCAGCCAGTTAGAGCCGTCCGCCAGCTGTTTGTGCAGGTGACCTTTCTCCTCACTTGGAATTAATTGTCTATCTGTGGGATCTGATTTTTGAATGTAGTCTGTACAATACGGCCTAATTACTGCATTGTTTTGCTTCAAGAGGTTGCCAGTCCTGTTACCCAGCCTCAGCCTATCTGCAATATACTATCAGCAGTGTAAAATACTACTTTAAATCAACCAATCTCTCGGCTCCCACAGACATCTCCTAATGAATACGAGATGGACTGAGGAGGTTTAGAATCAGAAGGGACCTGGGATATTGTTGAGCGGCTTTCAACCTCGTGTGAGAAAATCAGAGCCCAGGACCTCGGGAGCTGCCCTGCGGTGGTGGAGCCAGGGCCGGGACTGCCATCTAGGGCCCACAGACCCATACTGTGAACTCTCCCTCCTCCTTACTGTCTCACCTTACGAGTAGCATCATCCTTAGAGAATTTCCTTGCAGACCTTCTGCTGCCTGGCTGTTCTATTTAATTATTGAATACCTTTTTTAAAAAAAAGGAAGTCCTAAAGTGCTTTGTATTTTAAATGGGCCTCAGAGCTCAAGGCTGTTGTGCTGTGGAGGCACAAAGACACAAGTGAGCTAGGCCTGCCTTAACTCTATGTAGGTCTGCTGTCTAAAGCAGTAACCACTAGCCATATATGTCTATTTCACCTTAAGTTAGAAAGCATTCAGTTCCTCACTTGTACTAGACACGTTTCAAGTGCTCAGTAGCACAAGTGGCTGGCTGCCACTTTATTGGATTACCCAGATATAGAACAGTTGGAATCATTCTGCCGAAAATTTTACTGGTAGTTCTGAGACAGGGCTCTATTTAATGTAATTTAACAAGCTAAAGTTAGAACATTTGTTCTCTCTACTTCTACTCCTTAGGTTCCATTGCTAATTTTGCAAGCTGACTTTTTAAAAGATATTTATTTGAAAGAGTTAAACAGAGAGGAGGAGAGGCAGAGAGAGGTCTTCCATCTGCTGGCTCACTCCCCAATTGGCTGCAATGGCCAGAGCTGTGCTGATCTGAAGCCAGGAGCCTTTTCCAGTCTCCCACGCGGATGCAGGGGTCCAAGGACTTGGGCCATCTTCTGCTTTCCCAGGCTGTAGCAGAGAGCTGGATTGGAAGTGGAGTGACTGGGACTCGAATCGGGGCCCATGTGGGATGCTGGCACTGCAGGCCACAGCTTTACCTACGCCACAGCGCTGGCCTCAGTCAACTGACTTTTAAAAAGTTTCTTTGTAACTTTGAGGGAAACTGGAATGACAGATGGGTGATGATGTTGGGGAGAGTGATGAAAATGTTTGTAAAACTCCTCTAGTCCAGACGCTTGATTCAACTTTCCAAAAAAAGGCCTGCTTTTTCCCTAATAGTAACTCAGTTTCTTTCTGAAATGAGTTCTCCTTGGGTTGTAACTTTACTCTCCACCAGGAAGAAATGTTCAGGTCCAGAAACACTTTGGATCTCTCCATTCTCTTCCAAAACATCATAAAGCAAGTAGAAAGATTGTGACTATGTGAACTGAACTGGCTAGTGGCATATCCAAGCCATGCTATTTTTTTCCCCTTTCATTTATTTTTGCCAAAGAAACTTTATTTAATGAGTACAAATTCATAAGTATAACTTTAGGAATACAGTGACTCTTCACACTATACCTGCCTTCCCACTCCTACCCCCACTCCCACTTCACCCCTCCTCCCCCTCCCATTCCCAGTCCCATTCTCCATTAAGATTCATTTTCAGATAACTTTGTACACAGAAGATCAACTCTATACTAAGATTTTATCAATTTGCACACACAAACCCACACGTTTTGCAGTAAATTCTCATTTATTGAGGACAAAGTCTTGCATGGGAAGTAAGTACACAGTAAAACACATTAATTTTTTTTAAGACATACTAATTTAACAATTAACTCTTACGTATGACATCAGTGATCACCCAGGGCTCTTGATGTAAGCTGCCAAGAATATGGAAGCCTTTTGAATCCAGCAGTATTTAGACAAGGCCAGAAGCAAAGTGGAAGCTCTCTCCTCCCTTCAGAGAAAAATACCTCCTCCTTTGCTCAAGCTATGTTATTGAAGAGAGACATTCTACCAACCAAGCTATCAGCAAACAGTTCATCTGGAAGTATTTCACTTCTAACAAAAGACTCACATTCATAGAAGAACAAATGCATTGGTTCGTAGAAAATAAAATTGGCTTTTGGAATTTTCAGCACATTCAATTGGGGGGGGAGGGCGGGAATGCATGCAAATAAGGAGTAGGCACATGGCAGTTCTTAAGAGAAGGAAGCCGTTCTCCTTGAACCTCTGCCATCATCTTCAGGCTCAGCAGAAGTGGAAGGTGGGAAGCATTTTTAGAGCGTGAAACTACTGTCAAGGACGCGGTGGTTGTTGAGGCTCCTGGGGTCTGCAAGTAGAATAAGCACAAGGCTGCATGCGTGGCTCAGTCTTTACTGGACCTGAGGTCGTAGACTGGAGGCAGCAGGAATCGCAGAATCCCTGGGAGATTGTTGTATGCAGTTCTCCATCGGAGGCCTAGTTCTTGGATTTCATCATGCCCAGCATCTCCCTTTGCAGTTTCAGTGTTGGCTAAGTGTTGTCCTTTTTAAGGAAGTGAAACCTAGCACTCCCTATTGGTGCATCCAGTACCACACTAGCAATTTACAGTGGTTTTGGTAAATGTTTCTGTTTCCAAGGAATCAACCCAAGAGACCACATTAGGGCAACAGGGTTGTAGGAAGCACGGATATGGCTTTAGGGGTAAACTTGCTGCCGCATGTCTCAGATACAGCATAGGAGCTGCAACATTGACTTATGTGGGCTTGATTCTCAAGTCAACACTGTCCAGTGCGACGGCCACATGTGGCTGCTGAGCCCTGAAACACAGCTACTCAGAGTAGCAGTCACACTGTAGTTTAAAGACTTAGCATGGTCGGTGCCGCAGCTCACTAGGCAAATCCTCCGCCTGTGGCGCTGGCATCCCGGGTTCTAGTCCCAGTTGGGGCGCTGGTTCTGTCCCTGCTGCTATTCTCCCAATGCAATTCTCCGCAATGGCCCGGGAAGGCGGTGGAGGATGGCCCAGGTCCTTGGGCCCTGCACCCGCATGGGAGACCAGGAGGAGGCACTTGGATCCTGGCTTCCGATCGGCGCAGCGCGCCGGCCATAGCAGCCACTTAGGGGGTGAACCAGCGGGAAAAGGAAGACCCTGTCTACCTCTGCCTGTCCCTCACCCCCCCCCCCCAAAAAAAGTCTTAGCACAAGACAATATGTAAACTCACTCATGAACAACTTAAAAAATACTAAGTATATGTTGCAATGATAACATTTTGGCTCTACTAGGTTAAATGGAATATATTTTTAAGATTTATTTTAGATGTTTTAAAATGTTTAATGTAGCTGGTAGAAGGTTTAAAACTAGGCATGCAGCTTTCATTGTACTTGCATTGGGCAGCACTGGTCTGGACAAGTCCAGTGAGAATGGCCTGGCCTTTATCACAGGATCTGCTGTGTGTAACCTGCTGATTCACTGCCCAGGGGCTCCCATGGGTGTTGCCCTGTCCACTTTTCAAGCCAGAAGCTTCCCCACCATCCACTGATGCCATTGAGCCCCGTTTCTCAGGTCCCTTTTTTCATTCTAGTCCCAAACATGGACAGATGTCCCTCATTGCTCTAAGTCTGCACAGTGATACTGAAATGAAGTCGCGTTCTTAGGAACAGTTAGGAACTTTAGGCGGATGCTTGTTTATGCAGGTTTTTGTCTTGTTTTGATTTTGCTTTGCTATACTTCTAGACTTCACATATTCACTTGTTACATTGATGTCCACACCTCCTTCCACAGGAAGCCTGAAAGGCTAGGAAGTTGGAAAATGTTGAGAAAATAAGGAACACATTTTTTCCTCTGAGTGTAGGAAACTTGCCTGGTGGCCTTGGTGCTGAGGTGCCCTGCCCTGAATGTGCGTGTCTGTGCCCACATGCATGCATGCATGTGGGAATATGTCTGTATGGGTGTTTATACATGTCTGTGTGTTTGCATGGATATGAATGTGCACAGAGGAAGCGGAAGTGGATTAGTTCAAACAAGTTATTTCCAACCTAATTTATATTGTATATAAACTAATATTAAGGGAAATGAAAAGTCAGCCTTAGCATTACTTTTAGTAATGAAAAAATTCCCTTGGGATTATGCTAATGATCTGTTGATATTAATACACATAATTTGGCTGCCTAATACTGATTTAAGTTGCTCATTCAAATTCACTTTATTAGAGAAAAATTAGCCATTTTGTTTTACTGTGCTTGTCCCCATAGACATTAAGAATGTTAAACCATGTTTATTAGGTAAATAATACTATTTTGCTGACTTTCATATGCAAAGAGAGCCTTATTATGTTTCCTTCAGAATTTGCCCTTTGAATTGTTAGTGTTTGGTTGGAGGCCAGTTAGTTCAAGCCAGATATCCTCTCTCCTGTCTGCCTGCTGATCCATGTCTGGAGTTGAAGGTACTTTCAGTGACCAGGCACAAATTTTCCTTGTGTGTGATATTAATATGTCCTAAGGCTGAGCTTTGGTTATATGAGAGTTCTGTACTGGTTTTATACAGCCAAACTAGCCCATACGCCTTTTTTCTTTTGTTAAAAATTTATTTCAAAGGCAGAGTTGGGAGAAAGAGGGAGATTTTTCCATCCACTGGTTCACTCTCCAAATGGCTGCAAAGACCAAGGCTGGGCCAGGCTGAAGTTGGAAACCAGGAACTCCATCCGGGTCTCCCACAGGGGTGTGCAGCAGCTGAAGCACTTGGGCCATCCTCTGCTGCCTTCCCAGGCACATTAGCAGGGAGCTAGATTGGCAGTGGAGCAGTCGGGAACTTGAACCATCGCTCATGGGATGCCTGCGTTGCAAGTGGTGGCTTAACTTGCTGCGTCACCATGCAGTCACCTGTGCCTTTTGTCTAAACACGAAATCTTCCGTACAGGAGGAAGCAACTGACTGTGCTTTGAAGCTTTCCTGAAATAATTAACATCAGAGGAAGATTAGGGATGGAACTGCAGCAGCTCCTAGGCCATTCCAGATGGAAGCTGTGATTTTGAGTTAGTGCCGTTTGTCAGAACACAGTAATTGCCACAGTACTCACTTGGTTCTATGTTCTAACTCTAGTAGTAACAAGAGGGGTATTTTGTAAAACTGCCAGCGAGCTTTTAGGGAAGAGATGGCCTGCGGCCGTGTGGTTTTTCCTGGGTTGCTGAGTGTAAATCTGTCTTTAGCCAGCCGCAGTTGTAGCTGGTGTTGCTTCTTGTAGTCCTGAGTCCCTTCTACTGTCTACCCATAGAGAGCGTTGGTATTTCCTTCTGTTACTCTAAGCCTCATTTTCTGAAACTCGTTTCTCTCTTCCATTCTTGAGTTTGTAGACAAATGTGGGTTCACTAGAACCATGGACTTGAGTGTGATGTTGTGTGGCCAGCACGAGGCAGTTGGGGATCTGGTCTTAGCACTAGCACCGAACACCTCTGCTGACCTGGACCTCACTGCGTATCCACTTTCTCTTTCATAAAATGGGCTAACAATATTAGTGCAAACCAAGTGTGTGAATGTGAAAGGAACCTGACATTTTGAAACGTAAAACTTGTGGTCTTGTGAAGTTCCCATTCCAATAAGATGTTTCCTAGGCTCCTTGCCAAGGTGACTGGTGGCTTGGAGCTCAGGATTTTTCTAAGATGTGCAAAATTGCCCCTTGCTACATTGCTGTGCTCTTCCTTGACAGGTGCCCTACCCCTTGAAGCATAACCAAGTCAGTTAAGAATCCTCCACTCTGTGTGCATCCCACATTCCTGATGACATTTTAAATTAACTTGGGGGGTCCCTAAGGGACACCACTGTTGATACTTTCCCTTCCAGAGGAGTGGCTCTTTTTTAAATCAAATTTTGTATTATAGTCCATACAGGTGCTTCTTCACTTACAAAGGGGTTATGGTGCTGATAAATCTGTTGGAAATTGAAAATATTGGAAGTTGAACATACACATAACACCCCTAACCCGGCAAACATGCTAGCTCAGCACACAGCTCGCTGTGGGGCCTCCAAGGCTTCGTCTCACAGCAGCTCGGCTGACTTGAATCAGTGCTCACAGCCCCTGTCCAGCAGCAAGCGAGGATCAGGCTGTCCAGTGCCAGCCAGGAAGAGATCCAGGTCCCAGACTCCACATAGGGGCTCCACTGAATACATTTCTGTTTTGCACCATTGTAGTAAGAAAATTGTTAAGTTGAGCTATCAGTCAGAGACCATGCATGTATGTGAACGATATCTACAGTAGACAGGTGAGTTGTGAAGCCACAGCCCCGTTTAGGAACAATAGTGTCCTGTGTCTTCCTCTGGACTCCTCTTTCCTTACCCATTTCCCTCCTGCCCAAGCTTTCTATTCACTCCCTTTTTCAAATTTTATCAAATTTATCACTTATTTGAGAGACAAATGGGGAGGGGAGAGAATATGCTGGGAGCCAGAAACTCAATCCATGTCTCCCATGAGGGTGGCAGGAGCCCAACCATGAAGCCATCACTGCTCCCTTCCAGGGACTGCTTAACGCATGCAGGGAGCTGGAGCCAAGGGTCAGAGCTGGGTATCAGTGTCTGAGGGGGCTCTGAACCCAGGCACTCTGCTGTTGGACACAGGCCTCTTAGCCACTAGGAGAAACACCTGCCCTCAGGGTACTTATTGTTTGGTGCCGACTCCCCTGTGCTTAGTACAGTGTCTGACATGCAGTAGGCACTCAATAACTGGATGCTGAGTGAGTGCATATGCCTTGGTGCCAAGCACTTGCTCACAGGGAGCCACCAAGCCCCTCTGTCAAGACCCCAATGCTGGTTCCTAGGAGCCAGTGCCTTCAATGGCTTTCAGAAAATTTGTCTGTAAACTGATAATATGAAATCTTTGCACTTAGTTGCAACAAGGGAATCTCAACAAAATAGCATGGACCTGTCTTAATTAGGACTTCATAATTTGATTTGCAGCTCATGGACACATTTCAGGTGTGAATAGTAAGTAGTTCTGTGCTGTGATGGGGTGAACCTGGGAAAGCTTGGGCTAGGTGAAAAGCCAGTCACGAGACACCATGTGCTGTGTGATTCTACCTGCATCAGATGTGCAGGACAGGCGTTGTTCCCTGGGGCTGGGAGGATTGGTGGTTTGGAGAGAGAAATTGGGGAGTGGCTATGGGTTTCTTTTTAGGGTAATAAAATCTTTCTAAATTTGCTTGTTACAATGGTTGCACGGATCTGTGAATATATTCAAAGTCATTGGGTTGTACAGTTTTAAACAGGTGAATTGTAGATATGTGGAGTGGAGTCTGTCTCAATAAAACCATTATTTTTAAAAGGCCACCAAAGTGCATACAGTAGGAATGAGAAGGTGAGATGGTTGCAAGGTGAGCCAGTGGAAAGACTGTAGGTTGTTTTTCCTGGGCAGAGCATTTGTTGTTGGAGAGGAGACGTTACTGTCCAGTCACTGATATGTTGTGCAGCATGTGGGTGAGCTCTTTCCCCTACATTTGCATTTCCACGTTCATCTTTTCCACCTCCCAACCCCTGACCTGCTCAGATGGCTCCGTAGAGACTGCCCTCTGTGGCTGGTTGGCGGGGGTCAGCTCGGCCCCCACTGGGCAAGCGCCGCCGCCTCATGTCTGCCTGGCAGCGGGTCTCCCGTGCTGATGCTGGACAGAGCTGTGAGTGCATTCTTCCCGACTCGTTAATTAGAGTTTGATCCAGCTTTGCAAGCCCTGGGCTGAGCTCTTAGGCCCTCATGGTAGAACCTGAGCCGCCCAGGAGCCAAGTTCCCCCGCTGTGTGCCTGGCACTTCTGACGGTTACCAGCACAGGGGTGCTTGTGCAGGCGCTTCCAAGGATATCATCTGCCAGCTCTTTTGTTGTTTCCCATCAAAGGGCCGACACCCTTTGATCACACGGGATCACAGAAGGGGACGATAAACACTTTGTTCGACTAAAATGCTGCACAGGTGTAGCTGTCTCAGATGTCCTCCCGGTGTTTACTTTTACTCTAAGCAAGTAAAGAAAAATGCATTTGATCAGATGAGCTCTAAAATATGAGTTATTACCAGTGGGGACATTCCTAGAACTGCATACATTCTGTAATGAAGCCAGGCGGTAAGCACTTTTTAGAATGCTGGTTTTGAGTGCCAGGTTACGGCCAGGTATTCCGTCCCCTCCAAGTGTAGACTCCTCTAGTGACACAGAGCTACCGTCGGAGGGCTTGCTGGCTGTGGCGTGGAGCTCATGGAGGAAAAGCTGTTGTCTGGAGACAGAGTCCCTGGGTGGCCGCTTTTCTCGGGCAAGCTTCAATCTTGAGTGGCTGGTTTGAGTTTGGGGACATTTTTGTTCATGGCTTTTTGTCCCTTTTTGCCAGCATGGGACTCCTGAGATCCGCACCCCTACAAAATACCGACAAATAGCAGTACTTGGGGGCCTGGGGGCGAAGCAGGTGCTGACACCTCTTCCCTGATAGCTTGTGTTTTCCTGGCACTCGGAGGAGCAGAGCGCGGCTACAGTGGGTCTCTTGTTCTGTTGTCCTTCCTTCGGTGAGCCCTGGTGCTTTGGGTCCCCTGTGGCAACGGTGCACAGGGGGCAGGTATTGCGCATGGTGCTGGCCTCTGCACCTTACTTCAGATGCAACTTTACACCTTGGTCTTCCTACTTTCTGATGCTATGGGCTACACTTTGTCTGATATAAGACTCGTTGTTCCTGGGACCAACTGCTCAGCAAGCTTTTCTCATGCTAACGCCAGTGTGTATAACACATTCACACCTCCCTACTTCCTGGCCAGAACATTCTAGGGTACCCCTGTTGTAAGGGTTAGCATGCTTCAGCTACAAACAAAACCCCAAAAAGAAGTGCTGGGGTGGTGGGGCTCCACTCACTGTGGCATCCGGCTCTGTCTGCTGCTCTCTGTCTCAGGGCTCTGGCTTCTTGGGGGATGGGCTTTGTCCTCAGTGTTGTCTTCTACGATGTCAAGGTTACAACAGTAGTCTCTGGCATGAGATCTAGGAACAGAAAAGGAATAACCTCTTCCTCCTGCTCTGTGGAATACAAGAAAACCTATCGGAGAAGCACCTCTTCCTGGAGCAAACGCACCCTTGCCTCATTGGCTATAGGTTTTGTCACATGGTTAGATGCGAGTCAAGATTCCCATGGTGCACTTAGTCTGGTCATGACCGTTTCCTGGAATGGGGTTGGAGCAGCCTCCTGAAACGGTAGGGGCACCAGAAGGGAAGGAGGTTCTGTTAGGAGGAAGGAAGGGGATGTGCGCATACTCAGAGCATGGCTATCTTCAGTCCTTGGAACCTCCAGGTCCACCACAGAGACGCTGAGAGTTGTCAAGACACTCGGCTTCTCGTGGTCATTGGGTTTACGTCTTGTTTGAGGACTGATGAGTGCAACCAATTCCTTTGTCACAGCATCACTCCCTGCCAAGCTTTTCTCCTTTCCAACCACATTAAGGTGCTGACAGCTTCTACTGGATGCATTGTTTCCATGTGCTGGTGCGGAAGGGTTTGAAGCACTGTGTGTCATTGTTATGGAAAAATATGGATCTGTTAATTCAGATGTGGAGGGATTCTTTAGCTCTAATGAGAAGTAAGATGGCGATGAGGGAAGGTTTTGATTCTCAACAGATTTTCACATCCCTGGGCCTGATCTTAGTAGGAATTGTATTATAAGGAAGTCAGGAAGAAATAGCAGATGACTCAACCACTCCTGGTTGCTATGGCAAGGAATTTTTAAGGCTTTGATTTATGAGAAAGAGAGATCATTAGCAGCTCCTTGTTTTAAAACAGATTCCTGCAAATTATCAAGGCTCAAGTGGAATGGGTGATTGGGAAAAGAATCTCAGGTTATTTCCAAAGAGCAGAGGACAGGCCGAAGACACTGAGAGAGTAGGCTCCTGGTGTTCATTTTTAGGGCAGGCCAGAGTGTGTCAAGATCACTGGAGAACGAACTAAAGGATCATGTCTGTGTCAGCTCTCTCTCAGCATTTGCTTTTCCCATGGCCTGGGGCAAATTGTGTTACCATTTTATACCTTTGATGCTCATCTGTAGAATTATTAGGTTGGACCAGATCATCCTGAGGGTCTTGAAAGTTTTATGATACTCTGACTCTGCCTGTTTCCTCTTGCAGATTTATAGTGTTTTCCCCAGGAGAGCAGCGCTCTCTCCACCCACATAGACACATACTTCCAATAGTAATTATTGGTGGCTCCCTTTGTGCCAGGCACCCAGGCTGCAAGGCAAGACTGCTGACTTTCCCTTACTGCTGCCCTCACCTTTCAGTGCGCTCCCAAAGCAGCTCAGGGATACTGCACATGTGTTCCAGGGAAGCAGCGGACAAGCCTTTTGGGCTGTGACCTACTCTTAGAAGTTGGTTTTATTATTTTTATAAAATTAATTCATTTGTATTTGATTTAAAAGGGCAGGTTGGGGAGAGAGATCGATTGACCCATCTTCTACCACCTGGCTCACTCCCCAGGACTGGGCCACGCGGAAGCCAGGAGCTCCATCCAGGTCTCCCACATGGGTGGCAGGGACCCAAGTACTTGAGCCATCACCTGTGCCTCCTAGCATGTGCATTAGCAGGAAGCTGGATCAGATGTGGAGTAGCTGGGACTTGAACCAGGATGCAAGTATCCCAAGTGGCACCCAACACCCACTCCAAGAAATGTATTTATGTCACACCCCAGCATACACTCCTTGACAGACACACATGATTCATTTGATATATATTTATTGAGTATCGTGCTATAGGTTTGAAAGATACTACTGCAGTGAACAGACAAACATTCTGGACCGTATGGAGTTTTGAAATAACAGATAGCAAAAATTATTATATGTAATTTATATGTATAAATGTGGATCTTTTAATATGCTAATGTATAATTTGTAACTGACACAGTATGTGAGAAGGTGATAGCTCCATGGGGAAGAATAAGTCAGGAGAGGAGGTGGGAAATGCTGGAGGTAGGGAGTCTGCATTTTGACTGGTAGGCAGGGAAGGCTTTCCTGAAGAGAGGACATTGGATGGTGCAGGAGGCAGTGGTGCAGGTGTCTGGAGAAGAAGCGTTCCTGGCCAAGGGAACAGCGGTGGTGAAGCCCTGGGGTGGACCTGTGCCTGCTGAGGTCTGGAAACAGAAACGGGGACCATGGAGATGGGGTGGGGGATGGGGTTGTAGGACTGAGCAGTGACCCGAGGTGCAGCCATGGTGGGCTGCTGGGTTGTTGGAAGCATTTCAGCTTTTACAATGAGGGAGGTCACTGGGGGCTGACTTCGTTTTGAACAGAAACACTTTGGCTATTACCTTGAGAGTAGACTATGCACACATGTGGCATGGACACACATGTGTAGAAATACAAGTTCCACAAACAGCGCTTATTCTGTCATGCGTGATGTGCTGTGATAGTGTCTTCTCTACTGTATTGGTGTTCATTCATCGACATACTGGTGAGGGCGCACAGATTGACTTCAGGATCCACTACAGTGGGAGGACTGGCAGTTTGCAAACAGGTTCTAAATTGGTCCAGAACCTCAAAGACTTAGTAGATTCAGGCTTCCTATCAGGGCGTGGTTGTGATAAAGTATCTCCTCTGTGGAGGCCTCATTTTCACATGCAATGATCATCTTCAAGGAGGTTTTGTTTAACTCGCACGGAATGACACTGCTGTATTGAATGATTATTTAAAAGTTTCATCTTTTCCTGTATATTCCACAGGCTTTTACAAATTCACATTTTAAATAACTTTTTACAGAGAACATTGAAACATCTACAAGTAAGAAAAAACACGATGAACCTGTCATCGCCCACCTTCAACAGTGGTCAGGTCGGGGCCTGCCTTCACCTGTGTTCTGCCCCCAGCCCCTGGGTTTTTTCTGAGTGAATTCCTGGCATCGTTGTATCTGTAAATATTTCAGTTGGAATCTCTAAAACATAGGACTCCTTTTTTGTTAGATTAATATATTTATGGCTTAATATGTTTGTTGGTTACATTCCTGTAATCTGGTGTATGCACATACAGTAATTCCCCCATTGTAGTCCGATCAGCAGTATGTTTTTTATTTATTTATTTTTGACAGAGTGGACAGTGAGAGAGAGAGAGAAAGGTCTTCCTTTGCCGTTGGTTCACCCTCCAATGGCTGCCGCGGCCGGTGCACTGTGCTGATCCGATAGCAGGAGCCAGGTACTTATCCTGGTCTCCCATGGGGTGCAGGGCCCAAGCACTTGGGCCATCCTCCACTGCACTCCCAGGCCACAGCAGAGAGCTGGCCTGGAAGAGGGGCAACCGGGACAGAATCTGGCACCCCGACCAGGACTAGAACCCGGTGTGCCGGTGCCGCAAGGCGGAGGATTAGCCTAGTGAGCCATGGCGCCAGCCTCCGATCAGCAGTATCTTTATTCATTAGCCTGGGAAGAGAAACACAGGTGACTTTCATAGGAGGAAGCCATGTTCTTGGTTTCCCTCTCCTGGTTCTGACAATGGTGTGTCTGGATGCCACACTGCCTCCAAGGGCAAAGCACCTTCTCTCCCAAAAATGACTGAATTCAACCCATTCCCCTTTTATGCTTTCATATGTACCCACACATGGCCTCCTCCTTGGTGGCTCTGGACTGATGAATGGTAAACACCTTGAGGAAGGCCCTGGGTCCTACTCAGGTTGATGCCATTGCAGTGACCCTGGTGTGGACCCTGGCACAAAGTGGCTCTCGCACTGTTAATGGTTTCCTCCTTCCTGTCTCTAGTCCCATCGCTCCCTTTGGCTGCGTGATGTAATGTGGACACAACGTGACTGTTGGAGGACTTCTTGTCTCTACCAGGAAGAAAGCTTTTCTAGATCAGTATTGATGATGACACAAGCCTTCAAATTAACCTCAACTCTTAGGGAATCCTTTCGGCCCACTGTTTGTCAAGTTCACCTCTGATGGGTAGTGTGGCGCTGGCCTGTAGTTATTGATCAGATGCTAATTTGATTTAGGCTGCATTACTGAAAACAGTCACTTCTGAATGTTCAATCAATTTCTGATGGAGATGAGTAAATATTTTTAATATGGGGGTACATGGTGCTTACCAAGCCACTATGGAATAGCTCTTATTTACTTAACTACCCAGATATTGGCAGGGAAGTGGCAATAGCCTGAATTTTATTCTTCTCTTCTCTCACTTATAAAAATGGAGTGCCCAGTGAATGCTTCCACCATGCTTTGGCTCCAGGGGCATAAGGAGATGGGAAGCGGCGCATGTGTAGCTGTTCAGGGTCTGTCTCTGTGGACTGTCACCCTGTGAAGGCAGGGACTCGTAGATCACCAGTTATTAGCAGAAGCACTGCCGCTTCATCACGTAGGAAAAGCAGGTTTTGGATGAATGACTGAATGGAGACAGGGACCTCACCGGAAGGGAGTTCACAGCCGTCCAGCGCAGAGAAGCGAACGAGGATTTGGTAAAACCTCGTGGACCCTGTGAAGTCATGATCGGTCTTAAGTGTTTGTAGTTCAGTCTCTTGGCTCCAGTTGCGCCTCTCATAGATGTGAACAGAAGCTTCTAGTGGGAATCTTCACAAATAGGGTCCTGGTGTGACCTCCAGGTGGCGAACCAGAGGCTGATGGGAAGGCTGGCCACTTCATTCACTGCCCTCTTGTCCTGGCAGGAGGCAGGCGTCTGGCTGCACGAGGCACTCCCCGTTTCTCCGTCTCCTGGTTCTGCCAGTGTGAGTCTTGAGAGGCCTCCCGGATGTCCGGATTAAGGGTCTTGTTTAACCTGGAGCCGGGCCTGCAGTTGTTAACTCCTTCCCATGGGCAAAGCATTGTTAAAACCACACAGGTCCAAGGCTTGTTTCCCAAGGTTTTCTGCTTCTGTTGGAGTTAGGATTTTATGTTTATGCCGCGCAAGCAGACATTTACTTCTGGTTAAGCAGAATTAAAAATACTTGTTGCTGTGTCATTCCAGGGCAAGGATTTGCTGTGTGTGTGTGTGTGTGTGTGTGTGTCTTTGTGGGATGTGGGATATATATGTGTGTCTTTGTGTAATGAGGCATATTTAATTCCCAGTGGAAAGAAAATCTTCAAAGGACCATAAGTTATGGTTATGGATAAAATTTTAGCTATCATTTCTCCTGGTTTTAAATTATTTGCTCGTCTTCCTTAAGTGACTGATTCTGAATATGAAAGAGTTCTTTTAAAGACTGGGAATAATACCATTTAACATTTGAATAGTTATATATAATTAATCTTGTTATGTCAACCAATTTGTTTTAATCCCCAGGTAGGGTGTAACTAATGACTGACAACTCATGGAGTTGAAATGTCAGAAGCAACCATTTTGGAGGGGGGTTAAATTTTTTTTTAATACATTTTAGTTGCTGAAAGAGTCCTTGTAGATTTCTCTCAAAATGACAAAAGCAAGAGGAAAAGGAAATTACAATTAATAGCCTTAAAATTCCAATTAATCTCTCAAATAGTGATTAATTTCCAGAGACACGGAGACTCTGCAGTATATCTGAGAGGAAGGAAAAGACAATTAGGAATGGAGAAATTGGTAGAGGACACTCGGGTCGGTGGAAATCCCACCAGCACTGAACTGCACTCGGGTTGAGATAATTGACAAGATTGGAAGCCTGCCAGAAACTGTGGCTGGTGCTGCCCGTCTTAATGGGGCAAATGTGCCCATTTGGAAATCCACTGACCGTGTTGCCTGAAACTGTCTTCAAATACAGATCTGTTATCCAATGGCATGTCTGCCTTTGTGGCTCTGTAGCGCCTGTCAGTTGGTAGAGCTCCGGCCCCTGCCCTTGTCCCCGCTCTCTCTGCATGGCAGCGTCTTGGGGGGCTGGGGCAAGTCTGTATTGGTGTAAGGTAGCAGGCGCTTCACGTTTCCAAGGCCACTGAGACAGCATGGAAATCGCAAGGACTGACTGGACCAGTTTTCCTTCTGTAAGGGGAAAATAATACAGCGCACTGCCGTTTGTTTTGCACAAATTGTTGAGGATGAGATAAATTAGACGAACGGGAAATTAGTATGTTCGCATAGAGCTGGGGATGGTTCTGAAAGTGATACTCATTTTCACATGTAAATGCTAACTTGGGATGGTGGCTAGATTGAGTCTTAAGTAGTTTGGAACTTACTGGTAGAGAATACCTGAAGTTTGAGTTACATGGAGTGACGATGGTGCTAACCAGTATCTTAGTTTATTATCTGCTCTTTCCCTCCAACTGTACTTATTAGGAGGAAAAAATCCCCCAGAAATATCATAATTCCTTGAATGTCTAAATATATGTAGCATTTTACAGAAATAATGTAAGTGAACTAACCACTTGTGGTCAGCTGGAAAACTTAACTTTCAGAGAGGGATCTGACCAGCTGTACTGACCTAGAAACTAAATGAGCAGTTTAGAAAATCTGGTTTGTGTGTATAATTATTTTTATATTATCTCAGGCTGTGCCTTGCAAAGAGTAGACCACAGTAGTTATCTGACCTATTGCGCAGCTCAGTAATTCTGTAAGACTCTGCATGTTTAACTGTGCCTGCGGGACGTTCCTCAACTCGGGTAGCCCTTGGATCTGAAGCCCACACAAGGGCTCGCTAATACCCTTTATTGAGAATGGAAAGAAACTTTAAATTGTGACCAGTGATAACATTTAGATGCTGGAAGGCCATTGTGGAAATACCAGAATTGAAAAAGCTATGGAAGATGGAATTGGAAGGTGTGTATTTTTATACCTGAGTAAATAGGTATTGGTGATAATTTTCCATCTCTGCATCTCCCTGTGCAGCAGGCTGGAAGGCAGGTCTTTAACCCGAGTGTGGACCGGTGCCTTCTGTAAGCAAGTGCACATTTTTTCCTGGATGTGCAGGAAGGGACAGGAGAGCTAATTAAAAGAATACCCTGATGGCTTCTTGTCCCAATGAGCCAGGATTGTAATCAGAAGGCAGTAACTTTTGTTTAAAACATGAGCTTGACTGGTAGAATTCAGGTATTTATTAAAAAAAGAAAAACTAAGTTCAGTCTATGCTTGTAGCTTTCTTCATCTTGTGTCGAAGAAAGGACACTTCAAAGGAAACAATTAATTGGAATTAATTACAAAGCAGGAAAGGGCCTAGGTGATTTGGGTCTTATTTGAGGTTGTGACATCCCCTCCCACTCATGTCCCCAACCTACCCTTGACCTGCTCACCCACTGCCAGCATAGCAGCCCTTTCTGTTCTTGGCTGGGAAGTTAGGGCCCTTTCCTCGTTCACTTTGCCCTGGAAACATAAGCTCTGGACAGCAGAAATCATGCTTGGTGAGGGGGTCATGTGGGGTGGTGGAATCCCACTGTATCTACACTCAAAGGTCACGCCATGTTAAGATACGCTTTCAGAAGCTAGGTTCAAATACAGACAAGAAGTTCAGACTCTGTCAGAGACTCATCCAGTGCTTCTTAATCCTGAATCACCAGGAATGGGTTTGAAAACACAGTGGCCTGGACCACATTCCGGACTAAAAATTCAGAATCTCCTAGAGACAAAGTTGAGTGGCACCTTATGCAATCAAGGTAATGAAACTGTCCCGTGTTTCCCTAATATTTTTAGGAAGCTGTTAAGGAACGTTATTTAGAAAGAGGGAAAATGACGAAGTTAAAGAAGATTGAAATAAATCAAGGAATTATTTTATAATATTTACGGTAATCATCAAAATCACAATAAGTGAAGCTACAACTAAAATGCTCATTAGAGAAAAATAAGATACACAATATTTAAAACTTAAGAGGAAGTGCGGTTCTTTGAACAGATTAATATAATTGATAAATCTCTACCAGACTAATCAAGGAAAATAGAAAACACTAGTTGGGGATATCATGGAGAAAATAAGAAAGTCAACACTATCAGTAATAGAGATGCTAAAAAGATAATATGAGGATAATTTGGAAAAAATTAAGTGAAGATGGCCACTTAGAGAATATTGAAATATTTCTTCAAAAACATATTTTTCCAAAATGAACACAAGAAGAAACTAAAACTCTGGATAATTTCATGTCTAATACTTAAAATGAAACCACACTTAAATGACTTTGCATAAATTAAATTCCAGACCCACGTTGCTGTAGTAATAAATTCTTAACATTTAAGAAAGAAGTATTGCCAACCTTACATAAACACTTGCAGAGAGTAGTAAAAGATGGACTACTTCTCAACTCATTATGTGAGGTTAGCCTGTTCAAGATTTGACAAGAATGCACTAGTGAATAAAGTTCCTACCTAGTCTGTCTCCTGAACCTTAACACTTATTTTCAAGCAAACCGAGTTCAGTGAAATTTAAAAAGATGGCACACCATGGTCAAATGGGATTTATTCTAGGAATCCATATCTTGATTCAATGAATGGAAACCACCAAGGGTTGGGTGTTTAGTGTAACAATTAAGACTCCTCTTGGGATGACTGCATCCCATATTGGAGTGCCCAGGTCTTTAACTCTGCTCCCAATGCCAGCTTCCTCCTCATGTGTACCCTGGGAGGCAGCAGGTGAGGCTCAAGTACTTGGGTCCCTGATCCTCATGTGGGATACCCAGATTGAGCTCTGGACTTCAACCTGGCACAGCCCAAGCTGTTGTAGGCATTTGGCAGGAGTGAGCCAGCTGATGAGAGATCTGTCTGCCTTTCAAATAAATAAGTTTTAAAAATTAAATTCAATGCCTCATTGAAAAAAATAGGAAAATCATGTAATTTTAATAGCTACCGAATAATCATTTGTTTCAATTCAATCTTTATAATAAAAAATTCTCGACCAATTGCTAATTCATGGCAGTTTGTGTAATTATAGACTTTTTCCTGTCCTTTAATTTTGTATGTGTGGCATCACTCAGTATGTGCACTTTTATCTCTGATTTATTTTCCTCAACACTGTTGAGATTCATCCATATATTGTGTCTACCCATGGCTCATTTTTTCAGAATATCCCAATTTCTGTGTATTTCAATATATTTATTGGTAGATTCTTGGGTTATTTCCAACTTGGGGCTATTAGGAACAAAATGCTGCTGTCAATATATATATTTTTTTTTGACAGGCAGAGTTAGAAAGGTCTTCCTTCTGTTGGTTCATCCCCCAAATGGCTGCTACAGCTGGCGTTGCGCCAATCCGAAGCCAGGAGCCAGGTGCTTCCTCCTGGTCTTCCTTGCGGGTGCAGGGCCCAAGGACTTGGGCCGTCCTCCATTGCCTTCCTGGGCCACAGCAGAGAGCTGGACTGGAAGAGGAGCATCCAGGACAGAATCCGGTGCCCCAACCAGGACTAGAACTCAGTGTGCTGGTGCCGCAGGTGGAAGATTAGCCTAGTGAGCCATGGTGCCAGCCTGTGAATATTCTTCTACATGCATGTGTTCCCATTTCTGTTATGTGCATGTGCAGTGGCTTTATGTGTATGTATTCAGCTTTACGAAATTCTCAGCAGTTGTTTACATTGGTTTTACTCATTTACTTGCCATTCCATCTAGTGATATATGAGGATTTTGTGACGTAGCTGCCCCATGCCTGTGCCTCATTACTTGGAGTTTAAACTCTGATGGTTCTTTTGACTGGACTCTCTAACACCCCATGGACAGTAAAATTCAATTATTTTCTGTTTCAAGAAAAGCAGGTTTTTTATCAAGGGAAAGTTTAATGCATTGTAGTGGAATGAGAAGGCCATGACAAGGTGGCCACTGGCAAGTGAGCATCAGTTACTCAGGAATGGCTTTGGAACCCAGCTGGCAAATGAGCCTGCCTGGCAACAGGCTGTGATTGGTTAGGGCATAGACTGCCCCTTGACTGGATTGGCTGCCTCTGCTATATAAGCTGCTGTACCAACTGAAATAAATGAGTCTGTGAGCTGCTCGCCTCTGGCCCGCTTTCACCTGACTCCCAGGGTCTGTGTGGTGACTCTGTGCCTCTTGCCCCCACCGTGCTCCTCCTCTCAGAACGAATCCACAGCAACAATGCATTTGCCCAAACTGTTAAAGAAAAAAACACTGTCCAAAGAAGCAGAAAGCAAACATGGCAGGCGAACAGTCTCACTTTATGTGCTGAAGTTAGCTCCTCCTCTGGGCCACGTTCTGAAAGAGGAACATTTAGGCAGAATTGCTGTGCCAGAAGAATCCCTTACTTCTTAAGAAATAGTTGTTTAAAAGATTATTTTTATTTATTTGCAAGCCAGAGTTAGAGGGAGAGAAAGATCTTTGGTCTGTTGGATTACTCTCCAAATAGTTAAAACGGCCGGGGTGGGGTGGGACTGGGCTGAAGACAGGGGCCTGGAACTCCATGTGGGTCTCCCACAGAGGAGGCAGGAACCCATTGTCTGCTGCTTTCCCAGGGGCATTAGAAAGAGCTGGATCAGAAGTGGAACAGCCAGGACTGGAACTGTCACTCATATGGGATGCCAGCGTCGCAGGTGGCAGCATAACCTGCTGTCCCACAGCACTGGCCCTGTCACTAAGAAATTTTTCCCCAGAATTCTCAATTATGAAAAATTCTGAGCCAGTTTGGGATTAAGTTATACTACATGTAAATACGGTAAATATAACAAAAAAAGGGGAGCTTTTTAAAGGCCATGATCAGATACTACTGGATTTTAACTAGTTAACTTATGTGACTAACTTAAATTATGCCAAGAAACCTCACAATATGAGTATCTTCAATGTGTAGTGAATGCTTAGACAGGGTTTATCTCTAAATGCCTGCACCATTTAAGGAGAAATTACAGGAAAGAAATTCGGAAGCTCAGGGTCAGAGGTCATTTCTGCGTCTACTAATTGTGAGTTTGGTCCCTCAGTATCTGTATCTGTGTTGTGTGTATCTGGAGAAACTATGGCACATTCTGTCTGCTCTGTCAAAGATGATTGTGAGGAACAGATGAAATGGCCTATAAGGACTACTCCCAAATGGGGACATAAGGTTAACAAAGCACTTTCCATGTATTTTCACTCCTGTATTTGAAAGCATCTTGTAGGGGCAGGTGTCTAGCACAGTGATTAAAATCCACTCGAGACACCCACGTTGTCACCTCGCAGTGCCTGGGTTCAGATCTTGGCTCTGCTGTTGATTCCAGCTTCCTGTTAATACACGCTCTGGGAGGTAGCAGGTGATAGCTCCAATTGCTGGGTTCCTGCCACTTATGTGGGAGACTGGGATTGAGTTCTGGGCCCCTGGTTTCAGTCTGGTCCAGTCCTGGCTGTTGCTGGCATTTGGGGAGTGAATCAGCAAATAGGAGATCTCTCTCTCTGTTTCTGTCTCTCTCTGCCTTTCAAATAAAAAGAAAGGTAAAATAAAAATTTTAAAAATCTTGTAGCTGGTAGGTGCTGCTTAAACAGCAGTTACTTTTTCATGTGTATTTCTGGAGAATCTTATGTGCCTTGTGCCATCAAAGGAGTCTAGCAGAGTGCTTTCTGTAAGTCCAGTTTGCTCATTCTCTTTTGCCTTGGGAGAAAGAAATGGAGAGAATGATTCATAATGAGTAAAACACATATCATCTCCTGGAGATAGAAAATAAGGATAAAGGCAGATTTCCATTTGGGAGAATTTATTTGGGCTTTGGAAGTAATTTAAAATGGCTATCCTCTGTGTTGGCAATTTGAAGCCTGCCTGAGTCGACACCTCCATTTTCAATCACAGCAAGATAGCTTTAGGTTGTAGGGAATTACCAGAGCCAGGGCTTAGGAACCCTGAAACTGAGCCCTACTCAAACTCCATCCAGATTTAAAGCAGATGGGATAAGAATGTGATCTTCTTTTGTGATTATCACCCTATGTGTCACAAATTATTAAAATTAATCCATAATCTGTCTAAATCAAGAAAGGGGAAATGCAGCCTAGGTATACCATGGTTCTATTATAGTTGGGTGTGCTGAATTAGCTCAGAAAGAAGTGTTAGTTATCAAATATCCAAACTTTGTTATAAAGTAGTTGCTTGGTTTAATGCATAAGAGAAGCATTTTCACCAGTAGGTGAAATCTGTGTGTGTGTGCATACTTGCATGTATCTTCTGGCCATCTGTCTGTGCAAGGATTTGTCTGTGTGTGGGAGAGCCAAATCAACAAAGATTCTCTGTGCAAAACTGAGTTTGATTCTATATGACGTGAGTACACTGGTTTAACATCTCTTTTTTTTTTTTTTTTGTCCCAGTTTTTACATGATATGGAAAATCTAGCCCAGATGTAGAACCAAGCTGGTAATCCTTGCTACATTTCCAAGGCATAAGGGGACTGGAGCAGAGGACTGACCATTCACTCTTTGAGGATTCCCCATCCTGAGGCTTCCCCGCTTCTCACACTGGAGAAGGCACCTTCCCTCATGTCAGGACAGTTATAGTTACTGAGAGGGTGTTAGAATCTCTGCATTTTACTGTAGCTAAAACACGATACCAGCGCTGGCACTGTGGCACAATAGGTTAATCCTCCACCTGCGGCACCAGCACCCCATATGGGTGCCACTTTGAGTCCCGGCTGCACCTCTTTCCCATCCTGCTCTCTACTAATGGCCTAGGAAAGCAAAGGAAGATGGCCCAAGTGATTAGGCCCCTCACTCACATGGGAAACTCGAAGAAGCTCCTGGCTTCAGATGAGCCCAGCTCTGGCTGTTGAGGCCATTTAGTGAGATTTAGGGGATGAAAACCTCTCTGTTCCTCCCTCTCACGGTCTGTAACTCTACCTCGCAAATAAATAAAATCTTAACAAAAACAAAAACATGGTGTTGAGACATGGCCTGCAAGCCATGGGATTAGAACTTTATTAATAAAACTCCCCAAATAGTATTTGCCACATGTCATTCCACTTGAAAAGATAAATAGGGTGAAATTAAATGAACACAGATTGCTTATCTTAAAATTAAGAACATCATACTAGAATGAATTCTGAGTTGATAGCAGTTTCTGGGCTGGCCAGGGAGACATATTAAATAATCTTCCTTTTTTAAAAATATCTTTGGAGACATAAATTCTTGTGGGGGAAAAACATAGAACAATGAGCTGTCTTTTCTCAATTGATTGCCTGTAGCATTCTAAATGCTTTGAAAAATGAAGGGAAATTTAACCTTTTTAAACGATCTTTCAGGAATCTTATTCTGAGAGAAAATGAGCCAAAGTACTTGAATGTTAGACTTTCTGGAAACTTCCATGATGTAAGCTAGGTAGATTTAGGGATAGACCAGCCCACATAGCACAGTGACTTGGGACACAAACATGAGTCACTGTTTATTTATTTTTTTTTAAAGTCAGCTAAAAAGCCGCACATCTAATGTGATTTTTTTTAAAAAAAGAAAATTAGACAATGCTTGTATTTCGTGACGTGAAAACAATTTTAATTCCTCCTTGGAAATGTCAGTTTTATCCTGTTTTATGGTGTGCAGTAATATAGCATCAACTTGAGTCTGTGTATTTTAAGACCTTGGCTCAAATAGCATATGTTCTTAAGCATAGCAATGTGGAGAGCTGAACAATTACCCCATCTGTTTTAAAACAGAAAAATCAATGTATACAAATCAGAATCAAATTCATATCAATTTACTGATGCAATGACTTCCCAATCTTTTTTTCTGTGATTTATCCTAGGGATCTTAATTTTGCTTTTAACATTCTTAATGTATACCTAAAGTAATATGAAGAAGAAAATTCTATTGTAATGTTATTGATAACCAATAGTTTTTTATTTATTTATTATTTATTTTGACAGGCAGAGTGGACAGTGAGAGAGACAGAGAGAAAGGTCTTCCTTTTGCTGTTGGTTCACCCTCCAATGGCTGCTGCGGCCGGCGCTCTGTGGCCGGCACACTGCACTGATCCGAAGCCAGAAGCCAGGTGCTTCTCCTGGTCTCCCATGTGGGTACAGGGCCCAAGTACTTGGGCCATCCTCCACTGCCTTCCCAGGCCACAGCAGAGAGCTGGACTGG
Organism: Oryctolagus cuniculus; assembly: GCF_964237555.1. NCBI lineage: Eukaryota > Metazoa > Chordata > Mammalia > Lagomorpha > Leporidae > Oryctolagus > Oryctolagus cuniculus. The sequence goes on from NC_091447.1 coordinate 20,788,239, forward strand.
AAGAGGAGCAACCAGGACAGAATCCGGTGCCCCGACTGGGACTAGAACCCAGTGTGCTGGTGCCGCAGGCAGAGGATTAGCCTATTGAGCTGCAGCACCGGCCACTCATAGGATTTGATAACCAATTGTTTTTCTTTGTTTCTTGCCCAAAATGAATTTCCTTAGACTGTCTTTACTTTCCCCACCTCCAAAATGAAAAATTAAAAAAGCCATATAGGGGTGGTATATAGCCCAGCAGTTAAGACACCGCCAGCCCGCAATGGAATATTTGGGTTCAATTCCCAGCTCTGCCCCTGACTCCAGCTTCCTGCTAGTGGAGACCCTGACAGGCAGCAAGGATGATTTAAGTGATTGGGTCCCTGCCACCACGTGTGAGACCTGGATTGAGTTTCTGCCTCCTGCCCTTGACCAGCCCAGTCCTGACTGTTGTCAATATTTGAGGAGTGAGCCACTTCTAGAAGTGCATTCTCTTTCCTTTTCTCTCTGCCTCTCAAATGGAAGGAAAACAAAAAAATACATTTTAAAAAAATGTGCAGTGCTTGAAGTATGTAGAGAGCACATGTGGTTGTTGTCATGAATGCAGAGTTGCTCTCGGTTGTGCTTACCAAAGGAGTGAGAGTGCTTCCCTGAGTGTAAGTCATTAGAAATGTGGTGAGCTGTGACATGTTGCTGTTTTGCTAGAATATTCCAGGACTCTGCTATTTCAATGTTTAATTTAGAATTGTAGATATAACTATGTTTTTGGTAAATTTAGCAGCTCTTGTTTTCCCCACAGGTCCTATTATAACAACCATGCACACCACTGGCAGTAGGCACCTTCTTGCAGAGAGGTCTCTGTGCCTTGATGGGCCCCATAGCTCACTTTTCCATTTGCACATTTTTCTGATTTGGAGTCGCTTTGCCAGCCAGGAATCCCCTTTCCGCCGCTTGCCACCTGCACTCCATTCAGTTGTTCTTTCTTCCGTGACGCAGACACAGCGAGTTCTTTGATAAACACTTGCCTGCTTTCCAGCATTGCTCCACCTTAAAAAACAGTGCCCATAGCGCCCATGCTGCGCACGAACATTTTTCCTTGTCATTATCCCATAAACAATACAGTATACCAGCTGTTTACATAGTACTTACAGCATGCTAGGTCTTACAAGTAATCTGAGAGATGACTTAAAGTATGTGTGAGGCTGTGCATGGGTTATATGCAAAGCCTATGCTGTTTCACACACGGGACTTGAGCATCTTTGGTTAAAGCTCCTGATTGTCTTACAGGCACTTTTCCAAATCCACACAAGCTTGAAGCGTTTGGGGGTTGGGGGTGGTTGGTGGTTCCAGCTTTAGTTGGAGCCCCAGGTTTGGCTGGAAACAGCGTTATGACTCTATTACAGGGACCATCAGCCATTTGCTCTGGGTTTGCACCATAGTCATCTTGTAGTGAGCCACCAGGGACCTGCCACAGCCTGCCGTTCCTCTGGAGACGGAGCTGAGCAGTGGAGAACTGAATCCCTGGATCCCAGATCTTCATTGTCTGGCCCTGAATCCAGTAGTGGCTGGAGTTCTCTTGGCCTTTAGCTGCTTCAGTCTTTATTATTATTATTATTTTTTAGCTTAAAGCAGTTGGAATTGGGTTGGGGCTTCTGACATCTGTCACTTGCCACAGAACTAAGCCTGAGTGATACAGACCAAGTATCCAAGTTCGTTGTCACTGTTTCCTTGTTTAGTCCTGTTTGTTCCCACTAATAAGTCACGGTGGCAGCACTTTTCATCTGTCAGTGCTGTCATCCAGCAAACCTATTGTGCAATTTGAACTTCCAGGTTTGTCAAGTTCCCTGCCTTGTATATTTCTAAGTTGTAAACATGATACCCATAATACCAAGTTTCTTAAAATCAGGGAATCTACAAGTCATTGTGCCTAATACACACAGGGTATCATAAAAGAATACACACACAGGTGCGTGTCTACAATAGGCAGCCCTCCATATTTGTGGGTTCCTCATCCATGAATTCAACCACAGTTCAAAAAATGTTTAAAAATGTTTGTACTAATCATGTGGACTATTGCTTTTGTCATTATTTTTTATAGATTATTTATTTATTTGACAGGTAGAGTTACAGAGAGAGAAAGAGAGAGAGATAGAAAGGTCTTCCTTCCGTTGGTTCACTCCCCAAATGGCGCTACAGCCAGCGGTGTGCCGATCTGACGCTAGGAGCCAGGTGCTTCCTCCTGGTCTCCCATGTGGGTGCAGGGGCCCAAGCATTTGGGCCATCCTCCACTGCCCTCCTGGACCACCAGAGAGAGCTGGACTGGAAGAAGAGCAACTGAGACTAGAGCCCGGTGCCCATATGGGATGCCGGCACTGCAGGCAGAAGATTAGCCAAGAGAGCCACAGCGCCCGGCCCTGCTTTTGTCATTATTAATACAACATGACACAGCACTTACATTGCACTAGGTATTATAGGTAATCAAAGAGATGATTTAAAGTATCTGGGAAGCTGTGTGTGGGTTTTATGCAAATACTACAGCTGGTTTTAAAATATTTTATTTGAAAGCACAATTAGAGACAGAGAAATCTTCTATTTGCTGGTTCACTCCCCAGATGGCCACAATGGCTAGGGCTGGGCCAGGCCAAATCCAGGAGCTTCATCTGGGTCTTCCATGTGGGTGCCAGGGGCTTGGGCCATCTGCTGCTGCTTTCCTAGGTGCTAATGCAGGGACTTGGATCATAAGTGGAGCAGCCAGGACTTGAACCAGCACCCATATGCAGGCACTAGCTTAATCTGTTCTGCTACGCTGTTGGCCCCAACACTGTTTATATAAAGGATTTGAGCATCTTTGGATTTTGGTATCCACAGGGGCTCCTGGAAGCAATCCCCCACAGATATCCAGGGATCACTGATACACACAGATACGTGTGTGCAAATATATATATAGATATGCATATTTGTATAAGAGTATATATGTGAGGAATATTCAAAATGTTCATGGAAAATGCATATTATGAAAAAGCTGCATGGGTCTCAAAATTTTTGCATAAAAAATTTTAATGCCATTTTTTGTGAACTTTGAAGGTACCCTCATGTGAGGGCACAGATGTGTATTATATGAATGCAAACCAGTGGATGTGAGTGTCTTCTGAATGACTAGGCCAAGGGGTTTGACACGTTTCACTTGCTGGATTGAAAAAATCAAAACTCAGCCTTCCTATTTTCCCATTGGGCAATATCAGGAAATAAATACACCAAGGCAGAGAATCGGACGTGATCAAAGTCCAAGGCCATGTGGCTGCAGGCACAGGGGTGAAGTAGTTGTTTGTCTCTTCTGACCCCAGGGTTCTGGGAGGCCCATCCGCCCACGCCTGCAGGGCAGGGTGCCAGAGAAAGGGGCCTCTGGCGCTGGGCTGTCCTCCTCTCCTGCACTCTCGTTCCACGCCCACTCTTCCTCCGGCTCCTACTCTCTTCCAGTTTGGCCTGATTTCCCAGCATGGTGACGTGCTGGCATCTGGCCTGTGGACTCAAGGAAGGAATGGATTTCTGGCTTTAACCCTTGAAGCTCCCTAAGAGAGGGTTTGCCCGCCTCTGGCCTCTTAGCCCCTGGCCGCTCTTGACCTCCTCCCTGGGCTGGAGGGGCTGTCTCCGTCTTCTACACTGGAGGAGGGTGGGGTGAGGAAGAAGGCTGAGATGAAAGAGGACAAAGGTGGTCTCCTCCCTCACATGTCTTTACCTTATCTAAAAATACTCCCCATTGGCAGAGAGAGGAAGCAGCTGAGCACATTACAATCTGGTACGCTCGCGAGCATATGCCATATTATACACTTGGATTACAGAGTCTGGGTATTACAGCCGTAAACATATGTAAACATTTTTATGTTTTGCTAAAATGGAAAAAAAATCACCAATGATGAATTATCCTAATGAGCTGGTTACGAAGATCAATTAATTATATTCCCACGATCTAGGTAGTGAAGGATGACACCGCCTGCGGTGATGCATTGCTCAGCCGCAGAGGGGCGTGGGGGCATTTTTGATGGCATTTGATGGTCACTGTTGACTACAGCAATGTTTTACATGAGAATCCCTGGACTGAAGGACCCTACAGATGTGAAACTGGGCAACTGTGACCTCCTGGCCCAAACCCACCCTGCCGTCTATTCTAAGTAAAATTTCCCTGGAACCCAGGCAGGGCCATTTGTTTAAGAGTGGTCTGTGGCTGCTTTCTACCCCAGCAGAGCTGAGTCCTTGTGACAATCGCCATATGGCCTGGAGATGCCGAAATAGTGACTCGCTGGCCCTCTAGAGAAAGACTGTCAGCTTACTCTAGGAGGCCATATGCGATCATCTGTCTGCTGGAAAGCTCGTATTCTGTTGTGTCACCAGCGTTTGCCTCATTAGTAAAGATTTGTAGGGGCCGGCGCCGCGGCTCACTAGGCTAATCCTCCACCTTGCGGCTCTGGCACACCGGGTTCTAGTCCCAGTCGGGGCACCGGATTCTGTCCTGGTTGCCCCTCTTCCAGGCCAGCTGTCTGCTGTGGCCAGGGAGTGCAGTGGAGGATGGCCCAAGTCTTTGGGACCTGCACCCGCATGGGAGACCAGGAGAAGCACCTGGCTCCTGGCTTCGGATCAGTGCGATGCGCTGGCTGCGGCGTCCATTGGAGGGTGAACCAACAGCAAAAGGAAGACCTTTCTCTGTCTCTCTCTCTTACTGTCCACTCTGCCTGTCCAAAAAAAAAAAAAAAAAAAATTTGTAGGGACGAACCTTGTCCTGTCTCGCTATACCCCAACTCTTACTAATCAGAAATGCTTTGTAAGGGTGGCTTAACCTAAGTCCTGTATAATGTGGGGTGACCCCAGTTCTTTTTGTCTTTAGTTCTTTGCTTCAGCTGTTCAGTGAGAGCCTTTCATGTAAGATGATCAAACAACCTCATTTTGTCCTTTCCTCCCCTTCTGGTGTAATAACCACCCCTGTTAACACCCTCAAGTCTTGAACCGTTTCTGCGGCTTACTTTCAAAGCCCTTTCTGTTCCCTGTAATGGTAATTCTTTGTTTGTACTTGGAACTGGACATTGTCCTCTGACTGTATTTACTTGTGACAAAGTACATCCAGGTATATCATCAGTTTGTGTCTCACTGGACCTCGTGAGGACAGCAAGTGCTTGTGCTATGCCCATTTTGCCAATGAAAAGCCACTGTTATGCAGCCCACGTTGCTGATGAGGCAAGCGGGGTTAAGTATCCTGTCCAAGAACATGTAGCCAGGAATTGATAAACCTTTTTCCAGTCTGCTACACTGCCAAGTGTGTGGTGATGAGCCTTGCAGAAGGACTTGGCACAGACCCAATAAGCTATATTGCATGTGCCTGGCCCTGTGCAGTGCTGGCTTTGGAGGAAAAATGTTCTTTCCTTCTTTGTATATCTGCTGACTTGACTTCAACCCAAAGCAGGTTGCACATGGGCCAATGTGATGTTGGTTCTTGGCCACTATTTAAATACCATCACTGTGCCCTGGGTGATGTTAGCAGAACTGGGAGAGAGTGTAGTTAAATTAGCAGAACTCCACCATCCGTGGGAGCAGAGCTGTGTGATTTGCGGGGAGCTGGGTTTTAATGGCATTGCTCTTGTCTCCGAAGGGAGAGTTATCTGCAGGTCTTTTCAGCATTCCTCACAGCCAGCTCATCCCACCTTCTGTGTTGCGCCATTTGGCTTTCCTTTTCCTTTGTACTGAACTTGACTCCTGATTTTACAAATTCTCTTAGGTTTTTTGAGTCCACCTCTGAAGGTACTCTCTGCTGTCTTTCTGTATTACCGCTTTGTGTTAATGTGAGTTCTCTCTCAGTCACTAATGAAAACAGTAAAAGAACCATCTGGTTCATAACATTGTTCTCAGCAAAGCACAAAGATAGCATAGGGCACTGCTGTGGAAATAAGGAAAAATTGATATTGCACTTATGGGAGTATTTTCTATTTAGTCTTTTGGACATTTCTTTTGGATCAAATTATAACTCTGATACTATCATTAGCACTTTGGATTACTGACTGCCGCGTATAAGACAGGTCTGGGCTGCCTCTTAAACCTTCTGCGTTTTTAGTTAAATTCAACAAAGCATTTCCTTTTTTGGTTGCATGTGGCTTGTTCATCTTTAACATCACATATACTCAGGATTCCTACGCGTACAACTCGTTTTACCTATTAAATTTCTCATTGTGAGTCATCAGGTAGTTTTAGTTTAAGTATTTATTTTTATTACTGGCAATATTAGAAATTCTAACCCATCAGTCCTTTGAAGCATGAATCTCTTTTCACACAAACAGCAGCAGCCTTGCCCCCAGTGTCTTTGTGTCTGAATCCTATAATTCCTGGTGGTTGTGTAAGTCACAGGAAGGGCACACTTTGACTACTGAGACCCCTGGGCTGCAGCGGAGAGAGACCAGTGAGGAAACTCATCTTGGGATTCGAGCAGACGGGTAAACCTAGAACACTGGCGAGGACATCACGGGGAGACAGTAGCTCCAGGACCTTGCTGTCACTTTCATGGTCAGAATTAAAGTGAAGTGGGACTTTTAAATATGTTTCTTTTTTCTTACTGTTTCTTCCAGTCTCCCCTTAAAACTTCCTTTGTTTTTTTTCTCTAACCGCTCTCTAGGTTAGCGGCCAACTCTTATTCTCATGCTGTCAGATTTCTTCTTGTTCTTTTATGTCTACAGCCAGGGAGCCTTACTAAATCACTCTCCCAGAGTCCCAGATACATTCTCCCTTTGAGAAACCATATACCTTAGATCTCCTTCCCCCCCACCCCTTAGAGTTACATTCAATAGATAGAATTTTCTTGCCCGAGAAGCAGTCGGCCTTAAATTTTTTGCAGACTTAATTTCATTCTGGTAGCTTCAAACCTGAAAGTAAGCTGTGCAATCTGATATCTTTTTCCGCCCAAGAACAAAGGTGCATCTCCTCTTTTCCCCAGTGCTGGGCTTCGGGCGAGGCCGTTCCATTCCATCTGAGCCTGCCCATACATCCCCTTGGTGTGCACGCACATATTTTAGAGTTGTCGGATGCTTGTTGAATGCAGGATGCTGCTAAATTTTGCAGGCAGCTTTCTAAGCTGTTATTTATTCTCCCCATGAAAACTTCAGTTGTTTTTATGACAGACATTATTTTAAAGGGACAGAGGTGACAATGACTATTCATTGATTATTTTCTTTGGATTATCCTCTTGTGTCTACAATGTGGTGATATGATTTGGCGTACATCAATTTCCATGGTCTGTTTTTAGCTTGAAAGTTTCCATTATTTCTATAATTTATATTTTTTACTCAGCTCCTCTTTAATTTTTTCAGTGTTTTATCAAGGAACAAACCAATAAAAGTTCGGAACTCAAATTCTAGAGTTGGAAATCTTACGGTTTTAAAACCCATCCCACCACTAAACTAGCTGTGTGACTTGGGCACGCGGCAGTCTTCCAGGCTGGCTTCTTTTTCTCTAAGGTGGTGATACGGATGCTGCTCAGCTTCTAAGGTGATGGTACAGTTCATGAGTCAGGGCATAGACGGTGCTTGGAAGGGAACCTGGAATTGCTCACAACGGCAGCCATTGTCATCATCCCTGCTCTCTCCCAAAGAGGATGGACTACGTCAGACAGTTTCTCTCCAAAATCCTTTACAGAATCTCATATTAGAAGTGAGTGCTCCAGGGATGAGTGAAGTAAGTGTGGGGCAAATAGTGCCCCCCCCACCCCATGTCTGGTCTTGAACCTGTGACTGTGTAGGCCGCGAGGCAAGGGAGCGTGAAGGGTGCAGGTGGACTCGGGGTTTTTTTGGTGAGCTCATGTTGAGACGAGATCCTCCTGGTACACCCAGTGTATTTACAGGGGTTCTTTAAGCATGGAAGGAGGATGGAGAAGAGCCTGTGTAAGGGAGAGTTGAAGTGAGAAAGGTTCCGCGGGTTACTGGTGGCCTCGAGGATGGGAGGGAGCCACTAGCCAAGGCCTGTGGGCTGCACTAAGATGCTGGAGAAGACAAGGAAGGGATCCTGTCTTCCCTGGAGCCTCCAGAAGGAAGGCAGTGCTGCCAGCACCTCGGGGTTGGCTCCCAGAGACCCAGCTCAGGCTTCTGACCGCCACAGCTATTATGTAATGTGTTTATGTGACTTGAAACAACCAAGTGTATGGCAAGCTTGTTGCAGCAGCACTGGGAAACTAACAGTGGCCAGTTGACCGGGATCATGGCAGCAAAGACAGGTTGCATTACAACAAGACCTAAGGGCTGGGGCTGTTTCTTAAAGCAGTAAGTTCTACACCTTTCTCCATCAGACTCACTCCTTCAGAATAGCTCACTTGCACATGATAATGAAGTTTTGCATAAAATTGAGAGAGACCCAGAGACTTCACTGTAGCCTTCCACTGGCCCCAGGGTTATACCCAGGTTTGCAGAGTATTTGTTAGGGCTCAGCCAATGACGCAGTCTCGGTGCCGAGTGCAGGTGCTCTGGGCGCTGAGTGCTTTGAAGCTGTTAGGAGCAGAGGCTCTCCAGATGCTCATCAAAGCTACTACAAGGTCATTTCGAGATTCGGGCCCTTCCCCCACCCCTCCAGTCAAACTGAACCTTCAGAGCTTACTTTCCATTTCTGCTGTGGCGGTGTCATATCCTGGGGCACACGTCTCTTCTCTCATTTGCTCCATTTTTAGAAAAAGTTCTCATCACCGAATTAATTGGTGTCTTAAAAAAGTGACTTGTAAGCCAAGGTGATGTTAGTGATATGGCTACTGTTAACATGAGTTATTTTAAAGGTTTTGTTTATTTTAGAGCAGTCAAAAAAACTTTTTTAAAAAAGATATTTATCTGAGAGGTAGAGTTACAGACAGAGGGGGAGAGAGAGAGAGAAAGGTCTTCCATCTGCTGGTTCACTTCCCAAATGGCTGCAACAGCTGGAGCTGGGCTGCTCGGAAGCCAGGTGCTTCTTCTGGGTCTCCCACATGGGTGCAAGGGCCCAAGCACTTGGGCCATCTTCCACTACTTTTCACAGGCCATCTGCAGAGAGCTGGATCAGAAGAGGAACAGCCGGACATGAGCTGGTGCCCATGTGGGATGCCAGTGCCGCAGGTGGAATCTGAGCTTGCTATGCCACAGTGCCGGCCCCAGAAAACAGGTTTTTATGTCCCTATCACAGGAAGTGCCCTCCCGTGAAGGAGATAGCATAGGAGGAGGTGTGTTGTCCACTGCAGGCATGTTGTCCAGACGTGCTACTAAGATGAGGAACACTCGTGATAAAGACTGGTTGCAGTTCTGTCCTTGAATCTTACTCTGACCTTTGTTAAAAAGTAAATGCACCTTGCGGGTATGGTTTCAAATGTGGCCATGGGGCTCTTTCTAGTGAGTGGGTTTTTCTGAGCTTATCTTGAAAATAACCTCTGGCTGGAAGAGGGCATTGGGATGGGTCGGGGGAGGGGGAGGTCAGGAGTACAATAAGGGCCTGAGGGGGCAGATAGCCAGGGATGCTAGTGAATGGCACCTCCACTCAGCTTGGGGTTCTCTTGACAAGTTCCCCAGGGAGTCTAAGAGTGACAGAAGAGGGTGGGAGGTTCCAGGTGGTCAGCACAACCCTTGTTAGCTTTTGTGACTCAGTACCTGCATTGGTTGTGCTGGTGTCACATGGAGCTTGCCGTGGGCTGTTGGCAAAGTTGCTTCTGTGCAGCTGTCTAGGAGCTGCCACTGCCTATGATGTCGCACACATAACTTCAACATCCTCCACCTAACGTGATGCCTCGAACATGGGCACATTCTCAGACGGAATCTGCTGATGGCCTGGATGTGGGCATGAGACTGGAGTAACGCGCTGTTGTAGCTCCCTACCATGGATCCAGTAGTTTAGCACAGTGCAGATCGACTGCATTCTGGTGGCCTAGGTGCAGAGTGCTACAGTGGGAGAGCAGGGCTGCGACCCTGCTGTGGGCTCCCGGGAGGACCCGTTTCTGTGCCTTTGCCAGCTTCTGGAAGCTCCCCAGGTTCCTGGTGTCCTCCTGCTTCCGTTGTCACCTCTGCTTTCTTCTCCATGCCTCTCCACAACACTCGCCTCCCTCTTACCTGTATGGGGACCCTTGCTGAGCACGTTAGACCCACCCAGATCACTCAGGAGTCTCTCATCTGAACGTTCTTAGCCTTAGCTCCTCTGCAAAAGCACCCTTTGCTATGCAAGGTCACACACTTAGAAGTTCCAGGGACCAATATGTAGGCATCTTAGGGGTCATTCTTCCTTTTATGTATGAAACTCATTGACGTACTTGAAAGCAGAGAAAGTGTTAAAAAGATCTTCTATCGCTGGTTAGCTTCCTGTATGGCTACAACAATCAGGGCTGGGCCAGGCAGAATCTAGGAACCAGGGGCTCCACCTGGATCTCCCACGTGGGTGATAGGGACCCAAGCACTTGAGCCGTCACTTACTGCCTCTGAGGGTGCATGTTAGCAGGAAGCTGGGTTGGGAGTAGAGGTGGGATTTGATCCTGGGCACTCTGAGATGGGATGCAGGCCTCCTAAGAAGTTCAAGTGCACAGTGCCCACCTGGAGGGGCCGTTAACCTGCCCGCCACAGACACCAAAAAGATGACAGCAGCCAAGCAGTCAAGTGATGTCTTGGCTCAAGGTCGGGAACCCAAGGCCTAGTTGTGGAGGCAGCGCAACCTTTGTAAGCTCAAGAAGACCCACTGTCCACTCTCCACAATAATGCATGTGAGGGAGAAAGTTCACTGTTGTTAGAGTTAGCAGCATCTTCTCTCTCACTTAGCTTGGCAGGGAAAGCCGGTGGGAAGCAGCCGATGTCCGGGTTCCGTGCCTTGCCTTTGCAGGTCTGTAAATTCCTCGCTGGATTCCTGACTGTTTCCATAATCCCTCATCCCTTTGCCTTTTAAAGTGTGCTTTACTCTGCGCTTTTGAACATATATGGCATACCTTTCCTACGTGTGTTTGTGGAAAGCTGTTCTGCAGATTTCAGCTTCATGTCCACATAGGGAGGAGTCATTGTGATTCTCCCCCACCCCCCATAAAACTTCAAAAAGTCTGATGGAGAAAAGAAAGGGGGAAGCAGTATCTCCATAGAGCAAGGGCCTTTGCCAGAACCTTCCCTAGGCTCCTCTCTGCCCGACATCCACCCTCTGGGCCAAAGCAGACAGGAGAGCAGGGGCTTGCAAGGCTGGGCCTGGAGGCAGAAGATCAGCTCTGAGCCAGGAGATTAGGCAATGGGGTTGGAGGCCGCAGGGCCAGGAAGCAGAGGTTCCTGAGCCAGAGAAGTGAAAGATGCAAATGGGAGACCAGTGGGAGGAAGCAGAGGGGTTGAGTCACAAGTCAGACAGTGTGGACAGCTCTTGCATGCGCATCATTCTTGCCACAGTTCTTTGGACATGCATCCAAGGGGCCAGGACACGATTTCAAAGGAGCAGCCCTGGTATTTCCTACTGCACAGCACAACACTCGGTCATGTGGTGGTTTGTTTCTCTCTGCCCATCATTTGGACCTCTGCCACTCACTCACACTTTCACATCCACCTTTTTTAAGATTTATTTACTTGAAAGAGTTAGAGAAGAGGCAGAGGAGAGAGGTCTTCTATCCATTGGGTCACTCCCCAGTTGGCTGCAACAGCTGGAGCTATGCCAATCTGAAGCCAGGAGCCAGGAGCTTCTTCTGGGTCTGCCACATACGTGCAGGGGCCCAAGGACTTGGGCCATCTTCTACTGTTTTCCCAGGCCATAGCAGAGAACTGGACTGGAAGAGGAGCAGCTGGGACTCGAACCGGCGCCCATATGGGATGCCAGCACTACAGGCAACAGCCTTACCTGCTACTCCACTGCCCTGGCCCCTCACATCCACCTATTTTTAAAATTAAAATGTCAGGGACCAGGATTCTGGCATGTGAATCCCGTATTGGAGTGCCAGTTCAAGTTGTGGCTATTCTACTCCTAGCCCAGCTCCCTGCTAATATGTCTGGGAAGGCTACAGAAAATGCCAAAATACACGAGCCCCTGCCACCCACGTGAGAGACCAGGCTGGAGTTCCTGGTTTTGCCTTTGGCCTGGCCCAGCCTTGGTCATTGTGGCCATTTGGGGAGTAAACCAGCAGATGGAAGGTCTCTCTCCTTCTGTCACTCTGCATTTCAAATAAATACGTACATTTTAAACAATAAATCAAACTTTAGGCCTTACAGATGTGTTTGTAGCCAGACAGACCCTTACATTTCTTTCTTGCGAGGATTGATCATATAGAAGTATAATCTTAAATGTAGAATTACAGGGAATACATATTCATTGATGTCACACATGGTTATCAACTATGTGTCGAAGCTGCTTCTAGGCACAGAGGAGACGGTAATTCATAAAACACATGAAAGTCGTGTCTTAGAAGGGCTTATATTCTAGCTGAGAGGGATGGAAAAACCACAAAAACAGCAAACATTTAGAGAGGAAAAATTAGGGCAAGGAGGGGAGTAATGTCATAAGAGGGGTAGAATGTGAGACGAGGTGGTCAGGGAAGGCCTTCCTGAGATGGAGACTGGCTTTTGTGAAGCCTAAAAGATAGCAGGAGAATGCAGTAGGTTGGGGAACAGCCAGTGCAAAGACCCTGGGGCAGGCACATTCCCGGGCTCCTCAGAAAACAGCATTAAGATGGGTGTGTGCAGAGAGAGCAGAGATGGAGTTGGTGTGAGGGGACAGTGGTTTGCAGGTCATGGAGGTCCTTTAGGTCACAGCAGGGCTCTGTCCCCCTCAGTGAAGGGGAAATCACTGGAAGATCTTGAGCTGGGGAGCCCAGTGTTGTGCAACTGGTTAGGCCTCTTGCAACGCAAGCATCCTATATGATAGTCGGTCCCATTTGCTCCACTTCCTATCCAGCTCCCTGCAAATGTGCTGCTTGGGGAGGCAGCAGATGATGACCTAAGTCTTTGGGTCCCTGCCACCCACGTGGGAGACCTGAATGGAGGTCCTGACTCCTGGCTTTGGCCTGGCCCAGACCTGGCTGTTGTGACCATCTGGGGAATAAAATAGTTGACGGACAATCTCTATCACTCTGCCTTTCACGTAAATACATACCTACATAAACGATTCTTTTTTTAAATTGTTTTGACAGGCAGAGTGGACAGTGAGAGATACAGAAAGATCTTCCTTTTCTGTTGGTTCACCCCACAACGGCCGCTGCAGCCGGCGCACCACGCTGATCCGAAGCCAGGAGCCAGGTGCTTCTCCTGGTCTCCCGTGCGGGTGTAGGGCCCAAGGACTTTGGCCATCCTCCACTGCCCTCCCGGGCCACAGCAAAGAGCTGGACTGGAAGAGGGGCAACTGGCACAGAATCTGGCGCCCCGAGATAAACGATTCTTGAAGATGCTGAGCTGGGCAGTGTTGTGACTTCACTTTTATTTTGCAAGTGCATTCTAGCCTCTGCGTTGAGACTGGACCACAGAGGCCATGGATGTCAAATTAGGGCAACGTTTGGGGAGCTGGTCTAATCCAGGAGAGAGATGACAGCTTGTGCCCGAGTGGTAGCAGTGGGGCTGGTGAGGCCTGGTTGAGTTCTGAGACTTTACTAAAGCTGGAGCTACAACGGTCTGGATGTGGGCGTGGGCGAATGTGGAGTCAGGGCGACGTGGAAGTTGTTGGCCTGTGCAACTGAAGGGAGGGAGGTGCCGTTCGCTGAGATGGAACGGATGGCAGGAAGAGCAGGGTTAGGGGAGCCATCGGCTTGGGCGTGTTCAGCTTGATGTACTCCAGTGGGCAGTTGGCTATATGGGAGTGATTTCAGAAGCGAGGTCCTGGCTAGGGATCTAAATTCCTATTTGTACACATACACCTCGCCAAAGGTGTACCACCTACACACCTAGCCTTTGCCCGACAATGCCCTTTACAACACCATCTTACTATAGTCTAAGAAGCAAAGTTCTCATTAAAAAGCACTTGATCTTTTGGCTCAGAACTGCTTTCCACAGTAAGGTCTGATTCTTCTGGTTTCCATGTCACAGCATCAGTCTTGAATTCTCTTGCTGGGCCCAGCTCGAGAGCTGTGAACTCCACACAGGGCCCAGGCACCGAGTGTGGTGAACTGCAGAGACACGCCCCACCCAAAGAGGGCAGCATCTATGGGGAAGCAGGATTTCATTGTTACCCAGCCCTTCTCAGAGTTAAACTAGAAATCTAGATTGCTTTCAATGCACAATATTTCAGTTTCTGAACATTGGCAGCAAACTCGAACAGTTTTCAAGAAGCCGTGGGCCAAACAAAATACATCTATGGACCAAATCCAATCCACAGCCAGCCAGCCAGCCAGCCCTTGACCACCAGTGCCTCTGTTGGATGGGCTGACCAGCTGGGGTCTGGCACCTGGACAATACCTCTTGAACGTATCCGCCTTGGTTTCCCCAAGTGCAGGCTGAGGGTCTGAACCACACCACCTCAAGGAGTCTCCTGGGAGATGTTGCCTGCTGAACCCAGGTCCCACAGGCCCTGCCTCTCTGCAAGGGATGATGAGGCCCCTTCCCCAGAACTCTCTGGAGAGCGTTTGGTGTCCGGTTCTCCTCCCCTGACTTCCTGCCTGCCCTTGTCTCTCACTACGAAAGTGGAATGAGTATCGATCTCATCTCTTAGGTGAGATGAGTAGGGGCTACTGAGCCAGTGACTGGAGTCAGCACCTGTGTCTTTGATGCTTGATTGAAAGATTGCAAAATAGTAGCTGAATGTCAATTGGAGCAAGAAAGTTCATCTCGGGCGGGTGGAAGAAACTAGATTTTCCCAACAATTATGTATTGGGTACCTGCTAGGGGCCAGTTGTTTCATGATGTGCTGTGTGTACAGAAAGGAGATAAAGCGCAGTCTAAGACAAATAGGAAAAGAAATGAGAGCAGCTGGAGAATAGCAGGCTGGGGAGGCCACAGAGCAGAGCGTGGTGGAAGATGTCAGGGAGGCTTTTGGGGGCCGGCGCTAGCTGAGCCGCAGTTTGAAAAATGCAGAGGTCCCCTATACCTGGCAGACCCTGGGGCACTCACACCGGCAGTGTGGCTTGGATCGGAAGCTCTGCATTCACTGTCCGAGCTTCCAGTGTGAAGGTGAGGGTGGGAGGGGTGGGAAACACGGGGTAGGAGGCAGTGCCGGGGACCTGGTTCTGAAGGAACTTGCCCAGGGGGCATAAGTGGTGCCTGTTGGCCCATCTGTACCAGCAAGCATGGTTTTTGGTTTGAGAAGGAAACAAATCCTGTTTCTTCTCCCAAAATGTATGTGAAGAGGAGAACCACCAACCAACTGAGTCTGCTGTAACCTTCATCACTGACTTAGAGACCCCATGCCCTGCATACAACACGTGGGGCATCACATGGCCCTTGCACAGCACTTCCTGTGTGCCCGGCATTGCCCCAAGGGCTCGGTATCCAGACGCATTCATGCAGCTCATTTGATGGTCACGACTACCCTCTGATCAGACAACCCTTTTTACCTTTGTGTCCTGGTGTCACACAGCAAGTGACAGAAGCAGGCGTGGACCCTAGCTGTGCCGCCCCTGCGCTGACCTGCAGGGCTTCTATCTGCCGTGTCACTGGCCTCCTCTCCAGCGGCTTTGGAAAGCAGACAGCAGCCCTTCGACAGGCAGAGACTGGCAGTTGAGTTTGTGTAACACCATCTCTCTGGCATGGTTGGGAGGGAAAATTGGAAGTGCAAATCAGAGAGCTCATCTTCACACAGAGGGCGGTGGGAGCTGCACACTCAGCTGTGGCTGCCCGCTGCAGACGCCAGGCATGGATGTCCCTCCTGCTTCTTTCAGGCATTAAATGCAGCCCCGGCAGCCTCTCTTAGGGCAGTCAGGGATTGTCTTGGTGGAAGCAGAATTGGCTTATCAGCATTTTATTTTAAAATTTATTTCTTAAGAATCACTTTTTTTTTTTTTTTTGACAGAGTTAGAGAGAGAGAGAAAGGTCTTCCTTCCGTTGGTTCACCCCCAAATGGCCGCCACAGCCAGCACACTGTGCCGATCCGAAGCCAGGAGCCAGGTGCTTCCTCCTGGTCTCCCATGCGGGTGCAGGGCCCAAGCACTTGGGCCATCCTCCACTGCCTTCCTGGGCCACAGCAGAGAGCTGGACTGGAAGAGGACCAACTGGGACTAGAACCTGGCACCCTGGGATACCGGCGCCGCAGGCAGAGGATTAGCCTAGTGAGCTGCGGTGCCGGCCAAGAATCACTTTTTGAGAGACAGAGAGCGTGTGTACTTCCATTGACTTGTTTGTTCCCCAGATGTCTGCAACAGCTGGATGCTAGTTCTGGACCAAAGCCAGGAGCCAGGAACTCAATCCTGGTCTTCCATGTGGGTGGCAGGGAGCCAACTACTTGAGCCATCATCTGCTGCCTCCCAGGGTGTGCATTAGCAGGAAGCTGGAATTGGGAGCTGGAGCTGCAAATTGAACCCAGGCACTCTGAAATGGGATGTGGGTGTCGGAGCCAGCATCTTACTGCTAGGTAATGCTGGCATGCTGAGCACCTTAGATAAGTTATTTCTACAGCTATAGAGGGCTGGATTCAGGTGAGGAGACCTTTCGGGAGAATACATAGCCCTGTGGTCCGAGAGCACTGCAGTTTCTCGTGGATGGCTGTCTGCGTGTGTTCAGAGCGGTCTTGGATACACACAGGTACAGGTTTAAAAGCTAAACTCCTGTAGTGAGAGCCTCTGAGTGCAGTGTGGGAAATTCTGTCGCTCTGACTTTCCTCCTGGAAGAGGAAAAGAAAGGACGAGTGAAAGATCAGGTCTTCCTACAAGGAAAGAGGAATTGCAGTTCTCCAGGTGAACGCTTGCCTTTGTCTTTCATGGGAAGTAAAGTTAACCCTTACACGTGTGTTACAAAATATTCCCACAGGGAGGGGAACAAGCGCATTTTTATTAATCCCTGTGTTATTTATTCAAGGAACAAGCAAGGAAACAAATACAATGGGGGACATATTTGTGATCATTTAAAATAAACATATTGTGTGTGTGTTCTGAGAGGTGGCTTGCTCGTAATTAAATTCCATTTTTACATAATCAGTTAATTAGTTTTAGATATATGGGATGGGGAGGAAATTACTTTTTAGAAAATGGGACTTTTTTGGTAAATATTATGGAGAAACCACAAGAACAAAAAAACTTGTAAAATATGGTGACTTCTGTTCCCGTGAGTCATATCTCATGGGGTGAATCTCAGGATATTTCCCATTCGTTCTGGGCCCATCAAAGTCCACCTCACACAAGTGCATTTCACTTTGGGTTGCAGGTGTAATCCTGAAGTGTTGGATACCAGTCAAAATTTCCTATATTCAATCACTTAAAGAATGCAGATAAAACCTTTTTTTTTCTTTTAAAAGGGATTCCATGGAGAGTCTTTCTGGGGGAAATGAGCAAAATAGTTTATATGAGGATGTCTCAGATTACCTATTTTTGACATTCAGGTTTTAATATGCCAGTTAACCATCACGCAGGCATTGTTTTGTTTGTATAAGTGATATAATGTTACTTTGTATATGTTACACTGATTCTGTATTAGAAGGATCTTAAAGTAGTCCAGAAATTTGCTTGTGAAATATGTGCCAGTATCTGTTATCACTTCTTGGGGTGAAACAAATTCGAACAGAGAAGCAAGACTCTTCCCCAAGCCTCAAGGCTATGGAGGGAAGAGAATCCAAAATTCCCACACTTGCTACTCCTGTGCTTGCCAATAGAGCTCCTTAATCTCCAATTCTATCATTTAAATAAGTCTGGGGCTAATTGCAGTTCATCTCGATTGCAGATCTATTTATAGGCGCCAGCGTGCACCCAAGTGGGGCCAGCAGTCAGGACCCGGCAGCCCTGAACATTCAGTGCCTCTTTAAAAAAAAGTCGCCCTGTGTAACAGCTCGCTGGATTGTTCTATTGTTAATGCTAAGGAGGGGACTTCCTGACTTTTTTTCTCCATTTTTGTTTAGTGATTTCTAAACTGAAAAGGAAACACTGCGTGGTGCTTAATTTTAAGTCTGTAGTTAATATGTTATTTTCTTCCCCCTCCCCCCCACTCTCCCCTCTGCCCGCCATCCTCCAGCGTGGTGTGACCACGGATTTGAGGACTCTGAGCAGTGCAGGGTTCCCCCTCTATTTTCTGTTGTAGTTTTGATGTGAAAGATAAACTGCTGTGGAGTGAACGTGGCAGACGAAGCAGGGGTGGCTGCAGTTAGCCGGACTTGTCTGCTGGAGACTAAATGCCTGAGCTCACGCAGGCAAACAGGTTGTCGCTCACCAGGGGGATGCACTCATGGGATGACTTTGTGGGTGACTGGGGCCTCCCTTGGTCACTTCTGCTATTCTGTGTAAAAACTTCAAGCTTTTTTTTTTTTTAATTAAATAATTTGAAAGGCAGAGAGATCATCCAGCCACTATTTCATTCCCTAAGTGCCTGCCACAGCCATGGCTGGGTCAGACGAGGAAGCCAGGAGTGAAGGAACTCCATCCAGGTCTCCCATGTGCTTGGCAGAGACCCAGCTACTTGAGTCATCACCTCACCTGCTGCCTCCCGGGGTGCACATTAGCAGGAAGCTGGAATTGGAGTTCGAGCCAGGACCTGAACCCAGGCACTCCCATGTGGGATGCAGGCATCCTGACTGCTGAGCCAAAGGTCCATCCCTCAAAGCAGTAATTTTCCTATCAAGGCAGCAAAGCTGAGGGCTGATGGGTTCCATTTCTGGGAGCAGCGCCACCTGTTGGTGGGGCGTGGCACACTGTTGAGGGTTGAGTCTGGACTCCCTGATCTGAGAGATGACTCCCTGGGGTGAAGGACGAGGAGGGAGTGTAGGAGCCGCACGTTGTCATTTCTGGTGTGGGGGTTGCAGATCCAGACTGATAATCGGGAAGCCAAGGTTTTCATCCCAGGTCTGTCCATAAGGAGCCACATGACCTTGAGAAAGACAATTTCCTTAGGCCCGGTGCTCTGGTCTTTTAGAGGGGAGTAAATCTTGACTCTCTAGTCTACAAGCAATTTCCCAGCCTTGCGTTCTATGCCCTCAGGCCATACCACTTGTGGCTGTCACTTTTCGTGAGACAGGTGCTGAACCTTCATCTTGACCTTCAGGTCTCTCTCGGTCTGACCTTGCACCACTTTTCAGGCCCTGTCTTCAGTTTTCTGCACAGGCCTTGACCATGCTGCACACTTCCCTGCTCGGTCGCTCTTCTTTGATAGGCAAATGCTTTACACGCAGTGCCTGTGGCCTCCCTTCTTCTCTGCTTACTACAGTCCTGCCCACCCTGTCTTTGAAAGACTCTGAGCCTCATAGATCTCCTTCTCCTGTGAGCCCTTTGTACTCTATGACCAATAGATTGAATACATTTCTATCAGGCTGTCCCTACTGTGTTTGTCAATTCACAGTGGGCAGGCTCTGTGTTTCAGGCCTCCATAGTCTATAGACTGTCTTCAGGGTCCAATCAGGCTAGCGAAATGTTGTAAACCTTTCTTTGAAGAGCAAAAGATAAGCCCAAGGAGCAATGATAGAAATAAAAAGGCAAGGAGGTTCATTTAGGCCAATAAATACTTATCTCCATTGAATCTGAGAACAGCAGGATGGCTTAGTGGGGACCAGGAAGAGTAAGACATGGTCTCTTGTCTTCAAGGAGCTTCATCATCGTCATCAGCATCATCCTGATACTTTTGTTGCATTGGTCCATCTCCCATTGCTCTAACAAAATACCCAAGAGTAGGTAATGTATAAAGAGGTTTCTTTAGCTCACAGTGTTGGAGGATGGGAGTCCAGGATCAGGCAGTCCCATTGGTTTTTGGCCCCTGGTGGGAGCCTCACATCAGGTGGCATCACAACAGTGGGAGTGCATGAGGCAGAGAGGCCAGCTTGTTCTCTTAGGAGCTAACGGGGGTCACAAGAACTACATTAATCCCTAACAAGGGCAGTGGCCCGCTGGCCTGACCACCTTCCACTTGGCCCCAAACCTCTCATATCCCCACACTGCTGTTGAATCTTTGGGGGCCAGGCTGCGTCTAAATGGTAGCATTGATTGAAGGCAGACTTTGTGCACATTCTACATTCCTAGAGCAATTCTGCAAGGTGTCATCGCCTCTCTCTGATGGGTGGTGAAGCTGAGTCCCTGGGAGATGGAGGGTCTTGCCCAAGGCCACATAGCTGGTAAGTGGACGCTCAGAGCCTGAGCCAAGTGCTGGAGTGACGCTGCCTGTCCAGTGGAGGCGGATGACAAAGACTGACAGTTTCCCTGCGTGGTCTCTATTTTCACATTCCCAAGCTTTTGCTTCTGCTGTTCTGGCCGCTTGGAACCCTTCACCTTCCACGCCTCTTAGTTCATGGAAGGGTTTCCCCTGCGTCAGCTGTGAGCATCTCGGATAGCTCCTGCTTGAAGCCGCGGCTGCTTTCCTCTTCCATCATGGCCCCTGGTAACACATGGGGCTCTGTGCACATGCCCGGATTGATGGCACTCGTGCCAACTTCATCTCTTTCTCCATCGGGAAGTTTCTAAGGCTGAGGTAAGACATCTCATGAAACGTGGCTGGAGAACTTTGTTCATTTCACAAACACCCATGCAGCACTTGGCAAGGCCTTGGTAGCATACAGAGGAAGACTCCTAGCACACAACTTACTCCCATTTGCTCAGAGAGGGACAGGTGACACCCTGGTGAGGTCATCATCTAGGATTCATGTTTCAGGGACAGAATCACTTCCTGCCTTGGGCAGAAGCACAGAGGTGCTCAGAGGTCAGTGTCCCTCTCCTGGTTCGGGTCCACACAGCCCACAAGAATGTGGGAAGATGGGCCCTGGTGTGGAGTGGACAGAGTCTCAGAGACTGTTCACTGCAGGAGTTGCTACACTAGAACAGGCTTTTGGGAAGGACACCGAAGCTGCTTTATGGGGTCAAACCAAGGCCATGATAGGCATCATTTCTATTCATTGGTTAATATATTCTTTGATTAGCATGATCTGTTTATCTTTCACGGCAGCCGTTGAGCACCTGCTTGCAGGTGCCCTGGTGACAAAGATAAGGCAGCACCATGGCTGACAAGTAGCTCACATGGCTTAAATGCACATCTTAGTCCATTTCCACCAATAGGACAGACTAGCATGAACTGGGTTCCTACAAGCAGTAGGAGTAGAAATTTATGTCTCATGATTCGGGAGACTACTGAGTCCAAGAGCAGTGAGGGCCTGATGGGTGGTCGTCTTCTCACTGTAGCCTCTGATGGTGGAATGGATGAAGGAGTTCTAGAGTACCAACCCCATGCTCTCATTGGCTCTGCTCTCTTAACCTAATCATCCAGGGCCTCCACCCCATAACCCCATCACCTTGAAGGTTAGGATTGTAACAGGTGAAACTGAGCGGGGACTAGGGGGGGCCCTCTTGCAACCCCTGTATGTGCTGATACTGTTACAGACCAGAGGGAAACAGCATCTGCCATGCCTAGGGGCTTCAGAAACTATTTCATGGAAGTGGTAGCATGTTTACCAGCACTTGGATGATGAATGGGATTTTACTAGGCCAGAAAGGAGGCAGGGCCCTCCGGGAAGAGGGACCAGTGAACAGAGATAACTCGACAGAGCAGTTTGATGCAGGTGGAGCTTGGAGAATGCAGATCTGAGCTATAGGCAGAAGCACAGATTTTGGATTTTCCGATTTCAGTAATGCAGTATTTATGCAATAGCACAGCCATCCAAAGATGCCGGAACAGGCCTGCTCTGGTTGCCTCCTTCTACTACTCTGTCATTTGGGGAAGTTGCTGGCCAGCATCCTCTGCAGATGCAAGGGCCTGCTTGGCCAGTGGCCACAGGCGTCCCCAGCCTTCTGCCCACAGCCAGCCTCACCTGCTGCCTGAGCCCCGCTTGCCAGGGACCTCATGCACAGGGTCTCCTCTGCACCCCTGCATTACGTGGTGCCTGTGCCATGGCCTGGAAGGGGCCAGCACTTGTTTGTTCTTTCCTCTTACACAGATTGTCAACCCCTGGGTTACAGAACAACGAACAAACAAACAAAAAGGCTCACTGTGCCTGCTGTCGCCTCACAAGACCTGACCTTTCGGGAGCCGGTCTTGACCTTCATCGTTCACAGCCGGATCCCTTGGGACACGAGTGTTGACACTGTGCTATTGTTTCCTCCGCGCTTTCCCTTTCTGTGGCTTGGCTTTCTTATTAAAAACGAAACAAAGCAAAGCAAAAGTCAAACAAATCACTAGGGGCTCTCGGCTCCTTATCCTCAGGTGGTCCTTGTGTGTGGAGCTGTGTGCGCGCTTGGCCAGGGTCAGGTGTTGATGTCTGAGAAAGGCTCAGACGCCACGCAGGGGCCTGGCTGGGGGTGGGGTGGAGTCTGGGCTTGGGCTGGCGTCCAATGCTGTGCACTGCAGGCTTGGATCTCACACTCGCAGGGATGGGAGGAAGTATGGCCAGGCGGCTGAAGGATAGGGTCCAGCGTCTCGGGGAGGAAGTCCCACTGCACACAGTGACCCCAGAGGCCAGGAAGAAGTGGCCTCTGATGTCCCACCAGAGACCCGAGCTCTAGACTGGCCACCTGGGACACTGGCCTGCCTTGGGCCTGCTCCTCGTCAGCCTCTTGGTTGTTCACCAAGTCTCCCCCAGCTTCCCTAGCATCCGTTTCTTTCTCCGTGTTCATGCTGCCATGACGTCAGCCCACACCTGGTTGCCATCGTCAGGTGAGTGGTGATTCCCTGCCTGGGGTCTCTCCCGTCAGGGCTGCCTTTTGGAGCAGAGCTGCACGTCGCACTCTCCACTCCTTGCCATCTTCGCTGGCTGCCAAGCCTCAGCTGTCTGCACGGTTCCTCGTGTGCTCTGAGTATTTCCTGTAGTTCTCCACTCATCTTAGGCCCAGTGCTCACCAAGACCTGAGCTCTCAGAAGAGTCTGGGGTGGTGGGAGCTTGTTAAGCCCGGGGCCCTCGGCTCCGATCAGAGAGACACGCCAGTACACTGAGGGTGTGAAGTGGACACTTTGAGCGTGGCCTCTGGCCACGTGGATCTGCAGATGCGCCTTTTTCTTACCATTCCTGGGTGCTGGGGCGCCCTCCCTGACCACTGGAATGCTCTGTTCTTCAGGTTCCAGATTAGCTCGGGCTTCCTCCTAGGGGAACTCTGGGATCCTAGCAGTTGGTCTGAAGGCCCTTCGCTCTGTTAGTCATCTTGTCCCTGCTAGCAGGCAGTTTATCCAGTGTGTCTTGCAACTTCCAGGAAGCCAGTTTAAACCTCACAGCTCCATAGCCACTGCAGTGTGAAAGGTATTGTGCCATTAAATAGTCGAATAAAAATACACAGATAACACATTTTTGTGACATTTTATATCCGTTAAAATAGGGAACATATCTCAGTGGTATTGACATGAATAGCAATAATCAATTTCATTTTTTTCAGTTTAGAAATGTGATTCTGAACAAGTAGCACTTTGCTTTCTAAAACCATGTGTAAGAATTACCTTTTTAAAAAATTACTCATTTGAAAGTCAGAGACAGAGATCTTCCACCCACCAGTTCACTCCTTGAATGCCAGTAACAGCCAGGGCTGCACCGTACTGAAGCCAGGAGCCAAGAATTCCATCTGAGTTTCCCACGTGGGTGGCAGAGACTCGGCTACTTGAGATGGCACCACCGCCTCTCGGGGTGAAGGTTAGCAGGAAGCTGGGATGGAGGTGGAGGCAGAACTCACACCCAGGCACTTGCATTTGGGTGCAGGTGTCCCAGGCCGTGTTTAAAGCACTGTGCTGAAATCGTTTCTTCCACTCTCTTAGCTGAGGAAGAGTTCACAGCGCCTGAATTTATCAGTGTTGCCAAGGTCTTATCAGCTTTACCTTACTTAACATAAGGTTTACGATTTTATTGCTCATCTGTGACTGTTGTGTGTGTTATATTTGCTTTGGTTTACCACCAGAGACACCAGTTAGCTGTTACCAGGCATAGTGTCATGGCATTCTTTGAGATGACAGAAAGATAGGAAGAGTCAGCTGTTTATAACTTTTATAGCAGCAGCTTTGTTGATATATTCTCATTTTAAAGGTTCTTTTATCTGCATTGCAAAAATGAAATTATATATCCATTACCAAAATTAGAGAGGCAATTTATTGGATCAGAAGTGCTTTCTTTTTAATCCTTAAATGACCAAAATGCTCTTCTCTGATAATTCTGAAAGAGTTTAAGTTGCCTTTTATCCTGAAGTATTATGGTGGGGAGATTAGCCAGGCTCTGATTTACCAGTCTAAGCAGTGCCTGTGTCAGGAAACTGGGCAGAGCTGGCAGAGGTGTGTTCAGAAGATGCGAGACCTGGGTGAATTACAGCATGACTCATTAAAGAATAGGAAAGTGCTATAAAATAACGAACTGTTTTAGACTGATTTCCTGTTAAAGCTTGAAGGCTTCCTGTTTATGGATGTCTAGTAGCACACACAGAGACCTCCACTTGAGAGGAAGGCTTCCCTTTCTCGTCTGAACGTCTTTGTAGTTCAGTAATATTTCTGTTGCAAATCAATTGTGGTCAAGGATGGCATAATTGAGTAAAATGCTAAAATTTACCTATTTGCTAAGCATTTATTGTGTCTACTGTGCAGGATGCTTTGCAAGGACTGTGACTAAAATGAAAATACCTGCCTCTCCTAAGCCACTTTTTAGGGTTTTTACAGGGATGAGAAACATGCAAGGTAAGTGAGTACTGAGAAGGTAGTATTTTTAAGGTGACTTTGTGTGAGTAACACAGAGTGAGTTAAGACAATCCAGACCTATTAGTAATGTTTGGATAAACAGAGATTTCACTCCTTCCCCAACACAACATTCTAAGATTCAGCCGAAGGGAAATGTGTCGGTACATGTAAACTGTGAATGTTTATTCTCAACTGTAAAAATAAAGCCAAATTTGGATCTAGTGGAATATTCACATTGGAAATAGAACCCAATTATATTAATTATATATAATTCAAGACTATAAGACTTGATGGATGACAGTTATTTGAAAGATTCAAGCGAGTAAAATCGGGGCGATGCTGGTTTATTCTATGAGTTTGTGAAGGTGGATTTAGATTTTACATCCATCTCAGTAATCTTACGTGCTGTGTAAACGTGGAAATAGTCCAAACTCATTTTTTTTTTTTTTTGACAGGCAGAGTGGACAGTGAGAGAGAGACAGAGAGAAAGGTCTTCCTTTGCCGTTGGTTCACCCTCCAATGGCTGCCGTGGCCGGCGCACCACACTGATCCGATGGCAGGAGCCAGGTGCTTCTCCTGGTCTCCCATGGGGTGCAGGGCCCAACAACTTGGGCCATTCTCTACCGCACTCCCTGGCCACAGCAGAGAGCTGGCCTGGAAGAGGGGCAACTGGGACAGAATCCGGTGCCCCGACCGGGACTAGAACCCGGTGTGCCGGTGCCGCAAGGTGGAGGATTAGCCTAGTGAGCCACAGCGCCGGCCTCCAAACTCATTGTTTCTAACCATGCAAAAGTTATAGAACCTCTGGGTTAGGGGAGAAACCTAGGGTTAGGTACAGACTCTGCCACTATGGTGAGTTGAGTGATGTTCCACCAAAATTTGTGTGAATTAGGAGCCCCAGGATGTGATCTTATTTGGAAATATGTTTCTAGCAGATGGAATTAGTTAAGATCAATTGTGCTGGAGTGGGGGCCCTAGACCCCATGTAACTGGTGTCCTTGCAAGAACTTTTCTGGAAAGCCCCAGCATATTCAGTTTCGTTCTCTTTGACTAAAACTGGGTCACATGACTGCTCCTACATGTGAGGGTGTCTGGGAACTTAAATATGAGCTGGGCTCAGTGCTGTTCTGAATAAAATGGGCAGTCTCTCTGTCAGAAAGCCGAGCATCCTGGATTACGGGCAGGTAATTACTAGTGTCTGCCATAAAAGAGATTTTGGAACAGGTGAGAGATTGAGTGTGAGGTGCTCTTCCAACCGCCAGACCCAGAGCCATGGTTCACAGATCTACACTCAGAGCAGCTATCCCTTATCTTGGAGGCGTGTTCTGGTCTCAGCTATGTGGATTTTGATCTCCGTTCTAACCCTTACTAGAATCCTGATCGTGGGCGAGTACTTATCCTCTCTTAGTTCCTTCATCTGTAAAATACGGATGATAATGTGTTATTTTGAGAATTATTAGCTAAATATTTGAAGTGTTAATTATAGTTGTCTTTTGGTATCTGCGGGGAACTGGTTCCAGGACTCTCCATGGATACCAAAATCCTAGACATTCAAGTCTTTTATATAAAATGGCAAAGTGTTGACATGTAACCTATGCAGGTCCTCCCATTCACTTTATATCATCTCTAGATTTATAATATCTAATATGGTGCAGATGTTACAAATGCAAGTTGTTACACTTTTGCTTAGGGAATAATGACAAGAAAAACATCTGAGCGTTCATTACCAATGCAGTTGTTTCTTCTGATATCTTTGATCCATGGGTGGTTGAATCTGCAGATGTGGAACCCATGGACACAGTGAGCCACCTGTACGTGTTTGGCACTGGTGGATGATAAATGAATGTAGCTGTCTTTGTCTACTAGAAGGTAAGCTGCATGAAGGCAGGGACTGGGTCTGCTGTGTTCACTGTAGTAGCCTCAGGACCTAGTTCTTGATGACCCTTTAACAGATCCTTGTTAAGGAAATGAATGGATGGGACAACCAGTGTTGATGCTAATGAAAAACACGTTAAAAGTACCATTCCCAAGTGAGAGGGGACGTCTGTGTCTGAAGCACCTGCTGAAAGAGTGAGGATGGACAGAATGAGTTAAGGGAGAGGAAGGGAGGTATCAAGATACAGTGTTGCTGGGAGCAGTATTGTTAGTTGCAGACAGCAGAAGCCATTCTAACAAGTTTAAGCAGAGAAGACTTATCACAGGGTGTTAGGAACCTTGAGGAAATAGAGCTGTTCTAATACCCACTCCCTCCCCAGACCACTCAGGCTCAGCATTGGTTTTACTGAGAACTGAACATGAGAATCAATGAACCAATCACTCTGTTGCTCTAGCTATCCCAGACAAATTACACATGCCAGGTGTATAAGATGAACCAGCCTCCCTGGATAGCGGCTGCTTGATAACACCTTCTTCCATATCTCCTGTGAATGCATCTGTCAGAGCTCATTGAGACCACTGCTGCAAGGGAGACTGGGAAGTGTAGTTTTTAGCATTCTGGCCTCTGGAATCCAGGTCAGGGACTTGGCTGCTAATGCATAGTGACCAGTCCGGAAGTCATTCTGGGCAACCATGTACAGTTGTCCCACCAAGACAGCTCGCTGGTCAAAGCAGGGCTGGGCTGTTGGGAGGAGGCACTGGAAGACAAGATGCAATAAAGAGTTCAGGCCAGCATATGCCAGGAGTCCACGGAGCAAGCTCCCAGGAGTGGACCATGGGTTGCTGGTGGGTTGCGGAGGGACAGAGGAGGAGAGGAGAGAAGGTGGCAGTCCTTTGTGCAGGGAGACCAGCTTCTGCATTTCTCTCTGCCTGGTCACTGTCCCAGGTACTCAGCTTCCAACACAGGAATGTGTTCCAGGCTGCACCAACAAGTTCACCCCACAGCCTAACCAACCCCATGGCAGCAGAGCCAGGATGGGAAAGCAGGGGCTCCTGTGATAGCTGTGCAGGATGGCTTGTGGCTCCTGTGTCCTGGCCCACATGACTCTCCAGCTTGTCCTTGAGCTTAGGGCATGGACAGGAGTAACGGTGACACAGGAACAGGAACACTGACCTCATGGAGGACCCTTCGTTAGATCCTCCCAGGCATGAAGGAAGCTGAGTGAATTTAAAAGCAAAAGAAAAACAAAACAAAAAGCAATGCTTGGTCGGGGCTGTTCTTTTCCTTTCTCTGCTCCGCTTTCCTTCCTTTTGTCTTTGTTTTCCATTTAAGTTTGCATTCTGTAGACTGTGTGAAAGGCAGTGGGGCCACTGAGCAATTAGTTGGAATTGATCTTGCAGACGGCCAAGATGGCAAGCTGGGTCGTTCAGGTTCAGAAAGGATCTTTGCTAAAAGAGAACAAGCAGCCGTGCGTTATCCCCACCCCCACCCCCACCTTTTATCCAGTCTTTTCTGTAGGCAGTTGTGGAGAATTTGACTGATATGCTGACATCATTTCTTTCTTCAGAGGCTACATTCAGCTTTGCCCTTTTTGCAGGGATACCTTTGGTAAGGACAGAATCTATAAACGCAACTTGAGGTGTGCTACGAAAAAACCACTTTCTAGAAATGGATTGGGTTTAATGCCATCAAATGCAATCCAAAGTTATCAAGCCTCTTCCTGGAGCGCTCTCCCAAATGTAACCTAATCCAATTTACTGTTCCTTTGGTATTTACCTTCCTGACAGCAGAGTGGGCATTTCTCAGCCCTTTCTCTTCTTCATTTCTTCGTTCGTTTCATGTTAACAACCTGGTGTGATGTTACTGTGGGTTTTAACTCTTGGGTTACGGCCAGCTCTAGACACAGCGAGGTGCTGTCATTTCATAAACTGCATTTCAAGGCGTGGGTGTGTCAGGGATTTCTGGGTGAGAGGATTTGGCATAGCCCTGCCCTCGAGTCCCAGGTGAGTCCTCAGGAGTCAAATCACAGGGTTGTGTGACCACATGGGACCACTTTATCTCCAGTAAAGCTGGAGTTTAATGACTCATTAGCACATGATTTTAATGCTTCCTTTTATTGAAAATGTTCTTTCTTAAGAATAAAAACCACGCACACGAACTTTCAAAAGGAAAGAAAAAGCCGTTTTCCACTCTTTGAACTTGGACGTGGTTGTGATATTTTAATCTTCTCTTTTTGGCTTTGGACCTTTGTGGTGCAGGATGCCTCCAGGTGACTTCATTACCTGTCCCTGCTCATATCACACCCCCCCCATGCCACACCCCTCCCATACACGTCACATGCAGGCACACATGTACACACATCACCCATACATCACACACATACACAACACACACACATAACATGCAGGCACACATGTATACACATATACACACATCACCCCCCCCACCACACACATACACATCACATGCAGGCACACAGGTACGCACATACACACATCACCCCCCCACATACACGTCACATGCATGCACACAGGTACACACATATACACACATCACCCCCCACACCGCACACATACACATCACATGCAGACACATAGGTACACACATATACACATATCACACCCCCACAATTTTCACATCACAGGCACACATGTAACACACAAACACATATCACACCCACACAATATACATATCACACATACACATCACATGCAGGCACACATGTACACACATCACACCTACATAATATATATACCACACATATGCACATCACATGCAGATACACACGTACACACATGACACCCACACACATACACAGATCTCACCCAACATTTATACAGTCATACATATACATACACACATCACACATACACACCACATGCATACACATATAAACATCACACCCACACACATATCTCGCCACACACTATACACAATCACACATAAATATACACATAAACTTAGGCACACATATACACATGATACACAGGCATACACACATACATACATAAACACATATCACACACACATAGATGCACATATATACAAACATATACACATACACTACACACATACCCACACATCAGACATAAACACACATACGCCACACATACCCCACATAAGACACACATGCACATACACACCCACTCACATACATATATGTACATATATAGACACAAATATAAAATAGAGACATAACACATACAGACACAAACACGCAACACGCATGCACAGTGGAAGTTGAGAGTGGAGTAGAAACTTTCATCCCCAGAGTCTCCTACTAGAAGCTGGGGTTCCTGAGTCATTTGTTCAAAGAGTGATTTTCAAGTTCATGTCCCATTTAGCATTAATTAGGGCTGCATTGGGCAGGTCTGGCATGGATGCTCTTTGATCTTTTGAGACCTGGCCGCATGAGCTCCAGGACAGGGGAATCTGATCACCATCGACAGTCCAGGGGCCAGTCCTACAGTGTATGAGAAGCTGACAACCCCTTTGTCTGCATTCTCCCTGTGAGATTGTCCGTTAACCAAAGATCCCCTCGTAGGAAGGAGTTCTGCCTGCAAATCCCTTTTGTCCCTGGGGAAGGAAGCCTGGAGCAATGGAGGTGGCACTTTCTTGGGGCCAAGTTGGGGAGGCCTAGGTTTTCCGTAAGTACACGCTGGGCGAGGGCAATAGAGCTCCTTCACCTTGGAGCCTCGGTTGACCACACTGGGAGCTGGCGACTGGCCTTGCTCTTCGAGACCCATCCTGTTCTCCCAGGCCGCCGGGCCTGAATCGGACAGCTGGCAGCACCGGTCTCTGCCAGGCACACGTGGATGTTGGCAGTGACCACTGGCCCTCCCTGAAGTCACTTGCTGGAAGTCTCTAGGTGTGTGCCCCATCTGGCCCTTGATTCCATCGATCTTTGTCACATCCCTCTGTCCTCTGAGATGTATCTTCAAATCCTCACTTCACTGGCCTCAAATACGTGCACACTGCATGGAAAGCCAAGCTTCAGTCTACCTTGTGGTCCCCCTCACTCGCCCCCTCCCCCTTCACTTGTCGACCACTCTGTTCTCCCTGCACCTCATGCCCATCTATTCTGTCGCTGCCCTCACCCTCCTGTCATCCTCGTCCACTCCTGTGCATATCCCTGCCCCTAGATGTAGCGAGCATCTTGTAGACCCTGGGGTAGTAGAGCTGAAAGCACTGTAAGGCGTCTGGTCCAATACAAACAGGGAGACGGCCGCTCCAGGGCAGTCAAATCGGTCACCCTGTTCCAAGTCAGTAGGAGCAGAGTCAGCCCTGTCGTCCTTCCCCGTCATAGTTGTCACTCAGTGTCTGCAGGTACCCAGGGCCCACTGCAGACACCAAATCGGAGGATGCCCAAGGCCCTTACTGAAAATGGTGTGTGCCCGCACCTGTCCTATACAGTCTGCTGTGTCTTTGAGCTCACCTTTAGATTGCTCATAATACCTAGTAGAACGGAAATGCTGTGTACATTGCTGTGCCAGATCGTTCAGGAAGTAGTGACAAAAAGAATGTACACATTCACAGCAAACGGAATTCTTGTAGATATTTTGGATCTGCAGTTGGTGGAATCTGTGGTCTTCAGCCATTCTGTACACTCAGGAATGCAGGTGCTGGGAAACATGACTCTTGTCTCTGTTGCACACGGAGTTCTGGTAGTCCTTGTCGGTAGGGTGGCTGACTGTAAAATTTATCATACAAACCATGTCCTGTGAAAGAGATGCTAGGGCCGTAGGAATAAAGCAGGACTGTGCTGGGTACCCTGGGACACATGGCTACACTTCACACAGCCACGTCATAAGGGCCAGCCTTTCCTTCCTGGAAGGTAAGCTTCCCATGATCAGGCTCAGCACCAAGAATCTACACAATATTTCACCCCAATTTTCTCATCTTTCTTGGTGTACTTTGCGCATATTTCTACTGGGGAAACTGGACGTCTTTCTCTGCTTATTTAATCTCTGATTTCTCAAGGACCCGGCTCAATGGAGAAACCTTAATCTTCTAAGTCAGTCTCATCTCTCAAGGTTGTCTAGCTCCTCCAAAATTATGACTTGCTGTCTGCTACTAATTTGACACAAGTGATAAAACGAGGTGTTCCGATTTTTTTCTTATAGTGAGGATAGAGCCTCTGATGAGGCCATCTATAAATAGGTCTGCTACAAAAGCTTGAGACCCACAAAACAAGGAAGGAAAAAAAGTAAAATGAACAAAACTTTCAAAATGGAAATCAGAGCTTTACTGATGAGTATCTGAAACTATAGAATCTCTACTTTGCATTGTCCACCAGACATGCAAGTGCAAGCCCACTTCTGTCTTTGTGTCCACACAAGTATGAAACAGTGCATGCTGGAGACTGTTGCTTCTGGCATGACTGTGATCTCAGAAGGGCGGGAGTACTGCGTCCAGCAATAGGGAACTGGTGGACTAGACTGGGAAAAGCTCACATGGAATACTATGCAGCTGTACATAACCAGAACAGAACAGGGAAGCTCTTTGGAAGTGTGGAGAGAGCCATAGGATATGGAGCAAGTGGAAAAGCAAGGTGCAGTAAAGGGATACTGAGTGCTAGGGTTTGTAAGAAAGTATGGGTGAAGAACTTGTGTGATTGATTGCATATTCACTGTATTGTGTTTCCGTGCATATACATCCATCATATGTAAATGTATCATGTGTATATCCAGTTTTCTATATTTTTTCAAGAAGTCACTGTGTTAATCTAAAGGTATCAAGTTTCAGTTGTAAGATGAATTCTGGCACTGCAACGTGGATCATAGTGATGACAAGTGAATCTCGCTGCATTCTACACTTGAGATTTGCAAAGCACATCTTAAGTGCCTGACTTCCCTGCACACACAGATGGCCACTAAGGGTGATGATGGTTGTGTTCAGTAATTCGGCTGTGATAATCATTTCACATCAGGCCATCCCATTGTATGTCTTGAATGCATACAGTTGTTGTCAAATATACCTCAGCATATCTAAGAGGGAAGCAAAACCCAAACAGTGGAAATGTAAGTAGAAATTAAGGAAGAACAATGAGGCAGAGGAGGCAGGATTGAAAGCCAGATTTTCCTCTGTGTGTTTTCCTATCTAATTTTGCATTGTTTTCTTTAAAGAGTGGTTAGCTTGTTGACGTACTTCATTGTATACAATTCTGCCTTTGGTGAAGTTGAGGACAGTTGATTCATGTGGCTTTCCCTCCTTGTCAGTGTTTCTACACTTGCACTGGTGGAACTGAGTAGCCATGTGGAGAGGGGCATTACAGTTGTGCCCCGGAAGCTTTTGGGGCCACCTTTTGAGGGCACATTGGCATGGGGGAGCCTGGAGGAGGTGTGACCAGCCCTGGTGGTTGCTCTGCCAGCCACGGTTCCCTCTGAAAACTCACCCGTTTGCTGGCTCTGAGTCTCAGTGTTTTCTTCCTAATGTCCTTGGCCTTGGAGTTTGCTTTTCAGAATATTTTATTCATCAGCATGATTTTTCCAGCCTGTTAACTCTGGACAGCAGACCCATTTTCTTTGACGGTTTCTCCCAGTAGCGCAGGAAACCAATCCTTCATTCTACTCATCACATTTTGTTTCCCCATGACAAATATAATTTATGGCTCTTGGTAATTGTCACTTAGAAAAGCCCTCAATTAATAAGCCACTTTGCAATTGTACTCTACTTTCTTTCTAATACCCTTTGACTTTCGTGGGGGGAAATTAGAACATTATTTTTAATGCAGACATCTGGGCATGATCTGTTCTAAGAGATACTAGAGAAACTCTGAAACAGATGATGTTTCTTTACCTCCAAGTCAATTTTAAACCCATCTGTCCATCATCCATCCTTCTTTCCATCCATCCATCCGTCCGTCCCTCCTTCTATCCATCCATCATCCACCATCCATTAATCCATCCATCACGTAGATGTCTTCAGAAACTCTCTATCCAGCTGGCTATTTGCATTTCCATGTGCTCCATTTACCATCTGATATTATTCTCCATTCTTTTACAGAATGGAAAAGGGAACTGAGGCTTGGAGAGGTTCAGAAACTTGTTTAAGGTCACACAGCTTATTTAGAGACAGGCCTGGGATTTGGCTTGCACAGTATCTACTGCCTCCCTAACTTAGCCAAGCTGTCAGTCCTGCCTCTACTAGTGTCTTTCACATAAATTCCAAGGCCATCAAGTGGAGCTGTGAGTTTTTTTTTTTTTTTTTTTTTTTTTTTTTTTTTTTTTTTTGACAGGCAGAGTGGACAGTGAGAGAGAAAGACTGAAAGGTCTTCCTTTTGCCGTTGGTTCACCTCCAATGGCCGCCGCAGCCAGCGCGCTGTGGCCGGCGCACCGCGCTGATCCAAAGCCAGGAGCCAGGTGCTTCTCCTGGTCTCCCATGTGGGTGCAGGGCCCAAGGATTTGGGCCATTCTCCACTGCACTCCCTGGCCACAGCAGAGAGCTGGACAGGAAGAGGAGTGACCGGGACAGAATCCGGCGCCCCGAATGGGACTAGAACCCGGTGTGCCGACACCACAGGCGGAGGATTAGCTTATTGAGCCACGGCACCGGCCAAGGTATCATAACTTCTTAACTCAAGCACCTGATTCCTCCCAGCAGGGCTGTCTCCAGGTGTTCCCTCTTGCAACCTCAGGATCCTGATTAGAGTCCTGAAGGGCCACAGGCTTTCCTCCAACTCCACACGCATTTCCCAGTGTACCTGTTCAAATGCACAGCGGCTTTTTGTTTCCTCTCCAGAAAGTTACTCCTCGGATCATCAGACTCTGCCTCGCACGTGTGTCTTGGCTGAGCCTGCTGTTCTGACTAGAGCCATAGTTGACTCCTTGACTTTGGCCCACAGGAGCATTGGAGGAGGACAGGTTGCTGAAATTATTTCAGACACTTACCAGGGTTGGATGCTCAGAGAGGTCACCTGATGACTTCAGAAAGGAAGCCGATTTGCATGGGTTTCGTGATTACTCCCAGGCTCCGAAAGGTGAGACACACACCATTGTACATAAGCCCTTGCAGATCAGATCATTTTAAAATGCAGTAAAGTAAGTGGTGATGTCTTCTCTGTGGTGCTCAGGAACACACATTTATAGGCATTCAAAGAAAAACTGGTCTTGTGTTACATAAATGCCTAGTTATTTCCAGCGGCAGCATCGTATACAACTCCACAGTGCTTTATCTCAAGCAGGGCAAGTGGTACAAGGAAAATCTGTTACTTGATTCAGAAGTGACCCTAGTGACATATTCAAATCTGGTTAATGCTGTGTGCCAACAGCTTAATAAAATTGTTTTATAAAATGTGGGAATAATAAAGAGCAGGTTGTATTTATAACTATTATCTCATACAGCGTGTTACTGTGAATATGCAAATATCAATTGAATACATATGTTCAATGAACTATTTCAACTTAAGCTTTAACAGTGTGTATATTCAAATTGACCAGCAAAGTTTCTCCCTCATCTCCTTTTTTCTCAGTGAGAAAACGGACAGTAGCTTTATTTTCAAGATGATCTTTTTTATTTCTTAATTTATTGATTTGTTTTTTAAAAGCCAAAGTTATGGAGAGAGAGGTAAAGCCAGAGAGATCTTCCATTTGCTGGTTTGCTCCCCTGATGGCCACATGGCCAGCACTGGGCCAGGCCAAAGCCAGGAGTCGGGAGCGTCATCTGGCTCTCCCACATGGGTGGAAGGGGCCCAAACCCTTGGGCCATCTTCGTTTGCCTTTCCCAGGCCATTAACAGGAAACTGGATCAAAAATGGAGTCTGGGGACATGAACCAGCACCCAGACAAGATGCCAGCACCTCAGGTGGTGGTGTTACCCACTCTGCCAGGACGTCCTCCCCAGGGTGACCTTCTGTTCACATCTGAACACTGTAGAAAATCAGATACAGGCCCTGCCCTTGCAGCTCTAACAGTGCAACAGAGAAGTATAACAGGTGCTATGGCTGCATCACAAACTGCCTCACATTCAACAGCTTACAACAGCAACCACTTTACTAGGCTCTTGTATTCTGTGGACGGGAAGTTCTAGAAAGGCCCAGAGGGGACAAGCTTTTCCCATCCCATGATGCCCAGGACCTCAGCTGGGAAGATTTGAAGGCTTGTCTGGAGTCCTCTAGTTTCTCCTCATTGGCACTGGGCTTCCTCACGACATGGCAGCCTTGTAGTAGTCAGATTTCTCACCTGGTGGCTCAGATCTCCAAGCACAGGGGTTTTACTGAACAAAGCAGGAGCTGCTTTGCTTTTTTCTAATCTGGTCTTTTTCTGATGATGACGACCCATTGTAACTTTCGCCACTTTGAGTTATAAGCAAGTCAGAAGTCCACATTTCAAGGGGGCGGATTGACAATAAGATATGAGGTGGAGACATTATTGTGGCTGGTTTTGGAGGATACAGTCTGCCTGAGGATCTTTGGCAGGCCCCTGACTAGCAGTGTGAGAAGGTGAAGTACTTGAAGGAAGTTGAACTTCCAGAAATGTTGTTGATGGGTGAACTTGGGCAAGGGAGGAGAGGTAAGGTGTAGACACTTGGAAGAGTCCAGAGGGTGACAGGAACAGATGTAGAACTCAGGAGAACTAGGCTGCTGGCTGGAGATGTGGGCTCAGAGAGGAGGGTGTGCTTAGGGCAAAAATAAGGAGCGGAGGCTGACAGATGTAAACAGGAAGGAGGAAGAGGAGGCCCGAGGAGGAAGGGCCAGCAGCTGGTCTTCATGGTGTCTGTCACCTCAACACCACAGTTCAGGCATCAGCTCCCTAGCTGCTGTGCCCGCTGCTTGCTGAAATTTCTGTGACATAGGAGCCCCTCTGTGGTTCATTCTGACGGAGCTTATCTGGGCCTTTCTGTCCTCTCTCCTCTCTGCTTCTCCTGGGACTTGTACCCCCAGAGCCTGTCTTTCCATAGGGCACGCTCGGCTGTCTCCCAGGTTCTGCTGCCGTGCTCTGGGACCTCCCCCGCCGGCCCCTTGGACCGATTCACAGCATTTGCTTGAGTGTACCGCCCTCTCCTCCGGAGACACTCCCCATCTCCTGGCTCTCCTTCAGCTCTCGGTGCCTCTCCTTGGCTGAGTCATTGTGTGTTGGTGACCCCCTAGGTTTTCTCCTTGCCTGTTGTCCCTTCTTGCTCTGCACCCAGCACAGGAATATGAGATGCTAGTGGACCGTGAGTCTTGTGATCGTCTGTAGTTAGACACCCATGCTGGGAGATGGCCCACAGCTTCTCCAGGCTCTTAAAGTGGTCTCTGAACTAAGACAACCCCAAAGGTTAACGTTTACTGCTTTCTCTGTAATCACTCCATGCCTTCAGGTTATATTCAGCTCATTGCACTCAAACTGTGGGATCCCTCCCTGACTACACATCAGTCCCAGACCAATTGACTTAGAATCCTGAGTTTGGGGTCTAAACACCCT
The DNA here is from genome assembly GCF_964237555.1 of Oryctolagus cuniculus. Taxonomy (NCBI): domain Eukaryota; kingdom Metazoa; phylum Chordata; class Mammalia; order Lagomorpha; family Leporidae; genus Oryctolagus; species Oryctolagus cuniculus. The sequence continues at coordinate 20,825,150 of NC_091447.1, forward strand.
GTTTCCAAAAACTGCCTGGGAAATAATAATGTGAAGTCAGAGTTTGAGATCCATTAGATTTTTCTATCCAACTATACTCAAGATATTTGTATGCCAGTCTAAGAATGATAAGATTCTTGGGAGAAAAGCTTCAGATATTTGGAATTAGTACTGTGTGGGATATTTCATATGCCAAATGCATTTGATTTTTTTAATACATTTCAAAGAAAGTGTTAACTCTGCTTTGTGCCAGTACAGAAAATAGTTAATACTTTAAACTATTTTCTCTTCACTGGGCTAAAAAGTTATACTACCTTAAACAGAGTTAAATTATATCAGGATTAGACTGTCAATTTAGGTGACAAAAATCTAAGATTTTTTTGAAGTAGAGAGAATAGATTAAATTTAATTGTTTTCTTTGTCTTCACTTCAGTGCTTTAATCTTGTCTTTTTGTCTAATTGTTTCTTTATTTTTGTCTATTAAATTGAACTTTCCTTATTAAAAATAGCCTAGGTTTTAATTGGTATAGTTCAACTTTTCCAAAGAAAGTGTTTTAGAGACTGATGGTGGAGATAGTGGCTCAACAATATGACCATGCTTATCGCCCCTGTACTGTAGAATTGAGAATGTTTGGGGGTGATTTGGGCATGGTGAAGACACTGCTTAGGGTGCTTGCATCCCACATTGGAGTGTCTGGATTCTGGTCTCATCTTTGCTTTATATTCCAGCTAATGCGTTCCCTGCTGCAAGGCAGCAGGTGATGACTCAAGCATTTGGGTCCTGCAATCCAGAAAGGGAGATCTGAATTGAGTTCCTTGCTTCTTGCTTTAGCCTGGCCCAGCCCTTGGCTGTTGCAGGCATCTGGGGAATGAACCTGTATATGAAAGATCCATCTCTCTCTCTTTCTCTTTCTCTCTCCCTTCCTCCCTCCCTCTCTGTCTCTCTGTCTCTCTCTCTGTGTCTGCCTTTCAAATAAAATGAAAATAAATTTTAAAACTTAAATGATCAAGGTGATAAAATGTATATTCCATGTGTTTTTCTCAAAACTGAAAGTAATCAGAGAATTAAAAAGACAGTTGACTGTTAAAAGTGGCATATGAGCCACCAGCGTAAGGTGGGATCAGTAGCTTGCCTTTGTAAAGGAGATCTGATTTTTCTCAGCGAGAACTCCATCCCTTGGGAAAGGATAACAGAACCAACCAGTTCTGACGTCATGTGCAATCTGGAGGGTGGAACGTAGCTGTCGTGGCACTTCAGAGAACTTGGCACTGACAAGTGGGTGGATGCACTTAGAGTCAGGAGAGCGGAAGGGGCTGGAGCCTCCCAGATGCCTTTCTCCTGTGCTCTCCCAGGCTGCTCCACCCGCACAGCCCTCGCCGCCGCCCCTGCTCCTTTATCTTCTCCTTTACACGCTTCAACTCTGCTTAAGACCCCAAGTTCCCTTCCCGCTGTGTAGCCTCCCCACTTCCGGAGGGCAGTCTTGACCTCGCACATGCTGATCTGACCCTCTGATTTTGCACTGGATTTTCCATCTGATGAGTCTCACATGCCCTTCTAGACTTAGACGGGGCAAACCAATTGTCACGAGTCCCCTGGAAGCCTTGGTCTCTTCTGAGTTTTAGTTCTGCTTCCTTAAGACCCCTGGCTGTCAGGCAAGGCCTCCCTGAAGCTGAGCTGGCCATGAGCGAACTAGCAGAACTTTGCAAAGTGCTTAGGAGATGTGGGTAGGCAACAGAACTCCTTAAATGAAGATGCAACAGCAAAATAGAAGTCCTCAGGGTTTAGGATGGCGGCACCTGCCTTGTCAGTCCCTGGAGAGAAGGAGGAGGCTTTGAGAGAGAAGGGCGAGGAGAGGAAACAGTCTGGGAAAAGCAGGAGGCCTGCACCTCCCAGCAGCGTGCAGGGAGTTACAATTGAGGAGTAAAGGATTTTCAAGCTGACTAGGCTGAGACAGCACCCTTTGCTTTGATGGGTGAGTGCAACAAGAAGCGAAAGGCTTGAGTTGGAGTCGGCTCATAAAGTCTGTTTTCAGTGGTAGAAACTTGACTGCTCCAGAAGCGAAGATGCGCCTCAAGCACACCCAGTTCAGTTGCTATTCCTGCCAGTTGGCTGCAGGATGCATTTCCCCACTGATTGCCAGGGTGTGTGTGTCTTCCCCACAACAGACTGACAGTGCGCCTAGAGCTCGAGGTGTCCAGGAGCCTGGAACGCTGTGAGATCTTACTGAGCCTGCACCAGGAGGTCCCTGTCCACAGAGGGGAAGTCTCGGTTTCTCCTTTGTCCCTAACTTTTTTTCCCTCCTCTGTTCCATTACACATACTCCTCTAAGTGTCAAAGAACGGATGTCTGTCTACTGAGATGCTAAACAGGAGATATTATTATCTTCTAATAAGAATATTCTTAAGTATTTGCTTAATCACAAATGGATCCTCTTGTCTATCAGATGGGCCAACAAGGCGGAAGTTTTTCGAATTCTGGAGAAGTCATGGACTTGGTAATTACTATTTCAGTGTGCATGGAGATGGCACAAAGAGTTGGGATCTTGCATTAACTGATCATTTGTGTGCAAGATCACTGAGCCCCCTACCGTGGTAGGCATTTTACAGTTGAGGGAACTGAGCTCTGGCAAGGACTATGATTTACCCATGGCCACCTGGTTAGGGAGAGTGGAGCAGGATTTTGTGCCCTGATCCACTCCCCAGTTCTTTTCAGTATAGCACATTTTCAGCCTGAGTGCCAGAGTGGTTCTAAGCACTGCCCACCAACCCCCTACCTACCCTCCCTCTACCCACACTGATGGCCATAGCCACAGAAAACTGGGGGCCAACCCGGCTTCCTTCCAGGAACCTCCCCCAGCTCCTTTAGAGGCGACCAACAACCTGGGCCTCTCCTCATTTTTTTGGGAAATGAACTGATTAATCGCACTTGGATGTTTTGTCTGTTTTAGGTGAGAAGCCAGAGTCACTTGCTGGTTGAAGTTCTGCCTGTCTTTGAATGGAGGGACTCTGTGAGTCAAATCCCTCCTTTCCCTTTGGTACGTTCCTTCCTGGCTCGAGCCCCACTCAGCCCTCAGCTCCAGTAGCCCTTAGGACTCTTCCTTTCCATTGGCATCAGCATCCCATACCTGGCCCCGTCTCTGCAGGGCAGCTCAGGCCCTTCTGCACATGAGCACTAAGTCCAAGTTTCTCCTTGGCTTATTAAAAGGGTCCAAAAGGTATGCTATTTTTCCACGTGGAGGATCTTGAGGGATGCGGATCCTGGAGCCCAGAGCAAGGCACCGGCACCCTTGCGAGTGCCTCTCATCTCCCATGACTTGGGATGCCACGTGATCCTGTCCTGGGACTCTGGCATTTGAAATGGGAATGAGGCCGTTCTTCATGTCACAGAGTCCTCCGGATGCTGCTGGACAGGACGGGCTCCAGAGCTGGCCACGAGCACATGCCAGAACCACGTGTGCTGTGTTTTGGCCCATGTCCACTTTGGATGACTCTCCTCGAAGCAGGACAGCCAAGTCTGCTTCTTGCTGATCACAAAAGTCAGGTTTTACAGCTAAGTCCCTGGTTGGGCAGGGTGAACAGGGAGGCAGCCTGAAATACTGATTCGTGTTGGGAAGGGGTCATGGCCCTCGAGAAGGCTGAGTATTTGCTACTGAAACCTCTTCCCTCTGCCCGGCACATCTTTCCTGTAGATGTTACGTGAAGGAAGTCTTTTTGGTTATTTTTAAATTTCTTTTATTTGCTTAGTTAAAACCCTGGGACTAAGGGCTGGGGAACAAATCATCTATATTTAGTGGCTGTGACTGGCTCAGAAAGTCACCCATTTTAGATAAGATGGGAGAAAGTAGAGATGAGCAGATAGTGTATCTGCCATTTTCAATTTTTAAAATGTCTTTCACATTCCCATGCCATTAAAAAACAACAATGACAGCAACAACAAAACCAGGATCTCCTGGGTACTAGCTCCAGAGAACCAGTACCAGCTAAAGAGAATTTTAAAAAAAATAAATTTGACAAGCTATTTGTGCATTTTCAACTTCTCTTAATCCTTGCCTAAGGAAGATAGTACTCCCCAGGCAGCTCTGAAGATAACAACAGAGGTGAGAATGCATGGCTGCCCCTGTACCAGCTCCCCTGGAAGGATTTTCCAGATAGGGAATGCCACAGGGAGTGGATCTGGCTGGGATCATTGGCAGCTGCCAGCCTGCGGTCCGGTCCGCAGTCCATGCTAAACTGGGGCTGGGACCCCAGTCAGCAATATGACAGCTATGCTGAGAGCCATGTCCCTGCACAAGGCATAGCTCCCCTCCCTGCAGTTCTCTGCAGGGACTTTGCCCCCTGATGCAGGGAGGAATGCCTGGGACTCCTACCTGGTGTGTAGAGGAAATACCTTGATCCCCTCCAGTGGGCTGCAGTTGGATAATTGGGGATTTGCTTTTTATCAGCGTTTTAATCTTCAACTCTTCTGAGACCAGTTCTTAGGATGAGGCAGGGCCATGGAGTGAAAGGGCTGGGGCTGTCAGCCAGAGAGCGAGCGAGCGAGCATGGTCCCCTTCCAGGGGCTGTGCCCTGTGTGAACCCTGTCCTAGTCCCGGCTTTCACACTTAATGACTGTTAAGCCTTACCCCAAAAAAAGTCTGACTGGCTTTCTGAACCTCATCATTTCCAGGCTTATTAAGTAGGCTGGTTTCGAGTTGTCCTACCTACTTCACAGGCTTGTGCTGGAGATCAAAGAAATTAATATAAGTGCTTTGTCCACTGTAAAACCAATTTAAATAGAACACTCAGATGGAATAAGAGAGAGTCCCTGGTGTATGGTCTCTTTCTAATTCCATTCCTTTTCTGAATGATGACCTAAATCATAAGCGCTTCCTGATAATAACAATAGCAATCATTTGTCGAACATTTTTCCGTGCTGTGCATTGAGCTAAATGCTTTGTAGGCATTGTTTTGCGTAATCCTCCTGGTGCCCTTGCTGGTTGGTATTCTTTTTGGCTTCTCAGTCCAGTGTGCACTTCCAGGAAACCTCATGCACTTTCCTTAATCTACCTTCTCAAAGAGTCGCATTCATCCTTTTCAATTTTGAGCTCTTACAAAGAATGTAAAACGTTAACAACAGACCACTGAGTCCTTTTTAAATGTTTGAGTGTAACATAAGGGGTGCCATTGTGATTACTGAGCAGGGTGAGAGAGTGTGTTGGAAAGAAAAGGCAAGAGTAGACGAGGGAGGGACCGAGAAAGAATTCATGACTGAGAGAAAGAGATACAATTATTTTTTTTTTTTTGGCTGATAAAAAATAGTGATTTTGTGAGAAGTGTTTGTATTTGTAAGTCTCATCTATATTTTACATACACATAACCCTTAAAAGCATACGATTAATTAGTTAATGGGTTTTTGATGTTCCTAGCACAGCAGATTTGGAACGACATGATCTTGATCATCTTTGTCAAAGATTAGAAGAGGCTTCCAGTGTGACTAGACTGTGATGGGCAGCAGTGGTGGAGGTGGGGGTGGGACGTGCCTTCACCAACGACTTCCCCAGCTTCAAGTGCCTGGCAGTGGTAGGTCCCTGGCACACTCCAACAACAAGTGGACAAGTTCAAGTCTCTGGTGGTTGTCTGCATCTGGCAAAAGCCCCCCTGCTTGTTCGCTCTGGTCGTACGTATCATATAAACAGGCAAGGGTTAAATGTGTTTGACAAAGACGTTGGTGATTCTGGGGCCTGTGCTGAAGATGAAGCATTTAGCCATTCACAAGCCTTCTGAGTCCCATTTCTCAGAAGCCCTGGGGGTTGGGTGGCCCTTTGGATGCCTCCTAAGAGCCTTTTTAGTGAGTCCTGGCTGGGAGCCTGAGCCCAAGCAGGTCTGCAGTTTGATGGGAAGACAGGCGCTCTCTGTCCAGCACAACTGGATTTGGGGTACAGAAATACAGTTATAAGGAAGAAGCAGAGAATCTTTTGCAGAATTCCATTTCAGATGCTGATTGTCCAGTGCTGAGTTCTCTAGGGCTGCTGTTTGCTTCCTTTCGGGGCTTTCCCTGTCCTGGTCACAGAGTCTCATTGTCTCTAAGAGCCAGGCAAAGTAGGAGGCGTGAGTAAGACTCCAGGGCGGTCACACTGCTGCTTATGGGCAGCCCCTGGGGGCAGGTAGGGGGCAATCCTTCCTCATCTTTCAGCTTCTGCTCCCCACCCACTACGGGCGTCCACAGGAACTCTGCAGTTGTTTACAGAGGGACGAGATGGCTGTGACTATTTCACTGTGATTGCAGGAGAGAGGTGGAGGTAGGGCTGCATGTTGCTTGTCAGGAGGGATCCCCAGGTCCCTGGAACTTGCTGGAAGTGTGGCTCTCCCTGGTGTCAGTCACCGCCCTCGTGGAAGGGGACATTTATTCCCTAACGCCTTGCCCGCTGATTGACAGGCTGCCATCTCTTGCTCCACACTGCTGGCTGGGGGCTTTGTCACAGTCCCTGGAGCCCAGGTTCAGGATCCTTTCTGGCTCCCCAGATCTAGATGCACTGCTCTCCCCCTGTCAGCCCATAGAGGTGCGCCTGTTGTCTGCTGATTGATGGACCAGGCAGACATGACAGTCCCCAGGGACATCTGGACAGTGCCTGATTGACACCCGAGGGGCCAAGGCAAGCTACTCTTCTCTGCCTTGCCAGGGAGAATGAACAAGCTGTGAACTTCCTGGGCCAGCATCATGGGCAGAATAAAAATGATTCAGTAATAAAGATTTGGGGCAGTGCAGGTGATGATGTTACGAAGGTGAGAATCTGAATCCAAGACCAGCAGAGTGGTGAGTCCAGCGGGTGGGTGCTTGACTCCTGAGCTGGGTGAGGAAGGCAAACTTGGGCTGTGTGCAACAGAAAACTACCAGATTCTCCAGATCAGGGGTTCTCAAATGATTGTGGTCTCAGGACCTCCTCATTCTCTTAAACATGATTGAGAGCCCCAAGTATTTTATGGGGGTTAAATCCATCCATATTTGCCATATTAGAAATCTGAGAAAGTTGAGAAATAACTTAGGAAGTTATTTCAAAGAATGTACGTTAACACATGTGATCTTTATTTCAAAAACGATTATTATCCAAAGTGAGTTACTGAGAGTAGTGCCTATGTTTTCATTTACTGCACATCTTGTGTGTCTGGCTTAAGAGACGTGGTTGGATTTCATATCTGCTTCGGTATCCAATTTGTTGCAGTACCATGTCATGCACTTTCTGGAAAGCTCCACCGTGCAGCTGAGAGAGAATGCGAATGCACAAGCCAAAGAACACTCCAGGATTATCGTGAGGATGGTTTTGACCTCCCAGACCCCCTGGAAAGGTCTCAGGGACTCCCAGGGTTCCCCAGACCTTGCTTTGAGAGCTGCTTCCCTAGGTGCAGACCCCCGAAACCTTCTCTCCATGTGTGTCCCATGTGGTCATTGCACATGATGATGCTCCTGCATGAGCAGAAAGTGGGCGCAGAGAGCCAAACCAATATTAAAGCTTTTGGCTTGGGATAGTGCCTGTGAACATCCCAGAAAGCATCCCAGAGATGAGCTCAAAGAAGATTGATTGATGTACAGTGTCCTCTCGGGCAGCCTGGCCAACATGATCAGCCAGAACATGAGACAGGCTCTTCTTCACACCTTTCAACACATAAACCTCAAATTGTATGTGCTCCATGTAGCCTGGACGACACTGAAGTGTTCCTCTTCCCAGTCGCCAAAAGCTGTGTGAGAGAGGGGCAGCCTCTCCCCAGGCCCCTCTCGGCTTCCTGTTTCCAGTGTCCAGTGGCTGCTGAGATCTGCTTTTCAATTGGCCAGTAACTGGGCAGTTTACTCAGCTCGTCTGCTGTTTCCTGGGTATAGAGTTGTCTCACTTAATCATAATGCCCTCTCTTCTGTACTGTCACTGGTTCGGCTGTGATACCCACAAGATGCACATGAATGGAAAGCTATGGTTTATAAGGATTGTGAGCTGGTTTTGCTTAGCAACAAACCCCCCCCCCCCACCCCGGGGGGGGAGGATGACCGTGGGTATGGTCAGTCAGTCTTCAGCCAATATGCAGATCAAAGAAAGGCTGCGCAAACACCAGAGTGAAACACAGGCATGTCATTTTCTTAAATATTTATTTATTTATTTCAAAGGCAGAGGTGGGAGGAGAGAGAGATCTTTCGTTCATGGGTTTATGCCCCGAATGGGCACAGTGGGTAGAGCTGAGCCAATCTGAAGTCAGGAATTTGTTCCAGGTCTCCCATAGGGTGCAGGGGCCCAAACACTTGAGCCATCCTCCACTGCTTTCCCAGGTGCATTATTAGGGAGTTGGATCAGAAGTGGAGCAGTCAGGACTCGAACTGGCGCCCATATATGGGATGCTGGCACTGCAGGTGGAGGCTTAACCTTCTACACCACAGTGCTGGCCCCAGGAATGTCATTCTTAATGTGGCTCAGAAAACGTTCAGCTTTACTCCTATGGAAAAACTACCGGTGTTAATGCTCTAACCTCCTGCAAGCCAGCAGAAGGTGGTCTCTGTTGATTGCCTTTGGCTTAGGGGATTTTATAGCGAGGAGAGTTACGTGTGTATGTGTGGAAGGAAGGGAGTGTGTGTGTTGTGTGCATATATGAGAAGGACAGGGTAGAGGCAGGGTGGAGACTGCACTGTCATTGCCAGTCACCACGAGTCTTGTCTCTGTCCCCCCACCAAGCCTACCTGTGGGGCTCAAGCCAGCGTGTGAGGCCTGTGACCTTGGCAGTCACCTACTCTCTCTGTATTTCAGCTTCTTTATCTGTAAAAGGGGCAGGGCAGTAGTATCTGTCTCATACGGGTATTTTGTAATGGGAAAAAAAAGGAGACACAGAAACTGCTTTTTAAAAACTATAATATAGGTCCAAAATAAGTGCTAGACATTCTGTTCTTATCGTTGGCTTGTCTGAAACCTGGTTTGCTCATTGGCAGAGTAGGGTTTTCCAGGTTGGTGCATTCACTTAGAGAATATGTGGTCAAGTCTTGGAGAAAATGTCAAGTACCCTAACAAGTAAGGTGGTGAATTTTGGGGAAAATGATAAAAATGTAATTTTGTACCTGAGTGCACACATGATTATCTATATACCATTTTAAAAGCAGGTCAGTTATGTTTAAATAGATGAATATGTAAAAACGAGAGCAGAAGCAGCAATAGCAGTATAATCATAGTTAGCAATATCAATAGCTCATAGTCATGGAGTGGATTTCTTGGGGCAGCCCTACGCTGAGTACTGGAGACACTGTCTACTTCTCCCTGCAGCCCTTTGAAAGAGGCACTGTTCTTAGTAGTTACTGGAATATCTAGTTTGTAGAAGTGGGAAACTGAAGTCACTCAGTCACCCAGGCAGTGCATGGCTGGGCCAGGGTTGAACCCAGGCAGGCTGGTTCTGGAGCCAGCATCAGTGTTGTAACAGGTGCAGTCGTCCTGAGGGAAGTAGAAGGGGACTGCATCCCAGCGTGAGCTCAGCAGGTGCAATGTAGGGTATGCAGGTGATAGGATAGACACAAGAGAGGATGCTTTACCATCCGCATCAGGGGGGAGAAGGTGGATGACCATACACAAACCAGGGATTGAGCACAAAATAGATTGTTGTGATGGGGAGATGAGCTATAAGATTTTAAGAACTTTCTAAGGAGTAGCAGAGTGGGACAGGGTAAGGAGGGAACTGGAATGGAAATCCACATGGAGTTTCAGAAAGGTCTCTCACAACCCCGAAGACAGGTACTCAGGGTAGAACCCAGGGGGACAGCCTGGAGGTGAGGTAGGGCTTTTGGGGGTGGAGGAGTGCAGTTTGTCTAGTTGACTGGAGGCTCTCCCCAGGGGCCTGGGTATTATTTCCCTATCTCTGTCCAAGGCTATTTGTTGGTGCAGAATTAAGCCCCACAGGCATAGCTAGCTGCTTCTGGGGAGCCTGATGACCTTAGTGATTTAAACTGGAAACTAGTGCAAGCTTTGGGGTTGGAGAGACTTGAATTTGCATCTCAGTTCTGCCACCTAAAAGCTGTGTGGTTGGACAAGTAACTGATTCTCCAAGTCTTCGTAGGATGGTTGTAAAGATGAAATGAGAAACAGCAAATAAATGCAGTGGTTTTCAAACAGTGTTTTAAACTTTTGTCATACATTGATAGAAATCATATACTCCTGTGGTCTTAATGATTTTGTGGCTATTTTAAAATTTACTTTAGATGAGTGAAGCAGAACATCTTTCATTTGATTATTGTTTATGGCTTTTGCCAATTTTCCTGCTGGGCTGGAGGCTTCAGCTTTTTATTTGTTGAACTCTGTATTTAGTTAGAGCCATTAAGCCTTTGACTACAATGTAAACTTAGAATATGTTATCTCAAAAAATAATAAATGAAACATTGGGTGGAAAAAAAGAAATAGCTTGTAGATTAACCACTGGGCACGCTGTGAGCCCCCAACAAATCATTCCTATTATAATCAGCTCTTCCCGCTTGGCAGGCTCCTAGATCTTCCAGGTGTGCTAAGAGGCTGTCCCTCACTAGTGGCTGGACCCCAGCCACTTTAGATCACTACGTGGTGCCAATTACAGGGCCAGGAGGGTTGAGTAAGGGCCTGTAGGTGCTAAGCCTCCTTCCCTGCAGGTACATTGTCTAAGGTTAGGAGGGCGTAGGCCAGGTTCTTCTGCTTGGTCCTGTTCTAGCCCCCAAGCCTTAAACCAATATTGGGGGATGGCCAGTTGGCCAACTGCAAAGTCTGCCCCCAGCTCAGCAGGTTCTGGGCGTAGTTTACTATTTCCTGAGTTGGCAGAGCACCAAATTCTGCCAGCGTTCATCAGAACTGTGGTCATGTGTCTATGGGCCACCCCTCATTACATCAGATAGGAGATGTTACTTCCTCTGAGGGAGACCAGGCGTGTATCTAGGAAATGCAGGAACCACCCTGCCCACCCACAGCTCATTAGCTGAGCAGAGCCCAGGAGTTTTGCAGCATGCCCTTCACTTGTTCAGTCGGTTGCTGAGGCACGGATGTTCTTGAAGCATCACTTGGAGTCAGTTCTCTACCCACGGGAGGAGTCCTATGTGCATGGCAGACCAGAGCCCACCTGGGGTTGTCTGGGGATGAGTTTAGCTGAGCGACGTCAAACCCAGACTGGCTCAGAGGCAGGGCCACGGAGGGAAGGAAGCAGGTTCCTGCAGAGCAGATGTCAGGTGCCCACAAATGTGCTGTAGCCCTGGTGTGCGACCCAGATAGCAGGATCAAGGTCTCTAACGTGAGTCTGGAAGACACCAGAGACTAGCAAGGAGGTAGACAGTTCCTCCAGGTGCCGTAAGCCCTGATAGCGTCAGCCTTGCAGCTCACCTGTCCCCTAGCCCTGCTTTAAATGCCGCTTGTCTGGTGTGGTCATGCACAAGCCGCAGTGCCGAGAGCTCCACGTGTATGAGGGTGCCTCAGAGCATTTGTGGAAAGTGGAATTAAAAGCAGGAGATTTTGGAGGCATCAAAAATATTTTGGCACCAATTTTTTCATAATACGTGGAGAATACACATTATGAAAACACTGTGAATTTCAAACTGTTTTGCAGGAAAATAAACCACTTTTAATCCTATCTTCATGAAATTTTTGAAGTATCCTATATTCTCTTCTTGAATCTTCACAACCTAAGTGTTGTTATCCCCATTTCAGAGATGGAGAAACTGAGGTTTGGAGGGTTGAATTTGTTACGGCCATTTAGCTAGTAAGTGACAGAGGATGCAGAGTAGAATTTTTTTAGATTATTTTTAGAAAAGCAGAAAGTAAGAGACAGACAGAATCTCCCAACTTCTGATTGTCTTCCCAAATGCCCGCAACAGTTGGGGCTGGGCTAAGCCAAAGTCAGAAGCCTGGCAGTCAATCTGAGCTTCCCACATAGATGTCAGGGACCCGACTAGTTGAGCCATGACCTGCTGCCTCCCAGGATGCACACGAGCAGGAATCTGGGAGCAGAGCTGGGACTGGAATCCTGGTGCTGGTAGGGCATGTGGTGGCTCAAGCAACAACGTAGAGCCAGGTGTATCATTCTCACCACCACTGCCCCCAGCCCGGTCTTTCCATGACTCAAGCTGTTATGTAGCAGTCAGCTGAGCCGCAAACTTACTCGTCCACCTGCTCAGCGGCTTCTCAGAGTTGCTGCATGAGGCTGGAAAGTGGTTTGCAATCTGGACTGCACGTTGAAAACAGCTTATGCCTGGGTCATGCACCTGCGATTCTGCTTTCAGGCGGCTGGAAGTGCAGCTCGGGCATTTGCTAGGCCAGGATAGGCTCGCTTTGCTGTGTGAAAGACAGCACTTATTTTAAGCTTTACAGGCTGTGTGGTGTCTGCTGCAGCCACTAGGCTCCACCTCTGTAGAGTGAAAGCAGCCGTAGATGACGCATAAATGAGTGAACATGGCTGTGTTCCAATAAGACTTTCCTTGCATAACCAGGTGACGTGAGCCCGTTTGCCAACGGCCGATCAAGTCTGGCAGCTCATCAATGGGTCTGTCCCGTCGCCCCTGAGGTGGGCATTCGTCTTGCCCTGTAGATGTGTCTGTGGTGTCTTGGGAGATGAGATCCCTTCCCCCAACACCCTGCAGGCCTCCAACCTCCACCTTCCGCCTTCCACAGGCCCAGTCTCTCTGACTGTGACTCTAAGCATGGCCTCTATTTTGGTAGAAGACCCCAGTTCCCTGCTGGGTCCAAAACCCTGCCAAGAGCTGCCACCTGTTTGGCGGGGGTCCTGTCTGGCTTGCTAGCCCTGCCCTAGGAGGAGTTAAAATTTCCCCCCTCCCCCTTGGCCTTGGCAGGCAGCCAGGTAGTCTGTAATTAGAAGGATTAGCTAGCCCTCGAGGCTGCCACCTGTTCCACCAGGAGAATGGCATGCCTCTCCCTGCTGGACGCCACCCAGACTCGGCTCCCTCCAGAGCCGGTCTCCAGGGAGGTCCAGCCCCCAGCCAGTCCTCATCCAGGGCCATGCTTTCTTCTCCTTCCAGCTGACCTTCCAGGCCTGCTGCATGCTGTGACTTGAGTGGTGGCATCATTGTCACGCCAAGGAGTCAGGATATCAGTCTTCTCTTAGGCAATATTAATGTAGTATTCCTGACATAGTGGGTTGTGATGATTTAAACGTCAAAAGCACAACTGGAAAATAAAGCTACTGCCTTGTTCGTGGTGATTGGACTCATGCCTGCCCTGATCCTCCAGCAACACAGAATTCAAAGCCTTCTCTTGTGTCTGCACTCATGTCTGCTGTCCTTGGCAGTGGGGCACGGGGCACTTGACGGAAGTGCTGGACTCAAGGAAACTGTGGTCAGAGGTGGCACAGAAGGCATTCACAGTCCGTGTGTACAAAGTGTCTTTATAAATTAGTTGTTTAGACATTGGAACACGTTTGTTCAACTAACATCTATCAAGAACCCACTTTGTTCTATTAGTTAGGGATCCAGGCTCTTGTCCTCTCCAGAGACAGATCATCCCATAATCCCGTAATGTGTACACAGCTCCGAGTGACAGCCTGGAAGGGATGCCCGGGGTTTCAGAGAAACAAGGTTACATGGGATGCTTCAGCCTGACAGCAGGGGGAAGGTGTTTCTGGGTAGAGGGAACAGTGTCAGTGTGGTTGCATAGCGGGAGTGTGCAGCCCTTGGAAGGAGAGCATATGAGTTGAGTCTAGACCGTGGCTTGGGGTCTGGGTGTTCCCAGGGTCATGGGTAATCTGGGCCAACAGAAGAGCAACAGCATCAAGTCTGATTCAAGAAGGTGATCTGGCAGCAGTGGAGACCCTGGGTTAGGGTGGGGGATGAAGAAAGAGCAGGGCTCTGTTGGGAGACTGTTGGCAAAGTGAAGATGCCCCAACTAGAGAAGCAGGAGCTAGGATGGAGGGGACCAGGAAGGTGTGATTACACCTGGGAGACACAAATGAATGGGTACTGAAGGTGAGTGGGAAGGAGTTCTTTTTTCAAAAAATACTTGTTTGTTTTCATTTTAATAGAGAGCTTTTCTGGTTTACTCCCCAGATGTCTGCAGCAGCCAGGGCTGGATTAGGCTGGAGCCAGGAACCCAGAATTCCATCTGGGTCTCCCACGTGGGTGGCAGGGGCCCAAATACTTGAGCCATCATCTGCTGCCTCCAAGAGAGTGCATCAGCAGCAAGCTGGGTAGGACGTGGGGGAGACAGGACTGGAGCCAGGCACTCTGATCTGGGATGTGGTCGTCCCAAGTGGAGATTGAACATTGCACCAGACACCTGCCCCAGGAAGGAGTTTGATCAGAAAATGTGGACAGAGGTGGGGAGGAAAATGACTTGCGTTAGAGGAATCTGGGGGACGTACAGTTGCAGTGAGTCATTAGGCTGTGAGTGATGTGTGGCAGGAAATCCAGAGAGAAGACAGGAGGTAGAAGTGAGATATGGGTGGTGAGTAAGTTCATGGAAGCAAGTGATTTCACCCAAGGAGGGAGATAAGGAGAGGAAAGGGAAATGAAACATTTAAGGAACAGAGTGGAAGAAAACCCTGCAGAGCAGATAGCTTCTTCGGGTGGATCAGCGGGGAGTGGGGTGGGGTTGTCTGGACTTTAGGGACCTGTTTATCCTGGGATGAAGGGCAGTGGTGTCTCAAGAACTCCAGTGTGTCCTGAATAGCCTGGGAACCTTGCTATTACCACTACAATTCAGGACGTTAGACTTCATCACTGGCCCCTTCATTATTGAATTCAACATGTGCTCTCCCAAGTACAAGACACTGCGCGAGGCACGGAGCGCGGACGTGGTTCTACGCTTTGCTGCCTGCCCCTAGCAGAGAGGACAGACACTGAGCGAAGTGTGTGGAAGCAGAGGTTTTTTTCAGAGCAACCTGTGACTGTGGACCTGTGTGATGGTGGGCAAGTTGCTTGTCTTTCCCAGCCTTGACTTCTAAAAACCAAAAAATGGATCATAAGAACCACAGCAACCATGTGGTGGGCAATTAGACCACTACACATAGGGTCCATCTACACGGACAACCTCATGCTTTAGGAAAACTTAGGTTTGGAGTAAGCAGTATGTTCTGATGGTATGAAGTTCAAAATTCATACAGAGATAAATAGTAAGAAGTCTCCCTTCCACCGTGTTCCAGTCCCAAACACTCCATTTTCTCCTGTGCCCTTGCATTCTGCGCAGGTGCAAGTTTGTACTGTGTGTGTGTGTGTGTGTGCATGTTCTTCCTTTTTTCCTTATTCTTACATAAATTGGAAACATACTATTCATTATTCTGTACCTTTTTTTTCTCCACAAAACAAAACATTTCCATTGAAGTTTATAGCACAGTTTTTACTGAAGCAGCCCCTCCATCGCTGGGCATCTTGGTTGTTTCCAGTGTTCCATTGTTATGAACAATGCTGTATTATTTCACACATGTCAGTATAGTTATAGGATAAATCCCTTGGAATGGAATTACTGCATCAGAGAGGATGAACGTGGGTTTGTAGGTTTGATGGCTTTTGCCAAGTTTATCTCTGTAGCGGCTTTACCAGGTTGCGTGCCTGTTGGCAGGTTCTCCCGTGGTTATGCACAACCTGTGAAGCAATGTGTTCAGAACACGCTTGTGAGCTGCAAAGGGTCTGTGTAGCTAGAGTCCTCATCCTCCTTGCCCCTGCACAGTAGCCCTTCTGCCTGCTGTCCGCCTTGCGAGAAGTGACAGCTCAGTGTCAGGGTAGACTGCTCACAGCTCTGTCCAGCTATTTGCCACTAGCAGTTACTCTCCAGTGTTTTGATGTGGGATGTACTTCTGTGTCCTAATCTCCCCTACAGGACAGATGATCTTGAGCACTGTGAGCATCAGACAGTGTCACCTTGCAGCTTCTGCTGCCTTGACACCGGGGTCAAGGGAACCCTAAAGGCACACTAAGGACTGCCTCCCAGCCTACTCTATAGACAGTGCAGTGACGGCTATGTTGACTCAGCAGGGCAAGAAGGAACAGGTCAGCATGGGTACAGTGACCTCACCTGGCTTTCGGCAAGCATGGAAGATGTAACTGATAATGCATGTCAGTTCATTTGTCCACACAAGCCGTCTGCCATGAACTGTGTTCATTGCTACTGGTTGTGTTTGTTTTGAAAACGCTGTTTCACGCTCGTGTTCAGTATTAGGGAGGAAGACAAACGCTAATTAAGTGGATCTACAGCTCCTCAGACATCCGGGTTTAACAGACTGCTGCTGAGACCCCACATGTCAGCTCAGGAATTCTCTGCTGAGTACCTACTGTGTGCAGGGCACAGCGCTGAAGTGGGTCCTATTTTTAAACATTGCTGATAGCTCCATCTGGGCTGGCTGTTGACACCGACTTTGGCAGACTTGCTTTGCTCTCCCTTTTCTAGGCACTCATCGTATTTTTCACTGGCAAACTAGACTGCAAATCTGTGGATGTTTTACTCTGCTCCACAGAAGTCATGAAAATTGGTTTTGAAAATGAATTGTTATCAAATGAATAATGTTTTAACTGCACTGGGGGATTTTTCCAGGAAAAGGAAATTCTGGTACTGAATTGTTTTTGGAAAGTAAAACATTATTTTCTGATTTATCTGTTTGGTATGGAGGAATTTTTAACCTAAAGGGAAAATAAGTCAAAATTTAATAACTTTTTAGAAATTGTAACAATATCAAGCACATACTTTAAAAAAATGTTTTAAGCGCCTGTGAGCAGGAGTAGTAGCACAAAGAAGCACTGTCGTAAAGACCCCGTGGCAGAGCATCGGCCGGCCTGAAGGAAACCCATTGTCGTGTTCCCTGGTGATGACTAATGATGGCAAATGATCTAGTGTGGGGAATAGGCATCACACGCAAAGCAACAGAGAAAGAAGAAAAAAGAACCACAGAGAAAGGGAAGGCGAACAGCAGGTGCTGGACACCTGTGTGGCAGCGGAGATTAAAGCCGAGTGGCTGAAGCAGCAAAGAGCGGGCTTTGGCCAATAGGAGAGAACACAGAAGCCACCTCCTTGTGAGGTGCCATCACCTGACCCACTTTCCCTGTTCGTGCCTGCGAGCCAGTGGCTGACAGACGTCTGGATTCCCCTGGGTTCGGTTCTTCCTTGTGATACCATGTATGTCTGCACTACAGCGCCTTATAACTTGTGTGCAGTGCTTACCTGGTGCCCGGCTCCTGCTCCAAGTGCCTCAAGTCTAACTCGTTTAGCCCCTATGAAAACCCCTAGGAGAAACCTTGTCCCTATTTTATGGGTGAAGTCACTGCGTCTCAGAGAGGCCTGGCCAAAGTCAGCAGCTTTGGGTGGCCAAGGTTGCTGTGATTGACATAATTCTAAGATGGTCCCCAAGGGTCCCACCTCTTGGTATGCACACCCGTAGAATCTCTTCCCTTTGGTGTGGAATTACACTCTCCTGATTAGCTTACGTCTTATAGCAAAGTGGAAGAGATTTTGCTGATAAGTTAAGGTCCCTGTTGAATTGATTTGGGATTAATCTAAGAGACTTGCTGGCTGAGCGTGACCTCATTGGGTGAACTCTTTAAAATGGGTGCAGGCTTGCCCTAAAGAAAGAGAATGAAAGCAAGAGACCCTTCTGCTGACCCTGGGAAACCGAACAGCTGCATAGTGAACAGCCTGTGGAGAGGCCACATTGTCAGGACCTGACAGTGACCTTAAGGAGCTGAGAGGGGTCCCTGACTGCTAGCTAGCAAGGAGACAGACCTTGGTCATCAGCCTCAGGGAGGTGAATTCTGCCAGCAAATCCTATGAGTTGGGAGGAGGACCCCGAGCTCTAGAACGAAACAGAATGCAGCTGACACCTTGGCTTTGCCTGTCAACCCCAAGCCACGACCATGTTTCTGACCTACAAAAGCTGAGCTGGTCATGGCTGTAGTTTTATGCCACTAAGTTTGTGTTAATTTGTTCCGCAGTGATGGAGCACAAATCCACTGAGATTAGAGACTTGGGCTTGTGGCTCAGTGCTCACGCACTTCACCCGTGCTCCAGCCTGTCTCCTAGGAGAAGTCACCTCAGATTCACTGGAACTTCAGGGTTGCTCGGCACCTTTGCGATCATCCAGACTGGTGTCTCGATCTACACCCTTTCTTACCAGCAGAATTCCATAGCATGAACAGGTTGGGGTGCTGCTCTGCCTGCAGTGGGGTATAAGAGCAGGAAACTCCCTTAGTGGAGCCCCTCTTCCTCTAGGGCTTTTGATCCTTGTACTCCCCCCTCAAGGCATCCCAAGGAACACAGTTTGAGAACCGTTGCTCCCGTCCAACAACCCGTCTCTTCCTTACACCCCTCCTCACTCCGCGTCCTGTTGACCTCTGTTTGAACGCCTCCCTGAACTTTTCTTGCCATTTACAGTCGGGCTGTTCCTTTGGGAAGGCTGCTGTCTGTTGCATTGACATCTGGCTGCCTATGAATCCCCACTGTTGGTCTTGGGCCAGCCATAGATGATCCACAGAACAAATAGAACTCTTCTCCCATGAGCCAACTTATCACAGAATGAAACGCAGTTCTCACATTTCATGGAAGCCTTCTATTTTCCAGACAAAACATCTCCAGGCCCTCGGAGGAGTTTCTGGTTCCTTCTCTCCTACTGAACTTCAGTTTGCCTTTGTTTCTGGTAGAGTGAGGTCAGGCTCTGAGAGCAGACTCTTGGTGTGGTCTGTCTCACATAAAACGCAGCGAGCCCAGCATAAGCCACAGTCTCGGGGTTCTGTTTCCCTCCGTGCAGCATTAGACCACATTTGCTTTTTGGCAACCACAGCTGGGTGTTGACTCATACCACATGCAGAGCCAACCCAGACGCCGTTCTTACACACGGGGCTGCCGAGGTATGCCTCCGCTGTCACGTGCTTGCCTGTGTTTATTTTAACCTGAACACAGCCTTCGATTCATCACCATTGCATCTCATCAGGGATCTGGTGCATATCTGGTGTGATCCTCATGACGTCATCCAACAATAGCGCTGCTCTGCCCAGCATCACCTCAGCTCTCAGTCTGGTAAGTATGCCACACACATCCTCGGTGCAGTTACTGACAGGAGTTTGGAACTGGACAGGGCTGAGGTCAGAGCCCTCTGGCGCCATATTGATGACCTATTCCCAGCGCCTGGGTCCTTCAAGCAGTAACAAATCCAACTTGTTGGATCATCCAATGGCAGATATCCAACTCTTAAAGGTACCGTCAGGAATATCAACTACTTGCTGAAATGCAGGCATAAGGTGCTGGGTCCAGTTCTTTGGTTTCCCAAGCGTGGAGGTCCCAGAAGCTCCCGCTGAGTGCTCCCTAACCCTTCACGGCATCTTTTCCAGGGTGTGCAGTACCCACCCGTCTATTGTTTGCTCCCCCTTATGTACACATTGTCTCAGCAGAACTCCATTCTCCATCTCTTTTCTCCTGAGACTTCAATGGGAATCAATGAGAAACCACTTGGGAGGCACATCTTTGGCACAGCAGTTAAGACATCACTTGGAATGCCTGCACCCCATAGTGGAGTGGGAGTGTCTGAGTTTGAGTCCCAGCTGTGCTTATGATTCAGCTCCTTCCTAATCCACATCCTGGGAGGCAGCAGCTGATTGCTCAAGTAATTGTGTCCCTGCTCTCCACATGGAGATGTGCATGGAGTCCCAGGCTCCGGGCTTTGGTATGGCCCAGCCTTGGACATTGTGGACATTTGAAGAATGAATGAGTGCATAGGATATCTTTCCCTCCCTCCCTCCCTCCCTCCCACCCTCCCTCCCTCTCTGAGTTTTTCTTTCTGTCTCTCTGCTTTTCAAATAATTTTTTAAGTGAAATTTTCCATAGGTCTTTAAGGTAGTTCTAGTATCCAGAGACCAATAGTTCGTACCTGGTCACTGAAAAGGAATTATTTGGGGGTGAAGGGTGGGCATTAAGCCTAGCAGTTCAGTTGCTTATTGGGCTCCTGGAAAAGGGGCCTTGGTCTTTCTCGTTTACTTGGAGTGCTCTCTTCAGCTCCTTGACACCAGGAGGGGAGAACAGACAGAGGGAATGGCACCAACACAGAAGGCACAGGTGGGAGACCAGCAACACTGGACTCTGAGCTGACGAGGAGGCAGTGATTCAAGTCCAGGCCCGGGAGCCAGGCTGCTTGGGTTCAAAAGTGGTTCCTCTGAGCGGCTTCATCCCCATAACCTGGTGGCTTCCTCTGTATGCTGCAAGTTGAACAATACCTATTCCTAGAGTTGTAGTGAAGATCAGGGGAGTCATGTGAAGTGCCCAGAAGGTTCTCCCAGCATGGGTCTGTGCCGCACACTGTTGTCATCATCTGTGTCATGGCCATGCCTAGGATGAGGCCCACTCCATGTGTGTTTCAGTTCTAAGAAGCATGATTCTCTTCTGTGTTATCCAACTTGGATTCTGGTTTTGTTACTGTACCCAAAGAATCTTAACTAGTAGATTCAGTGAAATCAAATTCTTACTCAGTTTTCAAGTTTACCTTCCTTTGGGACAGTAAGGTAAAACTAATCTCAAATCATATGTTCCTTTCCTGGCTATTGTCCCATGGTGAACATGATCCTGGAGCAGGTTTGTGACTTTCTTCTTATCTTCTGGGTCACATTTGTTTGAAATTTATACTTTTGGCCGGCACTGTGGCTCAATAGGCTAATCCTCCGCCTTGTGGCGCCAGTACACCAGGTTCTAGTCCCGGTTGGGGTGCCAGATTCTGTCCCGGTTGCCCCTCTTCCAGGCCAGCTCTCTGCTGTGGCCCGGGAGTGCAGTGGAGGATGGCCCAAGTGCTTGGGCCCTGCACCCCATGGGAGACCAGGAGAAGTACCTGGCTCCTGGCTTCGGATCAGCGCAGTGCGCCGGCTGTGGCGGCCATTGAAGGGTGAACCAACGGCAAAGGAAGACCTTTCTTTCTGTCTCTCTCACTGTCCACTCTGCCTGTGAAAAAAAAAATTTCTACTTTTGCATTTCTTAAACTACTGGATGGCCAGTTATTTTAAGAAACCTTTGAACATTGCAATTAGATTTTTAGAATAAACATATACTTTAGGTTCTTTATCTTGAATTCATGTGATATTTTAAGATAACACCTTTTAATATATGTAGTTAGAAATAAGTAAATTTTAAATATAAATATTATAAAAATACACGCCAAGTCGGGGATGGGTAGCTGGCTGTGGCTGTGGCTTGGAACCGGGAGCAAATCCACAATCCTGGGAATATAGCCCATTGGCTGTATGGTTTTGAGTGAATAGGTGCTGGTTCACTTCTTGATGTATGAAGAGTGGACAGGTGAGTCTCCTAGGAGAGCTTTCCTAAGCACCTAAGTGAGATCCTTTGATATTTTCTGTGTTTGAAATGATGGAAAGCAAATTAGAAAAAGCCTCTTAATGAGACCCATGTGTGTTTTGTGATTTCTTAAGAATTTATAGAGGATATTTGAGGGGGACTCTCCTCTAGTTTCTTCCCATCACTGAGGGGTTTGGTTTTGTCTCCGCTTATTTTTTTTTTCTTTTCTTCTCTCCTTCAATCTTAAAATTCTGTGTGGCCTTTTGCCCAAGTCTGCACCACGCTTGGTCCTCCACCAGGAGCTTGGCCGTTGAAGCTGAGAATAGCAGCAGAGGAGCTCAGCGGCTCTAATGAGCAGACGGCACGCAGAGAGGAACAATTAGGCATCAGGATGGAAAACAAATAGCAAACTAGGGAAAATGGAGACAAAGAAATGGAGACAAAGAAAGGGAGTGAGATTGGCTCAGGGAGCTGGGAAGAGGGAAGCCACCCTCCTGTTTGTCTTCCCATTTCTTGGCATGCACAGCCAGGCCTGTTGTGACCGTGGGCCCTCGGTGGCTCAGGGTGAGAGAGTGAGGAGACAGGTGATGAGAGAGGAGAGCCAGCCTGTGTTTGTGGGAGGACGCCCTTCCTCCAGCCAGCTCAGCGAGCCCAGAGACGCTGCGGGAAGAAAGTCACAAAGGAAAACTCGGGGTACTCATGTCCCAGCGCAAAATGCAGCTTCCACTGCCAAGGCGAAAACGTCTGAGCCATTGAGTGAGGAACAATGTGACATTTGAGAAAGCTAATAAGTCGCCTGCTAACCCGAACCAACACATTTGTTTTTGAAAATCATGGTGCTTATTTGCAAGTGAGTATTCATTTCATGCCTTGCTATTTGGCTTTTGGGTTGGACTTAATTAAAAAAGCTGTAGCATCTCCGAGTCCAATTTCCTCTTTTCACATAGCATCTGTCCCTGACAGCTTGTGTGAGGCTCGGCTACTTGTTGAAGCCCAGGCTGGAGGAGGGAATGACAGGGGAGAGGCGAGGTGGACATAAGCCTCTTGTTGGAGGTGGCGCTCTCCAATTCTGCACGGCCCCATCACGTGCTCTGGAGGCTTCTTGGTTTTAGCAAGACAACAGATGTCTCCAACAGGGGGGACGCTGGCAGCGTCACAAAGGCCAGCATGACTGCGGGTTCGGCATGAGTGAGCTAACTGGAGAGCAAACCACACCTGCCTTTGCCCTCTGCTCAGAACTGGAAAATAGGCCAAAATTGGGTAAGAGCAGATTCTAGAACTGAACAGAGGGTGAAAGCCGAGAGAAAAAGACTGATTTGGCACAAGCAGAACCCTGGAGTGAGGCTCAGAGGGCGATGGGATGACTCTACTCAAAGGCAAGTCCGCCCCAGTGCTCCCTGTATTCAAATAGATGGCACAAAAGAAGCCAGTGCTGAGTTGACTTGGATATATAGATATAGACATGGCACTGTTTGACCTTGCAAAGCATGGCTGTCTATTTGTGCATTTAACCAGAAGTTTGGTTCTGAGAGTCACCAAGAAAGAGCACTGGGCTTTCTCCCCTTAGCTCTGTCATTCGTTCTCAGTGATGAGGACAAGCCTTGCAGTAAATCCCAACCGACTTAGGTAGCGTTCCAGGACAAGGAATGGAGTTTGCAGCGAGCAAGCCTTTGAAGAGGGAGCATGCCCTTTATCTACTTTCTGTTTGCTGTGTTTAGTGTTGGTTTTAAAGCAGTTTGCTTGACTTCAAAGTATTAGGATGTAGTTCTTCGGGATCTTCATTCTTAATTTAAGGAGTCTTTGGAAATTGCTTAGACCTTGTATTGGGCCTTGTCCCAGAATTTTTTTTTTTTTTTAGATGTTTTCCATCTGCTGGTTCACTCCCCAGATGGCTGCAATGGCTGGAGCTATGCTGATCCAAAGCCAGGGGCCAGGAGCTAGGAGCTACTTCCGGGTCTCCCATGTGGTGCAGAGGCCTAAGGACTTGGGCCATCTTCCACTGCTTTCCCAGGCCATAGCAGAGAGCTAGATCAGAAGAGGAGCAGCTGGGATTAGAACTGGCGCCCATATGGGATGCTAGCGCTTTGGGCCAGGGCTTTAACCCACTGTGCCACAGCGCAGGCCCCTTGTCCCATAAATTACCTGGAATGTCCCCAGCTATGCTGTTGTTGTAGCACAAGACCCTTTTCACCCAGTATGTGTTGGGTTCACGTTCTCTTCCGTAAGCGCCCAGCCCCTCACCCCACAGGTGTCCTGTCTGCCTTTGTTCTCTGAACTTCCCCAGTTGTTTGGAAGCCAAGGACCCTGACATCATGACACATCCCACCTGAAGCTTATCTTCAAAACGCCCTTGGCATGCTTGGATCTCTGCAACTGGTCCCACTTCCTTCCATTTGATGACCCAAGAATACAGGCGATGATTGCTGAGCAGACCATTGCAGATCTGTGGAAGGAGGCCATCTCTGGGCCATGTTAGGGCTTTCGCTCAAGCATGTCTAGAAAGCCAGTGAGGGCTGGAGCAGTGAGGGTGCATTTGGTCGGTGACCTCGTGAGACATGTGTGCCACCAGGGATCATGTCTAGCAGGTTTCACCGACTTTGTAGTTCCACAGAGGGCAAGATGAGACTTGGGGACATCTTAGAACAAAGTGCCGATGAGCAAAATGGACAAATCCTACACTTAGAAATAACCACTTAAATCTAATTAAATCTCATTTCCTTTTCAGTACATTCATAAATGTGAATATAAATATGATCAGGTTGTTCAGATTAATTTTGTTTCAAAATCTATGAACATTCTTCCATGTCTTTAAGTATTTGACATTATTTTTAGGACTATGCATTGTTCAACTACATGGATGGAATTTTTTTAACTTGATATTTTATTCTTTCTGAGATAACATATTTAGTTTACATATTATAGTCAATGGCTTAAAAACTCCATTAAAGGGAGAGTTCAACAAATAAACCGTTAAAGACCGTAGTCCAGGAAAATAGGCAAGGGCTATAAACAGTGATCAAATGAAAAGCTGTTCATGTCCACTCACATAAAGTAAATTTTAAAAAGGCCGCACAAATCATTAAAACTCTGGTAGTATATAATTGCCATCCATTTTCTTGACAAAGATTTAAACAAAGTTTGACAAAACACTGTGTTCATAGCAGTCACCTATTGTTAAACAGGTAAATTGATTCCAGTTAGCCACACTGTGATGAACAGTCTTGAAGCTCAATTTTCGTGTGTCCTTAATTGTTTCTTTGGTATTAGGACTTTAATTGTTGGGGAGAAAACTCATTGTTCTCCCAGGAATCTATTTTGTATGCCCTTTAGTTTGTACAGAGCACCTTGGTGGCAAAACTAGCTAATAGTTTGCAAGCAGAATCTGAGATGGGAAAAGAAGATGGCAAGTGATTTGTGCCTTCTACGCTCTGGAAGGTTCTATGGGCATTATTCCCTGCCATGAGTTTGAAGAGTGCTGGGATTCTTGCATATGATTGTTCCAAGCCCTAAACACCAAATTAGATGTTCAGAGGAAGCCTCGTGAGCCACCAGCAATGGATGTTTTTAATAATGACACTTTTGCCATGACCGGCACAGTTGCATGTCCCTGCTGTGTCTGCAAGAATACCTGTGTGTGTGATTGTGATTATGTATGGGTGGCAGGGGAAGGAGAGAGACGGGGCAGTCTCCGTAGTTTGCCTCGGTGTTGAATACAGATACATGTTTTTGATATGCTGAGAGGAGTTACTGTAAAATGCAGACTAATAGTATTTCACTGGAGAATAGGAAATACTCAGGGAAGCCAGAGTGCTTTGAGACAACCTTTCAATCCATTTATCAAAAGAGCTTAAAATGGAACACTCATTTCAAGGGAAGGTCAAACGCTAATAAATATTGAGAAAAGAAAGTTAAAAGGACATCAAGTTAATATTTTACCATCCCTTGTTTGATCTTGGAGAGCTTGAAATATTTTTCCAGGCTAATTTTGTGATTTATTGATTCCTTCCTGCCAATTGGCTTATTGGAGCTGACACAGATGCCTTGCTTTTAACTACAGCTTAGACTTCCACGATGCTTTACAATGCCAGCAGATTTTTATGTATTCACTGGCATCACGTATTGGTGTTACCACTGTTTTGGAATAATCTTTGCTGGTTAAAAACTGGATTGTTGTCAGTAAAAGCAACTGAAATGTTGTTCAGCTGGGTCCCAATGCTGCAGTAACACATCTTGGTCTTGTTATACTGGTTTTGAGGAAAAACAGTATATCTTGTACGTCACTGACACTTCTATATTTACCTGTATTCAAAACATATTCAGAGTCTGATGTTCCTGCTTCCATGGCTGCCACTTTGGTCTTGAAAAAATAAACATTTGGGGGTAGGTGTTTGGTACAGAGGTTACCGCATTGGTTGGGACACCGCCTCCCATATCAGAGTGCCTGGGTTCAAGTTCCAGTTCTACTTGCACTTCCAGCTTTCTGCTAGTGCACACCCTGGGAGGCAGCAAATGGTGGCTCAAGCTCTTGGTCCCTGCCCCCATGTAGGAGACACAGGTGGAGTTCCAGGCTCCTGACTTTGGCATGGCCCAGCCCTGGCTGTTGCAGGTACTTCGACATGAACCAGTGGATAGAAGATCTCTCTTTCTTGCCATCTCTGCTTTTCAAATAAAAAAAATTAAACAATTATAAATTTCCACAGTACTATCTCCTTCCCTTCCTCCCTCCCCCGTTCCTTCCTCCTTCCTCCCTCTCTCCCTCTTTCTCTTTTTTTTTAATTAATTTATTTATTTGAAAGAGTTGCACACAGAGAGAGGCAGAGAAAGGGAGGTCTTCCATCCACTGGTTCACTCCCCATTTGACTGCAATGGCTGCAGCTGCACCGATCTGGAGCCAGGAGCAACTTCTGGGTCTCCTACGTGGGTGTAGGTGCCCAAGGACTTGGGCCATCTTCTGCTTTCCAAGGCCATAGCAAAGAGCTGGATCGGAAGTGGAGCAGCAGGGATTAGAACTGGCGCCCATATGGGATGCTGGCGGTGGCTTTACCTGCTATGCCACAGCGCTAGCCCCACAGTAGTCTCTTAAGCGACTGCTGCTTCCACTGTGCCTCCCTGCAGTCTCTCTTCTGAACCCAGAAGTCAGAGGGCGCTCCCCAGACAAGAGTCAGCCCGCGTCACACCACCTCCTCACTCCGACACCCTCTGCAGGAAGGGCCCCTGCCTTCTTGCCCTGCCCTGTGCCCAACTCGTGCTATTCCACAGGCGAGACACAGCGGTCGGAGGTCTCCATGAGTTCTAGCGCACAGCTGCGTCTCCCAGGCTCAGGGTCTGGACACAGTCTGCGTGTCCTGCTTCTTCAGAAGGTGACCACCTCTGCTGCTGCCCCAGTGACCCCGTACCCTCGTCCTCGAAACCCTTCCGCACCAACCTGGTCCCTCACCCCTTCTGACAAGTGCCGCTCGGCTCTTTCATCATCCAGTGTTTTCCTCTATCAGATGCGTTCCCAACAGCATTTGCTCATGAAAACAAAGGATCCAAACAGCAGCACTGTTCTTGACAGCATTCCTTCCTCCAGCGGCCACCCCATCTCTCTGCTCCCTTTACAGCAAGACTTTGTCAGCCAGGCTTTGCCTGCCGTTCTTCCTTGAAGTCTTCCCGCAGCTAGGCCTGGCCCCATCTCTCTAGGGGCAGGAAATGACCTCTGCAGCATCGACTTGACGTCTCTCCTGTCCTCACTAGCCTTGGACTCTCGGCTTCGTTTGCTGTTAGTATTGATCGTTTCCTCCACTGGGAGGCGTGTTCTTTTCTTTGCTTCTAGAAACTACACTCTACCTCGAGTGCCTGGCCACTGTTACGGTGTTCCGCAGCTCGCCCCTCCTCTTGCCTCTCTCAGTGCAGACACACGGCCTCCTGGCAATGCCCAGCTGTGTCAGGTGCATTTCAGGGCCTTTGTGCTCACCACTCCTTGTGCTACAAATACTCTCCTTGTACATAGGCTCTTGGCTCTCCATCCCGCTTTGCTTTGAGGAGTTGCTCAAATTCCACATGCACTACCCACGTCCTTTTCCTGGCCTTTGTCTCCATAGCATCGCTCACCACCTGGCTCACTATCTACTCTCTGTTTCATGGATTATCAGTTTCTGCCTGCTAGACTCTGAGCTCTATGAGGGTAGGAATTTTTATCTATTGTGTTCTCTGTTGTCTCCTCACCACCTAGCAGAGTGCCTGGGTGCATGGTAGGTTCTCAGTAAGTATTTCTTAGAAGAATGAATGAGTGGTATTCTCAGTATTGCTGGGAACATATTGGAGAAAGATTTCGGTGGATCCATTTGAGTCTTCCACTTTAAAGGAGTTTAAAAGATTTATGGTCTCCTTATATGACTCTGGAAAGACAAGAGTGTTTAAGGACAAAAACAGCAAAGGTTTGGAAGGTAGATGCCTTTTTTACTTTGCCGGCTTTTCTGTGTACACAGAAATACTTCTCAGAGCTGTACATTGGGCCATGTCCTCAGTGTCTGTCTGGTAACCACAAGAAGGGGCCACTTCTGTGCCAAACTTGGTGACAAGGGCAGCGTCCAGGAGCAGCAGATGCTCTCCTGTCTTGATGAGGCACATTGGACTCAGAGGCCTTCCAAGGCCCGAGAGACTGCGGAAGGCATAGCACGTCTGCTGCCTGTCTGCTGCCTCCTACCCAGGAAAGGCCTCCCAGGTTTCCACTCCTGTTCCCCAAGCACATCAGCACACTGTGTGTGGACACCGCATGCCCCGCACCATCCCTGCTCCCAAGTATTTGTTGTTCCCCTCTTCACATCCCTTCTTGAGTTCTGCTTGCTGAAGCCCTGTTCCTTTGAAGGCCCAGCACAATGCAAACTTGTCTGCAAAGCCTTTCCATAGTCTTTTTTTTTTTTTTTTTTTTTTTTTTTTTTTTTTTTTTTTTTTAAGCAGGCAGAGTGGACAGTGAGAGAGAGAGACAGAGAGAAAGGTCTTCCTTTGCCGTTGGTTCACCTCCAATGGCTGCTGCGGCCGGTGCACCGTGCTGATCCGATGGCAGGAACCAGGTGCTTCTCCTGGTCTCCCATGGGGTGCAGGGCCCAAGCACTTGGGCCATCCTCCACTGCACTCCCTGGCCACAGCAGAGAGCTGGCCTGGAAGAGGGGCAATCGGGATAGAATCTGGCGCCCCGACCAGGACTAGAACCCGGTGTGCTGGCGCAAGGCAGAGGATTAGCCTAGTGAGCTGTGGCGCCGGCCCTTTCTGTAGTCTTTTCACTGTCAGCATGGACCTCCCCCCCCCCCCAACAATGCACTGTACTCCTTAGAACAGCAAGCCATGGTGTAGCTCAGTGTAGCTATGACCACACACATGTATACACACACAGACAGACACACCTGTCATATCATTGAGGGCAAGGACTGTGTCTTTCTTCAGCACCGAGAAAGTATGTTCAATATAATCAGCATTGTCATAATGAGACACAGGCTCTTTTCTGTCAGATAAAAGACCGTCCTTGGGGATGCCTCTCTGCTGGTCGTTTTCCTTCCTCTCCTGTTCTGTGGGGATTTTCAGCTGCTGTGGTGGATGTAGTCATTCTGTAGAGAAGCCAAGTGTGCACACACTACAGCCCTGATCCAGGGGAGCTCACTGCTACCTGCCTGTCCAGCTGCTCTCCTGTGTGTGCTCTCCTGATGCCACAGCGTGCAGCACCAGCAGTGCATCCCATCCCAGTTTTGCAGAGGAGGAAGCAGGTTAAAGAACTCACATAGGACCGCCACTATGCTTAGTAGGTTAAGCCTCCACCTGCGGTGCTGAAATCCCATATGGACGCTGGTTCATGTCCCGGCTGCTCTGCTAATGACCTTGGAAAGCAGTGGAAGATGGCCCAAGTGCTTGGGCCCCTGCACCTACGTGGGAGATTGGGAAGAAGCTCCTGGCTTTGGATTGGCTCAGCTCTGGCCATGTGGTGGTTTGGGGAGTGAACCAGCAGATGGAAGATCTCTCTCTAACTCTCAATAAATAAATAAATAAATATATATATTTAAAAGAATTCATATGTACGTTCCTGCAAGGCAGAGCTGGATGTCAGTCTCTGGTTTTCTGAAGTCCCAGGCTGGGGGTTCTCAGTAGGATATTGCATCTATATTGTGCCTATTTGGCAGCAAAGCTGCACAAGCATAAATTTCAGGAGTCAAGATAGAATGGTAAAATTGTGAGACAATCTGTGTGTGGCAGTTAAGGCTTTTCTACCTGTGTGTTCACTTGATGACATATGTAAGTCACGGTACAGTTGGCTGTTGAGCCTGCTGACCCTTGGCTTTTCCCAGTATTTGTTAGCAAGACCAGGCAAGTGCTTCTGGAGGCTCTCCGAATAGGAGCCTTGTGCAGCTCTGGCCTCAGTGCCATGACTGTCTTGCCAGCTGTAGGGATTAAGCAACTTGGCAAAAGGCCTCCAGCCACAGGGTCTTGTGGGAGGCCTCGCTGATGTCTGAGATGTTGGGCATTGGGTCCCAGAGGAGGAGGAGGAGGAGTTGGCGTGATCTCAGCAGCCACACTGTGCGTGGGCAAAGAAGCTAGAAATAGTTCCTGTTGGAGACATAGGTGCTGTAGCTGAGAGGCACTTGGCCAGGATTATTACAGAAGGGGCGAGGTATGACCAGGTGCAGTCACCTTTACAAGAAGTCCTAGCTACAGCAAGTGCATTGTCAGGCTTCTGTCGAAATGCTGGACAGCCACCTGCTGTACAGTGATTCAGTCACAGACCCCATATCACACAGTGGTCCCAGAAGTTTGTAGTAGAGGTGGGAAAATTCCTCTTGCCTGGCGTTTTGACTGTGCTTTTTCTGTGAACAGGTGCATTTGTATGCACAATGCCTACCGTGGTGTTACAGTTGCCCGGGAGCAGTAAACACCGCCATTTCGCCTATGTGTATTGTAGGCTCTTCCAGCCAGGTGATGTTCACACAATGGTTAGATCAGGTAAAGATGCATTTCTCAGAATGTTTTCCCATCATGAAGGGATACCTGCATTTGGAAGGATTCCTGATGATGTTGGGTAAACAACTTGCATTTTCTGAGTGCCATAGAGTAAAACAACAGAGAGATGTTGCAGACTTCCAGAGATGAAAGGTGCCTCAAGAACAGTGTTACCCAGTGGACTCTGCCAGCTTCAGCCTGCAGGTGTTTGTGGGCTACAGGCTGAGTTTCTTTCTATTGTGTGTCACAGAGAATAATTCTTCTGGGGGGCTGTCATTGTGTACAGTAAACTAAGCTGTCACTTGCAGTGCTGGCATCCTATGTCTTAATGCTGGATTGAGTCCTGGCTGCCCTGTGTCTGATCCAATTTTCTGCTAATGTACCTGGGAAGGCAACAGAAGATGGCCCAAGTACGTGGTCCCCTGCTGACCGTGTGGGAGACCAGGATGGAGTTCATGGCTCCAGCCTGGCCTAGCCATGGCCGTTGTGGCTATTTGGGGAGTGAACCAGCAGATGGAAGGTGTCTCTGTCTCCCTCTCTCTGTCTCTGTTACTCTGCTTTTCAAATAAATAAATAAATATATCTTTTAAAAAACTTCTTCTAATGGCATATGTATACACCATTCCGAAAGTGAGAGACAAGGGCCGGTGTTATGGCACAGCAGGTCAAGTCTCTGCCTGAGATGCTGGCATTTCTATGAGCACTGGTTCTAGTCCTGGCTGTTCTGCTTCTGATCCAGCTCTCTGCCAGTGCTCCCGGAAGGGCACCCGAAAGTGGTTCAAGTCCTTGGGCCCCTGCCACCCAGGTGAGAGACTTGGATGGAACTTCTGGCTGCTGGCTTCTCTGTCTATCCCTTTCTGTGTCTCCCTCTCTAAGTCTACTTTTCAAATAAATCTTTAAAAAGGAAAAAAAGCAGGGGAAATAGATGATACTGAATCTGTTTAGTAGTCTCAGAGACACAACTGAAGCCAGAGGTCTCACGAACTTACCGTGAATCCCCCTGCATGGGTGCAGTGTAACTTTATACAAGTGAATAACTCTCGCTGGCAAACTTTGTTGCTGAGCTGAGACCGTGCCCCAAGTTAGCTCCATGCCAGGATCCTGCACCTGGGCACGGGGCACATCCAGGGGCTGGCCTGTTAATGGCTCCTCTGGATTAAGAAAGGGAATTTGTCCTAAAGAACATTCCCAGTGTGGATCCAGGGTGGTTTCTGCTCTCGTCAGAGCAGCATCCTTTGTGTAGATTCTCCTGAGTCTTGGTGGTCATGTGTGTTTGGGATGATTTGCGTGAATCAAGACCAACCTGACCTGGCCCCACCAGTGGTGCTGTCTGGAGACCTTAGCCAAGGGGTGCCGTCAGGTCAAGCCTCCCTTCTGTGAGCGCTTCGTGTTTGTCTAGCACTTTCTCTGCTCACCTCTGATAAGCAACATGTATGGGGCTTCCTTGTGCACGTGTGTCAAATGGAGACAGGAGCGTCACCTCTTTCAGGAGTCTTGTGCTAAGACGTGATACATCAGGAAGGCGCAACATGTAGATGACACAGTTATTGCACGTATCTGGGAACTCCGACTCCTTATGAGAGGGACAGACTTGTGAAATGAGGCCACTGATGCTGTCTGGGGTCCTGTGATGATTCCTGTATTTTCTGTTAGGTAGCAGACATGGGGAACTGAGACAGAAACACATGTAACCAAGACATAGGGTAGAAAGACAAGGGTTTGCAGAGATAAACAGCTACCTCTCCATGAAAATACAGATTAAAGGGTGGGTTTCCATGGAGGCAAATTGGGGAGGAATTAGTGGATGAGGTGGCAAGTGGCCAGGCCATGGGGACGGGGGAAGGAATTGTAAACCAAGGGCGTGAAGGGAAGATCTGAGGCAGGAACCTAGAGGGGGACCCAGAAGAATCGATGTCAGACCTGGTGCATTGAGTGCACATTGGGTTGGGAAGAAAGCCAGGGGTGAGTGGAAGTTCTCACATGCAAGCCGAGGGCTGGGGGCTTCACAGGCGCAGCTGAGCTGTGTGTAGGATGAGAGACCAGAAGCCCCAGATGAGATGGAAGGTGCTGATGTTTTAAACTAGGGCATTTCAGAGAGAAAGAGGAGGAGGAGGAGCCCAGAAAGGCCCTGAGAGAAGAGGCAGGAATTAGCCTCCTAATGAAACACAAGAAGCAGAGGTGAGCTGGTGAGAGGTGGCCGGGAGAGGGCCAGCTGATTCCTTAGGGCAGGGGCTGTTTGCCTGGGCCTTGGACAGACGCTGGCTTCTGAGTGCACGGTCTTGGGGAAGCATTGCACTGCCATGTCCTTTCCCAGTATTATTGATGCTACTTTCTACTTTTGATTGTGTTCAGATCAGCCACAGGTACAGCATAATACTTTGAGTCTGCATGCGATGGGGCCAACTGGTAAATTTTTTTTTTTAAAGATGTCAGTTTTGAGACTTCAAGGGTTTTCCTCATTTCAAAAAAATGCCAAAACATTGAACTCTGAATTAATGAAGCGAGTAAATTAGCAGGTGACTATTTGAATAACAAAATGAATCTTTTCCAAAAGCTTTTCTTCAGGCATTCTTTTAACAGCAGCGAGTCTAGTCTGCACCCATTTAAAAGGTGATTTATTTGTAGGTGTTTGATAAGACAAGAACAAGCTGATCTCATAAAGCATGCTATTCCTTAGTGCTACATGTTACCATGTACAATCATTTTTAAAATGCTTACCGATACATATATGAAGTAACTATAACATTGAGATTCTTAGAAATTGAATAATTGCATTTTTATTTTCTGGTAGTAAATTTTGAGAGTGAAAGCCATAATTTATTTATTAAACCTATTAAGTTTAAAGCTTGAAAATTATTTTGATTACTGTCATTTGTATAGTTCCCTTTTAAATACTGAGTCCAGAAAGTCCTTTGTCATTTTTTTCTTAAAAGGCCTGTGAAAAGAAAGGCTTCTGTAGCGTGATTTGGGAAAGCCCTAACAACGCCTTCCTTCATGAATCCTTACAGGGGTGTATTTAATGATCGTCTATTTTTCTAGCAGCTCCTAGTTTTCTTCTATAGAATGCTTTTTAAAAATTACTCTGATACTCAAAAAGAATGAAGGCAGGGACTTGTAGATGTTTGTACATAAATGTTCATAGCAGCACCATTCACAGTACTGTAGGGTAGGAGCAACCCATCATTGGCCTGTGAATGAATCAGCAAAATGTGGTGTGTGTGTGTGTCTATGTCTATATCTGTATCATGTAACTGTCATCTCTCTATGCATTCATCTATGTACCTATCAACTATCTATGCATCCTTCTATCTATGCATCCATCTTTTATCCATCTGTGAGTACATCTGTCTGTATTCATCTATCCATCGGTCTGTCATCTATCTATGCATCCATCTGTCTATTCCTATCTGTCAATCTATCTTGATCATCTGATTCACTTTGGGATCTAAGTGCAGCACCAAGTAGAATGTTTACCCCAGAGAGAGGGAGCTAGATATCCACGGCCTTTCTGTGTTACGCTGACTTCTACTGATCCAAGCTTTCCCAGGTACTGCCTGTGTTCCCTGAAAGGAGAACCTGATGCAGTGCAAAGGGCCACAGATCTGTACTCGGATTATTTGGACTGAAGTCCTTGTTTTAGATGACTTAGGCAGGCCCCTTAAACATGCAGTGCCTCATTTTGTCTCGTTTTTGGCACTGGTATAAGTTGTGCTGTTTACCCTGCTTGAGCTGGAGGAATTGTATTAGAATGAGAACGCTCTTTGGGTTTTAATGCACTTCACAGAAAGACGTGGTTGTCATCATCGTGGCTGTAGATTTCTTCCCATTTCCTCCCCCTTCCTCCACAAATCAGTCCACATTTGAATGTTCTGGGTACAAAAGTGTTAAAGCTCCCAACTTAATCCTATCTGTCTATTCTCTTTATTGAAAGCATGTGGCAACCCTAGCTGGGCTGGAGGTGAGCACTTGGAGGAATAGGAGGTGAAATGACATCATGGCTAGCAGATACGTGGCCCTGGAAGTTTGTGAGATGCACTTGGCCTTGGGGAACAGGGACAATGCCAGGGTCACGGGCGGGAGGATGCCTGGCATATTCAAGTTGACCACTGAGGGTTGCACTTTCCTAAGAAAGTGAACCAGAGAACTATAGTTCAGTGGGGAGCAATTATTATTATTTTTTTTACAGGCAGAGTGGACAGTGAGAGAGACAGAGAGAGAAAGGTCTTCCTTTTGCCGTTGGTTCACCCTCCAATGGCTGCCATGGCCGGCGCACCGCGCTGATCCGATGGCAGGAGCCAGGTGCTTCTCCTGGTCTCCCAAGCACTTGGGCCATCCTCCACTGCACTCCCAGGCCACAGCAGAGAGCTGGCCTGGAAGAGGGGCAACCGGGACAGAATCCGGCACCCCGACGGGGACTAGAACCCAGTGTGCCCCTGCCGCTAGGTGGAGGATTAGCCTATTGAGCCGCGGTGCTGGCCTGGGGAGCAATTATTTTTAAGAGTAACATTAAATTTACTATTTTAACCCTTTCCAAGCAAAGTTCAGTGTAATTCACATGGTTGTGTGGCCAGCAATGGCTTCTACGCCCCAGCGGAACTCTGTACCTGCTACACAGTGATTGCCTGTTCTTCCCTCTCTCCCATCCTTGGCATCTGTCTCTGTGAGCTGAACTACTCTACTGACCGTATAAATGGAGTCATCTATTACTTGTCTTTTGGTTTTGGGCATCTTTCCTTTGGCACTGTCTTCAGTGTTCACCATGTTGTAGCACATGTTAGAAATTCATTCTTCTCTCAGGCTGAATAATCTGTTATACACATACACACACAAGGATGTAGTATTCCATTATACAGACATGAATATTCCACTTATACATATGTAAATACATATAATACACAGGGGAGTATCACTGCATTATACGCAGGTATCTTCCATTACACACACCTCTGTGTATGTGCTCGCGCGTATGTGCACAGGGACGAGTGTTATTTGGCTTAGGTTGCTTAGGTGCCTGACCCACCACTGCACAGGTTGGTCTGGCCTCCAGTGGCCTCCCTCAGCCCTCACTCAGGGACACAGGATTCTGCTCATGGCCATTGTGTGTGGGTACTAGCAACTGTGTCCTGCTGAGTCATTGCTGTGTCAGCCCATGGTCCCCACGGCGAGACAGCTGAGGGTCTGTCTCTCTCTGAATTACTTTTTTTCTTTAAAGATTGAACTCCTTTTTTTGAGTTATTTTTATTTATTTGAAACAATTACGGGGGTTGGGGGTCTTCCATTCGCTGGTTCACTCCCCAAATGGCTGCAACAACCAGAACTGAGCTGATCCGAAGCCAAGAGCTTCCGCCAGGTCTCCCATGTGGGTGCAGGGGCCCAAAGACTTGGGCCATCCTCTACTGCCCTCCCAGGCCACAGCAGAGAGCTGGATCAGAAGTAGAGCTGCCGGACTCGAACCAGTGCCCATATAGGTTGCCGGCACTGCAGTCACTGTTATTCACTCTGAAGTACTTTTGTGATGTAACTTCACACACGTGGGTCACTCTGCTTTCCGGTAGGAGACGTTTCAGGCTGCACGAGGCTCATCCTGCTTTGGGGTACGCTGGAATCCCGCAGTGTTCTTGTAGTGTGCTTGGACCCATCTCGAGCTCTGTGAGCTCCAGCCACACTGCGCAGCATCTCCTCTCTACACCTGCCCAATCCTCCCTGATTCCTCCAGGACCGGGTGTACCAGCTTCCCCCCTTCCTGTGCCCCAGCTCTACCTGGGCTTTCCATTATCCACTTCTCTCTGAGCTCTGCCTGGAACCTGCCACCGCCACCCACTGGTTCTTCCAGCTCTCCCCATCCACAGGACTTTTCCTCAGAGCCTTTGCTTATGTATCCTTCCAAATCTTCAGCCCATACCAGTGCTAACGATTTTGAAAGACAAAAATAATCAAATTCTTTGTTTTCTGCTGTTGTACATTATCCTGTGTCTTTAAGGGGATGAAAACAGTAGTCCTAGCTGACAGGTTGGGTACTGGGTCCAGGGACTAACTACAAAAATGCCACAAAAAGCCACTGGGGTTAGTGCTGAAAAATACTCTCCTCTCTGTTGTGTTCAGCCCATGGTTTCATGGACATTCAGGGCACAAGCAGAGCGCAAGAATTAGAGAAATAACAGAGCCAACCAAATTTTCAAATGATTAAAACCTGATCCTTAATATCTCTGGGAGATTTCTATGATGTGAGGCGTAACTGGGAGTCAAGAAACCTGACTGACTGAGAGAGCAAATAAAAAAAAAGTATATTCAGTGAGGCCTAGGCAAGCTGTAATTATAGCGATGACAGCTCCTAAGTGAACGGTGTGGAACAATGCAAAATGTGATCTCGTGCACAATAATTGTCTTATTCATCAGCTTTAGAAATCTAGCATTTGCTACTGTAGGGTAAAATGGAATGTTCTTATATGACACTATGTTAAAATAGAGCTGTTTTCATCTCAGCTTTGGCTGAGTATCCACTACAGCAAGTGTGCCCTTTCACAGCGTGGTGTGAGACCATTGCAGAGGTACAAAGGCGTGCGTACAAGCTGTGTTTGGGACTCTTACCCTGCCACCTTGAGGGTGTGGCCAGGGACAGAGTTAAGATGTGGGGGTCAGCTTGTGCTCTCTGCTCTCCCACCCTCCCCTGGAAGGGAGGCACGCCATGTGCCTGCCCTTGTCCGCAAGCCCAAGGAGAGAGACTTCAGCGTGACCTCCTGGAGCGTTTAAATGAGTGTCCTTTACCTTTTAGGGGACACAGTGAGCTGGGATTTGTTTCATCCCCTGGAAAATCTAAAGCACAGCTCGCTCTGAAACTGCCATCCTGGGCACTGTCAGGGCAGAGGATGCGATTGTTGCCCACAGAGCAGACTGGGCCTCAGCACCAGCTATCAGGGGGTCAGCTCAGATGTTGCCCTGCAAAATAAAGTGGCAGCAAAAGGAGGCTGAGCCTTCATATTTTCAGTGGCCAAGGGAGGAGCCCTAAGCAACCAGTGTTGGCTGCCTACAGGTGGCACAGGTGGGAGGGCCCAGCAATGGCAGGAGGGGGATCTCTCTGAGAAACCCATGACACCACCCCGGGACAGCAAGGGGCTGTTTTACTTTTTAAATTATTTATATATTTATATAAACATATTTTAAATTACTTAAAAGGCAGGGAGAGAGAGAGGAATAGGGAGGGAGGGAGGGAGAGAAAGAGGTATCTTTTATACACTGATTCACTTCCAGTAGCCAAAGCTGGGCCAAGCCAACGGCAAGAACCAGGAACATTCAGGTCTCCCATGTGTGTGACAGGGACCAGCTACTTAAACCGTCACCTGCTGCCCTCCCAACCACGTTCAGGGTGCACATTAGCAGGCAGCTGGAATCAGAAGTGGAGCAGAGTCTTGAATGCAGGCATTCTGATATGAGACGTGGGTGTCCCAAAGAGCATCTTAACCAGAGTCTGTTTTAAATGGTTGTTAGGAGAGCACTTCCGTCTGAAGCAGCGCTGACCCAGGAGGTCAGTCCTTCCCGGCTCCGACTCTCCCCTGCCTGTCTAGAACAATCTGAGACTTCAGCTGGCCAGATGGAGGAGGAAGGATAAAAGGGCAGGAGAGGGAAGAGGGTTCTACCTCGGGCAACAACCCAGAGCCGGCTGAGCCTGAGAAGTGAGAGGCTGTAACTCTGAATCAAGGTGAAATGTGATGATTTCACTGGACTGACCGAATTAGTGATTCCACTTTGGATTTCGTGAGTACTGTTTTCACGAGTTTCTTATTCTCTAAAAATAATCTGAAAGCCATGGGATTTGCCCTGAATTTCTTTTAGGACAGGGAAG
Organism: Oryctolagus cuniculus; assembly: GCF_964237555.1. Classification (NCBI taxonomy): domain Eukaryota; kingdom Metazoa; phylum Chordata; class Mammalia; order Lagomorpha; family Leporidae; genus Oryctolagus; species Oryctolagus cuniculus. Next base: position 20,863,148 of record NC_091447.1, read on the forward strand.
AATTAACAAAATAAATTTAAAGGATGAGAAAGTTGATTAGAGCCCATAAATTTTGCTTGCTCAAAATAGTCGTTACATAAAGATCCAGAGAGATACATTGCCCGTATCCAACATACGTTCTTGAGCTCTTTCTGTATCAGGCAAAACCATTAGTATAAGGGATAGAAGTGGTATAGAAATGGCATAGAAGTGCTGTTCAGATTCCTGCTGAAAGGCAGACATAACTACTCGGCACCCAGCATTCCATAAGGATGGTTTCCAACATGCCAGAGAGAAGGTTTTTTCGTTTCGTTTTTAGTTTTATTCTGGCTTGTGACAGTGCTTGTGATTTATAAGAAAAATTTGCATTGTTAAATCTTGCAGGTGTGATACAATGGAAAGTTGAGTCAATAGCAGCATAATTTTTAGAGACAGAGTAATCAAAGCAATTGTAGAGTTAGCTATTTGGCTTGCCTTGCGATGAATGAAAAGTCTAATAAAGTTTACTTGTGTAGAAAGCCACATCAGCTGGCCAGAAACTAACAGTTCAGGCCCCGGTCTTATTCTTCTGAATTAGAAAGTACATCCGGCCGGCACCGCGGCTCAATAGGCTAATCCTCCTCCTGCAGTGCCAGCACACAGGGTTCTAGTCCCGGTTGCCCCTCTTCCAGGCCAGCTCTCTGCTGTGGCCCGGGAGTGCAGTGGAGGATGGCCCAAGTGCTTGGGCCCTGCACCCCATGGGAGACCAGGAGAAGCACCTGGCTCCTGGCTTCAGATCAGCACGGTGCGCCGGCCGCGGTGGCCATTGGAGGGTGAACCAACGGAAGGAAGACCTTTCTATCTCTCTCCACTCTGTCCACTCTGCCTGTCAAAAAAAAAAAAAAAAAAAAAAAAGTACATCCATTATTACATGGTGATCTCTCCCCTCCTCCACGCCCCTTTCCTTTTTCTTCCTCCTCCCCCTTTCTCCTCTTCCCCCTCCCCTCTTTCCTCCTTGTTCCTTCTCTCTCCACACTCCCCTCATCTTTCTTTGTTATTCTCACCTTCTCCCCAATCCCAGACCCTTCTAGGCATGTACTTCTTTGGCTATTTTATATATTAGATTTATGTTTCACATCTCTAGGATGCCTGTTTCCAGGTGGGCAAAACGTAGACTCATTGTCAGGGACATATCTCAGATGTTATCAGTCCTGTGATTTGCTTTCTGTCCCATTGTAAGTTAGGTCCCCTTTAGCGTTTGTGATGGAGGCTATTTTGTGGGTATTCACTGATTTAGTCAGTAGGGGACCATGTGAGCCGATCAATCATTGGTTCCTAAACTGGTTGTGTCTTAGGAAACAGACTTGAAGGCATCATATTGTTTTACCCAGTTTTCTGAGAGTGTTTCAAGCTGAAAAACAGGTAAGCATCTCCTGGGGTCTTAATTACTAGTACCTATTGAACATGGAAGTACTGGCATCATGTAGAAGCAAGGGCAGTGTCCTGATTAAGTAGCTTGCTTAATAAATAAGAAAGAGGACCCACACAGCAGTAAATGCAGGAGGAGGTGCCTGATGGGAAGGCAGATCCCTGAAGAGAATGTTGCTTGGCCAGAAGGTGACTGCACACCAAGAACCGGGCAGGGGCAGGAAGAGGAGGCCCTGGGTGGGGCAGATGCTGAATAAACCGTCACATCCTCAGGCTGGGGCAAGTTCACTGTCCATGCACAAATGTCTAGGAAATCTCGAGTCCAGAGTGACTTCTCAAGTGTTTTGCTCCTCATTTAGACATTATAAAGGATCACTTAATCTGGTGTAATCAATACGGAGAATCTCTCCAGACTTCCCCTGTCCCGGTAGCATTGTTAGCGTGCCCGAGGGGTGACGTGCACGTGTCATCAGGTCAGCTCAAGGAGCATTGCTTTGGCTGCTCAGTTCTGCAGAGCTGCTCTGTTCCTGTGTACTAACACAGGAACGAGCATTTCCCTCCAGACAGCTGAAGGGTGTCTGATAAGCAGTCTTCTGCGGGTTTTATTTTTGAATTTATTTATTTATTTGGAAGGCGGAGACAGAGACAGAAACTCAGAAACAGAGGAGGTGGATCTTCCATCTAGTTCACTCCCCAAGTGCCCGCAACAGTGAGACTGGGCTGGGAACTCCAATCAGGTGTGTCATGCGGACGGCAGGGACCTAAGTACTAGAGCTGCCCTCTGTTGCCTCCCAGGATGCACTTCAATGGAAGCTGGATCAGAAAGTAGAGCCAGGACTTGAACCCAGCCCCTGTGATATGCGATACAGGTGTCTCACCCACTGTTGCAAATGCCTGCCTCAGTCCCCTGGGTTTTAGCTGTGCTTGCTCATGTCCAAATCTTAGTGGTTTAAAGCAATAGGACTTCATTTATCCCTTAGGTCACAGTCCTATTTGGTTGGGGTGTGTTGTGTATCTGTATAAGGGACAGGCAAAAGGACTGTGCTGTGCCCCACATGGCCATCTCATGGCTCTCCCCACCCCAGTCCCAGGAGTGGGAAACATCACTTGTGCCCACTGCCCCCCCCAAACCCCACACCCCACCCAGACTCAAGGAGGTGGGCGTGTGCTCTTCCTGTGCACCAGCAGGGAGTTCCAACAATCAGGTGGATAGTAGCACGTTTCTGCCCCCACCCCGCCAAGATTGTTGTAACTGTCTCCATGAGGTCACTTACTTATTTCCTCCATAGCACTTTATAAATCAATCATTCATTTGCCCCTTTGTTAATTGTGTTCCCTCTCAAGACCAGAGCTGCCTTAGGACAGGAATGTTCTTGCTCACAACCACACGCACACACCTGATGATGCTGTGTTATGCATAGATTAGACGACCATTGGAAGTAGTTCACTCACGTGTGATGGGTGCACAATCAGGTTATCCAACAAGTGCATGAATGGGAAATGGAGCTTGTCTAGGGGTGTCTACTGTTACAGCACAGACAGAACAAATAGGTCATGAGCTTGTTCAAAATAGGTTTGAAGAAGCAACCAGAAGTATTGTTTGAGTTAGAAATAGTGGCCCTGGGCTGCAATTCACAAAGTGCTTGCAGTGTTTGGGTTTCAGACCTGGATTCCAGACCTCCGGATAAGCAGATGCACTCCTTTCTTTCTTGGGTTGATGACTTCTACTCTTGTTGTTTCTGAATGGGGTACAGACTCCTTCCAATACCCTCTGATTTCCCCCTCCTTCTGTAGGCACAGGGGCCAAACTGTTTTTATACTACTCTTCCACTGCCTATCAGTACATCCGTGGCCCAAGGATGGAGCGGGCCATTGCAGATGATGGTGTTTTCTTACCTTATTCCTCCCCATTGTTATGTTCCTTTCTATTTTCTTAAAGATTTATTTATGTATTTGAAAGGCAGAGTGATAGAGAGGGAGAGGCAGAGACAAAGATCTTCCATCTGCTGGTTCACTCCCCAAATGACTGCAGTGGGACAGCCCACGGCCAGGAGCCTGGAACCCCATCCAGGTTTCCCACAAGCACAAGCAGTTGGGCCATCTGCTGCTGCTTTCCCAGCTGCATTAGCAGGGAGGTGGAGCTGAAGCAGAGCAGCCAGGACTTGAACCAGCATTCATGCTGGTTGCCAGCATCACATGCAATGGCTTAATCTGCTGCACCGCAATGCCAGCTCCTGTAGTGGTTCTTCCTGGCCCGTTTCCTGGTTGTATGTGGTAGTCCTGGAAGTGAAATGCCCAACCCAAGGAAGAGGAAGGACAGGCACTGAAGTGTAACGGAACCCCACTGGGGAACTTTGGGGCTTTTGTTTGTGTTTTCATCCATTGGTTCATTAGGATCAAGCCTGGCTTCCCTTCCTGTTCCCAGGGTGGGGCACTGAGGAGGCTGCCTGGCTGTTTGCTCATCTGAAGGTGGAGACGGAGGCCTCCCAGGCTCTTGCATGGGTCGGCAGGGCTGGAGCTCCGTGTGTGCAGCAGGGTGAGGGGCCCGAGGGCCTGCTCCCTGGAATCACTAACCAGGCATGGTCCCCTGCCTCTGCTGGTTCTCTCTCACCCAGTTCTGTCCCTTGTGGAGCAGGGACATGGCATGCAGGTAGCAAGGAGCCGTGTTTGAGGTATTGTGAAGAGTACAAAAAACCACATTGTGGATTTCCTTCAATTGATGCTGTAACATGGATGAAATACATTAAAATGGACACTAAAATCAGGGGTGTGTGTGCAAGGATTTATCAATAGGAATGTTCAGTAATAGAAAAAAAATGAAAACAATCTAAATGTTCGCATAAGGGAGTAGATGAAAATAAATTATGATAATCCGTGGAGTGAAATACTTGAAAGTCATTACCACTTATCATGTAGGAGACTATTAAATGACATGTAATCATGTTCACTTTTAATTTTTAAAACTCAGCTATAAAACAGTGGATTCCGTATGATCCCATTTTTTCTATTAAATGTATAATAAATAAACTTCCATAAACAGTGGAAAAGATCAAAGGGGGATGGTTAAATGAAGTAATGAGATTGAGTTATTTTTCTTGTATTCTGTGTGCTGAGTAATATTTTCTAGATTTTTAAATAATGAACACATATTTCTTTTGCAAAGGGACACAAATCAGAGATGGCATTTGGCCATTTAGATGCTTCTCTTTGTTTGGCTGCTGTGACAAAGGTACCGCAGACGGAGTGACTTATCAACAGCAGCAATTTGTGTCACATAGCCCTAGAGGCGGGAAGGTCCCAGGTTAGATTCAGTGTTTGGGGGGAGTCCGTTTCCTGGTTCCCAGGTGGTACACGTGACAGGGGGTCAGGAGGTCTCGGGGCCTCTGTCCTATGGGCACTCCTAACATATTCATATCATTGATTAAATCTCCAAATAGCTACTTATTCTAAAAGATGTCTATTGACAAGAGATGTAAAGATCAAGTTACTGAAATGCAATAAAAAAGCCCCACACTCCGTCCCCCTTCTCCGTCTTCCCTGTCCTCTTGCTTTCCCTGCCACTATACTTCATACACCACTGAGCCCTGCAAGTCTGGCCTCCTTAGCATCTCTTGTTTCCAGTGTCAGCCTCGTCTGCCCGCTGCCTCTGCCTGGTCGTCCCTCCCAGCCTTAGCTCACGCTGCTCAGCTGTGCACTTCTGTCCTGCACGCCGACCTGGAAGAGAGGCTGCTACGGTTTGAACCTGGTTTTGCCCTTGGGGAATTTGTGCTGAAATCTATGCACTGATGGGACGTGAGTGAGGCCTGGTGGGAGCTGTTTGGATCATCCGGCTGGAGCTCCTTTCTCAGGACTGGGTCAGCTACCCTGGGAGGCTGGTCACTTCCCTGTGGCACACAGGGTTCTCGCCACTCTTGCGTGCACTCTGCCACTGGATGTCAAGGTGTCAAGGTGCAGCACGAGGCCCTCGGCAGGGGCAGCCCAACCTTGAACTTCCCTGCCTCGGGAACTGTGAGCCGGATCAAAGGCTTTTCTTTAAAAATTACCCAGTCTCAGGTGTTCTCTCACAGCAACAGAAAAGATCTCAGACAGGGGCTGTCTTAAGACATTTAGCCCCAGGGCCACGAGTGTTCTTGTCTCTCCTGACAGTCCCCACCACTTGCCTCATGGAACCTGTCCAGCCCCACTGCACTTCTTCTTTTTTTTTTTTTTTTTTTAATTTTTTTGACAGGCAGAGTGGACAGTGAGACAGAGAGACAAAGGTCTTCCTTTGCCGTTGGTTCACCCTCCAATGGCCGCCATGGCCGGTGCGCTGCGGCTGGCGCACCACGCTGATCTGATGGCAGGAGCCAGGTTACTTATCTTGGTCTCCCATGGGGTGTAGGGCCCAAGCACTCGGGCCATCCTCCACTGCACTCCCTGGCCACAGCAGAGAGCTGGCCTGGAAGAGGGGCAACCGGGACAGAATCCGGTGCCCCAACCGGGACTAGAACCCGGTGTGCCGGCGCCGCAAGGTGGAGGATTAGCCTAGTGAGCCGCGGCGCCGGCCCCCACTGCACTTCTTGACACTGACTTTGTGCCACGTGTATTGTGGTTCCCCATATTAACTCTTACATTCCTAGCAACATCCCTCTAAGGATTATAGCCCCAGTTCATAAATGAGAACACGGAGACACAGAGAGACCAAGAAATTATCCATTACAGGCAGGGAGTGGCAGTCAGGGCCAAGTCCAGGCAGCATGGCTGTAGCGTCTCTAGGCTTTATGTGTCTGTGCTGCCACTTCTCGTATTTGTAAGGCTCTTCATGTGACTCTGGCCCCAACCATGTTGCCAAAGAGGGATCATATCTTAAAGTTATCTGGACTTTTCATAACAATTCCAGCCATTGGCATAGAGATTTTATAATGAGCATTGACTGCATGTCTGTTTCGGCAGCAAATCTTTAATGAGCATTAGCCATTGGCCAGGCATTGTTTTAAGCACCTGAAATGGCTTGGTGGTGGAGGGGCTGATAGATCCTAGTGAAAACGTCAAAGGTAATTGGGTAGGTGGCTCAAGGATTCCTTAGGTGACATTCTTACATCTGCATCTGTGCTTCACTGGATCACATTAAAAATTCTTATTTTAAAGTTTGGGTGTAATGCGCAATAATCACGGCATCAGAAGTTAATGCTAATCCATTGTTCGTCCTGTCACGGCTCTGTAAGTGGCCAAATGTCTGGGATCCATCAGTGCTCAAATCAGGGCTGTCTGTGCTTCCTGATGCCTAGAAACACGTTCTTGGAAACGGCGATGCAAACCTGGAAATCTAACGTTTTCCTCGTTTCTGTGTGCTCTTCTTTCTTGTGCATCTCTTCCGCTTTCTCCTGTCTTCTGTTCCTGTGACACCACCACTGTGCCTCCTGCTTCCCCCTCCCTCTCTGCTCTTGTTTCTTCCTTCTTTCCCTTCCCATCCTGCCAAATCTGAATTTCTTTAACTGTCGGCCAAAATTCATAAAGCACTATGGGATTTTTCTCTTTCAACGTCTAGGTAAACTGCAGAGGAATTCATCTGACCAAATTTTGTGTCAACAAGCGAAATAGATTGTTGTTAGGGAAAGAAGAAAGAGAAGCTAGCATTTTTTTGAGGTCAGAGCAGCCTCATAAAGTAGATATTATTTCTGTTTTATTAACAACAAAACAGAGATTCCAAAGGATTCGTTGTCTGAAGTCACCCAGTGATAAAGAACATGTGGAAGAACGGATTCTTTTACAGCCTGTTGCTAACCATCTTTAGAGTGGGACTCTGAAAAAAAAAATCCACTTCTCTTGCTTGAAAAATGAATGTTCCTGCATTCTCATTTATTAAAATGAAATTGAGGTATTAAGGAAGTCAGTCTATTCCCAAATAATGGCATTATTTTAAAACAAATGGGGTCTTACAGGAACAGAAATAACCTATTATACTTGCAAAACACTAGCTTAAAAATGTACTACCAGAATCTACTCTTCCTCCACTTTTGCCTCCCCACTGCAGTCTCCCTGCCTGGAAATCACTCATTCCCTTAGATATACATTAAGTTCTCAAAACCATAGTGTGGCCCTAGGAAGCCTCTGCATTTGTCCACAGTCTTCCTGAATTGTGAGCAATCGAACACCCAGGATTGGCAGATCTTACCTTTTGCAGATGCTGTTTTTTATCAAGCTCTGATGCCGAAATACGCCTGGCAATCCTGTACCTCTGTTAGTCTACTTCATTCTTAAACTCTCTGCAGTCAGACTTTGAGCCTCTCTGAACCAGCTTCTGAGACCAGTGATGGGCTCAGTGCCAAACCCAGGTGTTTCCCTCAGCTCTCGTCCTCCTCACCCTTTGTGAGATATAAGCAACTGCTGGGTTGATGCTCCATTGATCAGAAACAAATTGTCACATTTTTAAGAAGAGGAGGAGACACAGTCAAGGTCCTGTGCATCCAAAGTGAAAGAATTCCTCCGATGCAGCAAGACTTTGGGACAGTGAGAACCGGGCAGGCAGGGCATGTGGTTTGCATGGCTAAGCTCCCAGAAGGGTGGGCTCATTTTAAAAAAATGCACACGTGTGCTGGATCCCCGCTCCAGACTTCTTTTCCCCCTGCACTCATCTCCTGAGCGCTCTACCAGCTGCTCTGGGGGCACACTCTGGAAAGCATGTCAACTAGAGAAATGCTGTCCTTAGGATCATGATACTTGGCCAGACCAGCAAACAAAGATTAAGCTTCATAAACCTCAAAATATTCATTCAGTCCATGATGATCCACTTGAGCAAATATTTCCAAGAAACTCTTAGTGTTACCTTGGTTCTGGTATTTCCCTTCATCTCCCTGCTTGCTTACCACGTTCATACCCTTTGTTGTCTCTAGGGCAGTGAGAGTGGTTTTGAGATAATTCGCTATGGACACTCAGTATTTTAAGAAATTGCACACAGTGCAAGAGCTCCTGCAAGTTGTAAGCTCTCAACATTCTGTCCAGGCATTTATCCTCCCTATTTGATTATAAAGTAATTCTGCCCAGTTTATTCTTGGAATCTCTCTTCCTCCCTCTCCTCCCTTCCCTTCCCCTCCCCACCCCTCCCCTCCTCTTCCCTCCCCTCCCCTTTTTTGTATCCTGTGCTTAGTGCTTGTCTGTCTGTGTGTCTCTGTGTGTGTGTGTGTGTAAAATAAACACTTGTACATCAATGATAATGTTAGCTTGGTACTATATGAGTCAGCAGTTCCACTTCTGGGTCTTTATCCAAGAGAACTGAAGGCAAAGATTTGAAGAGATATTTGTACACTCAGGTACATCACTCACCAATAGCCGAGAGGTGATGTGCATTGACAGATGAATGGGTAAACAAAATGTGGCATATACATACAATGGAATAGTATTCAGCTTTAAAAATCAAATAGATTCTGATAAATATTCTGATATGTGACCAGCATCGTGGCTCAGCAAGTTAAACCACTGCCAGTAATGCTAGCATGCCGTCTGGGCAGAAGTTCAAGTCCTGACCACTCCACTTCCAATCTAGCTCCCTGCTAATGTACCTGGGAGGATAGCAGAGGATAACTCAAGTGCACTTGGGCCTCTGCCACCCTCGCGGGAGACGTGATGGAGTTCTAGGCTCCTGGCTTCAGGCTGGCCCTGCCCTGGCCATTGCAGCCATTTGGGGAGTGAACCAGTGAACGGGAGATTGTCTCTCTCCCTCCCTCTCTAACTCTGCCATAGTAAAATAAGCTAGTCACATCTAAAAAGACAATACTGCATGTTTCTATGTATGCCTGGAGTAGTTTGGGTTCTCAGACACAGGAGGTAGAATAAGAGTTTTTAGGGACGGGAGGAAATAGGGCATGGAGGACTGTCATTTAATGTACTTTTAGTCTTGTAAACATGAAAACAGTTCTGGAGATTGGTTGTACTACAGTGTGACTCTATGGAACACTGCAGAACTGTACTCTTACAGATGGTGAAATGGTTCACTTAGGAAGGAGGCAGACATTGAACTTGACCATTTAGAGTGAACCAAGAAGGATGGGCAAGACACTAAAGCAAAATAGAACAGTATTTTAAATGACCTGTACTTGCATTGAAGGAGGAATAATTAAGAATTTACTGCCTTTTATTTTTCTGATGTCTTATAAACTGTTCTGGGAATAATTCCAGGTATCTCCTCCATAAAATGTCACTGGATCAAATCACCAGTGTGGCTGAGGTGGGCAAGAGCATTCTAAAGCACCATGAAATCCCTCGGAACTAATCACAGTAGAAAATAGCATCCTCAACACAAACGAGATAACTTGACCATAACTTAGTCTTCGATTATGAAAATGTTGTACAACTTCCTGAATTTTTATGAAATTATGATTTTTATCATGTTCCTGTAAAATAAGCCACATATCCATTTCTGTATTTTTGATTACTTTAAAAATAATCAGATGAGATGCCTGATACTGTGTAGGCTTCTTGTACGAGCATTTCCCCACACTGATGAATTGCATTACTTGGTGATGGTTGCATCTAAGAGAGAGAATATGTCGAAATTGCCTGACAAAGTCTGCTACTTTTGATTTGCACTATCTGTCTCAGCTTTGGCAGCTGAGCACAAAGATTGCAATTTCCCCTGTACAGTCCCAGGAAGCAGACTGCTGAATCATAAGAGTCCTAGCTTCAGGTTGAAGGTGAAGATAATTCCTTCAGGGAAGAATGTATAGGCACAGTCTGCGGAATTAAGCTGATAAGAGATGACATTGCATTAGGAGGCTACAATAATAGGATCACCTTAAATTAAGCTCCCTGAATGAATAAAATAAACCTGTTACTCTGAGGTTCACCTCAGCCTTGTAAAACGCTTGGCACATCAGAAGTTCCAGAAAAATGTCAAGTAGATGACATAAAAATAAAGAGTTCTGATAGTGCCCTGGTATGTTGGAGGGTAGCATATATGATTCATTTCTTTCATGCAGCAAATACTAGAGTACTTTAAAGAGTTCATGGAAAATGAAATTAAAGGTAAGTGTGTCTTGGTACACATTTTTTGAAATAAATTCATAGGTTTATTTCATAATCCATATTTTATTAACTTACTAAAGATCCTTTGTCTAAATTTCAGAGTAGTTGCACTAAAATAAATTTATCTTTTAATCCCATTTTTCACAAGCTTCTTAAAGTACTCACGTATTTCTTGACCTCTCACTTTGTTCTGAACTCTGTTCTAGGTGATAAAGCAGTGAATAAAAGGCAAAAATAATCTTTGCTTCTAGGAATCTTCCTTGCTGATAGGAAAGAAAGGTGATTCAAAACATCGTGAAAAGGCTAAGGAGAAAAGGGCTCTGAAATGCCATGGTTGGTTTTGCAGTTTCAGATGAATTATGAAATTTCAGAGAAGTAGAACACACACAAGACGACGATGTGGAACACATTCAGTCGGCGGAGCCCAAAGGCCATTTGTGCGGCATGAGGCCAAGGTGGTTCCAGGGCTGGCTTTGCCACTAATTCATTGCTCAAATCATTTCTTCTTGTCAAATATGCAAGTTGGACAGCATGATGTCCAAATGTCTTTCAGCTCCAAAATTCCTTGAGCATTAATTTTTTTTTATGATTCGAAGACTCCTCAAGATCCTGCAGTTCCCAAGAGCTGCATATGAAACCAGTCATAATTGGTCATCCTCAGGTTCTGTATCTACAGATTCAACCAACCAGGGATTGGCTTACTGGGGGAAAACAATTGCATCTGTACTGAGTATGTACGGACATTTTGTTCTCTCCTAAACAATATGGAATAACACTATTTATGTGGCACTTGCATTGTATTAGGTATTATAAGTAACCTAGAGATGATTTAAAGTACATGGGAGGATACATCATTTGCTTGCAAATACTATGCTATTTTATATAGGAGACGTGAGTAACATTGGATTTTAGTCTCCCTGGAGGATTCTGGAAGCAATGCTTTGTGGATACTAAGGGATTATTGCATTAACACATTATATTTGAGCTTTCTGGTCATTTAGATTCTGAATGAATAGAAATTTTGCCATAAATATACTACAGAATAAAATTCCGTCTTATACATTGTTTATCAGTTGTAAAACTGCCATACCTTTGTAATCATTTTCTTCTGTAATTTCAGGTAAGGCAATTTGATTCTCTTCATTGGAGATAAGTACAGGGAGAGAGCAATTTATATGAGTTGATTATAGTGCATTTTACTACAATTTAGTAGTGAAAAAGCCTGGTTGGAATCACACATTCGCCATGACACCCATTTTCTGACACAATTCGGCAGCAGGCAGGTTCCTTGCAGATTGTCAAAGGAGATGTAATTATCCAAAATGCTGAGATTATGTGGTGAAAACTAGCCGACATCTTAGGGATTCATGACATTTTTATACTAGATGCGTTTCCAAGCAAAATGAAATGTAGCCAGAGCTGCTACCCCAATGTGATATCTAACTTTGCTGAATTCATATAAAAAAAAAAGTGTGATTTTTTTTTTCTCTGCAACACTGTTGGGGTTATACGTTTAACTTGCCCAAGCAGATAGCTCAGCTTTCATGGAGTGTGGATTCTTCCAGTTAACCTAGGGGAGTAGGTTCTTGGAACTCTGTAAGCATTTATTTGCTCTGCTGATAAAGGAGGTTTTGTTGCTATAAAAAGGGGTGTAGGTAGCCTGAAAATAAGTTTCGATTTGGCCATTGTGCTAGAGTTCTGGGAAAACAGATTGTTCTTTTGAGTTTCTGAACAATAATAATTTGCTTGAGACATTTGCACAATTGTGATAAGTAACACATCTAGATAAGAAAGCCTTGTGTTGGCAGAGTATCTGTAGAGGGATCACCTCACAGATAATGAGCACAGTTAGGTTTAAATTCAATTAAGTGGGCACCAAGGGATAGAAGCAGATAGGCCAGGAGGAGGTCGTTGAAACAGAAAATAGTCCGAGGTGTAGAATTGGCAGTGCAGTAAAGGCTGCAAATTTAAGAGGTCATCCGGTGCCATCAACTATTTTACTAATTTATCTGGAATTTTGAGTAGGTGCAAATAATGATTTAATGAGATGGCCAATGATGGAGGATGGGGAGAGATCAACATGTATGTCACAATTGAAATCTCTGTGTGTATGGGCTCTGTGAGACCTAAGTGTATTTCCTGGATCCTTTGCCATTCAGAAGTTTGGACGATGGCCCAGCAGCGTGTGGCCTCCTGGGAACTGATGAATCAGAACTGATATTAAGCAAGGGCTCCAGGTTGTATAGACATAAGTGCACACTGATGTTTAAGAAGTGCTGTAGAGTTGCTGTAACATTCACTCACTCAATCAGCATTCATTTGAAGTTCCTTTCATAGGACACTAAATTAGACTGTATGTTGGGGAGATAGTTACAAACATGGGAAAGACATGGCCTCTGTTCTCCAGGGAACACACTGATGGAGTGCAACATTTGAGGGTCGGTGGGCTTTGTGCTTGACTGTGGGTTGCCTGCGAGGGGAATGGCAATGATGCCCCAGGGTTAGCCCTGAATACGTGGGTTCTGGTGCTGTGTTTACAGCAGACTCGGAGTAAAAGAGAGGGTTCCGGCTTTGAAACAATGACTTCTGAGGCAGCTGTGGAATTTTTAAGTGAAAATGTCTACTAGGTTGTTGGAATCAAGACAGGGGTCAGAAAACAATGAACCAAATCTTCTCACTTGTCTTTGCGAATGGTGTTTTATTGGAACGCAGTCACACGCCTTGATTTGTATGTTGTCTCTGGCTGCATTATGCTGTGGGGCCAGAGTTGCCAAGGTGTGAGGGAAACCATGTGGCCCACGACACTTAAAGTGTTTTCTCTCCAGTCCCTAATCAGAGGCCTACGGACCCCTGTCCCCAGTCAGCCATGCAGCCATGGGAGCAGAAGAGTCCACCCTGGGAGGGTGTTCAGTGAGAAGGCACGAGGGCCAGGCCAGAGCCCCAAGAGAGGCCCTGCTTGCTTTTGTGCCCTAAAGGGTTTCCCTGGGTGTCCACATTCATTGTTTGGATGACTCGAGTAGTTGGGTTCCTGCCACCCATGCAGCGGACCTGGATTGAATCCCCAGCTCTTGCTTTTAGCTCCTTAGCCACTGTAGTCCTTTGGGGAGTGACCCAGTGAATGGGAGTGCTCGCTCGCTCGCTTGCTCTGCGCCTCTCAAAATTTTAAAAATAGAACTGAATGTGGGAATTTGCACATTTCCAAGCCATTGGCTGGGGTAAACTCTTTAGCTACTTCCTGGGAGTTATGTAGAGGTCTTTGTACATGAAGTGTTTTAATGAAATCATCATGAAAAGAAAAGGATTCAGGCACCCATTCTTAGTGCACCTTTTATAGAAAAATAGCAAGGATGGTATTAACTGCTGGGTTGCCTGGTGAAGCTCGTCGCGTGTGTTGAGGAGAGCAGGTGGAGAACAATGAGCAGATGGAAGTCAGCACCTGCTTGGTGGGTGAACTTGTGGTCTCACTGCATCTTACACCAACACCAGGCAGGTGTGTCCAGGCAGCGTGCGTGGTTCCTTCACCGACTTCCTTGTGGGCCTGATTCAGGAATCACAGAGCTGCCAACATTGCTGATTTACACTTGATCTAAGGTCCTTACCTTCGGAGAGCTGTTTTGAGAAGAGGGAAAGATAACAAAGGTTAGCATGCGATTGCATTGCCAGGTGAGAGGTGCCCAATTTGTCTCCATTTCCACCCTTCCTCTCCACCCCTTGTGAGAGCCGGAAGGTGTCTGCTCACAATATTGCAGTGTGGGGGTTTTCTTTCAGGCCTGTGGCTCATCTGGGCATTTGTTTACCCTGGAACTGAGTGGCACCAAACCCTCTGTGACATCTTGCTCTTTCATGGTGAATGAGCCAGTGTTGGAATGTGGGCTTCCTTTGTGACACCTCCCCTCCCCCAGCCTCACTCACTACCTTCTGTCTTTTGGCTATTTCTGTGTTTTTGTGCTTCTTACTAGAGGGCAGTGTGGAGAATTGATGAGTGAGACAATGGTCATCAATATTTAGTGAGGAGGTATTCCCAGTACATTGCACATATAAGCTCATTGGATCGCCCCCGTCTGCCTGAGGGATGAATCCAATAGATTTCTCTATTAAATAGGAAGCATTGGCGCTTTGGGGAAGTTCAAGAATGTGCCCAGAGTGTCACGGCTGGGAAGGGACAGAACTGGATTAGAAGACTGGAGTGGAGCTCTTAGCCATCAGGGCAATGACAGCACCAAATATAGACACTAGAGAGTTGAGCCACCACGCTGTGGCTTCTGATTTTTTGTGGTCTTTGCCTCCACTTGTCAACTTCCTCTCCAGAGCTTAGACACAGCAAAGCAGGGGTGACAGAAAGCTGTGGATCTGAAGAACAAGGGCATCCTTGCCACAGTTTGCCAAGGAGGCCTTTTGCTGGCATCTCCACAGATTTGGGACCGTATATTCTGTGACTTTCTTATGAAAAATTCTTTTTAAAGATTTATTATTTAAGAGGCAGAGTTACATACACAAAGAGGGAGAGACGGAGAGATCTTCCATCTACTGGTTCACTCCCCAAATGGCCACAGTAGCTGGAGTTGGGCCAATCTGAAGCCAGGAGGTGCTTCTTCCAGATCTCCCACATGGGTGCAGGGGCCCAAGCACTTGGGCCATCTTCCACTGCTTTCGCAGGCCATAGCAGAGAGCTGGATTGCAAGAGGAACAGCTGGGAGATGAACCAGTGCCCATATGGGATGCCAACATCACAGGCAGAGGCTTGACCTACTACGACACAGTGCTGGCTTTGAAAAATTCTCTTTCTAAAAGAGAAAAAGCCAAGTAAATATTAAAGAAACATGAAAGCCAACAGAATGACTTCTAGGATGCCTTTTCTTTCCTTGCTAGCATTGAACAGCAGCCGGATCTCATGCTCCAACTGGAGTAGTAAGGTGGATGACCAAATCTTGTGAAACTGTCTCAACACACCTAGGCTCCCATTCCCTTGGGTTCTGTCCTTTTCGTCTGTTTTCTCTGAAGTCTTCCCTCTGTTGATTTCCTTGCCTGGCCCTCGCCCTCCTGCCTTTGTGTATCTTCTTTTCACCTCACATCCTATGCACAGAGGTGATTCTCTGGTGAACATTGAGACCACAATGGTTCCGTCTTTACTTTTTCTCCAACACTGGAATCTGAACCTGTTGAAATTAGACCCAGCGCTGGGAGCAATTAGGTAAAGGTCTCTCTCCTGGGATGCTTACAAATGGCTTCTTTTCAAACTTCTTGAGAACAAGATCTATGAACTCTCATGGTCTCTTTTACAAAATAATCGTAGGATAAATCTTTATGGACAGTTCTGGTGCAACATTTCATTAGGGAAAATAGTTGAGTTTTTTTTTTCCTTTCAGAAATAGATTTCTGGGAGATGTGTGCATTTCGTTGATGCTTGCTTTCCAAATATCCCACTGCCCCTCCCCGCAGTATCGTTAGCTACGGTCAACCCAAGATCTCGCTTAAGCAAGTAGAAAGCACAGAGATTGGCCTCAGCCACCATGCTAAGGGCTTGCTGTGCTCAGTAACCCACAGATAGTGCAGCGATGGTGGAGACTAACAGGGGAAGCACACACCAGGGCTCTCACAGGTGAACTGCTGTGTTCTTCACAATGTCCTCTGAGGAAGGATGGGCTCCTGTGATCCCCATTTTATAGATGGAGACTCAGGGTGCAGAGTGGTTGACCCACTTGCCAGGGTCACCCAGCTCCTAGTTGGCAGAGCTTGGATTTGAACTCGGGCAGCCTCGTTGAGACACCATGCTGGCACCTGCTCTTCAGCACCTCACACACAGACAAGGCAGGTCTCCCACTTCCTTTACAAATCTTACGGATTAGAGGGAGATGCTTGCCAGTCTTATTTAAGGCATGCTGTGTTAAACACCACGGTAGAAACATAAAATAGAGTGCCTTGAGCCCTGGGTGTTTTCATGGGATGCTAAAAGCCCTTTTGGATCTACTTTCCATCCCGGAGAATTACCAGCCCCAGAGATAATTGAGGAAAATGAGATAAAATGAGGTGAAGGGCCTCTCTAAGCTGTCTTTTCCTTGTCAGTCACCACTAATAAGGGTCAAATGGCTTTTCTCCCACTCTCTCCTAAGAGCTTGGCTCGTCTCTGCCGGTGCATCTCTGCATTCCTGAAACCCAAAGTTCTAACTTGGTGCTCGATTACTGTTACTTTCCATGCCATCTAACAAGGAGAGTGTCCTGCAGAAAGGTGAAGTGTGGCCTTGACCCATTACAGTGGAGCTTGGTAAAGAACCAGGTTACAAATTCCCAACCCAGAGTCTTATTACAAGGTGAGAGGCTTTGTCGAATCTCCCCCAGCTTCCCTGGCTGCAAAATGGGCAAAACAAAACTTTGATTTCCTCCTCCTCCTTCTCCTCCTCCTCCTCCTCCTCCTCCTCTGTCGCTCCCCCTCTTCGTGGAGGAACGACACTAAACCCTGCGCTGTTCTTTCGTCTGCTCGGCCCTCCCCGGGTTTGCTGCTGGTTCTTCCCGGGTTGGCTACTATCCCTTCCACCTCCGTGGAAGGGCAGTTCCCCCTGGCCGCATTCCCCACTTCCGCAGGGGAGCGGCACACCGCCGGCCGGCTTTCTCGGGGGCTGCACGGGTTCCCTTAGATGTTCCCCATAGATGTTCCCGGTGCATGCCGTTTCTCTCCTCCTTTATAGTCCTCCTCCGCCAATCCTAGCTCGGCTGCCCACACGCCGAGTACGCTGCTCTCCAATCAGGAGCAAGTCCTACAGTTTATTAGCTGAACTGGAGGCAGCTGTGCGGAAGCTGTTTACTTCTCTCCCAGCGCCATATTGTGGGAGAGCAGATGCATAGAATAAGTCTTAATTCCAGTAACAGTCTAGTCCGGGCTGCTCCCCACACTCCTCCTCTTCCTCTTCCTCCTCTTTCTCCTGCTCTTCCCCTAGAGGGAGTATTATGAAGATAAAAAGCAGTAATTAATGTGAAAAAAAAAAAAACACCCTGAGCTCCATAGATGAAAGCACTCTGTGATACCAACAGCTCATTAGACTGGCTTTATTGGGATTTCCATACGGTTTGGTGGCTTACAGAAGTAGCTCTTGAAGTTGACAGTCAAGTCCTAGGTCTTTATTCCAGAAAGGGTTCAGTTGCCTCAAATACCATCTGTATAATACCATTCCCAGTCTGTATAACACCATCCCAGTCTGTATAGTACCATCCTAGTCAGGGACAGCCTAGGATTCAAGGATGGCCCTACCCCATTTTGGAAAGCACCATTTGGTCATTGCCTTAAAAGGCTCCTGGTGATAAGGAACTTCTAGCTCCTGAAGTAGCCACTAGAGACTGTTAGTGTGCTTGCTGTATCAGCACCGCTTCTGCTCCTCTGCAGCCTTGGGTGGCGTCGAACACATCTGCACCTGGCTGTTCAGCTGTTTGAAGAGGGACACCATGCTTGCTCAGAGGCAACTTCCTTTAACCATGTTGTACACGATGAAATTTTGAGTCTTCTCAATCTGTTCATTCTCCTCCAGACATATTCCAGTTCTCCCTGAGTATCTTAGAATGTGGTGCCTGGAAGCATACACGGCACTCCAGGGTGACTGACCAAAGCAGAGGGCCTTGTTGTCATTCTGTGAACATGATTGAGGATCACAGAATTTTCTGGTAGCTTTGTCACTTTAACTGCCGTTGAAATTACACCCATTATAATCTCTGCATCTGTACCATAAGTACTCCTTCTAGGCTGTGTCTTCCCAGTGTTAGCAATGATTTTTTTTTATTCTTGAGGGAAAAGTCATATTTATTACTTTTCAATTAAAATGGTATTGAATTTTGTGGCAGGCTATTCTGATCATTTTAATTCCATATTTTGATATATATTCCATGAGGGGTCAAGGGCTCACTTCCTGCAAATATAGTGGAAGTTAACCCGCTATCCATGGCTGCTAGTATTGATTAGACTGCTCCCTGCTGTAGGGATGAGGCCAAAAACTGTTTTTCTACCAACTAATTCATGGCCATTCTGATTGTCAGTCATTATGTTATTCCTCTACCAAATGGTGCTGGCCTCTATGCTGTGTTTGGAACTGTGTCCAAAATTCTTTGGTGGAGTCCCTCTTGCCTCATTTTCTCTGATCCACTAATTTCTGGACTTCGTCCTGGAAAGAAGTGACTGGACATTAGGATGGCTTGAATTATTTTTAGTGAGTCTGGATGTGTTCCCAGGGCACTACCATTCCCAATTCTCCTTACATCCCATCCCATTGATAATTTCTGGGTCAGTTTCTAGCACAATCACTGACGTCTTGGGGGAAAATGGAGACCTTTGCCTAATTCTTTACTCTGGTTCCACTCTCCCGGATCATTCAAAGACCTCTGTCGGCAGCTTGGCCATCTCATCTGAAGGTTTGCTGGGAGCCCATGGTGCAGTTGTCCAGATGTGAGATTTGAATTCAGAGTAGTTAGATGCTCTTCTGCTATTCAGATCATCACACCTTGGGCTCTGTTTCTTTTTCATAATCTTTGTGTTGTCCTTTGCAGTCCAAGGAGATTCTCCTTGGCAAAGAAGCCAGTGGCAACTAGAAAGGGAATTGTGCTCCCTCTTTGCCATCCATCCACATCACTCCAAGGGTGCTAGCCACTTAGGCCTTGTCAAAGCTCTTCTGGTTCTGAGCCTCACACCATTCTTTTAAATGCTGTTTTCCCCTCTTTAAGTGACCCTGATGCAAATACCTTCTAGAAGCAATGTACTTTGAAACACAAGACCAGTCAAGTGCTAACATCTTCGTAAAACATAGCTTTTATCTAGGCCTATGAAGTTGTAAGGGTGGGTGGGTTTTAAAGGAAGTCAACCTGAATTGCTCACAGATGGCTGGGATGAAACATTTCCCCTTCACAGGACTCTACACTAAGTATCACTGAGTGGACAAGAGCCAATGCCTACTTAATTTTTGTGGTGGGGGATGCTCCAGTTGGGTTCTTGTTTGCAGGAACTGAAAGGAGTGAACCAGAAATAAACTGGGATTATGAGTTAGAAGCATGGGCCACACTCCCAGGATTTGCTTCTAAATCAGTGCTATCATTTTCTATGAACTGAGAAAGTTGGCTCGATTTTAATTCACTGGGAAGGCCATTTCAGATTCTGTGAGACTGCATCCTACTCTGGTCCCATCTTTGCCGTTATAATTGGCTTTGGCTCCTGTATGCAAAGTTAGAAGGCTCTCTGCCTCTTAGTTTGCTTGATTTTAAAGAGAGAAGTGATTAGTGTGCGGTTTTCTAGATGAGCTGGGAGCCAGAGAAGCAGCTCGGGCACGTGCAGGAGGGACGTCTCGTCCTCTCACTCCCTGCTCCACCACAGCAACTCAACACCTACCTCTCGGTCCTCTGCGCAAGCTTCATTCACAGAAGAGTTTTGTTGTTGCTATTTCTATGTACAAGCCATGTAGTATAATGCCATGGAGGAATCTGAAGTCCCCATGTAGCTCCAAAAATGAGATATTAAGCTCCCTGAGTTAGGGATCAGGACTTGACAGTTTATTTCCATTACGCTTCAAGAGCCCCAAGTATAGTAGGCCTTGGATCAATATGTAATGATAATTATTAGAGTTTGAACTCCATGCCAGGCGTTTAATGAATTCATGGATTACCCAATTAATCCTTAAATTAAACCTGTAGGGCAGATATATTTTATCCCCACTTTACAGACACAGCAATGGAAGTACTGCGACTTGTGTTGACGGGAGGCAACCTTACTATATCAGCAGCGTGGCCTTGGTTCTGTCTGGGGGATGTACTGACTGCTACTAGGGGATGAGAAAGCCGGGGGGACAAGGCCAAAAGGAAAGGGAGCATCGTCCTGAAGGCTGAACCCAGAGAGAGAGAAGGGTAGTTCCAGGGTATGTGGGAAGTGGACCGTCTGTTTCGTAGGAGTGAGCTCCCTGGGCTGGCAGTGAGCTCACCTGGGAGCCTGTTGAAAATGCAGGTTCTCAGGCCCCAGCCCATAGTTCCTGAGTCAGGAGAGTCAGCAGTGAGGCCCAGGAGTTTGTGTTTGAATGAGCCTGCGACTCTGGGATGTTCTGATGCGTGCTAACATCTGAGAACCACTGCTGTGATGACAAATTCAGTAGTGGTGGAAACGTCTTGCTTTCTTGTGGTGGGAATGATATTGTAAATCTATACCAATATTTAAGTCTTTGATAGGTGAAAGATAAGGCTGGACAAGATGCTTGCTTGGCCTGAGAGACACTAAAGATCAGATTCGTCCTTTCTACCTTCTGTTTAGTCTGTAACCCGAGGCCCGTCACTTAACTCCTGATTCTCTGCCTGTAAAATGTGGTTAATGACACTGCTCTCCCCTATTGGCACAGCCAGAGAAATGTGTAATTAGTGGTTGGGAAGCAGCTGGAGCCCAGAGCGCCATATAAATACTGTAGGATAATAACCAGTTTATGGCCTTAAATGCCGCCTACAATTTGACACGTTTAAAATTTCTTCCCTGAATTGTAAAGTTTCAAGTTAATTTAAGAGTTTGGTATTTGCACTTATTTGGTTGTTCATTCGGTAGACTGAATTTTTTTCTTTGTGTTTCCTTTAGCCCTCCAGAGAAGTGGGCAAGAGAGAGAGAAAAAAAGAACTTAAATAAGCTAATGCCTGCTTTTGGCAGTCCAGGCTGTGACTCTTCAGACAGTCTGTCTTGTGCAACATCTTCATTTCTGCTCAGTGTTGTAGCAGAACCCTCCTCCTCCTCCTCGGACTCCGAGAAGGCTAAATACTGGTTTCTACGTGGTCATTCTTTATTCATGTCAGGCAAACACTTCCTTTTTTAGGCAAGACTGCTTGTCTTATGTACACGCTCATTTTAGGTTGGATTCGCAGCGGTCCAGGCGAGTTCATCTGACTCTAGAGCAAAGACCCTTTTCCCCTTAATACTCAGGAGATGAACGGCCAAAAACAGACACCTTTTGGGATGCCCATATCCTAAATCAGGGTGCCTAGGTTCAAGTCCTGGCTCCTCCTCGTAGCGTTCTGCTAGGTTGCACTGTGAGAGGCAGCAGGTGACATCCCCAACACTTGATTCCCTGCCACCTACAAGGGAGGTGGATTGAGTTCTAGTCTCCTGCTTCGGCCTGGCCCAGCCCCCCGTATGGCAGGCGTTTGGGCAGTAAATCAGCAGACCAAACACCTCTGTCTATCTGTGTCTCTCTCTTTCTCTGACTTTCAAATTAATAATAATATATTTTTAAAAGCCCCAGATGAAACATAGTAAGAGTTTGATAGTTTGGGACTGAATCCATATGGAGAATACAAATGTGCATAGATAATCAAAGATATGTATTTGAACGAGGCTTTTATAACAGCAGTTTGGTTTGAAGAAAAAAAATTAAAAATACTAAGTAACCCTAGCTTGTATTTTGTATATTATAAGTTTAATATTAGAACAAAATTACTGGGCATGGAAAACCCCCACTCTTCCATTACCATTTCCTGACATTTGAAATCACATACTACTGCTGAATTAAAAATTAAAAAAATAAAAAGAACAGCAGAAGGATCATCCAGACCTTGAATCGGCAAATGTATTTATAAACGAAGTCCCAAGTAAGCAGGCTTGTTTCTCCTTGTGTCTTATGCTGGAGGTCAAATGCTTACACTAGCCTAAAAGAACAAGTTGAGACATGTTTTCATAATTGGAAATAAAAAGAAATTCTGCCATCTGCTAATGAAAAGAAAAGTTTTGCAATAAAGCTGACAGCTGCTGTCATTTCTGAGGAAACCTCTCCAAACGCTCGGGAGACTGTAATAGGACTCAGGGCAGCCACTACGCATCCCGGGCTCCGTGACTCACGAGGAATTACCTGGGAGCCATCGTGCCGGTTCCTGGAAGGACCGCATGGAATTCCTCAGTGGATGGCTCCCCTTTATGGCGGTCTGTGGTTGGTCATTGCAGACTGAAAAGTGTTTCCTTTTCACGTCCAAATCTGCGGAGATGAACAGGACAACAGAGAGCAGGGAGAGCAGCAGGCAGGAGGAACCTCTGCGCCCCCGACTCTTGGAAGTCTACCAGCTGAACTGCAGAACGGCTTCTTTCACACCAAGCTAGGAATGGCAGTGTGCTAAGCACTGCAGTGAGATGAAATAGTAGTTAAGTCTGGCAGATTGCGAGGGCTGACAGCTAACAGAAAGGAAGAGTTTAACTCCTCCTCATCTTCCACGCTAGCATTCAGCCTTCCAAGGAGGCAAGAAAAATGGCCCGCTGTTGGGTCAGCGTGCTCTTCATGATAGCACATGGTCCAGCCAGCAATCCATCCTCATTTTTTTGATCACCTTTCTTCTCTGATCCTGTCTTTTCTTACTGGGTGTAAATTATTTGCAGCATTTCTAAAATTGCTCTAAGATCAATAGGAAAGTGGTGAGGGAAGGGAATATCATTCCACCGTCCTCACTTCTCTGAAAGCCACCGATTCTTGCATTGGTGTACTTCCTGCTGACTTGGTAATAATTAATGTATGGTGTGTATGCAATCTGCAGAAACCTATCAGGAGTAAGTGCATTTAATCATTGTTTGAATGATAAGCGTTTTAATAGTAGACGGTGTGGCCAGCAAGCCTCAGCAATGAAGAAAGCATGTTTGATTGAATTGGGTAATTGAAAGTTACCTTTAAGAGTTTTTAAAGTAGGAACAGTTTCTTTTCAGCGAGGAAATGTTCTCCTGAGGAGTCTGCCTGACAGTTTTCTGTGGTGTCTCTGCAGTCTTGGCGCTCTGTCTGCACTGTGCATGTCTCACCTTTCACTGGTTCTTTCATGGGCTGTTATTCCTCTTCCATGCCCTAACCTAAAAGACTAAACTTCTTGAAGGTAAGAATCGTCTTCCACATTTCTTTATTTCTCAGAGTGCCCAAAGCAGCAGGTTTTCAGTTAGTTGTCACAGATTTTATGTATTGAATCATATTTGGGGATCTAACTTACTTTTTTTTTTTTTTTTTTTGACAGGCAGAGATAGACAGTGAGAGAGAGACAGAGAGAGAAAGGTCTTCTTTCCTTTGGTTCACCCCCCAAATGGCCGCTACGGCCAGAGCTGCGCCGATCCGAAGCCGGGAGCCAGGTGCTTCCTCCTGGTCTCCCACACTGGTGCAGGCGCCCAAGCACTTGGGCCATCCTCCACTGCCTTCCCGGGCCACAGCGGAGAGCTGGACTGGAAGAGAAGCAACCGGGACTAGAACCTGGCACCCATATGGGATGCCGGCGCCACAGGTGGAAGATTAGCCAATTGAGCCATGGCACCAGCCCTGATCTAACTTACTTTTTATTAAAACAGTGGGTCTCACCTTCAGCGTATTCTATATATCATTAAGTCATATTGAAACGTATTGTTCACGGGGCCGGTGCAGTGGCTCAGCAGGTTAACACCCTGACCTGAAGCACCAGCATCCCATATGGGTGCCGGTTCGAGACCTGGCTGCTCCACTTCCTATATAGCTCTCTTCCCTGGCCTGGGAAAGCAGTAGAAGATGGCCCAAGTCCTTGGGCCCCTGCACCTGCATGGGAGACGCAGAAGAAGCTCCTGGTTCCTGGCTTTGGATTGGCACCGCTTCAGCTGTTACAGTCAATTGGGGAGTGAACCATTGGATGGAGGACCTCTCTCTTTCTCTGCCTCTCCTTTCTCTGTGTAACCCTGACTTTCAAATAAATAAATAATTCTTTACCAAAAAAAAAAATGTATTGTTCACCAGTCTCTTTTCTAAAATGACCCTGGCCTGGTTCAACACAGTGGTTCATGATCTAGAGCCTCTGTACTAGGCCCTGGATGTATATTATGGTCTGGGTGTTTGACCTAATCAATCTTTTTAAACCAGTGTTACTGTATTGGAGTTCATTTCGGGACACAAAGTCAGATTGGGTCATTTCTGCATGAGTATAAATGAGAATTGTTACCCTCCTACCCCCAGACCCTTCTACTACTGGAGGACAAAAGAAGGAAAGAGGACCCCTGCTCTTAGTTGGATATTTATCTACTTATTGTAGTTAATAAAGATTTAATGAAGGTGGCCTTTCTGAAACTTGTTTTTGGAAGTTAACTTTGGCTACTGACTGATCTTCAAGGGACAAATTCATGTTCCTGGACATTGTATTTGCATGTGTATGCATGGTTTAGAAAAACAAAGGAACCATTTGGTATCTGCACCATATCATTTAAATTCTTAGAAATCCCATAATTGAAGATTGGTGGTGTGCATATCATAAGAAAAGAAAAATAGCCCACCACGCCTTGAGGTCTTGCTTACGGTCAGAATCTATCGCAGAGGAGTTGACGGGAGACTGTTGATAGCTGTGTGATGATTTTTATTTTTAGGAAAAGCAAGAGTGTGGATGAAAGTCCCTGTACCTACACTGAGTCAATTTGGAAGTTTATTGCAGATGTGAAATTATGCAGTATGTAACCAGGATAAATGTTTATTCATATTCTAAATTTAACCTTCCCACATTTAAACTTCACTTGGAAGTGCCGTTTTGGCTTGTGGGTCTGAAAGTCTGCCTGCACTGCCGTGTAGCCCAGAGGCAGAGCCGTGGAAGACATGGAAGCTCCTTTCCCCTCTTTGAGGCAGCGTACTTGAGTACGGTTTATGAGAAGTGAGACACAATCAGTGCAAAAATAAGATGTCCTAGTAAGGTGCTGTGAATCCTTCTGTGATGTCGGGAAGGCAGAGGGCACCTGTCAGGGTTCCGCAGGGGACAGAGGCACGCTCAGCTGGCATGGCTGAAGAAGTGGTTAAAGTAGGATCTGTCGGCAGGGGTGTAGGCAGGTCAAGAGAACCATGAGATTATGGTTTCCAACAACGGGAAGCCATTCCCACCAGCAGGATAGCATGGCCCTGAAGGACAGCTGGAGCCACGGGAGAGGAGCTGAGACTGTGGGAGTCGTGGAGTCGCCTCCGCCGCCTGCAGCATTAGAGCAGGACAGCTGAGGTGCAGATACCCTGGCCTCCTCCTACCCTCCCCTTTCCTGCTGTGGCTCCCATTGACTCAACCCAGCTGGAAATCAGAGGCCAGGAAGTTGCAGCCATGCAGCTTACAGGGGTCAGACCCCCAGAAATGAGGAGACCCCCATCAGAGTCGATTCTGCCCTTCTAATTCCAGGGGTTATGAGCACAGTGGGTTTTCATGGGATTGACTGGGAGATGGGGTTGGAGGGGCTGGTTACAAGAAGGGCTTTCAGAAGTTTAGCTTATGTGATCTAAAAAGACTTTTATGTCCATGCAAAGGAGGAAACAGAGCCACGTGGAGTCATGGTTAAGAACACTTGCTGTGCAGTGAGGCTGTCCGTGTCCACCCAAGCCCAGCCCCTTCCCAGCGGGGCTATCTGGCCAATCTTCTCTCCAAAGCTCTGCTTGCTCATTTTTAAAGCAGGGATAATGAGCATGTGTATCCCTGTGGGATCTTCAGGAGGCTGAAATGAAAAGATAATTGTAAAGTGGTTGGCCTGGGACATAGACATCACTCGGTAAACATAGAAGCTGCCTGCTAAGACAAAGCACAGACAGGAAGGCTGGGTCCTGGCTCTCGTCCTGTCTTGGAAGACCTCTCTCTCTCTCTCTGCACAGGCAGATAGAGCACAGTGAGGAACAGAGAACGTGAGCTGACGTTAACTGAGCAGTGCTGTCTTAGTCTTGCTGTTGCTATAACAGAATGCCTGAGGCTGGGTACTTTCTAAAGAAAAGAGGTTCATTTTGGCGGAGGGTTCTGGAGGCTGGAAGTTTCAAGAGCGTGGCCCTGGCATCTGTTCAGCTGGTGCTAAGGGCCTTGCACGACTTCACTTCGCGGTGGAAAACAGCAAGGCGGTGAGCACGAGGAAAAGAGACAAGGCGTGTGAGACAGCCTCACTGTATGTCCACCCTCTCTTGGTAACTAAGCTAGTCTCTTAAGAGCAAGAATGCACCCATTGGAGAAGGGGATTCATCTGTTCACCAGGGCTACTCCCACATGACTCAGACCTCCCACGGGGCTCCGCCTCCCAACACTGTGGCCTTGGGTACCAGGCCTCAACATACAAATCCAATTCAGACCACTGCAAGTTGCCACCATGCCCGCCTCTTTATAGCGAAATGCAAGTCAGGCCTGCTTCTCTCTCCTGCATTGGTAGCCTAGGGGACTGGGAAGCAGAGAACTGAGGAGGAATGGGGTGCTAGGTTCTCAGGGCGTATACAGCAGCATGGGAACAGGGGAGACCGCTCCAGGGACTGAGCCCCCATTCATTGTCACTGCCCACACAGAGTGGGCATCAGAGAGGCCTGTGCCCCCGGCCCTGAGCCCACCACCTTCCTAGCTTTATAGAAGAGCTGCTGCGAGGAATGTCCGGGCCGTGCTGGGTCTTGTTTGCAGGAATGGATCCCCCTTTGGAGAGGAGATGATGCAGTGAGCAGGAGATGTGCACTCAGCCAAGGGCAGATCAGGAAGGAACGGAGGTCTCTGGAGGGAAAAAGGATCCAATAAAAGAACTGCAGATGGAATTGGATCCTCTAAGTTCATTCATTCTATTTGTATAGTTTTATTATTTTTTTTTTTTAGTTTTAAAAATAAAAGTTGGATGAGCATACTGACACCAGCAGACTCGGGAATCGGAGGCAGAATTCTGCTCTAAATTCATGAAGGCATGGCACTGGTTCACACTGAACATGCTCAGTTCCTGCTTAGCGTCCTCCTAGCTGCTGCCTTTTCTGGTCCAAGATTTCTTTCTGTTTTTCCAATCAATGTCAAATCCCTGCCTACCCACCCACCCACAAGCTAGTGGCTGCCAAAGGCGGTATCTTTTGTAGCAAGAAATCTCTGGATTTTCAGCAGTAATGGGTGATTTGGAGACAAGAGGACTATGTGGGAGCTGGTGAAAAGGATCCAGAAAAGAATAAAAATGCAGGGAGTGATTCTGGGGGAGCAGTAGGTAAAGTCACTGCCTGCATCTCCACATCCTATATATGGGTGCTGGTCCATGTCCTGGCTGCCCCATTTGCCATCCAGCTCCCTGCTAAAGGCCTGGAAAAAGCAACGGAAGATGGCCCAAACACTTGGGCCCCTGCACCCATGTGGGAAACTTACATGAAGCTCCTGGCTTCTGTCTGGCCCAGCCCTGGCCATTGTGGCCATCTGGGGGAGTGACCCAGTGGATAGAAGACCTTTCTCTCTGTCTCTCCCTCTCTCTGTCAAATATCTTTTTAAAAAATAATAAAAATACACTCTGCAGTGGTGTCTGGCAGTCTGGGACATTTTGCAGATTACCTGGCCTTTGACAATGGGTAGATATGACCCTCGTGCTGTAAGAAAGGATTACAGATACTGAGTAGCCAAATGATAAATAAATGCAATTTTACAGCGACTAGTTCACTATACAGGATGAGGGGAGGGATTTTTGGCAGACAGTTGTGGCAATTGGACTTCACAAAGCGATAATGGTGAGAAATTAGAAACCTTTGTTTAATTGTGTTTGGAAAGAAATAGTTTGAGAAAAGATCCATGGAGTTGCATGCTTCTCTGAGTGTAAGGATTCGGGTCGAAGGGGTAGAGCGGGTCAGGTGCAGAAGTATCCTTCCAGGTGTGGACAACGAGCCTGTGCGTGAGTGTGTCTGTGTAGTATGCGTCATTTCTAAGACGTTATTGGCACCTGGGTTGAGCAGTGCACTAAGTGTGAGAGACAAGTGGATTGCTGTAGAATGGGTCAAGTTTGTTTTTAAAGTATTGGTGACCTAAAGCATATTTAGAAAGACATCCAAAATTCTACAGGAGCTATCTCAGTGGTGCTCAAGGGCAGAGGATGGCTTCTCTCCGGAACTGTCTCTAGTGCAGTGGTGTTCACTGGAGTGGAACAATGTGGAGTCACTCATGCATTCTCTGTCACTGTGGTGGACTGCGGGAAAAACGCCTGCTTCAATAGGGTGAATTAATTCTGAAAATAGAACTAATTCCTAAAAAGCCAAAGGTTGCATGTGGAAAACTCCACACAGCTCTTGCTGCGGCCTGAGTGTCTTGACTTTGCTCAGTATTCCTGGGTACAAGTGGTCTGTTAGTGCCACGGGGGAGCACCCTCTTCCCGCTGGTAGGTGTGAAGCTGTGGACACAGGGCGTGTTCAGGAAGTGCTTCTCCAGCAGACCCAGACATGGGGAAGACAGGGCCTCCACTGTGGTATTTGGGGGTTCCCAATCCAGGCATTTCTGGCTGCCTGCTTTGCTACTTTTTGAGTTTTGGCGGCCGGGTCGTAATCTTGCCGGTTAGTGGTCTGTGTGGGAAACTGTGTGAGTTAGGTAAGCCACATGCAAGCCTTGGCTAGGAGGAGACTTCCAGCACGCTCCATGTTCCTTTCCTTGATAGATCCGCCGGCTCACAACTGCACAGCTGCCTGGCATTGCAGACGGCGGAGACCACCTGCCGCAGCTGGGCCCTGCACGGTGCTTGTACCTGGTGCAGACATCCCAAAGGAGAGACTGACTGGGGTTTCCCCTCCACTTTTATGGCGGGCACTCGGCTTGGTCCATCAGACAAGCATGTGTTGAGCACCTGGAGTGTCCTTAGCCAATGCTGTGCTTGGGGAGGGTCTGCAGAAGGGAGTAAAGCTGCAGGGGAGGGCTGCACACATGCCGTCCTCACACTCCCCCCACCCACTTCCCTCCGGAAATGAGAGCTGACCCGGGAGAGGACTTTGTCATCGCTCTGTATCCAGTGCATGACTTGAGATCAGAAGCAGAGTGATGGACAAATGTTTGTTAAAGGGACCAATTAGGAAATGAACAAACGGTCTTTCATAAAGGCACAGGTGTGTAAATACACAATTTGCTCTCGCGAAAATGCCGCGGAAAATAGGTAAACAGAGGTTAGCAGTGCAAACAGCGTCAGAAAGCGCACACTATCAGGGGAAGGTTTGTTTTAATATTCGGTGTCAGATTCTGGTAGTAGAAGCAGGCGCTTTCACAGGCTGCGATTAAGAAGACAAATGTCCCACTGTGCAAACAGCAAGAGGATCTGACTGCCGCCAGCACGCGGTACAGCTGTCCCAAGCCCTATGAAGACATGCAACACTGCGATAACAGCAGGCCACCGGGAGGGGATCTATTCTTCTTGCTCTGCTATGCAATGCAAATACTTTCTCCTGCGGAAATCATTGGGACTACTTGTTGTTTGCCTCATTCTTAACCCTTTAATTATAGACCCGCCCATGCCATGGGGTGACAGGAAGACTTTCCTTCCTGAATACATTTGTTCGAGCCTTTGGCATGAGAGTGATAAATGCGTGCAAGGCAGAGCTTATCGTGGGGCTTTAATTAGCCCCTTGCAGGTTGGCCGTGTCGGGGTTGCTCCTACTGTCAGGTACCCTGACTCTGGCTTCTCCTTCCTGTCTATCAAAGACCCGCTCCCTGTGCTGTTTTTGTCGCTTTGTGGCATAGTTGATGAGGCGGATAAAGTGTTGCTAGTGTGTGCATCTGTGATCTCAGAACTGTTTTCTCTGTAAGAAGTTATTTTGAAAGTAAATGATTAGAAACCACAAAGGCTGAAACTCAGGAGGCCTCCAGTTTCGGAGCCAACAGCTGCCCCACTAAGACAGTCTTACCATAATGGGTAAGGTATAGGTTGATTGTCCATGAAGACAGACTTTGTCTACGGCTGTACCACCCTGAACGTACCCAATCTCGTCTGATCTCAGAAGCTAAGCAGGGTCAGGCCTGGTTAGTACTTGGATGGGAGATGAAAACAGACTTAATATATTCAAGTACCAGGTTTAATGTTGGAAAGTGAATCTGTTTAATTCTTATGCTTAGAAATGAAAGGCTAGCCTTCCTAAGATTATCATTGGGTATATATCACATCAGTCTTATGGGATGCATATGAGTTGGCCAACTTGGGGCAAGGTGTCGTCTTTGAGACTCATGTCTCATAGCTGTAAAATGGGTTGGTAATACCCACCTTACAGTGCTGTCTGGAAACTGACTGTGGTGTTACAGGTAAAGTCCTAGGGCATATCAGGGCCCAGAATGATGGGCAGGATTTTATCATTGTTTTCAGAGTTGGAATTGGATTTGAATACCTAGTTCTAGGTGGGGTCTTCAGAAAGTTCATGGAAACATAGTAATCCTTCTATAAGTCAGTTGGAAAAGACTACATTCCCCCAGATTTATAACAGAATGCCTCTTCTGGATAAGGGATATGAAGATGGGGAAGAAGGTTTGGGGGTAGAGGTTAAAAAGGGGCTAAGTGCTATACCAAGACATTGTTTATATTACCAGGTAGTCCCTTTGCTCTCTGTTTCCAAGGGAGGGAGGAGGAAGGAAGGAAGTTCATGGAAATGCACATTAGGAAAAACTGTAGATTTCAAGAAACCATACATGGATTTTGCATCAAAACAAAACTTTTAATGCCTTTTCCCCAATAACTTTTCTGTAAGATTTATTTATTTGAGAGGCAGAGTTAGAGAGGGAGAGACAGGGCCTGTTTATTGCCAGACTCCTGCAGGGCTGACGAGCTAGGCCAGGCAGGGCTGACTATCTCTGTGCATAAGGAAATCTGGGAGGAGTCACACACTCTGCCTGATACCTACACAGAGGGGCCCTGAGGAAGAACGGGGAAGGGCAGATGGCCGACTGACTGGGTGGAGGAAGGGCGGGTGGGAGAGAGGGAGGGAGGGAGGGAGGGAATCTTGTTTAGTGCAATTGCACTTTTAAAAATCTTTATTTGTGGCCGGCACCGCAGCTCACTTGGCTAATTGTCCACCTGTGGCACCGGCACCCTGGGTTCTAGCCCCGGTCGGGGTGCTGGATTCTGTCCCTGTTGCTCCTCTTCCAGCCCAGCTCTCTGCTGTGGCCCGGGAGTGCAGTGGAGGATGGCCAGAGTGCTTGGGCCCTGCACCCCATGGGAGACCAGGAGAAGTACCTGGCTCCTGGCTTTGGATCAGTGCAGCGTGCTGGCCGCGGCGGCCATTGGAGGGTGAACCAACGGAAGGAAGACCTTTCTCTCTCTCTCTCTCTCACTGTCTAACTCTGCCTGTCAAAAAAATCTTTGAGGGGTGAAAATCATGTAATGCATGAATTACTTTTCTGTTCATCTAGTGCTGTTTTCTGTACTGTTGGAACCATGTTATATTGTTGAAGGAGACAATAAATTAAAAATGAAAATGTCCTGTTAGCTTCTGCACTGGGGAGCTAAAGCCATGAGGAGAAAACCAGCAGGCTCCGAAGCCAGACAGATCTGGGCCGGAGCTCCACCTTCTCGTACACCATGTGGCTGGGAAAAAGCCTGACTCACTGAGTTTGTTTCTCATCTCTAGGAGGTGAAAATACCTTACAGGAACTCAGCTGCATGGTCCACAGCCCCTGTACTGTGTCTGCTGTAACTTCTTATAGTTTATTTCTGGGACTGTTTGTTGACTTCATTGCTGGACTGAAGGCTCCTTGAAAGCAGGAACTGGGACACTTGGTTTGCAGCTGTGTTTGTCATGGAGCTCAGTGCTATGTCTTTATCAGGGAGCTCTGTGTCGTGTCTTTATCGTGGAGCCCAATGCTGTGTCTGTCTTTACCATGGAGCTCTGTGCTGTGTCTGTCTTTATCATGGAGCTCTGTGCTGTGTCTTTATCAGGGAGCTCAGTGCTGTCTGTCTTTACCATGGAGCTCAGCGCTGTGTCTTTATTGGGAATCTCGGTGCTGTGTCTGTCTTTACCATGGAGCTCTGTGCTGTGTCTGTCTTTATCATGTAGCGCTGTGCTACCACAGAAGCATTTGCTGAAAGGATGGGCAGGTGGGTTGGTGGATAAGTGGATGTATATTTGGTTGAATGGTAGAGAGATCGTTCAGGAAGATAGTAAGACTTGAGATAACATATATAAAGGGCCAGCCCAGAATCTGAAATATACCAGGCACTTACAAATAAATGTACTCCTATGTGGAATTTTTTTTAATTTGTAAAAAAATTAATTTGAGAGTTAAGATACACGGACTAACATCCCAGTTTCCCATACACTGGCTCACTCCCACATGCCCACAGTGGCTGGGACCAGGCCAGGCCAAAGCTGGTAGCCAAGAGCTCAGTCCAGGTCTCCCCCATGGGTGGTAGGGATCCAGCTATATGAACCATCACCTACTACTTCCCAGGGTGCGCATTAGCAGGACACTGGAATTAGGAGTGGAGTTGGAATTTGAACCCAGGCTCTCTGATGGGGGATATAGGCATCCCAGCAGAGGTCTTAGCTGCTAGGTTAACACATGGTTACCTTTTCACTTTGAGTGGAAGACCTCTCCTCCTCCTCTGTCTCTGTAGTTCAGGACGACTGGCCTCTGAGACAGGAAAAGAAGGGCGCCTTTTCCTGCCAGGAGCAACATGGCCAGGAACATGATGTATGGGTTACTTTCTTGAGAATTAAATATCTGAAGAGACACAAATGCCCACAATGGACTCAAGACCCACACAGACTGTTAGTCTAATAGGAGAACAAAATGAGGCTCTTCTGAATGGCAGGGGTGGAGAGCTGGCCCATCTGCATCGTCTCTTCTCCGTTCTCCTAGCACTTTAGATTGACTCGTGCTTGATAACCTTGATAATGCATTTCCCACCTTGTGTTACGGGGACATGCACCTAGAGTCAGGGACCTGATGCCAGCAGGTGGCCAGTTAGGGTGTGGCCAGTGAATGAATGAAGAGTTGGTGTCCTGTTTCATCTCCAAACAGATTCCTTGTAGCTAGACCCTACGTCTTCCCTTTATGCCTGCATCCGTATTTGGTACAATATTCTGTGCCAAGTAGGCTGTAAGCTCTAGGTAAATATTTGCTGAAATGAATGCCCAAAAGGGCCTCTGGAGGAACGCCAGGAAGACCTTGCTCTGATGAGAATAATTTGTAAAGAGGCTGGTGAATGCCAGGAGGAGGAGGGGCTCCGCAGGCTGGGTGGAGGAGGTGATGGTGGCGAGGCGGGAATAGTGGAGGAGACAGTGGGCGAATGACGGAGGAGGAGATTGTCCACAGGGAGGGCAGCTCCCTTCTGCTGGAGGAGCGTGATGCTCATGGGAACTGAGTCTCTGAAGAAGGAGAGGGCTCCAGGACAGAGTGGGTGGGGGAGACCCCGGGCCGTGGCATGTGGTTTGGCAGTGGTAATGGTGATAACCAACTTGTTTATCGTCTCTCGGCAGTGCATCCTTGTGACTGCGCTGCAAACCTTCCACTCACAAGTGCTGACTCCTCAGCTTCCATCCACCCTGTTCTCAGCTGATGGGGGCCTCCACTCACGCCTTTCAAGGCCATCGAAGCCCCCGTGTCACTGCAGCCCTGGGCCCCTCCAGGCTCCTAAAGGAGCTACCCATGGTCTTGACCGTATTTCCCTTATATTTTAAAGATTGGTTTGTTTGAAAGGCAAAATGACAGAGAGCGAGCAAGTGAGCTAGCTTCCACCTGTGGGTTCATTCCCCAAGAGGCCACAGTGGCCAGGGCTGGGCAAGCCCAAAGCTAAGAGCCCACATGGATGGCAGGGGGCCAAGGACTTGGACCATCTTCCACTGCCTTTCCAACAGAAAGCTGGATTGGAAGCAGAGTAATCAGAACTTGAACTGGCGCTCGGCTTTGGGATGCTGGCGACACAGGCGGTGGCTCAACCTGCTGAGCCACAAGCCCAGCCCCATACAATGTCTCCTTTGTCAGTGTCTTCTGCTCAGCCTCCCATGTCATCTGTCCCCTGGTTTCTCTCCTGTCTCTCTGGCCTCTGCATGTTTTCTTCTCATCTTCATCTTGGGGGCTTCTCTCAAGTTGCCTTTGCTCACTCTGACCTCTCCCTCTCTCTTGTACCATCTGCGTTAGTGGCTATAGCCACCATCTGTTTGCCGGAGCTTCCACTCCTGCATCTCCAGTGTAGGTCTCTTCTCAGCTCCAAGCCTCCTAGCGATGCTCACTGGGCTGTGATAGCCCTCTCTTCCCGACAGGGAAAAGCCGAGAGCATCACCGTGTGCCAAAACCACTTCTCCTCTGGTCTGCCCTGTGTCTATGAGCGCCGTCCCCCACTCCTCCAGTTGCTTAAGCCAAAAGCAGTTGCTCTTCCTCTGCCCAAGCCAGGGGCCGTTTCCCCTCCTCTCCTAACCTGTATTCATCTTGTAGAGTCTATCAAGTCCATACCATTTTCCTTGTCTCTGCTGCCACCATTCAAGTTCAGACCATCCTAACCTCCCTGGGTTAACTGGGCTCATTGCCTCCTACTGCCCCTGCTTGCCATCTTGTCTCCTTACAGTCCAGTCTCACTCTGCAATTGCAGTGACCTCTCTAAAATACAAACTAGACCCCATGGCCTCTCTGGTTTTCATTTCCCCTTCCCTCTAGAAAAAGCCCCTAGCACGATTGTAAAATGCTTAATTGTTTGGTCTCTGCTTATCTCTCTAATCCCCAGCCACTATGAAACAGCCCACCCCATGCACATTGCGGAGCGTCCACCAGCCAACTGCAGGGCTCTCAGCTCTCAGTGCCATGTTCTGTCTTGCCTCTGGTCCTGTCGGGCCACACCTCCGTCTGTGTCTCCATGCATTCCTTGCCATTGGCTGCTGTAGTTGATGTGAGTGTGCTGCGGTATTGGAAGTGACTCATTCTGCTCTTTGGCATGGGGGACTTGGGCCTTGCTGTTGGATTCTGCTCCCCTGAAGGAGTCCTGGAGGGGGCTGTCCAAGGCCCGAGATGACTGGACTTCTCAAGGTTGGGCAGTTCCGTCATAGACAATCCCCCTACACCTCCTCTTGACACTTCACACTCCATTACGCCTCCTGTGTATCCCTTAACAGAATGCACATTTTGAGTTTCTGTCTTGCATAGGCCCAACCCCTCATTGAGCACCTGCTATGTGTTGGAATACAGCAGTCAGGGCCATTCCTGTTGGGCCATCTGTGCCTGCCCACAGGGACAAGTGGGGGCTACACCCAGCCTGGGCTCCCACAGGAGCCACATTCTTCACATCCAGGTGCTATCCTAATTCCAAAGCACCTGCCTGAAAGGGACACCTTGTTCTCACTCACAGAGGTAACCTAATAGGCTCCAGGTAATGTGGAAGCAGAGAACAAGAGGCATGAAGCTCTTACCCTCTCAGTGCTGCCTGTCTATCATGGAGAGAAAGCATATAAACAGACACGTGTGTGGATGGGATAGATCTTTCTCTCCTCACGGTTTTTCTGTGTCATTCTACCTTTCAAATGAATTAACAAATATTTTTAAAAACTACAACATTATTGGACTTTTTCTGTTTTTCAGACAGTGAAAGGGCTTTGCAAAGAACTAAAGGAAGTGTCTTGGGAACCAGTGTAGGTGGGTAGTACAGGAAGAATTCTCTGCAGAGCCAGAACGTTCCAGCTGATCAGGAGATCAGAGGGAAGAGACTCTAATGTATTCTTGATGTATTCAAGATCAAAAGAAAGATGAGAGTAGTTGCTGAATTATAGGGAGCAAGAGGGGGAGGAATGGGCTGACCAGGGAGCGCTGGTCGGGAGTCAGGCTATGTAGTGCTTTTGAGCTGTGCCTGCCCTGCTCACTGTGGGAAACCCAAGGTCTGCCTCATTGTTTTTATTCAATAAATGCCTTTTGGGTGGGAGAGTTGCATCCTGCCTCTCTGAATAGAACACATGGCCCAGAACAGAAGCTCCATGTGGCCCTCTAGGGGCCACAGACTCCAAGGCAAGGCTCTTGATGGCTTCATCATCTTCAGACAATCTCTTCCTGGCCTTACCTTGGGGCCCAGCAAGAGTTCCTGGAGGCTGTCTTATTAGCTGTCCTCTGCAGGTAGGACTGTATCAACTACAAAAAATCCTTGATAGGAGATCCACAGTCCAGGGCACATCAGGCCCTCATCCCTTACCCAGGCGATGTTTCCAAAAAGAATCCATGGATGTGTAATGTCTTAGGGGAGTGTAAGGAGACTGCACAGGTGATCAGCATGAGCAAGAACACTCTGGAACAGCCTTCCCGTGTTAATGTTTTGCAGTAGTTAGGATGCTCTCCAGGGAAGCTTGCAATTCTGATTTGACACCATTTGGCTGTGACTGTCTGACAAGGCCAGAGCCACCGTCTGGCTGCACACCCTGGCCCTTCCTTCCTTCTGTAGGCTGAGGTTGGGCACGTTGTGTGGATGTGGAAGACATCCTGTGGCATGTGCACAGACATGGCACACCGCTCCCGTTGCTGTTGTTGGCTTGCATTTGAAGCCCATCCCATTCTGTGCCTATTAAGCTAATCACCCAGCAAATCCTGGACTGTCTTCTCATTGTGAGGCTGTTCCACGCCTGATTGAAAAGCCTGCTCTCACCCAACTTCCCTGGAAAAAGCCCACTGCAGCCCATTTGCAAATGTGTGCATCAATAAATCAAAAGTGACAACAGACACGTGGCTTCCCTGGGAGAAGGGAAGGGGGAGAAGGAACTCAGTCCTTCCACCCTCTTTCCCGCATGATCCTCAGTGCGGTTTATACGGCTTTGTTGGGAATAAGCTAAGGAATACATCACCTCCCGCTTCCTCGGTGACTCATTCTGTACATCAGTGGATCTTTGTCTGCTCTCCTTTTCCGAAGACCATGCACCTGCTTTTCTGTTAATCTAGTCACCCTCCACTGAGCCAGGCAAAGGAATCTGGCTCTCCTCCTGTTGGTTACAGGTATTTCCTCTTCAGTGACCACTCACCCAAGTGAAGCACATGCATTCTTTAGCTTTTCTTCATTAATCAGTCTCCAGATTCCTTTACACCTGCTCCTCGGGCAAGTCCATCAAATCAACCTGTTTCTGGAGCTAAAAAGAAAATGCCTGGAAGAACACAGCTGCAGGTACCCAGATGTGTGCAACGGCGTATTTTCACCTCTCTCCATGGCCATGTGTTCCTGCAGGTCCTCTCCCTGGAGCTTTGCCTGCCTCCATTTGCTACCCTGCAAATGCACACTTTGCCTTGTCAACCAAGAGAAACAAAAAATGGGTAAAGTGGAGGCATGGCGAGAGGGATAACAGCAGGGCAAGGAGAACAGGTACCCCTCCATTGTGCACTGAGTCGGATTCAGAGAGCTTGGAGCAAGGAGAACTGTTTCAAGACAGAAATGAGGATTCCACAAGATATTTTGTAGCAGTCAACTTTGGTCACAGGGACTAATTACAAGGGTGATGGCAGTAGAGGTGGAAGAGACAGTTGGCAGCTGAGCCAATGTTTTTGCAGAAGTGCATTTCATTTAAGATGGTTTTGTTTAAGGTGGCTGTGGCCTTGGGGAAAGCTTGTGGTCCTGGCGGTCTTTTGTGATAATTTCTACCATGCGATCGTGTATAACCACTTCCTTCAGACCCTCCTGGGTCTGTTGTTGTTAGGGTCCATACATGCAGGTCCACCTTGATTCTGACAACGTAAATGGTCTTCTCTGTGAATTTTCCAAGTTTTAAAAGTACCAAAAATTGACATGCATGTTGATAACAACCAGTGCTAGCAAAGGAAGCATGTGGGGAGACCAGAGTTTCTGTACACAATGTTGACAATTCTGATTGACACAGCATTCTTTTTTAAAATGTTTGCAACAAAATAAACTTGCCTTTTAATTTCATTTTTCCATGAACTTTTTGAAGTACCTCTGTATGTGATATGAGGTCTTTTTAAAAAAATGTATTCTAGCTATTGACAGAACAAAGTGTGGAAGAATTCACATAAATCTATCTTGGTGATGCTTTGCTCCTAAGACAGGAGACCTTGTGAACAATGCATTTTTAAACTATTTGGAGGTATTTGAAGGACCAGCATTGTGGCACAGTGGTTAAGCTGCTACCTGCATTGCCAGCTTCCTGTATCAGAGCATCAGTCAGATCGCAGCTGCTCCTCTTCCCATCCAGCTTCCTTGTTGATGTCCTGGGAAACCAGCAGAAGGTGGCCTAAGTATCTGGGCCCCTGCCACCCATGTGGGAGACCTGGATGAAGTTCCTGGCTGCTGACTTTAGTGTAGCCCAGACCTGGCTGTTGTGGCCATTTGGAGAGTGAATCATGGATAGAAGAAATGCCTCTCTCTCAGTTAAAAAAAAAAAAATCAAAATTAATAAAATGTGTCAAATTAGGACAAATTGTATGTGGATGGGGTGATGTTGGAGACAAGATTTGCTGCAGCATATTAAAGATCTTTTGTACTCTGCCGCTTGACCAAGGCCTCTTAACTGTATGTCTCAGAGGTTTGTGAAACGTGTCTCGAGGGCCGGGGTAATTCTAGCTGCTCCACTGAAGCATGACAAATGGCCTCTCACTTTGAATTCGTGTATGGGAAAGGAAAGCCTTCCATGACACCAGCCCTGGAACTCAATTACAGGCTCCAGATCTGGGGTAAGAGTGAAGTCAGGCATCGGCTGTGTTCCGGAGACAGGAGCGAGAGCACAGACCCGACCTGGGCAGAGTAGGGACTGAGTAGTGTGGCAGTAACTACAGTACGGTGAAAGCCAGGAGACGTCATTGAGAACTGACTGCGGGTGCTGTACTTCCTACGCACTGTCTCACTGAGTTCTCACAATACCTCTGCTAAGACATAGGTTATGAAATCCATCACAGCAAACCAGCCAATCAATTGATAATTTCAGATAACAAGTGCAAGGAGGAAGGTGTTATTCAGATGGTAGTCAGTGCTGCGTATTAGGGGAGCGGGAGGGCATCGGAGCAGAGCCCTACGACATGGAGCATGGAGCCACAGCAGGATCTGGTGGAGCAAAGGCTGGGGGCGCTCCAGAGTTGGGCTTGCTCTGGAAGCAGAGAGAAAGCCAGCGCGGTTGGTTGACGAGTGAAGAGGGGAAACATCTCTGCGGTGGTGTCAGAGAAATGGGCAGGTGCCAGATGCCACAACACCTTGAGGGTCACAGAGCATGTTTGTGTTTGATGGCGCATGCAGGGGAAGGCGTTGGGGGATTTTTATGCCGGGAGTGCTACCATCTCCAGTCTGCACTGGCGGCTCTCTTC
Organism: Oryctolagus cuniculus; assembly: GCF_964237555.1. Taxonomy (NCBI): domain Eukaryota; kingdom Metazoa; phylum Chordata; class Mammalia; order Lagomorpha; family Leporidae; genus Oryctolagus; species Oryctolagus cuniculus. The sequence goes on from NC_091447.1 coordinate 20,902,457, forward strand.
ACCTCTCCGAAGAAGCCAGAGGAGCTGAAAAAGGCTCCCTTGTTTGCAGGGCAGCCTACATGGCAGCCGAGTTAGCGGACAGTATTTCTGTTGAAACAAAACTCTAGATTTTTCAAGCAACAAGACAGATGGTCAGTGACAGGTCCTCTGGTCTCAACTTGTCTGACTACCGGGAAGAAAACCTTAGCAGGTCTGAGTAGAGCGTCTGGACTATGAAGGTCTACGTAAAGGGATCACTTCCGTGTCCTGGGACTGTCCCATGGCATACAGGGAGTACTCCTCCAGGGCTGAGCGAGCTCCCTCACTTCCTGGTTGGGAGGTGATACTCGCAATCTCTGAGATAAGACATCGCAGTTCCAGGTCCATAGCATCTCAGGGATTTGCATTTCTATGCAGTGTGTGTGTGTGTGTGTGTGTGTGTGTTGCATATCTTCATGTTTGTCAGTTAAAAATTATTTTTAAAAACTTATTAGAGTTGCAGAGAGAGCACTCCCATCCACTGATTCACTCCCCCGAGTGCCTGTGAAGGCTGGGGCTGAGCCTGAGATCACTCCAGTCTCCCCCATGGTGGCAGGAACCCAGCCATTTGCACTATTGCTGTTGCCTGCCAAGGTCCACATCTGCAGGGAGCTGGAGTCAAGAGCCAGAGCAGGCAGGCATTGAACCCAAGTGCACCAGTATATGGGATGCAAGTGTCAAGCTCTAGACCAAGTGCCTGCCCCCGAGGAATGATTTGTAATACCCCATCGATGTTTAAATGCACAGCTTCTGGCTTTTCTGGTGAGGTGACATTGTGTGGGTGGTTCTGAAATTTTGGTGTCAACTCAATGACTTCGTTTATTTTATTTATGGTCTTTATATACAAACACTGATGTTAACCCATTAAAATTGGTTTATGTCAGATACAGGGTGGACTTAGTTGGTTGTTTAGGTTAAAAGTTCCCTAATCCAAGATCCTGTTCTCTTACATTGACAAAAGTATTAAGAGTTAATGCCCATATTTATCCAGCAAACTAACCTTGAGTATTGGGAAAGTGACGGAGTGGAGGGACGGCTTTGCACAAGGTCAGCAGCAGCCAGTGTTGGTGGCTCTGTTTGTGTGTCTTGGTGGCTGACTCTCCGTGTGCAGGTCTGTGACAGTACACGCCTAACGACATGGACTGGTTTGTATGAAACATGCTTTGGAGGCATTGATTTGAGCTCTGTGATATGTGGACCCCAGAGAGCAGGATATTCATTGTGGGGGGACTTAGCTGCAGCTACATGGTGTGATGGAATAGGACTCCAGGAGTTTGACTTGGTTGTTATTTCTAAATAGCGTTGTTTCTTGGGGGAAGACATGCTCCAACTATTTGCTGTGTGAGGGTAGAAAAGTTGCAAGTACCTGGTTTGATCTCTTGCTGCAGCTCCTGACCCCAGCTTCCTGCTAATGCAGACCCTGGGAGGGCAGCAGTGATGGCTCAAGAAATTGGGTTCCTGACCCCCGACCCCTATGAGAGATTTAGATTGGGTTCCCAGCTCACAGCTTCAGCCCTGGCTGTTGCAAGCATTTGGGAAATGAATCAGTGATTGGGTGTGGGGGAGCTCGCATGCTCGCTCACTCGCTCTCTCTGCCTCCCTCCCTCCTTTCCTCCTTCCCTCTCCATCTCTCAAATAAATAAATAAAAGGAAAGAAAAGTTCTAGGGGCTGGCATTGTTGGTAACTGGGTTAAGCCTCAGCCTGGGATACTGGCATCCCCTGTGGACACCATTTCATGTCCCAGGGTCTCCACTTCCAGTCCCGCTCCCTGCTGATGGCCAGGGAAAGCAGTGGAAGATGGTCCAAGTCCTTGGGCCCCTGCACCCACATGGAAGCCACAGATGAAGCTCCAGTCTCCTGGCTTCAACCTGGCCCAGTCCTGGCTATTGTGGCCTTCTGGGGAGTAAAACAGCGGATGGAAGATCTCTCTCTGTACCTCTTACTTTCAAAATAAATAATATTTTAGAAAGGAAGGAAGGAAGGAACGAAGGAAAACTCTTAAGAGGACAGCAGCTCGAGGACAGGCCATTTGTTGCCTGGGGAGCACAGGATGTGCAGTTTCCTCATCTAAAGGTGCCGAGTGAGAGAACCCTTAAGGTTCCCTACAGATGGCCATTCTGTGGTTTGAAAGAATTTCTCCCCTGCTTGAGCTAGAATATGTTTTACAAAGCCTTGGGGCAGTGGGCTCAGGAGGACTCTTGACAATCGGTGCAGAATTATAAATTCGGCTGTCAGCTCTGGGATCGTTGAGTCGACTGAACAAGCACATTTCCTCCATTGTCTGTTTTCTTGAAGAGGAACAACCCAGTCCTCTCTATTCTGTTGTAAGCCTTTCACTCTGACACTTCTGATTGCTAAGAAAAGAGATTTCTGGAAAGAGTTCATTCCAGGAGATGATGGGATTCCAATGGGACCCTCAGTGCCTCCACTGTCAGACCTGGTATTTTAGGAGTTGGCATGGGTTGAGCTGTGCACCTTTGCAGAGTGAATATGACATCCTTGCTGCTTTGCATCTCAACAAATCTTTATAATGGGCTAGAGATCTGACTGGAAACTGTGAGATAAATTACATGTTTATGGCACCTGGTTAAGTAAATACTATTTGGATTAGTAGCGGGTACAATCAAGTGAATTGCTTAAAAAATCTTTTTTGATATGCTAGGCCCTATGAAAATGGGGAGCCATTGATTCAGCTATGGGAAGGCAGGGAAGAAAGTGGTGTTGTCCCCACAGGGTTTGCATGCAGGCTGCCTCCCTCGCGCCTGAAACTGTCCAGAAACGCGCAGGGGGAGTCCCCAGGGACGGAGTGTGAGTGCTGCTGATGGAGTGTGCTCCTGCACTGCAGACACATGCTGACAGTTTGACGTGCAAGCTGACGGATTGATTTCTTTCTTTTCATTCCAGATGCTGAGGAATACCAGCCTCCAATATGGAAGTCGTACTGTGAGTACACACAATGCAACGCCCCTCTGAACAATTCGTGCTGTGGCTGCAGTGCACGCGAGTGGTGCCGCATCCCAGTGCTGGAAACCCTGCCCGCCCTTCGCCCACCGAGCAGAGCCGGTGGTCAGGAGTGCTGACTCCTCCCTGCTCCGCCCCTGGGACCTGGGAGAGCCCAGGGCCTGTGGCTTACAGCGGGCAGGAGTCCACAGGGACTCTTGGACGTCCGATTTGGGACTGTTGTTTTAGAGCTGTGTCCAGTTGGTCCAGGAGCAATGCGTTGCCTTCCCTGAGTTCTGTGCTTGGCTCACTAATCAGCTTAAGGCTGTACCCAGATAACGTTAGCCACTGAAAAGTTAACAAATCATTAATCATGATGACCTCCTCATTCGTCATCACCCACTGTCTCAAAGGCTGGCACTTGATATCAACCTGACCTCCTTGTCTGTCTCCTGAGTATCGCTGCCCAGCTTAGAAACCATCCCCCAAGAGAGAGGTCGGATGGAAACCCATTTGTGATGGGAGCAAGGGCTGCGGCTGCTCGTGGGGGCCCTGCTTGTAGGCAGCAGCGTGAGAATAATTAGCTCTGTGGTTACTGATGATGCTGGGGCCACTACAGCTGGCTGAGAACCTGCTCTGGCCAGCAGCTGCAGGAAGCCACTGAAGCTCAGCTTCTCACCCAAGCCCTAGCGGACAAGCGCTACTGGCATCTCCATTTCACACAAGGAAACCACAGCTCAGGGCTGCTAAGTACCTTGGTGAAGGTTTTGCAAAATGCAGGAGCCAGGGGCCAGCCTGACCCACCGCCTGCAAGTCTCCAAGTCTTTTTTCTTATTATTGAAAATTTTTAAATTTTAAAATTTAAATTTAAATTTTTAAATTTTAAAATTCATTTGAAAAGCAAGACACACACACACACACACACACACACAGATAGACATAGAAAGACCTCGCATCTGTTGGTTCACCATGCAAATGCTTGAGTCACTGGGACTGGGCCAGGCCAAAGCCGGGAGCCTGGAACTCAACCCAAGTCTCCCACATAAGTGGCAGGGACCCAACTACTTGAGCCATTGCTGTGCCTCCCAGGATTTGCCTTAGGCCGAAGCTGGAATCAAATGGAGCTGGAACTCAAACCTATGCATTAAGCATCCTAATTACCATGCCAAAAGTCCACCCCTAAAATTTTATACATGTACACCTAAATATATATCTATTATCTACATACACATGTACATATTTGTTCCAAAACAATTTCTTTTCTACATCAGAGAAAAAGTTTAGAGAAATACAAAAAAACTATGATCCACATGCCAGCCGCTACCCAATTCTATTCCTCCTTGCCACTTCCCGATGACTGATTTCTGTTTCTTTGGAGGGAGGGTGCTTCCCCAAGTTGTTTTAAAAATAATATTGAGGCATTTTTGCTGCTTGGTTGCATTTTGTCAAAACGGCATTATGCTGGACCTGACGCCCTTCAACTTCCTGTTTCACGTCACAGATGTTTGGCTTGTGTCTCTCCTTGTCCACACAGGCAGAGGCACCTCTCTCTCTATTACCTGCATCTGTTCTCCCATCTGTGAAATGAAGGCTTTGTGCTGGGTCTCCAGGGGCCTTTCCCATCCAGTGCTCTGCACTCTGATCTTCGATTTTAAAAGGAGTGCTAATGACTTAGTAATTGGATGTTTTTGTTTGTTTGTTTCCTAATGGAGTGTGAAGTGCTCTGACAGTAAATCAACAAAATATCTGCAGTGAGAGGTATTGGATGCTCCATGGCATAGGGTACCTGCACACGTGAACTACCCAATAAATACTTGTTGAGTGGGTGCTACCCCCGAGAGCTTTACTGAAGCGTTGGATGCCATTGGCTCCATCTAATTTCACCTTTTTCTAAGAGACTTTTGGCCACCCAATATATCTCTTAAAAGCACATCTATGTCACAAGGAAACTAGGAAAAATGCTAATTACGTGTTCACCATATTGATTTTACCCTAGTGTGTTGGGTTTGATTTTCTTTTAATCTAACCAAGTTGTGGGTTTCTTAATTTGCTTTAGAATCACAAAGCTTTCTGAAAGAAAATGCTTGAGGCCATAACCCAGTGGCACATGAGACACTCCTTCTTATTGCACCCAACTAACAGTCATCCAGGCATTTGAGGGCCCCTAGTGGTGTGGCACTCCCAATGGTGCAAGGGAATATGCTACCCAGGGTATCAAAAACGTGTTGACCAAACCCTGCAGAACACAAGGCAGAGAATTCTCTCTTGTTTGTCCTGGACCCATGAATTCTTTGACTCTGGGTGTTGCACCATGTATAAATGTTCCCTACACAATATGGTTCTCAAGCTGGTGTCATGTGTTGATTTAATCTTTCAGCGAATACTTTCAGAATACCAGAGGATTTGTGTTAGGAATGAACGATGAATCAGTGGCCCACACTGTCCTCCCATTTATACTGTAAAGGAGACAGATGTAAACCAATAAACTTAAAATGCAAATAGATATAGATTCTAGGAACAAAGTATACCTCTGTCGCTGCTGGAATTGGGGAAGATGTTGAATTTGCCCCTGGATCTTAGAGGACGCCCAGGAGAAGGCGTCTGAGGCCCTTAAAGACCCTCCTGGGGTATTTTCAAGAGTCCAAATACATAGGATGGGCACTGGGTTCAGCATTTATATGCTGCTTGGGATGCCTGCGTCCCATATAGCAGTGCCTCAGTTTGAGTCCTGGCCCTGCTTCTGATGTAGCTTCTGGCTGATTTCACCCTGAGAGGCAGCAGGTGGTGGCGTAGGTGGTTGTGTCCCTGCTACCCACGTGGAATTCTTGGCACTTGTCTTCAGCCTGGTCCAGCCCCTGCTGTTGTGGGCATTTGAGATGCAAACCAGCAGATAGGGAGACTTGGCTTTCTCTTCCTCTCTCCAGTAAAATAAAAATGATTTTAAAAAATCAAATATGTTAAAGCTATAGCATTTTCCTAATATGAAAATCCAAGAAAACTATCAGAATATTAAATTTGTTTTGTTTTAAATGGCCTGTCGGTAAACCCATTCTGAACTGTGGCAATCACCACATCCTTCTCTTAAGTGCTCACAGAGCATCCTTGGGGAGAATAATTTTGTGTATTCATGTAAAACTCATTAGCATATCACTTATGGTATCCATATTTTTCCCTCACACACTTTTTAACTCCAGCAATTATGTGTCTCTCACATCTTTTCCAAATGGAGTACATTTCTTGCCACCACATTGGCCTTAGTTTAAAAATGTGTGATTTGCAGTGGGTGTAGACTGTGTTAGTAGAACTGTGTGTTTACCTTCATTGACCATTGTTGGCCATAATTGACTTATTTGGTATCTGATTCCTAGTATGAAGCATTAATTCCAGTTATGAGATTGTTCCTAAACAAAAGTTGGTCCACTTCCAATGATTCATTTTATGGAGTTACCTCTATGTTTTTGTTTCGTTTATTTTTTATTTGAGAAGTAGAGAAAGAGTGCTCCCATCTGCTGGTTCACTCCCCAGTTGCAAGGTAGTAGCCAGGAACTCCATCGGGGTCACCCACATAGATATGGCAGAAACCCAGCTACTGGAGATGTCACCACTGACTCCAGGAAGCTGGAATCGGGAGTGACGACGGGCATCGCACCCAGGCACCACCGGGTCAAACATCCACCTCCAGTCCAGGTTTTAATGCTAACTACAGTGCCTTTGGTTACAAGCAACAGAATGCTCCATGAATCCCATTGACTGACCTAACCAAAAAGTCCAGAGGCACTTGACTTCAGGCATGATTTATTCCAGCAACTTAAATGCCATTGGCAGAACCCTGTCTGTATCTATTCCTTTCTTGGTTCTAGGTTTGGCTCCACACTTAGTCTGTTCTTCTCTTGTGATTCCCTAGGTAGCTACCAGTAACACCAGGACTATTGCGTCCTCCTTCAAAAACAGCAAGCAAAGAGACAACCCATTTTCTTGACCCTGCAAACAAAGTCACTGTTCAGTCACTATTGACTGGCTTACTTGCCTGTTCTTCACTCCATTGCTGCAATGGGCTGAATGCCCCAAACCGATTCGGACCTATCGCTGGGTCTCAGGGCAAGATCCATCTTATGTCCACATGGCTTAAAAACTTGTGGTAATGTTAGGAGGAGGGAGGGGGAGATGGATGTTACGAAGCAGCTGCAAATCCTGACTTATAAATGTAGAGAATTAAGGAAATTTTAGAAGTCAGCCCTCAATATTTTATACAAATAGTGCTCATTAATTACTCATTCAACAGACACATACTAAATCTCTGCATTTGTGAAATCTATGCCTTCATTGTGCTCACAGTACTTGGAATTGTGGAACCTTAAGGATGAATAGGAGTGGGTCTTGCTTCCTTTTACCCTGGTTTCCCCTCCTTCCCTTAGAAGCTAACATTATCAAGTTCTTGGCTACTTTCACAGAATAATCTTGTCCCAAAGTCTCCTGCATTGGTGCTAATCTGTTGTTCTCAAAACTCAAAAACATTGATGAAGTCACTGAGAAAGATTTAATTTCTATGCCCTAAAAAGACATTATCTTCAAGTTCAGTGGGAAAAAAAATAAAGCCACGTTCTAATGCTTATGCCAGAACTGTATGAACTATGTGCCCCCAGCAGACAAGTTCAAATCCAACCGTCATGGGTATGCTCTGAAAGATTTTCTTTTCTGAGAGGCCAAGTGCCAATTGGGCAGCTGGTGTGGTGGCTAACAGTGCTCCCAGGCGTCTGCCCTGGGCAGCAGGTTACGGAGTCCTAGCTTCTGCCAGTTTTCCTAAATAGGATTATAGAACCTCAAGTCCTGACCAGCAGACCCCCTGCATCAGAGCCACCTGGTGGGAGTATTTACAGTGATTGTCCCATAACTCTCTCCAGGCCTCTGATTATGAAAAGCAAGGTGGGGAACTGCAATATATTTATTTATGTTTAAGATTTATTTTATTTGAAGAGCAGGGTTAGAGGGAGAGGGAGAGAGAGAACATATGCTTCCTCTGCTGGTTCATTCCCCAAATGGCCACAATGACCAGGGTGGACCAGGCCAAAGCCAGGAACCAGGAGCTTCTTCTGGGTCTCCTATGAGGGTGCAGGGGCCCAAGGACTTGGGTCATCTTCTGCTTTCCCAGGTGCATTAGCAGCAAGCTGCATTGGAAGCAGAGTAGCTGGGACTTGAACCAGCACCCATATGGGGTACCGGCATTGCAGGAGGCAGCTTAACCCATTACACCACAATGCTATCCCAAGAACTGCAATTGATTAAGCCCCAAAGGTGTTCTTTCTGCACACTGATGTCCAGGACCCTGATTTGAAGGTATAAAAGCTGTTTCTTGGCTTTCTCCCAGTGCCACTAGGGAAGGGAAGTCAACTCCAGTAAAACTTGACTTTGTTAGCAAGGCAGGGTCCTCCCATGGCAGCCTGGGGGGCTGGGAAGCACCTGCAATTCCCTGCCTTTACCCTTGAGAAGTTCCCATGACCTCTGGCTCAGCCACATGACCGCGTGGCCGGACGCTATTCATGGGTCCACTTGTCCACTTTAGAAAGAAGTGGCCTGTGAGAAGCCATCCCCGTGGTCTCCTAGGGACTGATGGTCTGGACTGGGCTTCAGCATATGCAGCCATGAGTGCCCAGGTCATTGGCAGGGGTGGGTTGATTCTGTCCCCCAGGAGGGCCAGGCAAGCTTTCTTATTGCGGAAGAGGCAAGGTGAGCTCTGGATTGCTCATTCTGCTTTCAGATCCTTGGGGAGGTGGCTTCTACCCTTGCCCAACAGCTTATTCCCAGGCTAGGCCTTCCCTTGGGTACCACGGAGGGCTCTGGGCTGAGAGTGCTGGGAACGTATTCAGAACATTCCCGTGGGAGCAAATCCCAGCATGCCATTTCTCAGCTCCCAGCACTGCCCAAACAGTGACATTCAGCCTTGGATTTTGTTCACGAGATGTGTGTGTTGAGCAAAGAAAATCCAAGAAGTGACATTTTGAGATTGTGTGACAGGTTTCAGTTAGGGTAAGCATGTCTGGGAGGTGTTTCTTCCCGGGTGTGTGTTTGGTCATTGCTGACTGGGAAGGTGGTGGGCAGGCTGTCGATTAAAGCTAGAAGAGATCAGGCCCTGTTTTTCACCTGGCTGCTCTTGCCACGTTGCCTTCTCCTTATCTTTAGAGACAGATGCATTAGCCCTTGGCAGATACACTTGCGAGCCTGGTGGCCCACTCCCGTGGCTGCCAGCAGCACAGAGCAGCTCTTGCGACTCCAAGCCTGCTCAGCAAGATGCAAGTGATGGATGAGTGTCACATCTACCGTCAAGGGTGCAGAAGGGGGAGGCAGCCCCAGGGCTCTGCCCAGAGCCTCTGCCCTGCCCTCCTGCAAGTGGCCCCTGGGCTAGCAGTGCACTTGCTGGGTTTCCCACTTGGTGACTACTGCGTTTCTTTCTGCCACAGCCCAGAGTGGCTCCAGACCACCAGGCTTTGGGACTTAGCCTGTTGACGTAGGAGAGGAACTTTCCAGAAGGGCCCCATCGCCTGCCTCCCCTCCTTCTGCGTGTCTCAGGACTCAGCTCCTGGCTACCAGGCGGTTTTTCACCAAGTCCTGTCAATCATCCTGTGCAATCAACTACCTTCTCGCCTGCATTTCCACCAGTGTTACTGCAGCTTAGACCTTCACAGTCCCTTTTGTGTGCAAGTAAACCACTCTTCTCTCCTTCTCCCCCTCTCCCTCTACCCCTCCCCCTCCCCCTCCTTCTTCCCCTCCCTCCCCCCCCTCCACTGTTGCCCCTCTCTGATGCCTCTGAAGTGAGGGATCATTCCCGGAAATGGGGTCTGGGAAGCTGAATTTCGCAGCAGCGTCTCAGAGCTTCCCACACGGGATGCAGCCACCGTCTGCCAAAGCCGAGAGAGCAGGGTTTGGTTCAGGGATGCCGGCTCCGCACCTCGATGTTGCCCTGTTAGCCGTGTCACGCTGGCATTTTCTAAGATGGCAGGCATCTCCAGTGGTTTCCCAGGGAGTGAGAATGAGTCCCCTTGGGAGCATAACTGGGAAAATAAGATGCAGATAAGGCTTCTGGCACATAGTAGGTGTTCAAAAAGTGGAAGCCTCTGTTCCTCCATAGGCTCATCCTTGTCACCCTTGTTCTAAAACAGACGAGACTGCGTCCCCTTCCTGTTCAGGATGTGGTGCAGACGTCCGAGTCCAGCCTTGGGTGTGTGCCTCCCACACATCCACACCGGGGCCCAGCAGGTGCCTGCCACACATCCACACCGGGGCCCAGCAGGTGCCTCCCACACATCCACACCGGGGGCCCAGCAGGTGCCTGCCACACATCCACACCGGGGCCCAGCAGGTGCCTCCCACACATCCACACCGGGGCCCAGCAGGTGCCTCCCACACATCCACACCGGGGCCCAGCAGGTGCCTCCCACACATCCACACCGGGGCCCAGCAGGTGCCTCCCACACATCCACACCGGGGCCCAGCAGGTGCCTCCCACACATCCACACCGGGGCCCAGCAGGTGCCTCCCACACATCCACACCGGGGCCCAGCAGCCCTGATGGCCCCTCGCCGACTCTTGAGCAAACCATCCTCTCTTCCCCCTGCAGCTCTGCCTGCACCTGACTTTCACCTGCAGAAACCCTGTGCCTCTGCCCCTCACTGAGCCATCCCTGAGCATCAAGGCTTCCTCCTCTCTCCCGCATGAAAGCCAATGGCCCACCTTGCTTTGTTTTCTCTGCCCGCACCTTCCTCACTGGGTCCCAGGCTGCTCGAGGCACAGGCGATGGTCCCTGGGCTCTTAATTTCTTTACCCACCCACCACTCACCCAGTCTGCATGAAGCACCCACCATGTGCCAAGCACTGTTCTTGGTTCTGGGGACACTAAGTGGACAGAACCTGCCCGCGGACAGCATGCATTTGAATCCAGGAAGATAATACATAAAATAAATATTTACATTTTCTCCCTCCCCTCCTTTCCCCCTCACCTTTCCTCCCCCTCCCATTACATTTAACAGTGCTAATGGTGATGAGCAGAATCACAATGCCATGTAAGGGGGTGGAGTGATGGGGTGGAATTTATTTTTAAAGATTTATTTGTTGACTTGAAAGGCAGTGACAGAGGCAGAAGGAAAGAAACACACACAGAGGTGTTTCGTCTGCTGGTTCACTCCCAAAATAGTTGCAATGGCTGGGTCTGGCCCAGGCTGAAGCCAGGAGCCTGGAACTCCATCTGGGTCTCCCGCGTGAATGGCAGGGACCTGGCTCATCACCTGCTGCCTTCACAGGTGCATTAACAGGGAACTGGATGGGAAGCAGAGCAGATGCTGGCGTAGCAAGTGGCCGCTTAACCTGTTGTACTACAACACTGCCCCCTAGGGGTGGGATTTTATGCAGCGTCAGGGAAGGTCTCCCTGATCAGGTGAGATTTAAGCAGAGACCTTAATGAGGGGGCCAGGGTGAGCCACGCAGATATCTTGGGAAGGAACAGTCCAGGTAGAGGGAGCAGTGAGGGCAAAGGCTCGGAAGCATAGGGAGGATAAACCAGGGATTTGCAATGAAAAGATACATTTTATTGGAAGCCCTGAGTTAAACATTTGTCTTCTATACTTGTTCCCTCTTGGAGAAATGAAAACAGTGGCCTCTTAGGAAGATTCAGTCAAGTATGGCTGTGATACATGGCAGTCCCTGTCTGTCCCCTCCCTCTCGCCCTCCATTCCTCCTCAAGGCCTCCCCTTGATGCTGGCTGCGGTAGCTGGCGTGCGGCAGGTGCTCACCCGCTCGCTGAGATAAATTGCAAAGGAGCACGTAGCTGGCAGTGCTTCCCTCTTGTAAAAGGTGTTTTTCCTTTGCCATCTACATTCCCAATTATGTCCACAAAGTCGTTCCAGCCCTGCCCCCTCTCCCCCAACCTGTCACTTTGGGCTTCAAGGCATTGACAGAGGAAGGAGGGGCGCAGACAGGATCCTTTGCATGTGGGTCTGGCGATTCTCCTCAGGTCTCAAACTCACAGCTCCAGGAGACAGCCCTTTGGTTCCCACTGTCAGCAGCAGCTTCCTGCTGAAACCCAGCAGAGCGGGGCTGGGGCTGTTCGAGGGCAGTAGAGGAGCTCCGTAGCAGTACTGGCACAGACAGTGTGATGTGCACCGCGGTTCCTCTCTCTGATCCACCAGCTCTGCCTAGCGGTTCCTCTTTGGAAACCAGCCTCCTCTGACCCTTCTTTTGCTGCATAAGCCGTGCATCCCCGGTTCCAAAGTCAGAGCAGTAGACTCAGATACACGTTGAGGAATCTTCATCCGCTTTCATCCTTGTCTGTCTGCTCATCCCCTGAAGGTGTTGCACCTGTTACTTCCTGTTCCTTCAAGAGTCTCTTAATATATAGAGCAAAAATGTGAATGTACACGCACTGTTATCATAGTTTTTTTTAAGATTTATTTACTTGAAAGTCATAGTTACAGGAAGAAAGGGAGAGAGATCTTCTATCCACTGGTTCACGCTGCAGATGACCACAACAGCTAGGGCTGGGCCAGGCCAAAGCCAGGAGCCAGGCTCTTCTTCCAGGTCTCCCATGTGGGTGCAGGGGACCAGATTCTTGGGCCATCTTCCACTGCTTTCCCCAGGCCATTAGCAGGGAGCTGGGTCAGAAGTGGAGCAGCTAGGACTTGGATGCAGGTGTTGCAGGTAGTGTCTTGAGCGGCTGTGCCACAACATTGGCCCTTGCCCCTTTTCTTAACATGTACTAAATATACATATGGGAGCATATGCGTGTACATGTTTACCTTGCTTTTTTTCCCCTAGCAGGGTATCTCAGATAGTATCACATGTCCAAGTATGAAGAGCATTCTCAAGCACTGTTACAGGAATGTGGGATCCATGGGAAGACCCTCTGAGCTATTCCTTCCATTGGGGATTGGCACCCCACAGCCTGGAATGAGTGACACTTTGCCCACTTCTGCACTTACCATGCTAATTCCCATGTCTCCCCCCACCCCCCGAAGCTGCTGCTTGTTTTAGTTCTGTTTCTAGCCGTTTCACTCTAGCAAATGCCAGGACCATAAAATGAAGCAAACACAATGTCTGCCTTCACAGTGGGACTTCTAACATGGGGAAAAGCAAGCATTGTTTTTAGAACTCCCACCAATAAATGCAGACTTACGATTGTGATAGATCCTGTAAAGTGAAGTGCAAGGAGTTGCAATGGCACAGAATGGGGATGACGTTTTTGGGTCTGGTGTGAGACATCCTGAAAGGCTCCCTCATGACACTGATGTTTGGACTGAGGTCACAATGATGAGGTTGCCAGAGGTGGAGAGGGGGATAGCATGGACCAAAGGGATAGCACTGCAAAGGCCCTGAGGTTGAAGGGAGTGGTGTGCATTTAGGGAAGGAGGAGGAAGCCAAGGGCTGAGCAGAGAGCATGGTTCCTGGGGAAGTCGTAGAAGTTGGCAGAGACACAACTGTCCATGACAGGGGCACATGTTAGAGACTTTAGCCTTCATCCAGCGGCGGTGGGAGACCATGGAAGCAACGTGGTCTGGTTGACATTTTAAAATAGCCACACTGGCCAGGGGGTAGGAAAGAGGCTACAGGGGGTCAGAGCCGAGAGCTGGGGGTAGGGTGTCAGTGATGGTGATGGACAGGAATGGACGGCCTGAGAAACATGAACAGAGCCAGGATGATAGACTGATGGGGAGCTGGTCACGTGAGTTGTCATGGGTGACGTAGGAAACACCTGCCAGAGAAGTGGCTGGGCCTTGGGTCCTTCACGGGATCCACAGAGAGGTCCTATTGGGAGGCAGTGATCCTTAGTTCAGTTTTTGGGATGTTGAGTTTGAGGTCCTTTGGCCAAACTCAGGAGGAATGTCTGAGATTAGATATGCAGCCTGGAGCTTAGAGGAAGGTGCTGAGCAGAGATGGGTGAGAAAGGAGGTGTTAGGAGAGGAAAGAGAATGAGTCCCAGAGAGGGGCTCAGGTGAGCCTTGGGTGTGACCTCTGAGCCCTGGAGGGGTTGAGGAGGAGGAGTCAGCAGTAGGCATGGGGTGGGGACACCGAGGGAAAAGGGAGACGGCAAGGGTGCTGGTGGGTTGAAGAGGCCGTGGGCACGGTCACTCGTCTTTCCTGTGGCCCACCCCTCTTGGCATCACTCCACTGGAATCTGCAGGGGGAGGAAGGTGCATGGAGGCCTTCTTTTAACTGCCAGTCATTGCTGGTCTCCTTCAGCTCTGCTGTCACAGGCGGGTGCTGTTGTCCTGAGGTGTCACACGCACGGTCGTCAGTCTGGGCAGCCTACGTGTGGCCTATTCAGACATCTAGTAGTGGGTCAGTGTCCTCTGCATGCTAGGGCTGGGTCCTCTACCTTAATGAGATAGCAAACAACCATGTGGAGCCAGGATTACAAAATATATGCCATTATTTTCATATCTGTTCCCCTGTGACTGCCCTTCAATTAAATTTTTTTCTTTCAAATATTTTTAGACCTGAGAATAAATCATAAGTTTTTGCTTATTACATTTTCTAGGAAGACTGGGTGTGATTTTTGTTTGGACTTTTTTGTGGCTTTATCCCATCTGAAATTAATTCTTCTCAAGATTCCCAAGATAACATCACCTTGATTGCTGGCTGCCTCTGATCTCTCCGAAATAAAATGCTAAGGTGTCAGCCTAGGGTAGCTTTCCCCCTGGGAGAAGTAACTAATTTAGCTGAGCAGCAGAAAAAAAAAATCACAAATAATGATTCACTAAATCAGGTGCCTACAAAAGCTTGCCGGATTTTATGCCCCAGGCTGGAGGGACGGGTGTATTGTTAAAGCAGGGTAAGTGAGTGGCTGTTAGGATTTCAGATGTGACGGGGATAGGAAGGAGTCAAATGGATGGGCATCCACAGAGATAGAGCAAAAACTGGAGGGAAGAGGAGAGCCCAGAAAGCGCCTTGGCGTTTCACTCACTCACGGCACAGTCCCCTGTCTGTCTACAAGTGGAATGGTTCAGAGGGAGACTCAAGTGGCAGTGCCAGCTTCCCCCTGGTGTGCACAGAGCCCTCAGCGCCTAAACTCGAGAATCCTATTTACCCTGTCTTACTAGTCGGAGGCTTACCCTTGGAATTTCATTTTTCAAAAAGTCAGAAGAAGTTGAATAGCATCTAGTCTCCCTCGAAAGCCACCAAATGAACAATGCCAGTAACAATTATGAAACTCAATTGGCCTTATAAGGAGAAAAGAGAAATCAATTTTGCCAGTTTACATTCATGGCAACTAATTTCCATATAAATGATCTGACTTTATCCAGTCTAATAAAAAAGGTGCCCTATCCCCTTTGGTTTTTCTTTATTTTTTATGTTTTGTAGTTGCTGTTCTTGAGATGTGCTTGGGTGGATGGAGTTGAAGGCGTGTTGGGCATTGGTGTGCGTTGCTGTTTCCTAAAGGGATTGCTTGTTTTTGCTTTATTGGCAGTGTATCAGCTACAGCAAGAGGCGCCTCGTCCCAAGAGGATCGTCTGTTCCCGGGAGGTCAGTACCCAGCTCCTTCCCATAGCTCTGGTGAATTGTCAGCACCGTGTTGATACTGGAGGCGGTGTGGTTTTCACGGGAGCTCATTCCTGCTCATGTTTGTCAGAACATCGCCAAGTTTAACATCTGCACGTTCTGTATTTTGAAGCCAGACGTTATTTTAAAAACACTTGAAAGCTAACTTGGAATCCGAATTCTCCTGTCTTGCACCATTGCAGAGACAGGGGCCATCTTTGCGCTTCGTGTTTAAGTAACCAAACCAAACCTTATAGGAAAAGTCACTGTGTTTTCATTCTTGGCAACAGCTTAGAAAACGCATCCCCCGTGCAAGGGCTCCCCAGCCCTCCAAGCTTCCTGGCCCTCTTGCACTCAGATTTCTTGTTCCTCTGGGTGCCACTTTAGTCAGCCAATTTCTTTTTGAAAAATGTTTGTTTATTTTGCAAGTCAAAGTTACAGGGGAAGGAGGCAGGGAGGGGGAGGGAGGGAGGGAGAGAAAGCGCAAGCGAGCGAGCGATCCAGATCCAGATCCTCCATCCACTGGCCTGCCCCTCAAATGGTGCAATGGCTGGGGCTGGGCCAGGCCGGAGCCAGGAGCTAGGATCTTCCTCCAGGTCTCCCACATGGGCACAGGGGCCCAAGCACTGAAAGGCCATCCTCTGCTGATTTCCCAAGCACATCAGCAGGGAACAGGATCAAAAATGGGGCAGCTAGGACTCGAACCGGCACCCCTATGGGATGCCTGCATTGCAAGTGGTGGCTTAACCCGCTATGCCACAGCACTGGCCCCCAGACGATTGCTTTAATGAACAAAATAACATCCTTCCAACCATGGGTCCTTACTTATTTTTGTTATTATTCCTTTGATAAAGTGTAAAGTAGCAGGCAGCTTTGAAAGCACCCTGTGTGCCTTGCTGGGGCAGGGGCTCCAATTCCAACACCCTTGAGATTCAGCCTTGAGCACCAGTGCTTTCGGGTTCTGAGCCTGTTTCAAAGGCCTCAGCCCATCCATGTCCTTATCCAGAGTCAGCTTACGTGGCTTACTGAGTTTTTCTACAGAAAATGTTGCTTTCGAAGGGGATTAAATTTCTTCAAGTAATCTGGATTTGAATAGAGAAGACATTTCATCCCAGGAAAATAACTGGGGAAAAACAACAACAACAAAAAAGCCGAGGCGTGTGAAAAAGCCCAGGATGAGTTCCAGTTTATTTGGTAGTCGGATCTTGTCCCGTCACTGCCTCTGCCTTCTGTTGTGCTTTGGATTTCTAGCCGCGTCGAAACAAGAGAAAAATAGGACAAGCATAAATGTTTTAATGAGCTGTGCTCAATAAGGGTGTTCTCAGAGAGAATTAAGAAACGAGTTGCTAAAAATTCCTTCCCTACTGCTTTTCATGTAGTATTTCTCCCAGAAAAGCTATCACCATGTGTGTAGGGAGATCGAGGGGCTTCGGTGTATGGATGAAAAGAACGTTCAGAATTAGCAAGTGGCCAAGGACTCCACTTGGAGGTGTCCACACAAAGCTACCAGGCGCGGTCTGGCACCCACACTTGAAACTCAAGTGCAGGGTAGTCATTCATTCGTTCCTGTGTTGAGTGTATGTGTATGGAAAGCCGCTTTCAGCTATTGGCATGTTGAATGTCATTAAAAAAAGAGAACAAAATTAGGATGTAATTAAATATGTATGTCTAAAACCTTGCCTGTGTGTGAGAGAGAGGGGGAAGTAGGGGCGGGTTGGGGGGGAGTAGGCTGGCTGACTTTGTGGGATGTCTGCAGTGGAGAGAGGTGCATTCGGATTATTTTCTTAAAGAGCCCTCCCCGGTTGATGGAGAGGCATCGGCTGTGTGCACTGCCCAGCCAGCTAATGTTTCACAGCTCTCACCCTCCACCATCCCTGAAGGATAGGATACATGCACAGCCTTTCTTCCCCTCTTGTCTGTCTGCTGAGCTTGGCTGCCCACTTGTGCCCTTTGGCCAGCTTGATTTGTGGGTAAGCCCTGCCTGATCAGCGCTGGCCCCACAGGTCACTCGCCTCTGGGGAATCCATATCCCCTTTCCGCTGTGAAACACGGGCCTTCCACAGCCCCCTTTCCCTAGCAGGCAGCAGGTGTCAGGTTCCAAAGGGCCAAGTTTGCTGGCTGCTGCACAGATGCCACTCAGCTGAGAGCCATAGGGGGTGGCGTCCATTCCCCGGGTCCTCCAAGGTGAAGTTCATTGCAAAGAATTCCTGCCCCTTTCCGGACTTGGCCTCCTGCAGGGGCAGGCACTGCCCACTCTTGGATGCTCCTGCTGCCCGTGGTGCTTCACCAGATGCCTCTTTGCCCTGTCATACACCTGTCTGCTCTGGGTACCTGCCTGATCAAGACAGACAGCCCTTCCATTAGAGCGCGAGGCCTGACCGATTGAAGCTCTGGCAACACCTTTACATAAAGCCTATGTTACAATTTTTTTCTGTTGCATCTCATGTCTTAGCCAGGTCGGAAGAGCCCACACCTTCCTTTCCGATGTAGCCGTCTTGGGTTTGCACCGAACCCGGCCACTCCTTCCCTGGTCCCTGGCTGGGTTGCTCCTCTGCCCTCATTCTCCAGTATTTCTCTGATGATTGGTACCTTCTTTGGCATGGGCCTCTGTCACATCAGGCCCCTGGGCTCATGTGCTAAATGCACACATTGGTGCCCTGAGTGAAGCTTGCCATGACGGACGCAAAGGGCCACTGTCACTCCAGGGCCACCTGGCTCGCTGCGTAGCTTGCTGTCCACAGCTCCCAATCATGGATGGGACCTTTGCTGGAAATTTGATGAGCCAGGCATTCAGACCACACCACAGGCACCATTCAACAAGCTCAGCAAAGCCAAGGAGGCACCTTGGACTTGAGACTTCCGGCTGTGCCTCTTTCCAGCTTCCTGGCTTGGAATCCGAGGGTGGAATCCACTTGGCAGGGTTGCTGTCATGGGCTGTGATTGTCCAGTGTCTAGGATGGCCCCTGGCGCATAGTAGGTGCTCGATAAGCAGTCACGATTCCTGGCTGGTGTGGCAGCCTGTGAGGAGCTGGCTGTGAGACAGTCCCGAGGGACAGAGGCAGAGCAGGAGGAGGATTCTCCACATGGGAGTGCCAAATGGTGATGCCCAAGAACAAGGCAAGATGCTCGGGTCAGGAATTGACCTGGCACAAGGCACGATCCTGAGGACGAGGAACAGGAGGTCCCAGCGGCTGAGCAGCAGCTCTGGCGCCCGTTCAGCCGGGCAGGGGCAGCCGCTGAAGGAGCAGCTCATTGCCTTCTGGAGATTGATCTCTCTGAATTAATACTACTGAGATGCCGCGGCACCTGGCACTCTACACACCTTTCCTCAAGGCTCCTGGCCAGGAGACGCGAGACATCTCCCAGGTTGCAGACTCCGCCCTCGTCCTCTCTGTCAGTCAGTCCCTTCCGAAGAATTGATTCGTTACCAACTGTGAGACTGGGTGGGCTTCCCAGGACTGTGCTGAGCACCGACTCCAGCACATGTTTCTCTGCGAAGACCTCCAGCCCGGGCTCCAGACTCCACTGTCCAGGTGTGTGCTGGGCCTCTCCCCAGCCGTCGAAGCCTCGCGTTCTAAACAGAGCTGGGCTCCACTGTGAAATGGTGCCTAACCTCAGGAGCCCGTGGTTCTCCTCTTCATACTCTCACTCGCTTCCCTTCTGTTCTTAGCAGGCAGCAGGTTTCCCCCACATCCATCTTCTAACTTCCGGCATTACTGCATCTCCGTGACTACCGCAGGATCGGGCCATCACTGCTTCCTGCCTGGGTTAGGGCAGGTCAACAGGCTCCTGTCCTCTCCGGTCTCCCTGCTCCCACTCTTGGCACCCGGTTCACAGCCTGCGTGCGCGCGCGCGCACACACACACACACACACACACACACTTCATTCTTCAGGCAGAATCCCGACTCATCTTTGTATATAAATTGGAGCCTTCAATATTCTTCCCATTACTCTTTTTTTTTTTTTTTTTTTGACAGGCAGAGTTAGAGAGACAGAGAGAAAGGTCTTCCTTCCGTTGGTTCACCCCCCAAATGGCCGCCACGGCCAGTGCACTGCACCGATCCAAAGCCAGAAGCCTGGCACTTCCTCTTGGTCTCCCATGCAGGTGCAGGGCCCAAGCACCTGGGCCATCCTCCACTGCCCTCCCGGGCCGCAGCAGAAGGCTGGACTGGAAGAGGAGCAACCGGAACAGAATCTGGTGCCCTAAACGGGACTAGAACCCGGGGTGCCGGCGCCGCAGGCGGAGGATTAGCCTGGTGAGCTGTGGCGCCGGCCTCTTCCCATTACTTTTAAAATCAAAGCAAATCTTGCTGTGTGTTTGCAGGATTGTCACTGCCCTGTCTGCAGCATTCTCTCTAGATTGCCTTTCAGCCCCGCTAGCTTCCATTTCCATCCGTCAAACAAACCACAGTGTTGCTATCACAGGGCCTTTGCACTTGTCCTTTGCCTGGAAGTCTGGTTCCCAGGTTCCCTGCATATCCAGGTTTCATAGCATCTCTTACCTGATAAACAAGGCCTTCCTTAACCCCATAAAAATGAGCACCTGCCCCAATCCTCAGGTATTCTGTGTCCTGTCTCCTTGCAGTACTTAGTGTATCACTATTACACTTTCCAAATGTATCTATTTAATTGTTGCTGTGTATCTTTCTCTGGGGACTTCATCAGTCTTAATCATAGGTATCTCCCTAGCACTGAGCATAGCTAAGCAAAAATGTGTAATCAGTAAATATCTAGCAAAGTGATGGAAAAAAGGATAGAGACCGCTAACGTAAGGGATTTTGAATCCTCAAACTATTACTAATAGCGTATCCGATTTTCTCAATGCTGTTATTAGGGTAGCGAGCTGGGCTTTTGGCAGTTGTTGGGGTATTTTACTTAAACACAGACTAGTATTTTTTTTTCCTGGAATGGTCTACATTTCTTTTTGGCTTTCCCCAAAGGCCAAAATTCCACTAGAATCGCCTAAAGGACACAGCAAACAAGCAGAAGATTTTTTGTGACTGTAAATGATTTGGTGTCATCTTTTTGGAAATTGCTGTAGTGAATATGGGATTTTAAAAAGCCATTTCAAAAAAAGGGAAATAAAATGGCAGGCTATTATTTCAAATCGTTCCCCATTTTACACAGTATCATTTCTCTTCTCCCTCGCCTTGGAATAATCTATTTGGGAAAACCTTTTTGTTTTCCTAATGTAAAAGTGGATTTTAGAACCGAGACTCCTAGCACGGCTTATCAGAAGCAGCTTTTCTGCTGAGCCTCAGAGCTAAGGGGGAGCACAGGAGAGAGAGCCGAGCTGGCAGTGCGGGGAGGGCAGGGGGCACCCCTACTCCACCTGCTAGTGCATCCCTGGCATTTGTAGATCCCACTTGGAAGAATCCTGCCCTCCTTAGGAGCATTTTGCCGTTTTTGGCATTCCTCAGTCTCTACTGCTTGGCTGTTTCCTACATGGATCGGTGAAACCTGTTCTTTGAACTCTACAAAAGCCTTCCGTTTCTGCATCCTGCTTTTGAAATTTTTATTCATCAGACCGAGACTTCACAGGCTGTTTGTCTTGTCTTAGGGGCGTCTGGAAGATGTTAACAAGCCCTATTGATTGCTTGTATCATCCTCAACTCTCAGGACATTTCAAACCCCAAATTTTAAGTGAACTCAGAGGAATTTTCTGCTCTCTGAGTTCTCTTCACTTCCTTCTTTTATCCACTGAAAGTACACGTTTTAAGACAAAGTGTATTTGGTGGAATGTGAACACTGCAGACAAGGTATGTCTCTAAAATAATGAGATTGATTGCACCAGCCACAAACAAAAATCAATGTCATTACCTTTTAATTGGCTTTATGGCTAGTAATCAGAGGGCTATTTCTTCCCAAGTAAGAAATATATCTGTTCATTTCGTCCTAGACTTTGTCCACTGTTCTCTTTTTTTTCCTCTTAATATTGACACAACTGAGAATAAGGGGCCTTTCTCATCATCAGTCCTCCAGGCTTTCATCTCACTCACTAATGCAGTCAGCTCTTTTTCTTCATGCAGTTCTGTCCTGAGCTGGAATTACTTTGGTTTTAGGCTGACTGGAGTGTAGAGAGAGAAGCTTCCAGGAAAAAAATAAAAAAGCGCTAGAAAAAAATTTAACATATGAGGGGTTTTCCCCCAAAGATGGAACTGAACATTTTTTTGTGCGTTTTATAAAATATAAATGTTCTTATTGTCAAGTACTGTGATGTACCAAAATACATAGCTTCCATACCCCCATACCCCCACCAAGAATAAAAAAAGAATTCACTGTCTTTGGAACAGTTTGGATTTCTAATGTAATACAGACCCAGGATGTATATGCGTTTCCAAGGTGTGATCATAGCCCTGGATACGGACTCTGGGGCTAAGTTGCTGTAGACCCAGAAAGTCACTGAGGAACAGCACCCACACCAGGGTGTGAATTGAGGCCACAGTGGACAAGAGCATGTGGGAGAGCAGGCAAGGCCTGATCGTATGCAAAGCTTCCTAAGAAGATTCTTATTTTTCTTTTGTAAGCATGTATTTATTTGACAGGCAGAATTACACAGAGAGAGAGAGATCTTCCATCTGCTGGTTCACTTCTCAAATGACTGCAATGATTCCAACCAAAGTCAGGAGCCTGGAACTCCATCCAGGTCTCCCACATGGGTGCAGCAGCCCAAGCACCTGGGCCATCCTCTGCTGCCTTCCAAGGCACATTAGCAGGGAGCCGAATCAGAAGCGGAGTAGCTGGAGCTCCAGCCAGTGCTCTGATATGGGATGCTGACATCATAGGTGGTGGCTTAACTCGCTGTGCCACAATGCCAGCCCCCCCCCCCCCCGAGAATATTATAGAATCTCCCTGGGTGACTTCTTAAAATCTAACTTGAAAATGTGTGTTCTCTTTCCTGAGATGGGATTCTCTGTTGTATAGTTCATTGTTTTGGGCAAATGTGAGTAGCTGGCAGCAACCTGTATTGCCACATGTGCTTTGCCAGCCTTGCCTAGCCTGTGACAGCTGTACACCAAGATAGCCCATCATGCATCCACGGATGAGAGTGAGGCGGCCCAAACCAAGGCACAGCAGTGACAGGGAAGGGCTGTCACCGTACGGCTAGGCTTCCACGCCTTTGACTGAAGGTCCCCTCCAGAACACATGCTGTATTGGATTGACATTGTACCCACGATGAGATGTGGGGCCTTCTAAGTGACTGGGTCATGGGAATGTCTCTGTGTCCGATGGATTAAAGTTGCTATGGAGGCAGTGGGTTAGTTTCTCAGGGATTGTGCTCCTGGCTCAAGGTGTGAGTGGGGCCCAGCTTTCTCTCCTGCCTCCGGCATGCTGGCTTGCCCTTCCATCACGTTGTGACGTCCGTAGCACAGAGGCCCTTGCTAAATGCCACCACCATGCCCTCGACTTCCCAGCCTCTAGAACCATGAGCCTAACAAACTTATTTATCAAAGGCCCGGTTGGTGGTATTCTGATATGGCAGCAGAAGCAGATGAAGATGATACCCGGACCTCCATAGCAGTCACTACCCAGAGCAGCCTGGTATGCCTGCTGTGTGGCCCTGCGGCCAGGCCCACTACCTGCCTGTGGGGCTTGGGGTTCCTGGGATGAGGAGGAGGTGCACAGCTCCCAAGATAGGCTTCATGATTTTGCTCACTTGTTTAAATTGTCACTGAGAAATAATGCTGATAAAAGCAGGTGACATTTTGGCTCAGACAAGCCTTGTCTCCTAGAAGGATGTGGCCTGGCTAACCAAGCGCTGAGCGTCTCGAAAACCAATTTTTACCCTCGACTCTATCTGCCATCAGAAACGTGCAGATGGTGCCATCTCCGTCCCGATGTTGCTATGACCACCTTGCCTGGTGGCGCCTGTTTATCTCCTCTCTGTCAATCTCCGATGAGAGCTGACCCGTGTGCAGTACCTACTGTGCCCTGAGCACCCAGTGAAGGGTTTGGCATCTGTTACTCCTCAGAACCAGGCCACAGGAATTGGTCTTCCTCTCATCTCATAGAAGAGGCACGAGAGGCAGGGCCAGAGTTCAACCCACATCGTCCAAATCCAGGCCCTGATTGTCACAGTGTGGTCCCAGGACCAGCAGCAAGGGCATCACCTGGGAGCTTGTGAGAAGTGCAGATTCTCTACCCCCCACCCCCTTAGAATCAGAGACTCGGGAGGTGGCGCCCGGCGACCTGTGCCCTAACCTGCTCTGCAGGGACGCCGACGCCCGCTCGTGGGTGGGATCACTGGGCTGAGGACTGTTCTTGCTGCTCTCTGCCTCTCACTCTGTACCCTCCTGTGTTCCAAGGAACAGAAGGATCAAGTGCTAATCCTTACTGTTTGCCCAGCACTGTGCTCGGCTGTTAAAGGGATGCAACACAGACACCAAGTCATCCCATAGCCTTCTTTATCTTTTTGAGGTGTGTTTTCCCCTAGATGTTATTTTCCATCCAAAATGAACATGTTTCGCCTTTTCTCTTTGCCGTATCCAATGTTCCCACACTGTTTATGTCACACTGACCAAACGTGAACCCTTCTTGTAAGGTTGTGGCCAGTTCTGAGTTTAGCCTCATCTCCCACCCCTGCCGTCTACTCTCGGCGTGCAGGCATTATACAGCTAGTGTGATGTTTGTATGATCGATTTAAAAATCTGTTCTCATTGAGTTCTTCTTAGATGGGTCATTCCCATCTCCATTCATATTCAGTGTCTACTTTTGTGAACTCTGCCTGTCTGGAGGTGTCTTAGGTGTTTTCCTTACCTGTGACTGTGCAAAAAACCTTGTAGATTTATTTGATCGTTGATCGTCATGTCAGAATTACTCTCAATTATATTTCCAATATTATTTCCATTTTCCAACATGCTGGTTCCCCCAAGGGTCCATCATGGGTGTGCTTAATGAGTATGTCTGAATTCAGGATTCTCAGTGACTAGTTTGTTAAGAAGTGCCTGTCCAAAGCCGGCGCTCTCCCAACTCTGCCTCCTCTTCTCGGTGTCCGCTCACCTGTCATCTCTGACATTGACTGAGCCCCTGGTGGTCATTCACCTTTGGCTGTGTCCTCCAACTTGACATTAGCCATGAGTACACCGCATTTCCCAGTCCTGTCCGGCAGCATCACAAGCTTGGCTCACTGGTGGTGTCTCTTCCCGCCTCCTTATTTACATAGCCGGTGTCATCTCCCCGTCTACTATGGAAGGAAATGAAATAGCCTTGGCACGTTGGTTCCATCCAGCACCTTGTGTCTTTCTAGGTAATTACGCGTTGATTGTTCAATGAATTGTTCCTGGAGCTCCCTGAGTGTGTCTACCAAGTCTGTAATTACACTTCTCTGGTTTTCCCTTTGCCCTGTTGTGGTCCTCCATGTTCCATGACTTCCCAAAGACTGTGCTTAATGATGTGGCATCAGCAGCATTTAATTCAAGGCTATGGATCAGACACCTTTGTGTTTTAGAAGCCTTGGTTATTTGAAAGTATAACTTAATCCATTTTCCTCTCCCGTTCATTGTGATTTTTTTAAGTTGACATCAATATACCACAGCTTAAAAATTAATGATTCTCTCTTCTCAGGGCAGAAGCGATGGCACATACATAAAGAGATGATTTGATCCACCATTAACTCAAAAGGCCTTTGAGGCATTGGCAAGCTCCGTGTTTTGAGTTAATTGTAAAATGTTCTCAAGTTGCTATCTGAGAATGGACTTAATTCTTGTCTAGCAGAGATATTGGCAAATGACAGCCTCCTGACTGTGTGATAAAGTTTTTTTTTTTTTTTTTTTTTTTTTTTTTTTTTTTTGACAGGCAGAGTGGACAGTGAGAGAGAGACAGAGAGAAAGGTCTTCCTTTTACCGTTGGTTCACCCTCCAATGGCTGCTGTGGCCGGCGCACTGTGGCTGGCGCACCGCGCTGATCTGAAGCCAGGAGCCAGGTGCTTCTCCCTGTCTCCCATGGGGTGCAGGGCCCAAGCACTTGGGCCATCCTCCACTGTCTTCCCAGGCCACAGCAGAGAGCTGGACAGGAAGAGGGGCAACTAGGACAGAATCCGGCATCCCGACCGGGACTAGAACCCAGTGTGCCGGCGCCGCAGGTGGAGGATTAGCCTAGTGAGCCACGGTGCCAGCTGTGATAAAGTTTTGTTAGTACACAGCAACATGCATTGTCCATGGCTGCTTTCAAGCCCTGTGGTAGAGCAGAGTATCGGAAGCTGGGATGAAGTGGTCCTCAAAGCTTAAATAATGACTGTCTAGACTTTTCCAGAAATGTCACTGAGCCGTAGCTCTGCACCAGAAGTAACTGCAAAGAATAAGTTAATTCATGTCAATGATTTAGGAACGGGCCTGGTGTTTATGTATTGGCGGCACTGGTCTTTCATTTCTACCATCTTCCAAATACCATGTACAAAGATACTTCAGAAAGCCCATAGATATGCAAGCAAACTTACCTTTTAATTTTATGCCAAAAATTTGAAATCTACACATATAAGCAATCTTCAAAAAGTTCCTGGAAAATGAGTATTATGAAAAAACTGTGCATGGGCTTCAATTTTTATATCAAAATAAACTTGTCTTTTAATTCCATTTTTTCCATGCACTTTGTGAGGTATTCTTGTATCATGTTAGTGAAGAAAGAGAATTTTCGCTGAGTGATTTTATTCCAAGCCATTCTAAAACACAGCTCAACTTGGCGTTTATATGTAACACATGAAAATGGATGAAAGAGGCCCAGACAGGTACAAGAAGCAAGTGTTACTGCTGTCTTGTGCCTCCCCCCATCCCTTGTTGGGTAGTGATGGCCTGTTTGGAGGGTGGCCCAGTGTTGGTAAGAACATCTGAGCATATATACACTACACTTGCTTTAATTTCCTGTGCAAAGCTGGTGTCTTCCTCATGTGAAAGCCAGTCTGTGCAGAATTCTGATTGATGATTGGCATGCCCATGCATTTGGGGGGGGTGGCTGTGTCAGCAGCGTTCCCTGAAACACATTTTGCAAATTTAGATTGAAGAT
The DNA here is from genome assembly GCF_964237555.1 of Oryctolagus cuniculus. Taxonomy (NCBI): domain Eukaryota; kingdom Metazoa; phylum Chordata; class Mammalia; order Lagomorpha; family Leporidae; genus Oryctolagus; species Oryctolagus cuniculus. The sequence continues at coordinate 20,928,937 of NC_091447.1, forward strand.
GGATGAAGGCATGAACACATACGTAAGCTCTAAGCGAACATAGAACCTACGTGGTGTGCATGTGAGTGTTTGCCGTGAAAGTCTTTCGGCCTTTCGTAGATGCCACCAAGTCGATGGCAAATCTGGTAACCAAAGGTCAAGAAGGAAAAGCAGAGGCTGTGCCAGAGGACTGATGGCTCTGGTCCAGGGAAGAGAGACATCCTCTTGGGTGCTCAGCCCTGACAGGCAGGAGACTGTCTTGGTGTAAGGCGAGCCTAAGAATCTTGAACACGGAATACAGAACTTGTCAGAAGAAGAATGGCTGAAAGCAAGGACAAACATTATTGGGGCCTTTTGCTCTTTAATTGATTACCAGGTTGGGAATTATTTGGCCAGGGCAGTATCTGTCTCAGAAATACTAATGTTATTGTAAATAATAGAGAACAGGCTTCTGGATTTTTATGGCATTGGCATAATATGGAGAAATGAACACTAGGCCTGCAACCAGGGCCCAGGTTTCAACGCTGAGTCTTGTGCTGGCCTTGGGGAGCTGTGAAGCACAGGAATCAATCACTCCAAGCTGTACTTTCTCATCTATAAAAGAAGGCAGGCTGGCGCTGTGGCTCACTAGGCTAATCCTCCACCTTGTGGCGCCGGCACACCGGGTTCTAGTTCCGGTCGGGGTGCCGGATTCTGTCCCGGTTGCCCCTCTTCCAGGCCAGCTCTCTGCTGTGGCCAGGGAGTGCAGTGGAGGATGGCCCAAGTGCTTGGGCCCTGCACCCCATGGGAGACCAGGAGAAGTACCTGGCTCCTGCCATCGGATCAGCGCGGTGCGCCGGCGGCAGCGCACCGGCCGCGGCGGCCATTGGAGGGTGAACCAATGGCAAAAGGAAGACCTTTCTGTCTGTCTCTCTCTCTCACTGTCCACTCTGCCTGTCAAAAAAAAAAAAAAAAAAAAAAAAGGGCAAAGACGCACCCGCCCCGTTCCTGGTGGAAGAACAGAAGGTAAAGCATCCAGTCCAGGAGATCTCAGTGCGGGCCACGCCACCCCAGCAGAGAAGAATGGACTCTTGGAGAGCATGCAAAAAAAAAAAAAAAAAAAAAAATCCTACTCTTATTATGTATAAGGCACAGATACACATACAGAACATAAACAGGTCTGTAGTCAATCTACAATAGTGACATTGCATTGCAGAGAGGTGATGATGGGGAAAAGAACCCTGTCTAAATCCTCTTCTTGGGAGCTGTAACGCAAACATGGCTGAGAATTCACGAGCCAAGCCTTCAGTCCCTACCATCTCCCAAGTTCTGTCCATCTTTCCTTTTCTTGCGGCACATTAATTTTATCAGTCGATGTGCACACTGAATGCTTGTACACTCCTCGGAGGAGGAGAAAAAAAGCCTTCTGGGGAATAAGAGTGGGGGGCATCATCTACCTTTCCCCAAGCACATATCTTAGCATTCTCCCCTGATACCGCTGCACTCCAAACGAAGGAATTTACTAACCAGAGTGAGGAGTTAAACGAGTGCACTCACCCAGTCCCCACCCCCCACCCCGCAGCCCCCAGAAATGTAACAGCCACGTTCATTTTTCCTGGATTTGATTCGATTCTATTGGGTACTTCAAGCCCTGTGAGCTTGAGAGGTATGTGAAGAATTTAAAGAGAGTTCCGGAGAGAATAATGAAGATGAATTAAGGATTGGGAAGTGGAGCCCATTAGCAAAGGTTAAAAGAACAAGGAGGATTTAGTTGGAGGAAGGATAGGCAAGCAGGTGGCACAGACATGACTGCTGGTGGTGGAGCCTGGTTCTCAGTGATGATTCTCAGAGCTCAACTGTGAGGAAGCCCCAAGGCGGGAAGAAGCATCAGGAAGTAATAGGGATAGGAAGTTAGACACGAAGATTCCATCTCTGTGTTTCAGCACTGGGTTTGATTCTCCTTTACAGAATTTCTTATTTTAAGATGTATTTTTTCAGAAGTATCAGCAGAACAGAGAGATCAGCCCTCGTCTTGGTTCTCCTGCCCTGATGGGAGGCTGGCCACGGTGCCCTCCCTCCCTGGCGTTTGACTTGGTCTGAGAAAACGGTTTTACCTGGAGTTGTGGCTTCAGGATGTGGGGCATGAGCAGCCGCTCCAGCCAAGCGTGTGCCAGCTCAGAGCCAGAGCAAGATGCGTACCTGGGTTGTCCAAGCAGGGAGGGCCCGTGGTGGGTTCTGAGAGCCAAGGAATCATAGTGCAGGGAAGTTGCAGCAAGGAACAATGGGTTCCTGGAAGCCACGTGTGAGAGAGGGTTCAAATCCACGAGCAGGTTCTGGAAAGGTGTCCCAAGCTTCTGGGAAGGTGGTCACTGTCTCTGGGTTTTGGAACTGTCACTCAGAGTCCAGAATCCATAGCCAGGATGTGAGTCAGAATCCCCTACAGAGCTTGGCAACCTTTACAGACGCCCTGGCTGCAACCCTGGAGGTTTAGATGGCATGAGAATATCGCTTAGGATTCTGTTGTAAAAGCATTAGAAACCCATTCTAAATGTAGTGCCCATAACAGGTGGAGGCAGGAAAGATGGAGGGTGGTTAGAAGGATATGAGGGGGCCCAGCACTGTGGCATAGCGGGTAAAGCTGCCGCCTGTGGTGCCAGCATCCCATATGAGTGCCAGTTCAAGTCTCAGCTGCTCTACCTCCAGTCCAGCTCCCTGCTAATGTGCCTGGGAAAGCAGTGGAAGATGGTCCAGGTGCGTGGGCCCCTGCACCCATGTGGGAGACCCAGAGGAAGCTTCTGGCTCCTGGCTTCAAATTGGCCCAGCTCTGGCCATGGTGGCTCTCTGGGGAGTGAACGAGTAGATGGAAGATTCTCATACTCCCCCTCTCCCCCTCCCCCCCCCCTCTCCGTGTGTGTGTCTCCTCTCTCTAACTCTGCCTCTCAACTAAATAACTAGATCTTATTCCCTGAAGGAGAAGCAAGGTTAATTTCATTTGGACAGAAAAACATTGTCTCAGGTGAATGTACCCCTCATTTATGTCCAGTAGCAGCAGCAACAGTGAGACAAAAAGTACTTTTTAAAAACTTTTATTTATCTCTGAAAGGCAAAGAGACAGTAAGCATAGAGAGCCCCCATCCACTGGTTCACTCCCCAAGTGTCTGCAAGAGCCAGGTCTGGGCCAGGCTGAAGTCATGAACCCAAAACTCAATCCAGGTCTGCTGCTAGAGCCATCTCCTGCCTTAGCAGGAAGCCGGAATAGGGAGTGGAGCCGAGATTCGAACCTGATAATCTGATGTGGGACCTGGGGTCTTAACAAACATCTTAACTGCTGAGCTGATCATCCATTCACACCTTCCTCTTCTCCCATGCTTGTTTTGCAGAGTTGCTTATACAGGAAGTCAGGGCCCCACAGAGGTCAGTACTGGGCAGCCAGGCATAACTGGGCAGCCACTCACTCCTGGGGTGTGTTCTGTGTCTGGGGCTCTGTGAGGGATGCCAAGTCTTACTTCCAACCCACTGATCCGGGCACAGTCTGAAAGCAGCCTGCTGTGAGGCCTGGGGTCCCAGAGCAGGAAGGGATTGAACGCTTAGTCCCCATGTGTGCGTATCATGGCTGGTTACTCTCAAGAAACAGGTGATAGGGCCAGTGTTGTGACGTAGCAGGTAAGCCCACAGCCCTGCGATACCAGCATCCCCTATGGGTTTGAGTCCCAGCTACTCCACTTCTAATTCAGCTCCCTGCAAATGTGCCTGGGAAGACAGTAGAAGATGCCCAAGTACTTGAGCCCCTGCACCCACATGGGAGACCGGGAAGTAGCTCCTGGCTTCGGCCTGGCCCAGCCCCCGCCATTGCTACCTTTTAAATAAATCTTAAAAAAAAAAAAAAGAGAAAAAGAAACAAGTTAAATTTTTTCTTTAGTGTTTTTTAGTTTACATTGCTCAAATTTTTTCCAAGCAGGGAAGGAGTTGCCTTATTCATCTTTCTGACATTTCCATCTGTACCATTTTGTATTCCTCTGAGCTGCTTGTTGGGTATTTGGAGGCATTTCATCTGTCTTTTCTTTAAAACTTCTTTCTATATTAGCAGTGTTATCAAGAACAAATTATTGCCTATCACCTTCCTTTTCATCTCTGTGCTTGAAGTATTTGTTGCTTGCTTATATTTTGGTTTAATTTTTTTTGCCTTTTTTTTTAACTTTTATTTAATGAATATAAATTTCCAAAGTACAGCTTATGGATTACAATGGCTTCCCCCCATAACTTCCCTCCCACCCGCAACCCTCCCCTTTCCCACTCCCTCTCCCCTTCCATTCACATCAAGATTCATTTTCAATTCTCTTTATATACAGAAGATCAGTTTAGCATATATTAAGATTTCAACAGTTTGCACCAACATAGAAACACAAAGTGAAAAATATTGAGTACTAGTTATAGCATTAAATAACAATGTACAGCACATTAAGGACAGAGATCCTACATGAGGAGTAAGTGCACAGTGACTCCTGTTGACTTTACAAATTGACACTCTTGTTTATGGCATCAGTAATCACCCTAGGCTCTTGTCATGAGTTGCCAAGGCTATGGAAGCCTTTTGAGTTCATCGACTCTGATCCTATTTAGACAAGGTCGTAGTCAGAGTGGAAGTTCTCTCCTCCCTTCAAAGAAAGGTACCTCCTTCTTTGATGACCTGTTCTTTCCACTGGGATCTCACTTGCAGAGATCTTTCATTTAGGTGGTGTGTGTTTTTTTTGTTTGTTTGTTTGTTGTTTTTTTTTTTTTTTTTTTTTTTTTTTTTTGCCAGAGTGTCTTGGCTTTCCATGCCTGAAATACTCTCATGGGCTTTTCAGCCATATCCGCATGCCTTAAGGGCTGATTCTGAGGCCAGAGTGCTGTTTAGGACATCTGCCATTCTATGAGTCTGCTGTGTAACCCACTTCCCATGTTGGATCGTTCTCTCCCTTTTTTATTCTATCAGTTAGTATTTGAAGACACTAGTCTTGTTTATGTGATCCCTTTGGCTCTTAGTCCTATCATGATCAATTGTGAACAGAAATTGATCACCTGGGCTAGTGAGATGGCATTGGTACATGCCACCTTGATGGGATTGAATTGGAATCCCCTGGTATGTTTCTAACTCTACCGTTTGGGGCAAGTCAGCTTGAGCATGTCCCAAATTGCACATCTCTTCCCTCTCTTATTCCCACTCTTATATTTAACAGCGATCGCTTTTCAGTTAAGTTTCAACACTTAAGAATAACTGTATTGATTACAGTATTCAACCAAAAGTATTAAGTAGAACAAACAAAAAAATACTAAGAGGGATAACATATTAAGTTGTTCATCAACAGTCAGGGCAAGGACTGATCAAGTACTGGTTTAATTTTTTAAATTAACTTTCCTGGGAATACTAAGGAGTTTGGGTCTTGTTAGTCTAAAGCAGGACTTCTCAGCCTTTCCCACGTTTTGGTTGGTGAAGTTCTTCGTTGTAGGGAGCTATGTGTGCATCGTAGGAGCACACTCCTCCCACACGTGGCAATCAGAGCTCTCATACTTTTCCAAATGTCCCCTGGGGTGCAAAATCACCTCCTTTCCAGCGAGAAATGTTGGTCTGAAAAGCCTTGCTTGTTTTGATTCATTTTAATACTATCACTAATTTTAAAATCACTTGAAAAATCTAGAGGAAATATTTGAAATAAATCAGTCCTGCATGCTCCTAACCTCATGTTTTTTCTTTGTTTCTTTGTTTTGAGATTTATATATTTATTTGAAAGGCAGAGTTAGAGAGAAGAGACAGAGGGAGATCTTCTATCTGCTGTTTCACTCCCCAGATGACTGCAACAGCCAGAACTGAGCTGATCCAAAGGCAGGAGCCAGGAGCTTCTTCTGGATCTCCCACGTGGGAGCAGGTGCTCAAGCACCTGGGCCATCTGCTGCTGCTTTCCCAGGTGCATTAGCAGGGAGCTGGATCAGAAGTGGAGCAGCCAGGAATGGAAGCTATGCCCATATGGGACTACGCCGCAGTGCCAGCTCCTAACCTCATATCTGGTGCACTTCCGTGTGCTCATGGAATGTTTAGAACGGGTGATTGAGACACTTGACTTGTGTGTACTTCAGAACTTAGCAAAGCCGTTGGTGACCCTTCAAGGAAGTTTATTACAGGGAGGCTGACTAGTAGATTTTTTTTTTTTTTGACAGGCAGAGTGGACAGAGAGAGACAGAGAGAAAGGTCTTCCTTTGCCGTTGATTCACCCTCCAATGGCCGCCACCGGCGTGCTGCGGCCGGCGCACCGCGCTGATCCGATGGCAGGAGCCAGGTGCTTCTCCTGGTCTCCCATGGGGTGCAGGGCCCAAGCACTTGGGCCATCCTCCACTGCACTCCCGGGTCACAGCAGAGAGCTGGCCTGGAAGGGGGGCTACCGGGACAGAATCTGGCACCCCGACTGGGACTAGAACCCGGTGTGCCGGCGCTGCAAGGCGGAGGATTAGCCTAGTGAGCCACGGCGCCAGCCCAATCAGTAGATTTTGATAACAGATTATGTTGAGACAGGTTGGAATTTGCCTTTCAGTCCCCTTCCAGAATATTCCACCAGTAGTAGCATAATGCCATATGGAAGCAGAAGTCCGTGGATTCCAGGTAGAGTTTGCTCAAACTTCATTCTGTACCAGGCCCTTGGATTCCCAGGGTGTAAATTTCCGTTCCTGCAATTTCTTGCTCTCTTTTCTAGAGATCTTTGATATCTACTTAGAAAGCAATTAAAAGTATTTATTTTTGTGGGTGAGGTTGCTCCAATATCCCCAACACAAATTCCCCCTTCAGAAGCTTTTCCTCCTCCCCTTGATCTAAATCTCAGAAAATCCAGCCCTCTATGTGTCCTGTGTAGGGGGTTACTAAATGGCTTGTTAAATTATTTCTATTAAGTACAAACTTAACATATACCAGCTGCTGAGGGATTATACAAGCTTTGTTTTTTTTCAGTAATTGGAAGCCTTGTTTACAAAGGACTTGTAATATTCCTTTAATGTCTTTGGGCTGAATATAAAAGAACGTGTGCTTATCTAGGCAATGATAATCGAACTGCGAAGCAGACTCATTTAAGGATTATGCCTCCTGCCTCTCCCTGTGCAGCTGTCACCCTACTGTTCTTTCCAGCCTTGCAAAACGCTGAGAAGTCTTCCTTCAAATTAGAAGAATAAACTGGGAAAGAAACCAGGTAGTTTGGAAACATATTTCATTGTAAATCACTGGGAAATGCTGGAGAGATCCAAGATACCACTACATCTAGGCAAATTTATTTGAAATTTTCATTGATGGGAGTCAGTTCATTTGAAAGATTTAAAGAGGCCCAGCCTTAGCCAAGAAGAATGAAGGACCATTCAGATAATCCAATATTTAGCCTAATTGTAGAATTTTCAGAACCAGTAAAGGCACCAACATTGCTTTGTGTCTACTGGGCAGCATGAAGCCTAGTGGGATGGGCCCATCCTGGTGTAGCCCCTGCTTGCTTGGAACCTCTAGCTAGTTATTCAGTTGTTTTCTGTAAAATCATAGCATTTGGTGCTGGCACTGTGGCACAGTAGGTTAAGCTTCTGCCTGTGGTACTGGCATCTCATATGGGCACAGGATCCAGGCCTGGATGCTCCACTTCTGATCTAGCTCTCTGCTGTGGCCTGGGAAAGCGGTGGAAGATGGTCCAAGTGCTTGGGCCCCTGCACCCAGATGGGAAATTGGGAAGAAACTCCTGGCTCCTGGCTTTGGATTCCAGCCGTTGCAGCCATGTAGGGAGTGAATGAGTGCATGGGAGACCTCTCTTACTCTGTGTGTGTGTGTGTGTGTGTGTGTGCGTCTCCCTCTCTGTCTATAACTCTGTCTCTTCAATAAATATATAAATAAATCTTTAAAAAAGAATCCTAGCACTCACCTACCTTGTAGTGTTGTTTGGAGACCTAAGTGATATAATACTCAGTACAGTTCCTGGCAAAAAATAATAAATGTTGAACTGTTCCTACCATGTTCCAAGTCTGAGATTTTTGCATGCAATGTCTCATTTGATCTTTGAAACAGCTTTATTAAACAGTATATTTTTATGACTGTAGTTGCAACAAAAATTGAGGAAAATGAGATGCAGAGAAGTTTAATAACCTACTCAGGATCCTGGAGCAATTGGATCAACAAGCAAGGATCTACACCATATTCTTTGTCTTGTTTTACAACCTTCTAATGAGCAGACTCCCTTTGTTCTTTGAATCTTCCCTATCTGAGTATTCGCTATGACTTACTGAAAATTTTAGCCAAAATCCTTCCCAATTAAAAACCTGCTATAGGAGCTGACATTGTGACATATCAGGTTAAGCCACTACCTGTGACTCTAGCATCCCCTATGGGCATCAGACAGAGTCCCAGCCGCTCCACTTCCAATCCAGCTCCATGCTAATGTGCCTGGGAAAGCTGCATAAGATGGCCCAATTGCTTAGGCCTCTGCACTCACGTGGGAAGAAGCTCCCAGCTCCTGGCATTGGTCCATCCCAGCCCTGGCCATTGCAGCCATTTTGGGAGTGGGACCAACAGATAGGAGATCGATTGATACTCTCTCTCTCCTGTATCTCTCTCTCTCCCTCTGTATCTCTGTATCTCTCCCTTTCTTTCTAACTCTGCCCTTAAAACAAATAGATAAATCTTTTTAAAAAGTGCTCAGTTTCTCAGACTTGGGCATATGTGACTGTGCTTTGAAATGCAGGTCTGTGTTTCTAGCAAGAACCAAGGAGAAGCCAGCACTGCTGGTCTTGAAGGGAAGCTCTGTGAGTAGCCAGATACTTGAATATGGGGGGAAGGCGTCTCTCAGTCTGGCTTGTGTCTGAACATCGTGTGCAGTTCCTTACTTTTCCCCTAAGGATGGAGCCCTTCAGTGTTCGGTTAGGCCAAGCATCTGGGGGTACTGTGAAGTCAGGTGTAATTAGTAACTTTGGAATCTTTGGCAATATGATCTCATTGTGTATTTTTTCTTACAATCTGTACTCAGTTTAGAAGGATAATGAATTACCTCTTCCATTCAGTGTTAGACTGCACACAAACATGCCTACTTATTACTCCATTGAGTATCAGAGAACTACAGAATTGCTTTTTAAATGTTTTGCATTGTGCAAAAAAAAAAAAAAACACCACTATTAGATTGTTAGAGAGCTATTTAGGAGTAGTTTAGTAATATTTGGGTAATTGATATGTTTGGATGCTCTGAAAAGTGAATTGTTCCTGTTCTGCATGTCACGTCACGGAATATCGACTCTCACTGTTTGAAGCTTTGCTGCCTGACACATTTATTAGGAATAGATTACATTCAGAGAGCAAGGTGTGCCTGCATTTATTCTGCTCCAGAATTGGGAGACATCTTAGGAATTCCGTGATGGTGCAGACAAAACTACTGCATCAGGACACCCACAGAGAAGTTCAAGGGGAAGCTAGCAAATGAATACTTAACATATGGGGAGACAATAAGATTTCTAGTGGAGAGTCGTGGAGAAGCCCTAAGAGCTCAGCAGAGGAGTGGCTTCAGGAGGCCTTCTCTGGATGCCAGAAACAGCTGCTCGTCCTTGAAGGCTCTGGGCTCCTGCACTGTGGCTCGTCTGTCCTACCCTTGTTTCTCCATCTAACGGTAGCAGCAGCCCCACCAGGCAGGCTCTTTTATTGTTATCAGTCCTGTTTTAAAGATAAGAATCAAGCATCAGACAAATTAGTAGCTTGCTTAAGGTTACACAGGTCTGGCCCCAAAGCTCCAGTGGTCTGAGTCCAGAACCTGCTCCCTAACCATTGTGGCATCTCTGTCTTTTGAAAGAGAATTCAGGTTGCTAAGGACAGAACATGTAAGAAATAATGAATGTAGAGGAGGGAGTGCATTTATGGAAAGCAAGTAACTCAGTTTGCCCAGAGTGTAGGATGCACATGGGGCGATGAGGTCATAAGTCTGGAAACCTTGACATTCACCTTGGCTTCACATTGACCTGTGTGGGATAACATATGGACAGTATGGAAAGGAGCAGCCAAGACCAAGCCAGCTTCATTACTCATGGCATTGGCGATTTAGTTACACTTGAGATGTAAGTATAAAGTCATTAAATAGGTTTCATTTCAATCCATAGTCATCCCTTGGTGTCTTGGGGGGAGGGGAGATTAGTTCTAGGACCTCCCACAGATAGGAAAATCCACCAATGCTACAGCCCCTTATTAAAGTAGTATGATATTTAATATAACCTATGCTCCTTCTCCCATATGTGTTATTATTTATTTACTTATTTATCTATTTGAAGGGCAGAGAGAGAGAGAGAGAAGTCTTCCATCTGTTGTTTCACTCTTCAAATGCCTGCAATAGCCAGGACTGGGTCAGGCCATAGCCAGGAGCAAGAACTTCATCCGAGTTTTTCAAGTGGGTGGCAGGAACCCAACTGTTAAGCCGTCATCACCTCTGCCTCACAGGTATATTAGCAGGAAGCTGAACCAGAAGTGCAGAGCAGCCAGGACCCACACCACACTCAGGTATTGCATGCAGGTGCCCCAGGCTTTGACCTAACTGTGCCACACTGTCTACTCCTCCCACATACTTCAGGCCATCTCTGGAGGACTTGTAATACTTTGTTCAGTGCTTCCACGTCATGTCAACCACACAAGTCCAGGTGGTCCTCCACATGGCAAAATTTGCTTTTTGGAGCTTCCTGGAATTCCATTCTAAATATTTCAGTATGCGGTTGGGTGAATCCTCAGATACAGAACAGCTCACGTGAGTCCTTCCCGTCAGTCATCCTGGGATCAAGTTCCCCTAGATCAGAGCATGTCAAAGTCTGCTAAAATTCCTTTAGAGCGAATGCCAGTACAAATCCTACTGTCTTAGGCTCATGTATCATGTCTTTTTACCTAAGGAGAGGCGTCCGTTTGTGAACCAGGTGCATCGCCTAAGCATCCGCTGGAGAAACCAGTGATTTGTCTGTAAATTACGTTCCTGCATGGTTTTCGTTTTCTCGTAGAAGCTGGGCTCTTTTACTTCTTGGAGGTGGAGTGCGCAGCCCCTAAAGCAGGCCTGGCAGGTCCCAGCATAGTCTGATAGTCATACAGACGGTGGCAGGGGGGCCTCCAAATGACCTTCTTCATGTTGGGATCCCTACATTTTCCCTCTTTGCCCGAGTCTCTGACACCACCTAAATTACCCCCCCCCCCTTTTAAAATCAAGTTGCCTTGGGAAAATGCAGCAACCTGTGAGTTGCCCTCCTCTTTATTTATCTGCTGTCAGCTGTCTCATTCACAGTCTCAGGAGAGAATCTTATACTAGAAACTGAAATTCGGTGCTGCTTTAAGCAAACAAAGCCATGTTTCCCAGGCAGGCCCTGAGTCCCGTGGGTGCCTGGGTGCTGCATGAGTGAGACTCCCTGTGCGTGCTCAGGGGCAGTGCAGAGCTTGCTGGTGTCTCTGGGCAAGTCCCTGGAGCCAGACTGCGTTTGTCTAGATTTGAGAACCCAGTGACATCTGACGTGCACAAATACGGACGTCCTGGTGCTTGTCCAGTCCCACTTTACTTAAAATTCACCCCCTGACTGTCTTAAAACTTGAAGGATAGAGACAATGTTTAGATTCCCATGAGCAAAAAGTTTAGAAGGAAGAAGTTCTTGATTTTTTTATGCCAGCCTTTTTCCCCTCGCCCTCTCCCTCTCCCCCTCTCCGCCTCTTCCTTCCTTCCTCTCTCCCTCTCTGTTCTCTCTCTCTCCCTCTTTAACAGTAACAAGGACAGCTCTCTGTCATCTAACAGCCATAGAGACTACATAGGGAAGAGAGGCTGACTCCAATTGCTATCCAAACAGTGCCATCCGTGATAACAGCAGTCACGTGGTCCAGTTCACCCTCCTTCACTCTCTCTCTCATTTCCATCTTTCCTCTTGCCCTGTGGGAGGTATCTGGCTTAAAAATAAAAATAACCAAATGCAACTAGAATACCTAAATTTAAATTCCAGGTGAACAAGAACTATTTTAGTGTATGTCTCATGCCACATTCGGGACTTCCTCCGTGGCCCTACTCTGTCCCACACAGTGTAGTGCTCGTTTTGTGTTTTGGTGGTTGTCATAGAGACAAGATTTGTGTCTCCACTGGATCAATCTCTCCTCTGGGCAGGATTCTATTTGGTATCCCTCAAGGCACCATCAATATTGATTTCTCCATTTGGAGACCTGTGTTGTATATCCCCTGAACTACTTCCCTCCTGCTGTGCGCACACACACGCCCCACCCCTCCAGTTCCTCACGGTGCTCCTCTGTGTACCTGCGAGACCATTACTTCCTGAGTGATGGCACACTGAACGCAGAGCCCTGAACCTGAGAAGTGTGCTGTATATTTTTATGACTCATTGATGAACTAAAAGCAGGTAGCATCTTGTTAAGAGTCAGTGGCATTCGACATTTATTAACTCCATACCAGCAGTTAGTGGTGGTGCTGCCTACCGTGCTGTCCACCTGGGAAGTTACGGTGATTATTCTTCCCCCTTTTGGGGAAATGAGAGAGAAAGGGAATAAGTTTGGTACTACACCCAGATTTGCAAACTTGTGCTATGGCTCAGCCAAAAAAAAAAAGTGGAAATAAACTATCCTTTTACAGAGACAACCGTTTCAAATTTTGGAATATTGCCTCTCAAAGAATGGACGGTTACAAGGGTACTTCAAAAATTGTGTGGAAAAGGCATATTATGAAAAATCTATGCATTTCAAAAATTTTGTGCTAAAATCACCTTCGTCATTTTTCCGTGAATGTTCTGAAGCACCTGGTGTTGTGCTGTTTCATGCTGTCTACCTCCACTCGCTTTTCTGGTTCTGAATTTCTTCTGTGGCATGTGTGGTATTGCAGTCATGTGTCTGCAGTATCACACAAGGAAGAAAGAACTGTGAAAGCCAAGAGAATGATATAAATGACAAGGTGTTCAATTCATATTAAAAATCTTACCAGCATGAGCAGTAATGGTACCATAATTTATAGAAAGGACATCAGGTAATGAAGTGCCTTTTTATATACTCTGTGCTTCTATTAATGATATTATTTAAATCTTCCTTCACAGATGACACTGAGCAGGCTTCAAACCTTGAAGAGTAAGAGTTATGAATGCGCCCTTGGTTGAATGCTTTTTAGGTGTAGAATGCACAGGAGAGTGGACACATCTTTAGGATGGTCTGGATGATTGGTTTGATCCCAGCTTGTCCTGGGAAGAATTGTGAGTGTGTCCTCAGAGGCCCAGCTCCCCCCCCCCCCCAGCCTCTTCCCCTAGCATCCTCGGACCCCCTGCATCCCAGGAAGCTGCCCCAGGTGCAGAAATTCCACCCTTGTGCCTGTCCAGGAGGCTGGTAGACAGAAATGACCAGAGACAACATGGCAACCCAGGTTATATTCCACTCCAGCGAATACGCTTCAAGTTGCTGTCATTCATAAAATTCTGTAACCCAGTGGACATTACTGTATTTTGAGTGGAACTGCACTAAGCTTTTAGACCAGAAGAACAAGAACTGACTATGAAAAGTCATGTTAGTTTCTTACCAACTCCAACACTATAAACATAGGAAACGCAAGTTCTTTTGAAAGTGTATTACCATCCATGGAATCCAAATCCTATATGATAACCTCAAGGCTAAAACTGAGATGAAAAAGTCATTGCAGGAGTATTGTGATTTTTAGTCAAGTCCTACATTTTTTATATCCTGTATCTCTAGTGACAAATGGTTTCAGCCTATTAGCCATTTGTTGAAAAAATAAGAATGTTGGAATGTTGATTTTACTTGGAAAGAGAACAAATTAAGCCTATTTTGTCTTTATTTTTTAAATCCAGGTTCCTGTTTTTATTATAAATGTATAACAAAACAATTAGATGAAGATTGAAAGATATGTTTATATTTTATTCATACTAGAAATCATTGTTTTATCCATCAAGATAAAGTTTTTTAAATTCCTTAATATTGCTAAGCAGCATCTTTTTTTCTTTTGGAAATTCTTTTATACAGTGACTGGGTTTGGGTGGGGCATGTGCTTAATGATTGCAAAATGTGATGATTCTAGATCATTCCTATGCAAGATTGTGGGATGTGTTAATGCCATAGCTTCACAGATCTCTGATTTGGGAAATAGACTTTGTAATAAAGTTATATTGGGACTCTAGGCCTATTTGTTTGCACAATTGAGCTGATTTGAATTAAAATGGATTATTAATATTTTTCTTCTTTTTAATATAGGTGGAAAACAGACCAAAATATTATGGAAGAGAGTATGTATGATACTATTCTTTGTTTTAATAATTTAATAAGTAGTCACTCTGTGTGTCATTTAAATATTAAATATTAAAAATCCTCTAATATATAGTCTTCATCACATGTCCATTGTGCAAGACTTTAATGATGAGAAGAAATGCAATCAGAGCTCTTTGTATTGCATTCCCTTTGTGCCATCAGGTGCTTGGTTTCCCTGAGTGTGGGAGGGAGAGGGGCTCGGGCTCCTGTTCCCTCTGAGAGTAGCTACTGAGTGCCTGCAAGGAGCTGGAAGTGAGGCAGCGTTTTTAGTAACTGAGGCTCTCTGTGAGGGTGTTGTTTCTCCCTCTACCGCAATACGAACTAAACGTTTGTTCGAGATGCCAAAGATCGTACCCCGTGGCTGAGTTGCAGACGTGCATCTCAGTAGACCCGGTGCTCAGGAGAGGTGGCTGGTTTCCCTGCAGTCTCAGGAAGCCAAGATGCTGACCCCTCTGGGCTCGCGGACATTGGCTAAATTGCCTTACCCTCCATCCCTGTTACGCCTTCCCAGTTTCCTTCTTAATTCCAGCTCCTGTATGGTTTTACTTACAAACCTACTGCAAAGCAAATATGCAACCATGAAATAACTTGCCTTCTAAGACTGCAACATGTAAAACCCCTTATAGGGGTCAAGTTGAACAGTCCAGAGCGAGAACAGGTGCACACATCACATTTCTTCCCACAAGCAATCCGCAGGCATGAGGAGGCAGTCTCCTTAACTCCACCTCCCAAGCTCTTGAGGCCAATGCAAAACTTTCTTCCTCTTCCTGCCTTGCATGTTGGAGCCTCATCTCCACGACCAGTGGCTCTCAGAGTGGCCCCAATCCAGTGCACCTTCCTAACTACCACAGCTGCATTTCAGAGCCTCCCCTGCCAGGCCTGGGAACTCAGCTCAGGGACCTGGCCCCCTCTCTCATCTATCCCACATCTCTAATGTGTGACCTCTGGTTCTCAATATATGGATTTGTGTTTGGCTCACAGATAATCTTATGAAAGAAAAAAAAAACATTCTGCAGGAGGAGTCTTCAAAAAATCCATGGACTATCAATATTATTAAGAAACTGATTTCAAAAATTTTAGCACTAAAATAGTTACATTTTAATTCCATTTTTCACAAGAAATTTTAAAGTCCTTTAATATACCTTTGCACATGAATTCTAAAAAGAACTCTGCTTATAATATATTTTTGCAAAAAAAATTGCTGAATAATGTTTTCGGCCGGCGCCGCGGCTCACTAGGCTAATCCTCCGCCTAGCGGCGCCGGCACCCCGGGTTCTAGTCCCAGTCGGGGCGCCGGATTCTGTCCCGGTTGCCCCTCTTCCAGGCCAGCTCTCTGCTGTGGCCAGGGAGTGCAGTGGAGGATGGCCCAGGTGCTTGGGCCCTGCACCCCATGGGAGACCAGGAGAAGCACCTGGCTCCTGGCTCCTGCCATCGGATCAGCGCGGTGCGCCGGCCGCAGCGCGCCGGCCGCGACGGCCATTGGAGGGTGAACCAACGGCAAAGGAAGACCTTTCTCTCTGTCTCTCTCTCTCTCTCACTGTCCACTCTGCCTGTCAAAAAAATAAATAAATAAATAAAAAAAAAATAATGTTTTCATTTGTATCTTCCAACCTCCAAATCTTGTAAAACATATAGTGAGAAGAGGCCTAGGGAACATTTTTTTAACCACAAAAAAAATTGTTATTACAGGAGAATTAGCTTATAAGCTTCAGATTCTGTATTTCCCTTCCTTTTCTGTTCTTTTTTTAAAAAATTTAAATTTATTTGAGAGACAAAGAGACTGCTACCATCCACTGGTTCACACACCAAGTGCCTGAAACAGCCAGGGTTAGACCAGCGTAGAGGAGCTAGAAACTCACTCTGGGTTTCCTGTGTGAGTGCCGGGAACCCAATCAGTTGAGCTACCACCACTGCCCCCTAGGGTCTGCGTTAGCAGCAAGCCACAGTCCAGAGCCTTGTCATAAACTGGTTTCATTGTGACCTGTGGGTGTCGTAACTGCAGTTAGCAACACCTGCCCGGCTGCTTTTTTCTTAGAATAAAGGGTTTTATTCCTTCCACTCAAAAAGCAGTACACCCCTTTTCAGGAAATACTCATGCACATTTTTTCCTAGAAGGAATCAAAAGAAACTGCTGACAATAGATACTTTTAGAGGAGAGAGAGTTTTTCCTTCTGTACTGTTTAAATTTTCACTTCCTTTTACCTTTCAACCTTTGAATTTCCCCATTGTGCAAAGGCATGATTCTTGTTTTTAAAAAGTTAATAAGTACCTGCTGACTTGGAAAAATTTTAAAAGATGGGAAAATGCCCTACAGACCCACCATAAAAGAAAATCATTATTAACTTCTCCCTCTCCCCTCTTTCTTTTGGGTCTTTGTGCACGCTTCCTCTTCTCCAGGTTGCAGTCATGCAATATATACACATAGATATCTGGACTCATTTCAAACCATGCATAAAGGATAAGATGAGCCACGTCCTGGATCTTAAAGTGCACAAAAATGTCATTTTCTTCTTCTGAACAATTAACTTAGTTATTGGTGCTCTCCCTGCTGCTGGCCATGGCTTAAATTTGCCCGACAAACTAAGACGAAGTTGCTCTCGCACTAACTGCTTGCTTAGAATACTCATCCCCGTTCTCCTGCCCTTGTCCCTGCAAGTGGCTTGGGGTGGGCAGCAGGCCCCTGTGCTCTGCTGTGCGGGGGCCTCACTCCGCTGTTGTGTTGATCCACGCTTCGGTTGTGTCTTGGACGTCCCCACCCCAGGCTGCTTCTGACACCAGCTCTGGTCCTCTGTGACCATGGTGTGGGGTGCTTTCTGATGTGCATCCCAGACACACGTGCCCATCGGGCAGAGCACCTGCAAAGCTGCCCCCAGGCCTCTCTGCCCAGAGTGCCTGTCCAGTCCTCTCCAGCCGGCTAGACGCTTTTCTACAAGCTCCGCCGTGTCCAGTGGCCTCACTCACAATCCAAGTCCCAAAGGCTACTCCTCTGTGGTCCCCATAAACTGGCCTATACCAGTTTTAACCCCACCCATGCCGCAAGAGCAGAGGACACGGCTCTCCTGGGGGGCAGAACGGTCACTCCGGCCACAGCGTATTCGTCCTGACTCAGGCTTGGGCTCTCAAGATTTAAAACCAAGCCTGGGAAGCTGGCAAACTCCCTTTTCCCAAGCTTCAGACTTCAGGGCGAGTTTGGAATACAGAAGTCAGGGCTGCTGCTGGCCTCACTCGCCTGCCTGCAGCATCAGCTGGGGAGGGCCCCATTTGAAAGACAGACTTGGGAAATGGTTTGCTTTCGCAGATTATCACCCTGCTATGTTTGTCCTCTGGCTTGCTGTTTGCATTCCTGGTAGGGGTTGAGAGGGGGTGCCTAACCTGCTTCCCTTGCCCCCTCCCCTCCTCCAAGAAGGCGAGGATGTTTTGCCCAGTTCAGAACATTTCTCTCCTGATTTATTCCCCAAAGTCCTCCCAGATTGGGAGAATTCTAGAATTCTAGAAAGAGGGTTTGTTCCCCTGTGGAGAGCCTGGAGTCCCTGGGCA
The DNA here is from genome assembly GCF_964237555.1 of Oryctolagus cuniculus. Lineage (NCBI taxonomy): Eukaryota > Metazoa > Chordata > Mammalia > Lagomorpha > Leporidae > Oryctolagus > Oryctolagus cuniculus. Next base: position 20,946,728 of record NC_091447.1, read on the forward strand.
ATGGCCTCACCCCCTCCCCAGGCCTTGCCTGCCTCTGAAGCTTAACCAATCTGAACACCAGCCATGGGGGTGAGCAGCTGCCTTTGTTTACCAGGAAGGTGACTGGGGCCTGGCCTTCCTCCCCCTGGCTGCTGGCCACTCTGCAGGCCTCAGACAGCTGCCCCGGCCAAGCCCGCAGCCCTCCCCATCGGCCCCATTGTCAACATGCAAGTGCACTCCTCCTCAGTGGTAGAGAAGGAAGATAGAGAGGTACATTCTCCAGACACAGCCCTAAGCTACTGCTCTCAGAACGTGAACTGCCAGTGCTGACTACAGCCGCTCCCCTGCCCATGCACTGAGCCTCCAGAGTAAACAAGGGGGCCCCAGAGCCCAGCCACCTGTGATCAGTAGGTGGTCGTTTGTGACCAGGATAATACATGGTTCTCTCACATGAGTGCTCAGCTGGTAGCTGTGCTGTTGTCATTCCCCGTGGTTGGGAGGGGAGCTTTTTGATTTGACTTTCATTTTCAGCTTGAGAGCAGACAGTGGAAGAAAGGCAGGTGGGCTGGACACCTTGTGTTTGCTCATCTGAGTACTTACTGTCTGAGTACTTACTACCTATTTGGGTACTTATTTCTATTTGAGTATTTGTTAACTATATGAGAACTTATTGTCTATTTGGGTACTAACTGAGTACTTTCTATTTGGGTACTTATTGTCTGAGTACTTATTACCTATTTGGGTACTTGTTTGAGTACTTATCTCTTTGGGTACTTACTGTCTATTTGGGTACTTAGTACCTATTTGGGTACTTATTGTCTGAGTACTTACTGTCTATTTGGGTACTTAGTACCTATTCACTGGCATGCCAAGAAGTGCCTCCAAGTCACCTTGCAAGATGAACAGTGAGCCCTGGGCAGGAGGTGGAAGAGGGAATGTGGATTCTGGATGCCCCACTGCCGTTCTTAGCCCTGTTCCTCGTGGTCTCTACTTTGTACGCAGTCCGCTCAGAGCCATGATGGTCTCGCCCCTCAGGTTTCACGGGATCATCTCCCGGGAGCAGGCTGACGAGCTGCTTGGGGGCGTGGAGGGCGCCTACATCCTCAGAGAGAGCCAGCGGCAGCCGGGATGTTACACGTTGGCCCTGCGGTAAGTTGCGTGTTTTCCTTGTGTTGCTTATGTGTCGACCATTTTAAAGAACTGTGATAAGATATACATAATGTAAAACTTGCCGTTTTAAATTGTACAGTTCAGTGGCATTAAATGCATTCTCAAGGATGTGCAGCCCCCACCACTGTCCATTCCAGAACTTTTAATCATCTGAGCAGAAACTCCAGTCCATAGATAATCACTCCTTCCCTACTACTTATTTGTATTTATTTATTTATTTATTTATTTATTTATTTATTTATTTATTTTGACAGGCAGAGTGGACAGTGAGAGAGAGAGACAGAGAGAAAGGTCTTCCTTTTGCCATTGGTTCACCCTCCAATGGCTGCCGCGGCCAGTGCGCTGCGGCCGGCGCACCGCGCTGATCCGATGGCAGGAGCCAGGTACTTATCCTGGTCTCCCATGGGGTGCAGGGCCCAAGCACTTGGGCCATCCTCCACTGCACTCTCTGGCCACAGCAGAGAGCTGGCCTGGAAGAGGGGCAACCGGGACAGAATCCGGCGCCCCGACCGGGACTAGAACCCGGTGTGCTGGCGCTGCTAGGCGGAGGATTAGCCTAGTGAGCCGCGGCGCCGGCCCCTACTACTTATTTTTAAAATTATTGATTTATTTAATTTATTCGAAAGTCAGACAGAGATTCCCCCTTCATGGCTCCACTCCCCTGGGCCAGCCTGAGGCTTAGAGCTGGGAACTCAGTCCAGGTGGCCCACGCGGGTGGCAGGGACTCAACTGCTTGGGCCATTGCCCGCTGCTTTCAAGGATGCACCTGAGCAGGAAGCTGGACCCGGGCACTCTGACAGGGACACAGGTGTCCCAGGTGGCATCTTAGCCACTGCATGGAAAGCCTGCCCCTCCTCCCTGCTTCCAGTTTCCAAAGCACCAACCATGTATCAGGCTGTTTGCCTTCGCTTGGCCAGATGCTGTGAGCACTTATAGCCACTGGAGCTATATCTGTGAACACAAGGGACACTGGAGAATTCTCTGGAAGGTTAGTGTTCCCATAGCCGTCTCTGCCTGAAGCATAGCTACACCAGAGCACCATCTACACCCCAGACCTCAGCAGCCCTCACTGGACAAAGGTTGGGTCACCGCCCCTAGGGCAGGTGCACCTGGCAAGACCTGCCCCGCCTCATCTCTTCTCTCAGGGTTCCCCAGGGAACTCCTGGTGCCAGTCCTGGTGCTGCATGCCGGTGAGCCGGTACAGCAGGACTCCTGAGACTTTTGCCACAAAACCACAGCCAGGAGGGCCTTGCATTTACTGCACTTCCATACCTCAAACAGATGCTTCCTTTTGTCAGTTGATCCACACTGCAAGTTTGGGGGAAGGTATCCAACTTCGGAATCACATTCTCGTCCAATAGTTCATTTGTGAACTCTTTGGAATTGGGACTGATTTTAGTAGGAACGCTCGCCAGGTCAGCCCACCGAGGCGTGCATATCCAAAGCACCATCTCAGGACCATGACCTTGAAAGGAAACTCTGCAAGTTGCAATTGAGATATGTCTTGAACATATCTTAAGTGATTATGAGGAAGTCCTTCAAAAGCTGTCAAGTGCTCTTGGAATGCAAAGTATTCTGTCTTCCCAGCACTTCAGCTGCAGGAGCCAGTCGTCCCAGGTGGGAGATGCACAAGGGCCATGAGATGAAGGGCCGGGGCCCCAAGGGGAGAGCCAGTGATCAGAGGAGGAGACGTTGTAGGTGACAGTGCCGGGATGCTGGCAGGCAGCTTGGCACACCTGCTGCTGCACGAGGATGGGAAGTGTGGCTGTTGTCCATGTTCCCCGTGGGGGTCGAGACTGTGATAATAAGGGGACCTCAGGGGTGCTCGTGGTAACTGCAGATACAGGAACATGGTCAGAGAGCAGTGGGTATTCCCAGAAAGGAATTCTATGAGTAAGATATTTTTTAAAGATTTATTTATTTATTTGAAAGGCAGAAATACAGGAGAGAGAGAGAGAGAGAGAGAGAGAGAGAGATATCTTCCATCTGCTGGTTCACTCCCCAGATGGCTGCAATGGCCTGGGCTGGGCCAGGCTGAAGCCAGGAGCCAGGAACTTCTTCTGGGTCTCCCATGTATACGGTTACAGGGGCCCAAGTACTTGGACCATCTTTCCCTGTTTTTCCCAGGTGCATTAGCAGGGAGCTGGATGGGAATTGGTGCAGCCAGGATTCAAATCGGCACACATATGAGATGCTGGTGCTGGAGGCAGAGGCTTAACCTTGTATGCCACAGCACAGGCCCCTAAATTAGATATTTGGGAATCAGGAAGTTCCCCCCTGGCTTTATAAATCAGAATGCTGATGACCCAGTGGCCTTAGTGATTTCTAGAATCAAATGGCCCCTGTGACTGTGTGGGTTAATCCCCACCTCTGCCGCACTCCAGGCGTTCAGCCTTAAGCAGGTTTTCCATGTCTTCCAGCCTTGGTTGCATCTACTGTGAAATGGGTATAATAATTGTTCCTGTGTCAGAGGGTATTGGTGATGGTTGACTAGGGGGAGGATCGTGACATTGCTGAACCTGGCGCTCACAGGCCGCCAGCTGCTGCTGTTTGTGTGCATCGCCTGTTCTAACCCTGTCGCCATCTCACACTCCCTGGCCGGCAGGTTTGGAAACCAGACCCTAAACTACCGGCTCTTCCATGACGGCAAACACTTCGTGGGCGAGAAGAGGTTTGAATCCATTCACGATCTGGTGACAGATGGTTTGATAACGCTGTACATAGAAACAAAAGCTGCTGAGTACATTTCAAAGATGACAACGAACCCCATCTACGAGCACATTGGCTACGCCACTCTGCTCCGAGAAAAAGTCTCCAGGAGGCTGAGCAGGTCCAAAAACGAGTCCAGGAAAACGAGCGTCACGAGCGAAGAGCACCCGGGCGTGGAGAAGGTGAGCGGGGCGGGCTGGGAAGGCCCTGGGTGAGCCCGCGGGCATGGATGGTGGACGAGGTTTGCCTCTGTGTCCGGGGAGACCTGCCCCCACAGAGCACCCCAGAACCAAAAGGGATCTTAGGAGTCTTCCAGTCCCCCTCCCCGTTTCACAGGTGAGGAAGCCGAGGCTCAGAAAGTGTCCCCTGAGTTGCTCAAACCTGTGCCGGGAGAGCCTGAAGCAATCATTCGCAAGTTTATTTGGAGTTAGAAAAAGCACCCCCTCCATGTATTAGGGTGAACCATTCATTATGGGAAACGTGTTTGTGATTGTCCGTGGAGGCTTCTACCCAGGCGGGGCACCTGTGTCGGCTTCCCCTGGGGGTCGCGTGGCTGTCCGTGCTGCACAGGGTGGCCTGGCTGGAAGACCATTCTTTGTAGCTTGAAAGTTTAGCTGGCAGGTGCGGCGATCGTGATTCTTGTGGGAACACCGGCCTCGCCGGCGTGTGTGGTGTGCGGGCAGGGCGGGTGCAAGCGGCCCATGGCGGGGGAGTTCTGCTGTCCCTCCCCTTCTCCAGTGCGTAGCTGTTTATTTCCAAGGCACCGCCACAATTTGCGAGCAGATTTTTTTCTTTCAGATGTGCCCCTTTTGGGCCCATCTGCTTTGCCTGGTGGTATATGTTTCCCACTGAAAGAGAGTAACAGCCAGCCACGCCATCAGCTCCCACCCAGGCTGCTGTGCCTGGCTTCCCAGGTGAGCTCCCACCGGGACAGAGCGAGTGGACAGGGACTGCAAGTGCAACCCCTTCTGGTGGTGGCTAGTTCTTCAATGAACCCAGTGGGCCACCTGCTGTCCAGTGTTGGTGGAAAGCAAAGGCATCAGGTTGACTGGTCTGACCTTGGCCTTGGCCTTGGCGGTTTGCAGAAAGCCCTGACACTGGGAGGAGGGTGGGGGCGGTGGCAACCTGGTCCTGTTGGCAGGAGAGAAGATGATCTTAATTGATTTGCTAACCTAGTGCCCCAGCCTAGGAGAGCCCACCCCAGAATCACATCCGTTGAGCAGCTGGCCCATGAAAAAATCATTTGCCGTTTTCTTTTTATAAGCCCAGCGTCTCCATAGCACCTGTTTATTCTTTTGCAAACAAGTGATTTGGGAGATCGTGGGGTTTCTGATGGTTTACAGTTTCAGCAAAAGAGAGCCAGGTCTCGGGTCCCAGCTTCCAGGGTTTGTGCCAGGCCAGACGAGAGCTGTGCCTGAGTCTGTTTGCAGAATCTGCTCAAAAGTAATTTAGAATAGAAAATCTGGAAGCTGACCTTCCTGGCTGTGACACATCACAAGATGAACTGTGAAATAAATCTGCGGCGCAGTGTTTATATTTCCGAATCAGAGGACAGTGCCACCCAAGAGGAAATCTGTTAACAAGGTGCAGGCCGCAGGGGGTGGGGGAGGAGGCGGGCAGAGGTGGAGCCCCTGTGTGTCAGGTTGAGCGTTCACGTCTTGGGGTGGGAACTGATGCTCCCAGAAGCGGATATGTCTGGATGTGTTCCCAACAGGAAGCTTGTGCAACAGTATGCCTGTCTTTTCCTATGGATATTTTTATGCTTGTTAAAAATAAATTGGGGAGGGGGCAGATCTGTAGCCTAGTGGTTAAGACACCACATCCCACATCAGAGTGCCTGGGTCTGATACCCAGCTCCAGCCCCTTCCGCTCAGCTTTGTAATTCTGACCCTGGGAGGTGGTGGTAGTTGTGGCTCAAGTAATTAGGCCCCTGCCTCCCACGTGGGAGAGCTGGATTGTGTTCCCAGCTTCTGTCTCGGCCCAGCTGTCTGGATTTCTCAGGCCAGTCCACAATACCTAAACATTGTTCAGTCATTAGCTTTACTGATGATTTTAAATGAACCCAAAGAGACTGCGTTAGCTGTGCATCCAAGAATATTAGCAGTGTTAACTGGCAAAAGAAATTGCCTCCTTAGATCTGTTGTAGGCATTTGAGGGGTGAACCACTGGGTGGGAGCTCTCCCTGCATCTAACTAATAAACGAAAAAATATTTTTGAAAGGGATGAGAAATATATTTTGGAGGAAATTAACAACCAGATTAATCATCACTTTGAATGAGCAACCCCACCACCAGCTTCTACGTTTGGGGGAAGATAAATAGAGGAAATATTGCAGGAAGCAGCCCAGCCGTGGTGTGTTGGGGGGGGGGGGGGCGTGATGAACAGCTGTCGGTGGTGTGGGCCTCTCCAATGCTAACTGTGTGGTGCGTGGGCTCCCCCAGGGAGGCTCGGCACAGGGTCTGGGACCCTTGCTAGAGGCTGCTGTTGTGTCCCCAGGCTTGTTAAGTCACTTGGTACAGATCCATCCGTTTCCCTCTGACCAGCATTGACACGGGGAATTATTAAAAGTCTCCATCTTGCCAGAGATGTGACTTCCCCTTAGGGCAGGTCAGTGCCTGTTGCCATGGTGGCTGCGACCTGCAGGACTTGGCGGAGACTTGAAGGCGCGGACTGAGACAAGCGCTGAGCTGCCTACCTGGGCAGCAGTGCCGGGCGAAGGTGGAATGAGCGCAGAGGGTGGGTTTCCTCGTGTCTCTCAGACCCCGACCTCCCAGCTCGTGGGTTCCCAGGACCTAAACCTCGCTCAGCCATTTATTCTGTTATTTCCAAATGAATCCACAGAGGCCAGGTTAGCTGTGGGTCCAAGAATATTCACAGCGTTAATTGGCTGAAAACACTACCTCCCCCATCGGACTTGCGTGGTTCCCAGATTTATCTCCTGTCGAGGTTGTTGGCAGTGAACTTGATTTTAATAACCGTAGCCGAGGTGGGGAGACAGGGAGGAGAACATCAGGTTGTGGTGGTTGAGCCCGTTGCAATTTGTTCCTTGATTGTTTATTTGATTGGTTTCATATTATGGTATAGAATGGCCACCATTTGGTGCAGTTAGTTAAAATGATCGCGTCTGGTGCAATATCTTTTATGGAATGCATTTTAGAATTTATTCCTTCGGCTGATCCTCCACTGACCTTCGGAGCCGGCCCTGGGAGTTGACGACAGGATTTAGCATCGTTTCCAGCATTTACGGTTCACAAACAGATTGCCCATTTCCTGTTTTATCCTCGGAGCAGTTTCACCAAGTCCACAGGGCAGGAATCACATGTCCATTTCATTGGCCAGTTCTCGGTGGCAGGGTGAGGAGTCAGACCCAGGCTTCCGAGTGCCAAATGCAGAGCCTCGAAGTGTCCCGAGCAGCTGGTGCTCATGCGTCCCCACTGTCCTTCCTACTTTGAGTGAGCGTCCTTGGTTTGGGCCACCACAACCAACACTAGCCGTCACACGGTCATATGTGATCTGTTTTTGAAAATACGCGGCACAGCGGTGACTAGCTGTAACGATTAAACTTCCTTACACACATACCCTACAGAATCAAATACAGCATCAACACTGTTTCCAAAAGCACCTTTTTTGGAAGTAGACACTATTTGCTATGTTAAATTGCATGCATATTTTGGCTGGCGCCACGGCTCACTAAGCTAATCCTCTGCCTTGTGGCGCCGGCACACCGGGTTCTAGTCCCGATCGGGGCGCTGGATTCTGTCCCGGTTGCCCCTCTTCCAGGCCAGCTCTCTGCTGTGGCCAGGGAGTGCAGTGGAGGATGGCCCAAGTGCTTGGGCCCTGCACCCCATGGGAGACCAGGAGAAACACCCGGCTCCTGCCATCGGATCAGCACAGTGCGCCGGCCGCAGCGCGCTGGCCTCAGCGGCCATTGGAGGGTGAACCAACAGCAAAAGACCTTTCTCTCTGTCTCTCTCTCTCACTGTCCACTCTGCCTGTCAAAAAAAAAAAAAATTGCATGCATATTTTACTAGAGAAAACTCACCTGTACCTTAGGTAGAATAAAAGCACATTAAAGAATATGCTGGTTGGTAACCCTGGATCCAAAATGCTTGGGACCAGACACATTTCTGATTCCAAATTTTTTTTTTTTTTTTTTTTTTTTTGGATTCTGGAATCTGTGTGCAGACTTTACTGCTTGAAGATCCCAAATACGAAAATCTAAAGCCTAAAATGCTCCAAATTCCAAAAGGTTTTGAGCGTCCTGTCCGTGCTCAGGAAGTTTCAGATGGGAGCATTGTAGCTTTTGGCTTTTCCTGTTAGGGACCTGAACCTGTATCTTAGCAGGTCATTTGTCTTGCAGAAGGATCGGAAACGTCCGAGATGTCTGTCTATGCAAGATGCCTCAGTGAGTTATGTACATCCGTATAGAGGAACAGCACACAGCCCTGGGAAAGCAGTGGGAAACCTGTAGGGGCTGGTATGCAAAGATCCCCCAAGGTCAATACATGAAGAAGCTCCTTGCAATACAGTGTGCCCGGCACGAGGTGCTTCAGGCATTTCATGGGGAAGTGCCTTGAGTAGATGAGTTTTTTGATGCAGAGAACTTTGAAATAATTTTTTCATGGCGTGCACGTCCATGAAGTTTTTGAAAGACCCTTTGTATGTATCATTTGTGTAAATTAGGAGGGGAAGAGATTTTACATCTGTTTTTCTTTTTTTCTTGTGAAATTGTAGACGATCCCTGGGAGGACACAGGAGCTGGCCCCATGGGTGTCGTGCAGGGAGGGGAAGTTGGGGAAAGTGTGGGAAGCAGATCGTGCCCCCTCCTGTTCACCGAGCTCTCAATTGGGAACCCTGGTGAATGTAGGATCCTGTTCACAAATCCAGTACGAAGAGAATGGTTCTGTCTTAAGTTCACCCGTGGGCACTGATTGTGTGAATGTGGACTCGGGTAAGATGCGGTGTAGCCTCAGTGTGGTGCATAACAGCTGCAGCACCCGGGGCACAGGCTGTTTCTCCCCATCCTCGCTCGCTCGCGGGCCCCCTACCCTCTGTTGATAGCCCCCCTCTTCCTGTCATTCCCCCAGGACCATTCTCAAAGCATCTGTGTCCCAGCTGGAGGCTGGGAGAGGGTCATCCAAGCACAGGGAAGGAATCGGAAGATCAAGTGCCGCGCCTGTCCCTGGAACGGGTCGCTGTCGCTGTGGCCCTACTGTTGCCTGGCCCCCCCATCTGCAGACATCCTGTGCTACCTGGGACCCTGCAGGGCCGTCTCCTGTGCCTATGCCCCACCTCCCTTCTTTCTCTGGCGGCTGCTGCGGGCCGGCCCCAGCTTTCTCTTGCTCTCCTGTGGCGTCCTCTCTCTCATTGCGACTCCCAGGGTCGCCTCGCTGGCAGATGAGCAGATCCGGAGCGGTGGTCTCTCCCTTCACACCGCCCACCCTTCTGTTCTCTCCAGGGCGATTATTTTCTTCCCTTCCTTGCATCCCAGTGATCCTTCCACTTTCCACCCTGCGACCCTGCTGGACTGTCCAGATACCTGAGCCTGGGACTGACAGCACACTTTCCTGCCTTGCGCTTGGACAAAGGCTGTGGCCAGCCAAGAAAAGAAACAGAAGCCTCGGTAGCAGGAGCCCTGAGTGGGTCTCCCTGTGCCCCCTCATGGCCGTGGCCATGGGCTAGGGTGTTGCTTTCATCCGGGCAGAGCTCTGCTCTGCTTTGTCTGCAGAGCCCAGTTCCAGTTCCTCTGAGTGACGTTTGCAGCCTCTTTGAGCCTGGGCCCCTGGAAAAGCAGAGCCTGGTACACGGGCTTGGCACAGCACAGAGGGCTCATTAGGAAAGGCGTCCAGGGGCCACGAGGGGAAGGCCAGGGTCAGAGGAGGTTTGTGTGGGCCGGAAAGCAAGGGTGTGGGCCTGGCCACACCATGTGCTGGAAGCCGGAAGCACTTAGCAATCACAGGCAGACTTCAGCCATCAGGGGCAGGAGACAAGGACAGGCCCCTTCCCTTCCTCAGCCACGATTCTGCACGGCGCCTTGGGGACCACCGCCACCATGTCCATTCACAGGTCCCTGGAGACAGGGAACCCCGGGCTAGGGGAGAGGGGAGCGGGAAGGGAAGCTCTTGGACTTTTGGGGAGCACTTCCTGTTAATGAAGGACATCTGTCCTACCTCCTCTCCTGCCTCTTGCTTTTTTGGGGACTCTCTTTGTTCCTACTTTGTGGTGTTCCATCTGCCTCCACATAGCCAGAAAGAGGCCTCCATGGGTAGCTGTGGCTGTCTGGGCTGGCTCAGGGGGCTGCTGTTCTCCCTCCTCCCCAGAGTAGTGGCTAAAATGGAGATGATGCAGAACAGTTAGCTGGAGCAGGGTTAAGGGGAAGTCAGTGTCCCCTCTAGGAGCCAGCTGGCAGGGTGTCGGTGACAAAGCTCACAGGACTCAGCCTCTCCCCCTGGACCATGGTCTGCAGTCTGCTGGGGTCCTAAAGACAGGCCGGACCCCCAGCCCCAGAGCTCAGGTGTGACTTCGTGGGGGAAGGTCTGGGCACCTGGAGTGAGAAGTGCCAGGTGGCTAGGACACGTAGGTGAAGTTAAGAGCCCCAGCTATGGAAGAAAAACTCCAGATGCTGTCTTTCTGTCCCAGTGGGGTGAGTTTTCTATTTTTAACCACCTCTCACCCTCTATGGTCCTGCGGCTAGGACTTTACAGGGACAAACGGCAAAGTCCTGACATCTGCAGTCTGTCCCTATCTGAAAGCCGTCTCGCAGAGGCACCAGCTCTGCTGTTTTTCTGTGTTGTGCAACACTGCCATCTGGTGGCTTCCAGGAGAGTTACATGCCAAACCTAACAGGTGTCGGAGTAATGAGCAAGAACAAATCTTAGGCAATGAACCCCTTACGGTTGTCCCAGGGGCCTTGGGTTTTATAGTTCGGATCCGGCGGTGCAGTGGCTGGGGGCGGGTCTTTGCTGCATGTAAGCTCCTCTGCTGAGTGTGTGGGCTGCTCTGCCATCCTGGGACCTTAAATATAAGAAAGGTCCTAGGAATCAGACTCACGGGGATTCTTGTGCAGCGGTGCTTACACATCTGGGCCTCAGGACCCCTTTAAATTTTTCAAGGACCCCCAAGAGCTTTCATTCGTGTGGGGTCTCCCTACTGATAGCTACTATCTTAATAAAGTGAGAAAAATCTAAATATTTATTAATTCTCTTAATCATAATAGTAATAAGCCCAGTTATGTGTTGGTGTAAATAACATATTTCTATGGAAATAACCTCATTTTCCAAACTGAAAAAAAAGCGGTGACACTGTTGGCATTGTTTCTGTGTTTTTGCAAATCTCTTCCGTGTCTGGCTGGATGAAGACAGCTGGGTGCTCACGTCTGCTCTTGTGCTCAACCTGTGATGACGGATGGCTTTGTCTGAGGCACAGGAAGCAGCGCCGGCCTCACACAGATACGTGACTGTGGAAAAGGATGCTTGGATAGGCTTTTCAGGTGACCGAGGGGTTTTAAGAATACACTGGTCTGTAACTTAACAAGCGATGGTTTCTTTAAGGTTAGTTGCAATGTCAGTCATGGAAAAAGCCATTAATAAAATTAGTTCTGGCATCACTGGCTCTGCAAAGCTCTCACGCTGCCCCCCAGCCCTGGTAGACCACGTTCTGGGCACTGCTGCTATCTCAGACATTGAGGGATGCAAAGGGTGCCAGTGGGACGTGTGCAGGTGCACCTCCGCAGGGTGGCATTTGGACTGGGGCAGGTACAGACACTGCCGCCTGGGACCTTTGTCCCAGCCACAGAGCCAGGCAGGGAACAAGCCGTGAAGAGTCTTCTGGGGGCTGGCGCTGTGGCGCAGTGGGCTAAGCCCCGGCTACCAGCCCCAGCATCCCACATCAGAGCACCAGTTCCTGTCCTGATGCTCTGCTTCTGATCCAGCTCCCTGCTAATGTACCTGGGAAAACAGTGCCAGATGGGCCCCTCCCACCCATGTGGGAGACCCGGCTTCCTGGCTCCTGGCTTTGGCTTGGCCCCGCCCTGGCCATTTGAGCAATGGACGCTAGATGGAAGATCTCTTTCTGTCTCTGCCTTTCAAATGAAGCAGAAAATCTTTACTGTTATTCGGGGTGCGGCTCACTCAGTTTGCCTGAATCCTGGCTCTCAGCTGGTGTGAGCGACCCAACTGGCCTGGGGCCTCTGTAATTTGGAGACGGGTTTCCAGGTGATTCTGAGATGCTCAGTTGTGTCTCAGTGCCGCTGCAGCATGGGTTCCAGAAACCTCGCCTGCCGATCCCTAGCGCTGCGGACACTGGGGTCCCCTGTAGGTGGTGGCCCAGGATCTGCACAGGAACTCGTGTGCTCCCGGTCTTCCCCAGATAACTTCTACTCCCGGTGTAGTTATGTGTGTTCTGCATGGTTCAGGGATGATGACCGGTGACCAGAGCCTGTGCGTGTTCAGTGCAGGTGCAATTAGCCTTCCTCTTTCAAACAGTTTCCATCCTCAGTGGGTTAAATGCACATATCCGGGACTTGTGGATCCACAGAGCCAACCGCAGTCCCCGTGAGGAGCTGCCCCCGATCCCACCCTCCCCTGTACAGGGGAGAAACCCGGGCGCACGGCTCACCGTGGGATGAGACCCAGTTTAGAGAATCCTTCTCCTTCCCTTCTCTGGCCTGGGACAGGTGTGTCCTTGTCCCCACTGCTGCAGGGCCTGCCTGCCACTATCATTGTGCCAGCTAGTCAGACCCCTGGGGCCCCCAGCTCCATCCCAACCATGAGTAGCTGTCATTGCCTGCCACCCAGAGGCCCTTGCAGTTTTGGTCTCTGAGCTTCTGGTGGAGCTACAGGGCCCCCTGACCCCAGAGGGGGATTTGCGGTCCAAGGCTGATCCGCAGGACCCTATTCCCTTGACCGTGCTGAACCCAATCAGCTTCTGCCATGACGTCTGGGGAGGGGGAGCGCTCCCCCTGGGTCTGCGTGGCTGGAGGCAGCAGGAAATAGAGTCTGGGCTGCTGAACCTGACCCTGGAGCCCTGGGAGCCAGCACTGTGTGTGCGGCACCTCAGCCAAGCCTGCGGCAGAGCGGCTGCAGCCCAGGGTTCCCTTGGTGTTCCTGGAGTTCTTCCTGGTTTGCTCTGAGCTGGGGGAGGGAGGCCTCCCTGTCTTCATGCCGGGAGCCCGGGTGCCCGGGTGCCCACCGCGCCAGCTGACCACTGGCCCCTCCTGTCTGGCACTCCCTGCTCCCTTGCTTGCCACCACTGTTGAGAAAGCACAGGTGTTCACGTTCAGGTGCATTAGCCTTCTTTAAGACAACAGGAAATCAGAGATGGAGACACTTGATGCTTACTGAAATGAGCAGGGACGCGGTGCCCAGCTTACGAGGCAGACTGGGGAAGTAAACCCCAAACCACTTTGAGATGCACCCCATGTCCTGTGGCTCCAGGCTCTAAAGTAGGGGGCCCCTTCACGAAGTTTATGGAAATGCAGGTCGTGAGAAAAGCATGTGTGCGTTTCACGGTGTTTGCCACCAGGATAAACTCACCTTTTAATTTCATGTTCCATGAACCTTTTGAAGTTCTCCTGTGTTTTTGTAGCCCTCTTACTAATGTGTTAAAGGTTTATTTGTTCACTTGAAAGGGTTACAGAGAGTGGGGAGAGTCAGAGATCCATCCACTGGTTCACTCCACAGATGGCCACAACAGCCCGGGCTGGGCAAGGCTGAAGCCAGGAGCCAGGAGCTGCTTCTGGGTCTCCCACATGGGTGCAGGGACCCAAGCACCCGGCTCATCTTATGCTGCTATCTCAGCCATTAGCAGGCATCTGGGTGGGGAGTGGAACAGCCAGGACTCAAACTGCTACGCCACAGCACCAGCCCCACAGACCTCTTAATAACTGAATGCACTTGGCCGGTGCCGTGGCTCACTTGGCTAATCCTCCGCCTGTGGTGCCAGCACTCCAGGTTCTAGTCCCGGTTGGGGCACCGGATTCTGTCCCGGCTGCTCCTCTTCCAGTCCAGCTCTCTGCTGTGGCCCGGGAAGGCAGTGGAGGATGGCCCAAGTGCTTGGGCCCTGCACCCTCATGGGAGACCAGGAGGAAGCACCTGGCTCCTGGCTTTGGATTGGAGCAGCGTGCTAGCCATAGCAGCCATTTGGGGAGTGAACCAACAGAAGGAAGACCTTTCCCTCTGTCTCTCTTTCTCTCTCACTGACTCTGCTTGTCAAAGAAAAAAAATTGAATTCACTTAAATAAAATTAAGGCACTATGCCAAAGAATGTTAATAAACTCTAATAAAGTAGATTCTTATCAACTTGTGACATTTCCTTGACATCTCTTCTAAAATATGTAGTTGGGGGGGGGGGGTGTCTGGCACAGCAGTTAAGCCACTGCCTGGGGTTCACTCACCCCATATCAGGGTCTTGGGTTCAAGTCCTGGCCCCACTCCCATTGCAGCATCTGCTAATGCACACCCTGGGAGGCAGCAGGTGATGGATCGAGTGGTTGGATCCCTGCCACCTGCATGGGAGACCTGACTGCATTTCAGGCTTCTACTTCAGCATGGTCCAGCCCTGGCTGTTGTGGACCTCTGGGGAGAGTAAACCAGCATATAGAAGATCTGTCTGTCCATCTGTCTGTCTCTTTGCTTTTCAAATAAGTTAAATAAATAGCAACTTGAGAAATGGATAGAAGCATGGCCCCCTCTGCTTTGGATGTGGCCAGAGAGCGCTCTCTAGGGGACAGGGGCACACCCCACCCCTCCCAAGGGCACCAGGAAAACAGATGACCCAAGCTGGAAGCCTGCAGACCCTGACTGAGGAGAGAAAGGTTGCGGTTCCACGTGTAGTCTGAGAAGGCAAAGCTCAGCCTAGCGGCGTGTACGAGGTCCTCTCCCAGGCCGACAGTGGGAAGAGAAGGATTTTGTTTCCTGAATAATTTCCATTGACATTAATGGAAACGAGGCTGTCAAGACTGCGTCGTAGGTGATTTGTCTTCTTGGCCTGTGGAACAGGTTGTGGCGCTGACATGACTCATTTCTCAATAACGAGATGTCTGGCTGTTTTACAATCATGGTTTATAAATACCCCCATTGGTTTTGTCTCTCCCTGCACATAATCACTTTGAAGTTTCTAACAAGTTAATATTTCACTTTGTTCCTAGTCGCTGTTTATGAACCTAATGAAGTCCGCCCAGTGGAAGAATACGTTAAAGTTATGCATGCAGCTTTCGTTGACCTCGTGTGATTTGATGCTTTAAAAGTGTATTTCAGGAGTCAGGTTTTGTCAATGGCAACAGACACTTCTTAAATGCTCAAGTCTAGAAGCAGAAGTAAGACCCAGCGTCCGGGCTGTGCACATCCCAGCTCACCTTGAACACAATAAAGACAGTTACGTTTAGCCACGGTGCATGGAAATTCCATGCAAAACAATGCCTGATACGAGAAGTTTCTGATACATTTATCCTGAATGACGTGAGGATGAGGATTTCAGGGTTTAGGATAGAAACCCCCCAAAAGGACTTTATATTTGCCAAACATACCATTATTTTATGGCATTATAAATTACTTTATTTCCTTTGGCCTCATAACAACCTTCAAGTTCAGATTTCTTCATCGTTGCCAGTAGAGGGGGAAAAAGAAAAACAAGAAACCAGGACCAGCATTATGGCACAGCATGCTAGCCACTGCCTGTGACACTGGTGTCTCATAGGAGCGCAGGTTTGAATCCTGGCTGCTCTACTTCCCATCCAGCTCCCTGTGAATGCACCTGGAAAAGCAGTGGAGGATGGCCTAAGTGCTTGGCCCCTGCCACCCATGTAGGAGATCCAGATAATATTCCTGGCTTCTGGCTCTGGCCTGGCCCAGCCCTGACCATCACTGCCACTTGGGGAGTACATTGGCACATGAAATTCTCTCTCTCTCTCTCTCTCTCACTCACACACACTCACACTCTGTCTGCCTTTCAAACAAATAAAATGAATCTTTTTTAAAAAGCAAGAATCCTGAGGACTGGGGAGTCTGGGTGACCTCCATGGGGTTGGGTATCGGCACCAGGACCGGGAACCACAGCGTGGTTCATCTGCCTTGGGGTCAGCCGTCTGTTCCCCAGTCCCACCCAGATGGAGTTAGCACATTGGCTTTGCTCCTCATTTTCAGGCTGCTAAGCGATGCATCCTTGTGGGAGTTATTCCCCTCTGTGGCATGATTCTCCTCACCTTCCCCTCCTGACACGTTTGCTGTTCTGGAAAAATGCATATGGCCAAGAGAATTCCTTTAGAAGAGAAGGGTTCATTACCAACAGACGAGTCTACCTCTGCAGTTTCTAGGATCAAATCCCCAGGTGCATGTTTAGCCTTGAGCTGTATGAATTTTAAGCAGATTCTGAATACTGTAAAGTTCTGTCCACTTTCAGCAAGTTTCACAGCGCCGAGTGGGAAACGCGGGTCATCATCCACAGTGTGCACCTCGCTTCTTCCGATGGAGAAGGAGTAAAATGGGAGCAGAGGACCTTGGAGCCGCTGTGCTCTTCTCGGGCACATCAAGTGATCTGCCTGCGGGCTTTAGGTCATAGGAGCTTTCTCCCTCCAGGCAGGGAAATGTAAAAGCCAACTGGGTCACACAAGGAGAGGAAGCACAGGCACGTCGTGCAGTGTCCAGCCCGTGCCATCTGCTGCACTGGGTGGCTTTAAGCTGGTTGTCCCCCTCTGTGCTCCCCATAGCTCTGGTTGGGGGAGGAGAAACCAAGGTGGCTGAAGTCGCTTGGTCATGACCACCTAGCTGGCAGGTGCACCCAATCCCAATACCATGGTTGTCTTCTCCTGGAAGGCTCTTCAAGAGCTCCTGGCTACTTGAGAGTGACCGCTCAGTGTGGCATGCGAGGCCTCTTGGGACCTCATCCCCATTACCCTGCAGGCAGCTGCACTCAATTCTTCACCCTCACCCATGTCCTCTCCCAGCTTTGTCCAAGAGGCCAGCGTATCTGGGCAATGAGGGCTTTCTGAGCCCCATCGTTGATGCTCTCCTATGGACAGTCACATTCCCTGATTGTCTAGCTACTGAAGTCAGAAGCCCTACTGTCACTTTCAGTCTCAAAACACCATCTTGTTTTTTAAATTATTTTTTTTCACTTATTTGAAAAGCTGATGAGGGCGGGGAGAGAAGAGAATAAGAGGGGAGGGGAGGAAAGATTCTATCCACTGGTTCACACTCTCCTCACCCCCACCAAATGACCACAACAACTGGAGCTAGGCTGAGGTCAAAGTCAGAAGCTAGAACTCAATCTAGGTCTTATACAAGGATGGCAGGGACTCAAGTAGTTGAGCCATCACCTGCTGCCTCCCAGGGTGTGCATTAGCAGGAGGCTGGATCAGAACTGGAGCAGGGCTTCGAACTCAGGCACTCTGATATGGGATGCAGGTATGCTGAACGGGTGTTAACCACCAACGCTTGTTCCCGTAGTCTTGTTTTACCAAATAGAATTCCTGGTCCTGAATAATACTAGAGAATCTGACCTTGACTTAAGTCTCTGTTCCTAGTGAGGGTGCCTGTGGCCCGGCGAGGGTTGTGGTCAGCTTCTGCCTTCTCCTTTCGCTCTGTTTCCCAGCTCACCACCCCTAGGGTAGGGTGCAGAGGGAGGGAGGGGTCTTAGGTGGTAAACACCGCTCTGAGAAGGGTTTGGGGCATTGTAGGTGCATTTGTGGGATCTGAGGAGGTTAATCCACTGGCCCCCTCTGACTGCAGTTCTTGGAATGGGAGTAATACAGAGGCATGACTTACCTTCTGGACCAGCTGGTGAGCGGGAGAATGCACGGGTTGGGAAGTGTTTGCAGGTTTTCCAGACATGGCAGTCATGGGACTGTCAGCTCCTGTGGCAGTCTGGGAGAGGGTTCCTAAGGGTCCCTTAGCAATGCCTGGCCTCCTCCTGTGGCCGTGCCCTCAGCCATGTGTGTTTCCAGCTGTCCCCTTCACCAAGAACTCTCTGCAAAGTCCCTTCTGTGTGACCCGCTTCTGGGCCGGTCCCTTCTCCAGGTGCAGCCTCTCCCCACACCCTGAGAGAAGGCTCAGTCTGCTGCGCCCTCAGAAGCACCCCTCCATTTCTGCAGGAGTTGGGGTGGGGGAGGTTGCAACCCACAGTGGCACTGGGCAAAGAAATCTCGCGAACACTTTCCCAGTAGTCAGCCTCCCCATCCCCTTCAGCTGGCGTGAGTCTGGGGGCTCCGAGCTGAGAGCTGATTTCCCCTGGTTCCTGGGACTGCCTGCAGATGCTGTGCCTCATTGAGCAGTTTCTTATCCAGCCCCAAATGGAAGCACCCAGGGCAAACATTCTGACCCAGAGGCCTGATTGCTGTCTACTGCTAAACTCTGATGTCTTGAAAGGCCACTGGAGTTCTGTAGGGTCCTGGGGCTTCCTCAAGGAGTGGTCCCAGGGTCATTAAGCCTCAGTCCAGTATCTCAAGTTGTTCTCTCCTGTCTTGACTATGGACCCTAACTGCCACTGCTCTCTCCACATAAATTCACCATCTCTGGTTTCCTGATCAGGGCGATCCAGAACAAGATGAAAGTTCTCAAAGCCACGGGCAAGATTCTGGCTCAGAAATGTACATTTTAGTCGCCCAGCGAGTAGCAGGAGGTCTCCTGGAGACACTGTCTTCCCCTTGTGCTCTGTATGGGTGAGATTGAGCGCTCCCCTCCAGAGAATCGAGACGACATTCAGACGTCACGTCTTACCCCAAACGCAGAGGTCAGCAAGAATCTCCCTAAGATCCCCACTCTATGAACACAGGTTGATGGACTCATTGGGTCCTCTAACTGGGAAGCCCACCTGAAGAACAGTGGGGCCGTCGGTGTGGATGTGGGAATCTGGGTGCTCATGCCGGCAGGGACCGGCCTTAGGAGTGAGCCCCCACGGAAATGCCATCAGCTGTGCCCGCGAGCCAACCAGACCACAGCTGAGTATTTTTAAACTGAAGAGCAGAAAATAACAAGCATGAAATTATTTTATGATAATTCTTGGAATATTTCGGATGAGGCATGTGTCACGGGTAATCCTGGTATATCTCTTGTTGCTTTGTTCATCCTTAGGGTATTAGCAGCGGCTCTCCTTGGCCTTTGGGGGTGTGATTATATATATATTTTTTGGACTATAATTTGGCGGCTACAGCCAGAAGGAGGACAAGGTTTGTGTGGCGTCCAGGCTGACCTTGGGAGGCTGTAGCTCGGACATCCCTCTGGTGGCTGACAGCTCTGTAACTGGGGGGAGGGGAAGGGATATAAAAAGATTTTCCAGATAATGGAAAGAGCTCTTGCACACAAAAAGGTGTTCCATCACAGGAACGGACTCTGACTGGCAGGAGTGTTTTATTTGGGACTATTTCTTTTGTGCAGTGTTTAAGTTAGCAAATACTTACTGTGCATTATCATGCAGCCGCACCCTGTAGGGAGTGAATGTGTTTTTAAGTACATTTTAGCAAAAAGTGATGTGTGCACAAAGAGATGAAACTCAGGTTGCCTTAGGCTGTGTCTTAAGAAGGTCTGGATACCCAGGAAGGGCTTTGGGGGTATCAGGGCAAGTTTTGTGTTTGAAATGAGATTGGAAAGATGTGCAGAATTGGGAAAGACTGCTGAAGGGAGCAGGCAGCGCTGAGAGTCCTGGAGAAGGAGGTACCAGGACATGTCTTGCTTTGACCCTGAATCATCATCTGTATCAGGGCAAGTGCTGAAGGTATACAGAATTTTTTAGGGTGGAATGAGACCTGGCCCATGGGAGTAAGCCGGAGTGTCCCGGACAAGCCTCGGTGTGGGGCTTCCCGATCCCAGAGGGAACTTTGAGTTTTCAGTAAACCATAGCAATGCAAAGAGGAGACCAGGGGAGCGTGTCCGCCGACGGTCCCTCACTGAGAACCTTCTCTCTTGCCCACATTTTCTCTTCTTTTATTTTTATTTTTGTTTTTAAAAGGTCTATTTGTGGGACCAGCACTGTGGCATAGCAGGTAAAGCCACCGCCTGCAGTGCTGGCATCCCATACGGGCACCAGTTTGAGTCCCAGCTGCTCCACATCCAATCCAGCTCTCTGCTATGGCCTGGGAAAGCAGTAGATGGCCCAAGTCCTTGGGCCTCTGCACCCATGTGGGAGACCCCGGAGGAAGATCCTGGCTTCAGATCGGCGCAGCTCCGGCCATTGCAACCATCTGGGGAGTGAACCAGTGGATGGAAGACCTCTGTCTCTCTCTCCCTCTCTCTGCCTCTGCCTCTCTGTAATGCTGCCTTTCAAATAAAATAAATCTTTTTAAAAAAGATTTATTTGTTATTTGGATGGCAGTTATTGAAAGAGAAAGAGAGATAGAGAAACAGGGAAAGAGCTGTTCCATCTGCTGGTCCACTCCCCAAATGGCTGCAGTGGCCAGGGCTGGGCCAGACCAAAGTCAGAAGCCTGGAGCTTCATCTGGGTCTCCCACATGGGTGGCAGGGGCCCAAGGACCTGGACCATCTTCCACTGCTTTCCCAGACAGCAAAGGGAACTGGATCAGAAGTAGAGCAGCCAGGACACGAACCAATGCTAGAAAGGGATGCTGGTCTCACATGTAAGGCCTTTGCCCACTATGCCTCAATGCTGGCCCCTTTATCTTTTTTCAAATCTATTCCCTTTTCCCTGGTAAAATGAGTATGATAAGCAAAGTGGTGAGAGATTTGTGTGCCAGCAGGAAATTCTGTGCACTTTCCCCTTCCTTGGGAAATGTCTTCATTCTGTGCCCCACACACATATGACACCAGCAACCATATGCTTCTAAGGTGATTCTAATTACCTGTGACTCCTCTGTCCCCTAAGAGTTCCTACAGGTCTGTAACCCATATTCTCCCTGGGAAATGCAAATGCCCTTTATCATTTTCCTGGGGTTGCCAACGATAAGTACCCCAAGCTGATGGCTTTGAATGGTAGCCATTTGTGTTTCTTAGTTCTGGAGTCTGGAAGTCAGAAGCTGTTGGTCTTTAGGGCAGTGCAAGCAGAACCACACTGATAGGAACTCACACAGACTCAGATGGCTGTAGTTAGAGACACACACGCTCAGCAGTGGCCAGTGTTGGGGGGAGGAGGTGGAGAAATGAGAACCCTCCTACATGGCTGGAGAAAAGGCAAAATGATATAGCCTCTCTGGAAAACAATGCAGCAGTTTCTTCAAGTGGAAAATTACCCTGTGGACCAGCTGTTCCACTCCTAGGTGTATACACCAAAGGACTGCAAACAAGGAGTTGGGAATGTACACATGAATGCTCACCATCTCTACTCACAGTAGTCAAAAGGTGAAAACAACTAAAGTGTCCATCCACAGGTGCATGGGTAAATGGACTGGGGTCTGTATGCAGGTACTTCAAAAAGCTAGTGGAAATTTCAGTTACAGAATAAGCTTATTTTGGTGCCAGGAAACATTTTAAACCAGTGCATGGGAGAGGTCTTCAAACAGCTCATGAAACCTGCATGAATGAAAAACTGCGCATGGGCTCCAAAACGTTTCACACCAAAATAAACTTAATTCTGTTTTTCTGTGAAATTTCTGGAATATCCTAAACATACCATGAAGTGCTATTCAGCGATAAAATGGGATAAAAATCTGATGCATGCTGCAACACAGATGAATCTTGAAGAATTGTATACTTTAAAGTGGTTAAGTTTATGTTTCATATTTCATCTGAATTTTTAAAGGCAGCAAATAAAGACTTCAGAAGCAGAAGCAGGAGGGTTACATGTAACTCCCTGGTCACAGGAAGTTCTCAGGACTCAAACTGGTTACAGGTGCCGGAGAAGTTACACTGGAGTGTGTGGGAGGGAGTGTGGGTCCACTGGAGTGTGTGGGAGGGAGTGTGGGTCCGGGGCAGGTAGGATCAGACTGTTCCTTGCAGGGCTGAGCTCAAGCTGATTTGCATGCTGGGGTTTTTATTGGGGCGATGGTTTGCCTGTGTCAGTTGTAGCCATCTCTGTTTAGGGTTTGGGAAGGGCTCTTTCATTTCCAGACCCTATGAATCACAACAAAATAGTCTGTTGATAACTGAATCATTGCACTCAGGGTGAGCTTGCTTCCACTTCCCACCATGCATAGCCAAGCTTCAGTGTGCACACAGCCTGTGTTGAATTCTCTTGTTACATTGTTGCCTTTCCTCCACCTAAGACTGATATAGGCGTATATTGTATCTATTCACATGGAAATTTATAGTGGACATGCATCCATAACTATTCTTTTTTAAAAATATTTATTTATTTGAGAGGCAGAGAGAGAAAGGTCTTCTGTCCACTCGCATACTCCCCAATTGGCTGCAACAGCCAGAGCTGAGCTGATCAGGAGCTAAGAGCTTCTTCCTGGTCTCCCATGTGGGTGCAGGGGCCCAAGCACTTGGGCTGTCTTCCATTGCTTTCCTGGGCCATAAGCAGAGAGCTGGACAGGAAGAGGAGCAGCTGGGACTCGAACCGGCACCCTTATGGGATGTGGATGCCACAGGCAGAAGTTTAACCTACTACACCACAGTGCAAGCCCCATACCTATTCTTTTAATTACTCTAGAACATACAACACTGTCACTGATAATTTATTTTTTCAGCCATTAATCCCTGAATGTTTTGTTGCCTAAATTCTTCATTTATTCTATTTCTTATGCTCCTCTCCAGTTAATCCTCATTGCTTGTGATTTTCACTGGCTTTCTAACTCTGATAGAATGGAATCATAGTAGAAGTCATCTTGCTCATTTGGATGGATAAGTTGAGAAACACTGAGTTAGGAGAACAGATACAAGTCAGCCCTTTACACCTGTACATTGACCTAGCTGAGGATCAAAAATATTTGGGGAAAAATTTGTCTATACTGAATATATACAGATTTCTTATTTCTTGCCATTCTTATCTAAACACCTATTTATATATTATTTGTATTATCATAGGTATTATGAACAATCTAGGGATCATTTAAAGGATATGCATAGGTGATAAGCAGATGCTGTGCCGCTTTCTAGAAGGGACTTGAGCATGTGCAGAGTCTGGTGTTTTGGGGGGATCCCGACAACAGTCCCCTGCAGATGCTGAGTGTACATCTGTCCGCGTGGGCTCTCTTATTCCGTGGTTACAACCCCAAAGTCTCAGCACCTTCCACAATAGTAAAGGTTTGTCTCTCACAAACCTTCATGACTTGGCTAAGGCTCTACTTTATCTGATGATCACCCCAGGACACGGCCGAAGTAGCAGCCCTTGCCTGAGATGTGCCGCCTCGGAAAAGAGGAAGGGAAGAGAGAACCAGAGCCACATGGATGCTCTTGCGGATCTACTCAGTTGTGGCTGAAGCCACTTCTCACTCCCATTTCATTGACTGAACAAGCATGGGACGGAGATGCATAACCCTTCCCTGGAAAGAAGCAGCAAATCCCTGGGACTGTGTCTCCCAATACTGTGATTGCCAGATCAGGCTGCCCTGAGTTTAGCTTCATCTAAGACGCACCCATCTATGGGTTTTGCTTACAAAGCAACTCCTCAAGCAGAAATTTTATTATTAATTTTATTTATGCAGATGGGAAAAGTAATATATTGTTTGAAACTTGATTTCCTATGACAAGTGGATTAACAGCATAAATATTTGAAGTTTAAATACTTAGGAATTTTGTGATATAGTTTGGTGGAAATTATCTCAGGTCTTTGCAGCTAACATTGGGTGAATCCTGTTTGTCCCTTGTTTCAGTAGCTGACTGCTGCATGACAAATCCACTCCAAAATATAGTGGCTTAAAACACCAAGAGGCGTTTTCTTGTTGCTGTCTCATGGCGTGTTGGGCAGGGCTTTTTGGTGGTGGCCCACATCTGTGCCACGTGGTTCTGCCTGGGACTTCCACTTGGACATGAGACATCAGCAATGCTCACGCACATCCTTGGTATCTGAGCAGCTGTACCTGGAGCACCTCGGGCTGGCTGGGCCTCTCTCCCTTCCTGCCTTCCTTCCACATCTCTTATCCCCTGAAGCCTTGATCTCTCTCCATGTGACTGCATAGTTCAGCTCTCTGGAAGGGTGCTGCAGGCCTGAGCTCTAACGTCTCACGGTGGCCCTTCTGCCATATCCTATGGGCCAGAATCAGTCATGGGAGTGGCCCCGACCCAAAGGCAAGAGAACCAACCAGACTGCCCCTCTCAATGGGAGGAGGAGCTTGCACAGATGGACAGGTAGGGGCTAGCAGCCATCCAAGCACATGACCTGCCACTTGACCCTTGGGCAGGTGGCCCAGCCTCCACCTTGGATAGCAGACAGGACGTGTGGAACCACAGCTGTTCCTCCCCTTCTGGGGTTGTCCCTTTCCAGGGGGTCACTCAAGGATTTGGATACTGTTGAGGACTCTTTGGAAGGATTAGGAGACAGGGAAGAATCATGACTAGAAGAGGAGAGAGTTAATTCTGGATATGAAACTTAGCGATCTGAGCAGAGTTAGGAGCTTGGGTCAGATAGCTACATGCAGCTCTCTCCTTTCCTGGTCTGCTGGCCTCATGCCTTCTTCCCGAGGGAGGCCTTACCAGTGTGCAGAGGGAGTCCATGTGGAGCCAAAAACCACAGAATACTGAAGAGTCCCAGCCGGAGTCTTGTTAGGAACATCAAGAGCCCTGCCTTCTAACTGGTTAAGGGACTAAAGACCCCAGCCAGGCCTATCTCAACGTCCCTCCTGTTCTGCACTCTGCATTTTCAGGCTGGCCACCAAAAATGTGGTGGTGTGTGTAGGTATTTTATTAGCATCCTTGAATAAATTATGCAAAATCACGCTCCATCAGATGTCCCTAAAACATAATACTGCTTTAATTAGCTGTTAAACAATTAAGCAGTAAATGATTATTAGCATAATAAATCCTGCACTCTTGCAAGAGCATTCATTAAGATCCATCTAGAAAGGATTTTTTTTAAGCTTAGTTGTTTAACCCATTACTGTTTATGATGCTGTATGGTAATCCCTGCTACAATCAACCCAGGTTTATCTTTTGTTTTGCAATATAGGGGAATGAATTTTCTTCATCCAAACAGAAAATATTTATGGAGCTCCAGGGAAGTAAAGGGCATTTGATGAAATACCATAGGATTTTATAACAAATTAAATACACTCATCAGCATATGTTCAGAACTGTTTCAGTTTAGTCATCGTTGTGGTACCTAAGGGAAAGAAACCCAGGCCTCCAACTACAAAATTCCATACTTGACGGGACTCCTAAGAGCCTTGCCTGCCCTCTGGTAGAACTGGCCATACCTGCTCTTCCTCAAAAGATTCCATGGAGCCCAGTGCTTCTCTGCCTTGGAAGCACATTAGCATGGCCTGAGAGCTTCTAAAAACCCAGATGCCAAGGCCATACCCTAGATCAATGGCTACAGCACCTCTGGGTAAGAAATAGAAGCAAGGTTTTAAAGCTGCCTAGGCGATTTCAGTGTATACCTAGGGGTTAAGAATCATTCTAAGTCATCAGGCCAAGAGAGAGTATAGGGGCCAGATAAGGTGTATATCTCCCACCTAAAACACACACACACACACACACACACGTGTATAGAAGCAACAGGTTTTGAGATGCTGTCATCAGACAACAAAGAAGAGTGGTGGCTGAGAGTCTGGATCCTGCAGTTGCCCCCTTTGAGTGTCCAGCAGGTACAGGGAGGAACACTCAGGCACAGCACCCAGTACTCTGATTTCAGGAGCTGCACTGAGAGTCTGGGAAGATGAGAACAGCTCAAGTTCACGGGACCTAGTAGGGGAGAGGAGAGGGCTTACCAGAGAAATCCTTAGGTCTGGTGTCGGATATGGGTCCCCCTGGAGTAGTGAGCAGACACAGAGCAGCAAATATAGCAGTGTCAGCACAGGCACCAGAGGAAAGTAGCAAGACCAGGAAGCAGGCCAGGCAAAAAAGATGAAGTAGTTCTGATGGTCACGCTGGGTCAGAACAGTGGCTGCTCGCACAGCTGAAGTCTCATAACTCAGGGAGCACAGGATAGAGTACCAGGGCATGCCTGCCCTGCGCACGGGGCACGCTTAGCCCACACAGAGCCCAGCTGCAGATCATCTTCACAAATCACAGAAGCTACACACTGTGGACTGAGTATTTTCATGCACGGTGGCAGAGTTGAGTAGTCCTACAGGACAGAGACCGTGTGGACTGCAAATCCTAAAGTGTAGATATTAGCACCGTACAGTGAGTGGCTGGCCCCTGGGCTGGCAGGTGAATGAGGCGTCCTTTGCTCATTCAGATTTATGCGAGGAGTTCTACAGTGAGTTGAACATGGTGACTGGCATGATGCTAACCCAAATGTACTCACCCGTTGGCTGTGACTGATCTTGTGGGGGGTCAGGCACACTGATCACACATTGGTACAGGTGAAGCTGCAGCCCCAGTGCAGGAGGCAGGAATGCAGGTGTTCATGGCCTGTGCAATAGGCAGAGGCCAAGTGCAGACGCAGGAGGGTGGTAGCTTGGCATTTACTATCTTCTAAAGAAAGCCACTTTCAGATGATGCTTACGTCACTTCCTCCAGAGAAAACGATGGAGGGCCGCACCCAGTCTGTGGTCAGTCTGCACCTCACTCTTCGTTCTGTGAAGCAGCTTCCAGGATTTCCCGCAGGGGATGGGGTAGAAGAAGTTCAGGATGTGTATTTTCCTTTCACTTGAAGACTATCTAGAAGGCAAACAGAAAGGTTCAGCAGGCGTGTTTGTAGTGCACCCGTGTGTGCGCGTGTGAGTGTGACGTATCCGCCTCCTTGCGAAGCTTCAAGTAACTGGAGCAGCTCAGAAGCTCAAGTTCTCTGCAGAGGAAGGATGAGAAGACTTGGGCGTGTGAGGATGTGGTAGGGAGATTAACACCCCCAAAGATATCAGGGCCTCATCTCTGGAGCCTGCAGATGTGACCGGAAATCGGAAAAGGGGTTGTTTCTGCAGATGTGATGACACTGAGAATCCCAGCATGCAGATTGTCCCGGTTCTCTGTGTCTTTATGAGGAAGAGGCAGGGGAGATTTCACGGATGGGCACGGTGAAGTCCCTGTGACGTGGACCCGTGGTCCCATGGAGCAGAAGGGGTGTGACGATGCTGGAGCGAGGTTGCCCCAGCCCAAGGTTGCTGTAGCCAGCAGCAGCTGGAGGGGACCTCGACAGATGTGGCACCAGACTGTGCAGGGAGTGGAGTCCTTGACTCCAGCCCAGAGAAGCTGAGCCCAGACTTCTGGCCACTGGAACTTACCAGAACACATTTGCATTGTGTTTCACAAACAAGTGATAGTGATTTTCTGTTTCAGCCACAGAAAACTAATACAGGTATGTCTATCAGATGAAGGAGGTGTGCAATGCTTCCTTGCTTTTTTGTGCTGTAACAAATGAGAAAGAGAAGCAAGGTCTCCTGCAACTTTCTCTCCACCTATGCGAGGAGGGACAGAGGGTAAAAGACAAGTTACTGAGCCAGGAGTGAGACAGAGTCTGATGGAGGACGATTCCTCCAAGGGGTGGTTGGAGACATGAAAGGAAAGGCATTCGCTGAACCTTTAGATCCTGGCCAGAGATGGTGCCTTGTTTCTGTTCACAGCACACAGCACCTACCTTCAGTCCTAGCTTGTTTGTTCTTCTCTGCATCTCTACATGGGAACATAAATGCCACAGGGTGTAGGCTTCTGTCTGCCACGTTCACTCTTTCTCCCATGCTGCACACAGTGCCAGGAACAGAGCAGGTGCTCAGTAAATCAAGGCAGGTTCCAGTCTGGAGTACTCGCAGGCTTGTAATACATTGGGAACCCAGATTAATACAGTGGTTACAGTGCATGGCAAAGATGGGTGCCCGTTTGAGAGCCATTTGTTGCCAATCTATGACAAGAGACGCATAGAAGCCTCCAGAAATACTTCTTTTTTGTTTACAGATTGAAAAAAAATAGAATTGTGGATAAAAACCTGTTGGCAATTATTTTACAGCAATGTGTTAATCACAGCATATTTACCTCTTACAATGTCCTGTCTGTGAAAAAAGAGACAAATAAATTGGAAGGCTGTGTTTATTCCAAATATAGATAATTCTCCAGACACATATAATAATCATGAACGCTGGGAGTCCAAATGTTCAAAGTGATAAATGGGTCCAACCACGGGAGCGAGGGTTCAGAGGTATCTGTGAATAGCCCAGGGTCTGACTGCCTAGCATTGGAGACCAAACCCAGGACTCCTGTCTGCTGGTCCAGCTGATCCTTTCCTGAGCCACCAGAATCTGGCTAAAGAAGGAAGCCTTGTGACCACCAGTCTCCACTGGAGGTCTGCAGGCACTTAGGACACCTCTGGGCGCTGGGGCACGACCTCTGTGCCTCACAGGGTCCTGTCCTTGGAGAGCCCATGCTTGATTGGATGCACTACTGGCACCTTTTGAAGCTAATAATAGTTTTAGAAAAAGATGCCTGCATTTCCATCTTTCTCAGGACCCTACAAAGAATGTACCTGGTCTAGTGTGGGCAACACAATTGGGAACTAATTTTTTTTTAAAAGATTTATTTATTTGAAAGGTAAAGTGACAGAGAAAGGAGGGGGCTTCTCATACAAATATGTTAGAGAATGGGACTGGGAATGGGAGAGGGAGGGGGAGATGGGGTAGGAGTGGGGGTGGGAGGGCAGGCATGGTGGGAAGAATCACTATATTCCTAAAGTTGTAATTAAGAAATTTGTACTCCTTAAATAAAAGGTTTCTTTGGGGAAAAATATGTTGAATCTCAATCTCTCTCTCTCTCTTTTTAAAGATTTATTTATTTGAAAGGCAGAGCTACAGAGAGACAGAGGGAAAAACAGAGAGGTTTTCCTTCCACTGGTTCACTCCTCAGATGGCAGCAATGGCCAGAGCTGAGCCATTCTGAAGCCAGGAGCCACAAGTTGCTTACGGGTCTCCCTTGTGAGTGCAGGGGCCCAAGGACTTGGGCCATCTTCTACTGCTTTCCCAGGCCACAGCAGAGAGCTGGATTGGACGTGGAGCAGCCAGGACTCAAACCAGTGCTCATATGGGATGCCAGCACTGCAGGCAGTGGCTTTCACCCACTACACCACAGTGCTGGCCCCTGCATTCCTATCTAAAAATTGTTTTTAAATTATTTTTATTTATTTGAAAGGCAGTGTGACAGAGACAAAATAATTTCATCCACTAGTTCACTCCCCAAATGGCTACAACAGCTGAGACGGGGCCAGATCAGAGCCAGATACCAGGAACTCTAGCCAGTTCTCCCACTTGGGTGTAGGGGCTCAAGCACTTGGGCCATCTTCTGCTGCCATCCCAGGTGCATTAGCAGGGACCTGGACTGGAAGCAGAGCAACTGGGACTGGCTCTCTGATATGGCAAGTAGGTGTTGTGTGTGGCAGTTTAACCCACTGTGCCACAATGCTGGCCTCCACTAATTTGTTTTCTTTCTGGTTTGCTTCTCTTGTGGATACAGGCTTCATTATTGCCCCCTCAATACCTTACAGATCATCAGCTTTGGGGTGAGCACGTGCAGGACCCCCAGGCTGGGCCCTGGGTGAGGGAAGAGGGAGAGTTAGGGTGCAATGATCAAGGGAGCCATGACCCCCAGGGTCATGTAGGGTAGACACCTAGGGGTGGGTACCCGTTAAATTTTATACTTCACTTGCTTCACTCTCATCCTGCCGTGCATATACAAGCAGACACCTGTGGTATACCTGTGCACATAGTACTCTCCTGCTCTTTGTCTCTGTCTTTGTGCCTCTGTGGTCACTGAATTTCCTTAGCCAGATCAGGTGGCACACAGAAACCTCCTTCACTGAATTTTCCTTAGATTTTTCTGCAAGTGCTCTCTCTTTGTTCAGCTTTTGTTGAGGAGAATGGCATAACCCTTTCTCTGCGGAGCTCAGAGTGCTTGGTGTACTGTGCAAATGTAATTTGATATAAAGCCCAACTGTCAATAGCATGAAGCTTTTTACAGGGAGAGTGATTAGGAGGTAGCACTGGTGATCACATCTGTTGTGGCCAAGAGAGCAAAAGAAGTAGCAAGTGGCAAGGAGCTGACTGCAATGTTCAGTGTCTGGGTGACCTAAGGCAACACTTTGTGCCTGCTTAGCCTCAGTTTTCTCACCTGTAAAGTGGGGTGAAAAAAAGCTGTCTCTATTTCATGTGATTTCTGAAGGGTTCATGACGTAGTGCATATGCATGTGCTTTGCATGTTGCAAAATGCTTCCTGGTTACTGGTACCATGTATTCAGTTTTGAGAGTGGAATTTTTCTTCAAAGTTTGCCACTTGTCACCTGCCAAGGTCCAAGATAACTTCCACGATGTCACCCACAATGGTGTGAGCCTTGCATAAGCTTTATCAAGGGGAGGAAGACCCAGAAGGAGGTCACCCAGGTGGGAGGAGGGGCAGGCTGAGGCTGATGGGTTTTGCTGGATGGATTTGTGTTCCATCCACCCTGGCCCATCTCCTTTCTCTCCCCCTGTCACAGCACAAGTGTGGAGCACTCTAGTTAGTAGGGAGACAGTGGCATGCCTTGTCCACCAGAGAGCCTGGATGTGGGTGCCAACTGTTCATAGGAATTATCAGCTCTCAGCACCCAGGGACCTTGAGCCCAAGAAATGTGACCCTGGGGAGGACACCCCCCTCTGGGTCTCTTTAACCTTCCAATCTGGGTGAGCGCCTAAGGTATTGTCACACTCCACACTCAGTCCTCCTTGGACCCCAGGAGCACCATTAAATTTGGGGAACACAGACTGCCAGTGCTAACCCTGGTGTTAAAGTCTAACCAGGTCACACCACAGTTTATTGGTGGTTGATTTAGATTTGATAGTGGGATCAAGGTCTACCCAGGTTAAATCCAAATCCATCTATTAATAATGACCTGCAATAAGAGGATTCTATCTGAAAAGGTTTCTCGTGTACCCTTTAGGCTAAAAATGCCGTCACCGTTGATTCCTTTAACCAGCTTTGCACTGTCTTTCCTGCTTGACTTGGAAACCTGTGCAACCCCCAGCACTGTCCTCACTCAACCTTTTCATCCTGACTTGGAGTCGGCCGCCTCCTTCCTAGCCTGAATCCCTGCCTTAGATCAGGCCTCAGTTGCTGCAAAGCCCAGTTGTGGGGATGAGGCAGGAAACCACAGCTGCGCCACGGAAGTAGCGTGTGACAAGGACACAGTATACATTTTGCACAGAAATGCTTTGGAAGCTTAGTGGTGGAGCCATTTGTTTTACTGAGGAGGAGGGATGGGGATGCTTCAAAGTGGAGAAGACAGCCGAGTTGTATTCTTAGGGAGAAGTGGGATGTTTTAGGGCAAAGATGGGGAGAAGGGCATGCGATGTCAGGAGCACAGCGAGCAGGTATGGGACTTCGGAAGGTATCCGTGTTGGAAGTGTTTAGAGTAGTGTGTAGCATATAGTAGGTGCTCAGAAAATGTCAGGAGTGCTAGTAGTTGTTGCTATAAAAATCAAGGAATTGCAAACACCTAGTCTGGCTACGAGACACGAAGGAAAGGGCTAGAAATGACAGCTGAGAGGTAGTTCAAGATCTCTTTAGTGAAGGCCTTGAATCCTATCCTAAGGGAGGTAGTTTTACTTCGCATTGCCTTTTAGCCACTAATCTACAGCTATCAGTGTCTTTGTGGAGATGGGCTAGATTAGGCTGCGATAACAACCTCCAAATATTTTTTTAGATGTATTTATTTTACTTGAAAGGTGGACTTACAGAGAGGGAGAGGGAGAGGCAGAGGCAGAGAGAGAGGTGGCAGGGAGTGGGGGGGGAATCTTCCACCTGCTGGTTCACTCCCCAAAATGGCAGCAACGGCTGCAGCTGGGTTGATCCAAAGCTAGGAGCCAGGAGCTTCTTCTGGGTCTCCCACGTGGGTGCAGGGGCCCAAGCACTTGGGCCATCCTCTACTGCTTTCCCAGGCCATAGCAGGGAGCTGGATTGGAAGTGGGGCAGCCGGGACTTAAACTGGTGTCCAGATGCAATGCAGGCAGTGGCTTAACTTTAACACCACATTGCTGCCTCCTGCCCCTCAAATGTTAGTGGCTTAGAGCCTCCAGCAGCTAGTTCTTAGCCTCGTTCTATCATAGAACCACCGTGTCCTTGCCTGCGTTGGCCTCTGTGACCTGACCCCACAGTGACACCCACCACTACTTCACTCCAGTAGGCAAGGCAAGTCACCTGGCCACACTTCTCCCCTCATGGGACACAGAAGCCAGGTCTCCCCACTGGGAGAGTTACGTGCCCGCGTGTGTTTGTCAGCACTGGATGCCTCCCACGGGTGAATGGGATTGTGCCTATCTTCTACGTCAACGAGTCTGATGTTCAACAACACTTCAGTGTATTTTTTAAATGGCCGCTTTCAAAAAATTTTTAGGGGTGGGCGCCATGGCATAGCAGGTAAAGACACTGCCTGCAGTGCTGGCATCCCATCTGAGTGAGTCCCAGCTGCTCCACTTCCAATGCAGCTCTCTGCTATGGCCTGGGAAAGCAGTGGAGGAAGGCCCAAGTCCTTGGGCTCCTGCACCCACGTGGGAGACCTGGAAGAAGCACCTGGCTCCTGGCTTTGGATCGGCACAGCTCCAGCCATTGCAGCCATTTGGGGATTGAACCAGCTGATGGAAGACCTCTCTCTCTGCCTCTGCCTCTCTGTAACTCTGCCTTTCAAATAAGTAAATACATCTTTTAAAAAATTGTAAGTCATAACTCAATCAACCTCTCAACATATTAATTACTTAAAGTTAATTTTATGGATCCTCTTGGGATATCATAACCTGTAGTGATGTTTAACAACCAGGAATGCTTTCCCTCGAGGAGAATCCTGATGTAGCATTTTCCTCTATGGTGCAAATTCTCCCACTGTGGCCATTTTCAAGCTATTGATGTGATGTCACTAAGTTTAATTGGAAAGAGAGCTACATGTTATAAGCTAATTCCAGCACAGTACTAAAAATGTGCTGTAATTTAAACTGCAAAGTAATGAATGTCTTCATGATGTTCCAATATTGTCTTGTACAAATTCCCATTTTCTAGTAACGCAGGATTAGAAGCAGCAGCAGTAGTGGTCGTAATAGCTATTATTATAATAGTGTCAACCATACCCTGAAGCCTTGAAAAATCATCTGGTAGAATCAGCAATTTAAATCTAGCTGGGGTCTTCAAGACCATTGGGTCATCTGACAGTTGGGGATACTCAGGTAAAAGGGAGCCCCCTCAGGTGGCAGAACTGGAACAGGAACCCAGGTCTTCTCTCTACCTGTGTGACGTCTGTGCCTGCATCTCCCTACCCCTTCAGGGAGAACCCAGGTCTGCTCACTTCCTGTGTTTCATCTGTGCGTGCATTTCCCCACTCCTGCAGGGACTATGGATTCCTGCTTTGGCATGAGGACTATTGGTGCTAGCAAACTTTCTGATTTCCGTCCTACAAGGCTTACTTTGAAAGGGTCAAATCCTTCCACTGGGCTGTGCCTGTGGGGACCCGGTAGCAGGGCACAGAGGCTGGGGAGAGTGTCAGGTGCTACTTGATAGGTGTCAGATTCAAACAATGCATTTCCTCCTAGGAAGAACCTGACACCTGCCTGAGGACTGTGGTTCACCCCCAGTCCCTGGGGGAGCCAGTTTTCAAGGCTTGCCTGGCCCTGTGCTGACCCAGCCTTTGGCCATGCACCCCCAGTTCACAGCAGCCACATGCTCAGAGCAAGGCCACTCAGCCAAAACCCAGGGTAGCTAATGGGGACAGGATGAATCCGTTCTCCAGATCTGAGGCTAAAGTCAAAGCCAGGGATAATAATAACTCTCTCATGATAATAACTATGTGGGGGCCAAGCCAGACTTGTCCCTGAGTAAGTTTCAGACTTCCTTGACTCTCTCTGCTCCTCCACTCTAAATGCCTTTTTCTTCTTTCCCGATCTAACAAACTCTCGCAGTTCGTCCAGGCCCATCTCGGTGTCACTTCTTCTTTGAAGAGTTTTCTGACCTTGACCTTGGAGTGCCTTCCGTCCACTCCTCTGATTTTATTGCTGCTTCCACGTACGTCCAGGAACACTTTGAACCTACCTTTACTGCAGCCCGTATCACAGAACGTTTTATGATTATTTGTTCAGATGCCTATCTCCGCAGCCAGACCAAACATCTGCTCCGTGAAGCACACGGCGTGTCTTAGTCATCCTTGGTCTCCTTGACCTAGCACAGAATGTGGCCTGGTGCACGGTGCACGTGTACACACACACACACACACACACACACACACGGAGAAAGAGCAGAGAGGAAGATCTACCATTCCCGGTTAAAAACTGAATCCCTGGAGGGAGTGAAGGTCTCTGCACTGAGTTACCAAGTGCTCATGTAAGCCCAGGGCTCTGTTTCAAGCCGATCTGTGTGCCTTCCTCTCCTCCCATTCTGATTTCTCGGTCTGAGATGGGGTCCGGTGTTTCCACGGGGGTGACATAACGATTCAGAGCACCTGCAGAAGCCTGGGCATGGGGTTCTGGGAATGCAGCAAGGTAGGGCCCAAGGGGACCGGTAGAGGAGAGCCCCGTGTGCTCTCTGCGTGAGCCATAGAGGGCGCCTGGGAGCCGGCAGGTGCTTGGCCATCGCACAGACACCGAGCCACTACGTGGTGGGTGTGGGTGCCTCCTGTCAGCACCGCAGGTGGCTCCTCCCAGCTGCACACCTGGGCAAGTCCATCCCGCGGTGCTTAGGACTGAGCTCCGAGAACAACCTAAGCAAGGCGTGGGCCTCGTGCCGCGCGTTCACGGGCCGAGTGTGCTTGCCACGTAGAGGCCGGCGGCTGAGGTCACTGTCATTGTCCCCACGTGGGGTCTGTCTGTCGCTTCATTAGGGGTCGCGGCAGGTGACACTGGGCGCCCTCGCCTTGGCAAGCTCCCCTTGTGTCAGGAGGGAACCCCACGAAGCCCACGGGAGGAGAAAGCAGGGGTTGCAAGGGCAGCTTCGGAGGAGGGCGGCACAGGCAGCTTCGGAGGAGGGCGGCACGGGTGTCGCCGCCCCGGAAACACCCGACGCTCCGGGCTGCGGTTTCTTCAGCGCCAGCCCTGCCCGTGACTCCGCGGCTGCTGTTTGTGTTAGCAGCAGGTACCTCTCCGTTCCTTCCCAAGGTTTTACCTACGGTTTGCACAGAAACGGCAACTCCCTGCTGTTGTGTGTTCTGGCCCTAGATCCTCGCTGTCTCAGAGTCCGTGATCCTGTTGCCGTGTGTTGCCAAAGGCAGTGATGGATTCTTGTTCACTCGGGTTTCATTTAAGCTTTCCCCGTGGAATGCAGCCTTTGGGTTTTCCCCACGGGCTAGGATGGAGGTTTGTGATGTAAGCTGAAGTATAGCCTCTGTCTGTTTCCAGATGACCCTAGAATCACTGGGATTCATGGGTTTTGCTTGAATCTAAACTGTGAGGCAAGTTCCACGGGCAATGAGTTTTCAGGAGTGCCTTGGCAATTGAATAATGGACACACATACACCACCTGCATACACACACCATACACACATCCCCCACACCACACAAATCACGAACACATGCATCGCACTCACATCTCATACACACACCACACACATCTCATACATACACACACATCACACACACTACACACATACATCACACATCTCATACACACGCGCATCACACACACCACAAATCTCATACATACACACACACTACACAATACAGCACACTCACATCTCATACACACACACTACACACATCTCATACATACACACACATCACACACACTACACACATACATCACACTCACATCTCATGCACACACACTCCGCACACACCACACACATCTCATACACACACACACTACACACATACATCACATTCACATCTCATACACACTCCACACACATTTCATACATACACACACATCACACACACTACACACATACATTACATCTCATACACACACCACACACATCTCATACATACACACATATCACACACACTACACACATACATCACACTCACATCTCATACACACGCGCATCACACATACCACACAATCACATACACACACACTACACACATACATCACACTCACATCTCATGCACACACACTCCACACACACCACACACATCTCATACACACACACACTACACACATGCATCACATTCACATCTCATACACACTCACATCTCATACACACACACCCCACACACCTCATACACACACACTACACACACCCACCACACACCTCATACATACACATACATCACACTCATATCTCATGCACACACACTCCACACACACCACACACATCTCATACACACACACTCCACACATCGCATACACACTCCACACACATCGCATACATCACACTCACATCGCACACACCCCACAAATAGCATAGACACAACACATTATACACACACACACACACACACACACCACATCACAAATAGAGGTGTATTCCTTGTTAGCTGCCCCGCTTCTGTCCCCCCATTGCCCACAGTCATGCAGTGATCTCGTTACCTGTTTCACCCCAACCCTGACTTTTCCCATCTCAGCAGCATCTCTGTTTCTTGTGCCTGGACTTGACTGTTGCTGGACATTTGGGATGGACGTGGTGCCAGCGAGGCCCTCCTTTGGGAAGCGAGGAAACATAGCCTCGAACGCCCCTGAATGCTCGGCCAAGGTCACAGCACTCGGGACAGCAAGTGTGTGTGCAATAAGCAAGAGGCTTTTCTTTTTCTTTTTTTTTTTAATTTGACAGGTAGAGTTACAGACAGAGAGAGAGACAGTGAGAAAGGTCTTCCCTCCATTGGTTCACTCCCCAAATGGCCGCTACGACCAGCGCTGCACCAATCCAAAGCCAGGAGCCAGGTGCTTCTCCTGGTCTCCCATGCGGGTGCAGGGCCCAAGGACTTGGGCCATCCTCCACTGCCTTCCCAGGCCACAGCAGAGAGCTAGACTGGAAGAGGAGCAACTGGGACTAGAACCCGGCACCCATATGGGACACTGGTGCCGTAAGGGGGAGGATTAACCAAGTGAGCCACAGCACCGGCCCAAGAGGCCTTTCAATGAAATCAAAACAGTGGTCGGATGTCTCCTATCAGACTTCTGAGTTTTCCCCATCACATGGCCGTGTGGAAGAACACACTTTCAGTATGGCAAACACACAGAAAAAGATAAGACTTTTGGCCGTGGCTTTCCCCTCCACCTGCTTCATCTACAAAGTCCTTTTTGCAGTGATCCAGGGGTGTGGCCGAATATCAGGATTCAGGAACCAACAGATGCACCGCCCAGGAGGTGAAACCCAACCAGCTACGAACTCTGGCCTTGAATTTGACAGTGATTCTTTCACAAAGAAACCCCCTCTGCTCTTGAGTTAAGTTACACTGAACTAGGAGAGACCCATTCCTGGTTCCCTTTCATGTCGGTTCAGGTTTTCTCAGGAATCCTTTGGGGCTCTGCCCGGTAGCCACAGGCACTGCCAGGAATGCGGGGAGGTCAGAGGTCAGGCACTGCCTCTGGAGGCTTTGAAAGGCTTAGGTCCACACAATGCAGTCTATTATTATTATTATTATTATTATTATTATTATTATTATTATGTGAGTTTCCAAGGATTTATAGGTGTTTGGAAGACCCGTCATGTTTTCCCCCTCTGAGCTTTTTATTGCCTCTTTTTCACATGCACTAATCCCCTTGCCCATTCTTCTTCGCCCTCCTCTGGTTTCTTGTGTCACTGGAATTTTCTTTCTCTTCTCCTGTTGAAAGGAGACGCAGCCTTAGAGAAGTCAGGGCGAGGTCGTGCTGACTACCACTCTCCCCTCTCCCGTACAGGTGAGACTCCAGAGCTCACCTCCCCAGCAGGTTCTGAAGGAGAAGACTTTGTGCATGACACAGACAAGCTCCAGCTGCCTGCAGACCCAATGCAGTGTCTGGTTAACTGTGTAGTGAGACAGGAGTCGGGGCGCCCTTCTGGGACCAGTCAGCAACCCCAGGAGCTGAGTCAGCCTCACAGCAGCAGGGGGCGGAGCGGGGAGGGGGAGCAGAGCAGGGGCTCTGCTGGGACAATCATGTGCCCTGCAGGCCCTGTGGGACCCCAGCCTGCAGCCCTTCAGGGCTCCGTGCCTTCCCACCTCTCCTCTCTGCCAGGCTCAGATGCCAGAGAAGTAAACCCACAAGTGATAGGAGAAGCCTCTCGAAGCTTGGAGATGCTTTCCACGGGCAGTCCACGAGGCAGGAACAAGAAGAGACAGAGGAGGAGAGGAAACAGGGGCAGAACAACAAAATGCAAGATGCCAGTCACATGTCACCACTGTCCCCCGTGGCCTCCCCCTTTGTCACTAAGGCAAAGTCAGGGAACCTGCCCCTTCCCCAAGCCAGCAGCTATAACCCATGATCCTTGGTATTCTTTGGAAGCAGGTTTCCCTTAGCGCGTGTGCGTTGGGCTCAACTGATGTCCTTTAGCACTACTGATCCCTGGCTTCTGCCCCCAGACATTCTGGGTTAACTGGTGCAGGTGCCAAGTGGACATGTGCATTTTTAAAACTCCCTGGATAGTTCTGTGCAGCAAACTTTGAGATCCACTGCATGATTGGACAGGTAATTCCTAGGACCATGCCCCACCCCTCAGAACAGATCTGGGCCACAGGCTCCTCTTTTTGGGGTAGGGGCTGGTGTGGGGAATCCATCACCTTTTTGAAATAATGGAGACGTGGTAGCAAATTCAGATCCATGCCATGTTTATTAAGCACCTACTATGATCTATGCCCTGCGCTAGTGGCCTGGCTCTGCGTCCTATTCCAGCTTCCTGCTATTGGGCACTCTGGGAGTCAGAAGGTGATGGCTCAAGAACTTGGGTCCCTGCCACCCACATAGACCCAGATCGAGTTCTCATCTCCTGGCTTCAGCCTTGCCCAGCCTCAGTTGAGGAGTGAACCAGCAGATGGAAGATCTCTGCTGTCTGTCTCTTTCTGTCTCTCTGCCTTTCAAATAAATTTCTAAAGACTTTCAAAAAGTTATAGAAACTTTGGAGCAGCTAACTGCTTATGAAAAGTACAATTTTATATAAAGTCTGAAGACTTGGGCTCACAACCCAGAGCTGTCTTGGTCTCAAAAGCCAGCTCTTCTCTGAAGAGGTGTGGGACTGAGAAAATTATCTGTCCTCGCAAGCCTTAGCTTCGCCTTCTCTGGAACCTGCTTCATGGGTTTGTTCTGAAGATAACGATGGCAACTGTGGCTGAAGCCAAGCATGGAGTCTCAATCAGTGTGACCTGTGTCACCTCGTCACTGTCATCAGTGTCACAGCACACAGCTTAGGCACCTCTGTTGACAGTGTCTGTTGGCTTCTCAGCCTTGGGGCAGGACACATCTGTGCCTTCTGTAATCCCTGTGTTTCCACCTCTGTACCTGTGGAGCTTTCTTCATTGGTAGCAGGGATTCTTTTCATGGTGGCATTTCTTTGCAGTACAAGGAGTTTTCAAAATGTTCATAGAAAATGCATATTATGAAAAAACTATGCATCATTTCTTTTTTCTTAGCAAAGTAACGCTTATTTAAGTCTGCTCCAAGACAGGAAGACCTAAAAAACTGGTGAAGAGTGGAATCTTTTAAGCAAAATTCAGGGAAGGGTCAGCCAGAAAGGGCGGGGACAAAACTCATCAGAAGAGCAGAATTGTACTCAAGTCTAGGCTGCTCATGATAAACAAAAAAAGCCATCAGAGGGCGGGATAGGTAACTACTTCTTTCTGTTCTCATGATAAAACTAAAAACTCAGAAGGGTGAGACTGGCACTTTTATCTTGCTAAAGGTAGCTTTTGCAGAGAAGCACACGTTTTGTACACCCTTAGAGAGATTTCTCCCTTTTCTCACTCTAACAGGGACCCGACCTAAGTACCGAATAGTTCATTTATCTCCTTGCATCCCAGCCCCCTCCCCCCACTAAAGAATGGACCCTGACTGCTGTTAGGGATGTGGGGGTTAGTGGCCACTCTGGCTGCTTCATATTGAAAGGGGACATCGTTGAGGGACAGCAGTAGAGCATTCCCCTGAGGGTTGACCTAAGGGTCCCTGGTAGAAGGCAGATTTCCTCAGGGGTGTCGTCTGGAGTCCTGCCTGGGGGTTGATGCCTTCTAGTTGTTTAGTCCTGGATAACAGAGTATAAGGCAGGTAGTATCTTAAACTCATTTTTTCATTCTGTGTTGTGAACTTTTTGAAGCCCCTTCCTGTAAAGAGAAACGATGGTGCCCAGTCTTTAGTCCTGCCCAGCCACCTTGAGAATGTGTACCTGCGTCATGGGTCCCCAAAGGGGGCACTGGAAATACTTTGACCAGATTTTCAAAACTGTCAAGACTTTAAGGTGCTTTTTTTGGTCTTTCGTTCTTATTCCCAGGGCTATGGGCAGCAATCTGAAGCTCCAGGGAAGTAGCCGGTGACTCCAGATGTCACCATTTGATTTGTTTCTCAAGGTCAACAGTGCTTTATTTCAAATCACTCTGGTGGCTTCCGGATGTTCTTTGGAGCATCAGTAATTCAAGGGTGCCAAATGTGGATGAAAGATGGGATTAAAAGATAAATGCAAAAAAATTTAAATCAATGCATATGCATCTAAACCCAAATTTTATGCTGTGAAATGGGCAGAAGAGAGTTATTTCAGGCAAGAAAGTTTTCTATTCTGAGGAAAGTGTCTCCATGGGGATCAGCCAAAAACTAAGAAATAGGTCTACAGGAAGAGACTGTGATGCGTGTGACGTCATAACGATGAACAGCCCTGTGCATGGCAAACTTCCCAGGCAACAAACACCTCTCTTCGTCTGGGGACTACCAGAAGTGGGAGCAGAGACGGAGCCTTATTTCACTTTGGCTGCCTGGAGTCCTGCCTAGGATGCTGTCTAGCACTTAGGAGTTGTTCACTTAACGTTGGTTAATTGGTTGGTTGATTGCATGGCTGGCTGGATGACTGCATGGGTGGGTGGGTGTGCTGAAGAGAGGGTTTTAAATGTCTAGAGCAGTGTTCGGTACATACATGTAATAAGCGGTAACTATATTTCTGTTGTCCTACAGCATAAAATACCTTATTTTCATATTATACCAAAATATTTCTTTCTATAAATTTCCACTCATTTAATCTATTTTAATACTAGGAACACTTTTTCTCATAGTAGAAAAAAATCTACTCATTGTTTCACAAGGGGTTTATGTGTGCAGAAAAACCAGGACACGAATGCGTTCTGCATAACACTTGTCACCATGTGTAACACTACTGAGCACACACATTCCCAAGGACTTACCCCTAAGGGTAAAGCTAAAAACTTGCCCTGGGACTCCAAATCCCATTAAACTGGGTGGTAGTAATGTCATTTTCATAAAACAATTTGATGATTTAGCCTAAACGTGAATGGACAGTCGTGTTATACTTGTGTGAACATCATAACACTTATTCTTCATGACTTTGATTTTATTTCCTCCACAAGGCATTCTTAGCAAGCAAAAGCTTTTATCAGAGTTTTATTGCCATTTCTGTGACAAGATATGTGACTTTTTAAAAAAAATATTTATTTACTTTAGAGGCAGAGAGAGAGAGAGAGGTCTTCCATTTACTGGTTCACTCCCCAGATGGCCGCAATGGCTGGAGCTGGGCCGATCTGGAGCCAGGAGGAGCTTCCTTTGGGTGCAGGGGCCCAAGGACTTGGGCCATCTTCCACTGCTTTCCCAAGCCATAGCAGAGAGCTGGATGGGAAGTGGAGCAGCCGGGACTCGAACTGGCGCCCACTTGGGATGCCGGCACTGCAGGTGGCAGCCTTACCCGCTATGCCACAGCGCCGCACCCCCCCCTCCCAAATATGTGATTAAACACCTTCCCAGGATTAGTCTTTACTCTGAGAACATCACCTGCGTAGGCATGAAAGT
The DNA here is from genome assembly GCF_964237555.1 of Oryctolagus cuniculus. NCBI lineage: Eukaryota > Metazoa > Chordata > Mammalia > Lagomorpha > Leporidae > Oryctolagus > Oryctolagus cuniculus. Next base: position 20,988,406 of record NC_091447.1, read on the forward strand.
TGATTTATAAACATGACCAGTGCAGCAAGCACTGTTTTGTTTGAAGTATTGTTTAAACACTTCTCATTCTTTTGTCTCCGGGAGAAAGTCTCTTCAGACACTTAGGCAAAAACATGTTTTCATGCTATCTTTCTTGCACTTTGGAAAGATTTTAATTTCTACCAATAGAGGCCAGAAAATGGCGGGAGCCGAGGCCAGAGAGAAGGAACCCTTCCCTAGTCCCCGTCGGATGAAGAGTGTTCGCCTGCTGTCGTGTGACCCGCCCCCTCGCTGTGCCTTCCTGGAGCTGTAAATGTGTTCCCGCGTGAGAGGCACACTACAAAAGGCTCCGGCCCGTCAGACACATTCGCTTCTCTAGTTTTACTTACAGCTCCCTAATTGTCCCCCTCAGGCAGTGCTGTCCCAGTACAAAAGCAAAGCGAAATCCATGCCAGCTGAGAAAAAAAATGCTTTTGTTCCTCTGTGGCAGGATTGTGCTTCTTTTTCATCATCTAACGATAAAGGTGATGTAACTAAAGGAAACTTGAAGGCTGAACAAACCACAGACGTTGCTCTGCTCCTGTGATCTCCTGTGCATTGGGGCTTACATCTGTACGTCGTGGTTGTAGAGCCTGCTCGACACAATGCATCGGGACGCGCTTCCCAGGCGTGATGATGTGGGTGCCTGTGTCATGCACGCCTCCTTCGCTGTTTCCTAATGCTGGGGCATGGCTAACACAGTCCCCTCTTCATATGAGGAATTATGCTGCCATAGATGCCTTGCTGCCTTAAGAATCATTTCCTTAACATAGACTCTTAGCAATTGAATTACTGAGCCTTAAAGGATATTAATGTTCTGAAACTCTGGTACACAAGGCTGGATTATTTTCTAAGATGATTTCTAACAGCGTGCATTGTGTGGTGATTGCTCATGTTTGGTCTGGGTGTGTGTGTGTGTGTGTGTGTGGCCTCTTTCACTTGTGCATTCTGGGAAAGCATGGGAACTGATCAGATCTCTTGTTGTGCAGTGGAAGGAGCTTGGCCCTGCAGTGCCAGCAGCCACTGCCTGGCTGGGCCAGGCCCTGAGAGACTGGGCCAAGCCAGACCCAAGCGTTTGTTGATAAAATCTTGTTGAATGTTCTTCATGGCTTGGGGTACCAAAGAGATTAGAAGATGTGAATTCTGGGCCTTTTTTCAGGATTTGAACCCCACTGGGGGGCAGATGTAGAGGGAGAATCATGTAAAATAGAAGAAAGCCCACAAGTAGCTGGCTCTGGGTTCAGATCCTAGTTCTTGTCTGTTTTAGCTTGGTTTCCTACTGTGAAAAATGGGAGTGATAACACCTTAGCCAGGCAGTAGTTGTGCCGACTAAATGCGAACACAGTCAATGGGCCTGGCACAGTATGTCCTCTGTCGTGGTTAGGTTCATTGGGTTTTTCTGGTTGTTTTGCTGATGTGACTCTAATACAGTTGATATTTTCAGTGCTAGGGACTGTGTGTGCCAATGCATAGCTTCACAAAAGAGCATCACAACTTCAAATAGGTCCCGAGTGCCAACCACTGATAAGATGTAGGGCAGCTGGGAGGCAAAGTCACAGGGCTCATCTAGGGTGGGCTCCAGTGGGCTGCTGTGGCTACTCCCAGAGGCACACTGGGTGCCCCACCCAAACATGGTTGTGCAAAGTTGTGTGGCTCACACAACGACTCACAGGCAGGACCCAAGGTGGCTGAACACAGCCTGCAAGGATGTGTAGCTTAGTGTTCCATGATGGTTAGGAGCGAGCAAGGTGAGAATTTTCCCAGCAGCTCCAGCTCAGGTGATTTGCATGTCCAGAGAGGGAGCCCGCCAGCCTTCATTGGCTTGAGAGCTGTGGGCAGTCAAACCTCAGGCATGGAACTGGACCCTTCATGCCACGGGTTGTGGTTCGACAAGGGGCAGGGAGAGTGCAGTGACTTTCTGTGTTTCGTGAGGAAGGCAAAGCCCGTGTCCCATCGGCCATCACCACCACTCACTGTGTGTCTAGTGCCTCGCGCCTGCTCTTCTTCCTGCCAATCACTCTCCTCCCATTTCCTCCACAAGCACCTGCAGTGGGCTTCCTCCCCCTGCCCCCTGGAAACTGCTCTTGTCGAGCAGTTGCTGATCCTGGATCCCCTCGCCAGCCAGCCCCATCGTACGTGAGCCACAGCCGATCACCTCTGCACCTGGCGTTCAGGGGGTCGAACTCGCCTCCTCTTTATCAGTGCTTCCTTCTCCAGTTCCAGACCCGCCCATGACTCTGTCCTGTGTGGTTCTCCATCTGCACTTTGCCCCTTTCTCTGAATCCTTCCGAGTGCTGGCTCTGCTCTGTGTGGCTCATCCCCAGCACCTCCTGCTAGTGTTGACCCAAATGTCACCTCCTCCATGAGGCTTTACCTGACTCCCCAGACTTAAATTGCAACCTCCTTCGCTATTCTTCCTTATCCTGTACCCTTGTGTTGTTTTTCTTGATGGTCCGTCTCACTTTACAAAATTTCTTTTAATGTGCTTATTAATTGTATTTATTGTCTGCTCTCCAAGGGGGCATGGACTCTTTTTCCGTTGTGCACTGCTCAACCCCTCTGGCTTAATGCAATGCCTGGTAGACAATAGGTGCTCAGCAAATACTTGCTAGAAGCGAGAAGAAAGAAGAGGGCTATGTTTGCAACAAATCCCAAAATAACTGTATTGCATTAAAAATAGAGCTGAGGGCTAAGGGGTGTGGTTACTTCAGCCTGTGCCGTCTTCCCCTGGAATGTTCACGGCTCACATTGGTGCACCATCTCCCCTCCTGGGACAGACAGGGGCTGTAAAAAGAGCCTGCACCACCACACCCACTCTGCCATTCCATTCAGGAGGGACTACAGAGCCCTACCCATCATTCTAGGTTGCTCTCCCAATGGGCAAACCTGAGGGCCAATCGCAGAGTTCGAAAATCCCAGTCCCCACCCACACAGCAGACCAGACACAAACTGAGCTTCTATTTGGAGTGCGCCGGCACCCGTAAGTGTGAACTGCTGAGTTCTTAAATAGCCCAGGAACTATCTCAGGCAGCGTCAGCCACACAGCTGGCAGTGGCGTCGAGGACTGCTTTGTTTGGGTGATTGTTCACCCTAAAAAAGCCCAGGAGGGGATCTGAGATATTTTTATTTGTAAAGAGTTGGAAAACTGCCCAAAGGATGGCCATGGCTGGCCCCACGGCACAGTCCACATGCAGAAGACAACTGGTTCATCTGATTTTTTTCTGTAGCTAAGGGGACAGAACCTGAGAGAGAACAGCTTGAGACTGTTGGGTGCAAGAAGGTGTGATTGGGCAAATGTGTGGCCCCTGGCAAAGAATTCTCAGACTCAACTGGGTGAGCAACAGTGGCATGGAGAGAGGAAGAGTTGGGCAGATACACTTGGGTTCCCAGTACAGGTGGGTGCCAGAAACCAGAAATTGTCTTGACTTCGGTAATAAAATTCCTAAGTCATCTCAGGCACCTACTTGTGTGGCCAGAGGCAAGGAGTTATGTGACAGCACCAAAATGGGAAGAAACAGAGATAATCCTGGAATACGAGGAGAGAGCATCGTAGGACAAGGACAGTAGGAGAGTAGCAGCTGGGAGCTGAGTTACAGCTGCCTCCACATTACATTTACATTTTGACTGCTTGGCTTGGATCTTAGTTTCTGCAAGTTTTCCTTCTTTTTTTTTTTTTCCTGTCTCCAAGTTTTCCTTAAAATTGTGAGCAGTTTTAAGGAACTTGGTTGGACATATGTTTAAAAAATCACCCTGCCATCCTTTCTTAAGTTCAGTACTTAAGATGTTTGATTTTCAGAGTTCTTGTGTAAGGAAATGGACAATTACACTGATGAAAAAAACAGGCTTTACTCTCTCAAAAGTTCTATGCATAAACAAAACCACACAAGCAAACAGCACCTACAAGTTGAAATATGTGAGATGCTTAGCACAGCCTGGCGCCTTTCTCTATGATGTGGATTGCCTCTGTGTCTCCGTCTAAGCAGTCTGGGAGACCCATCAGTCATTAGTCAGAGTCGTTGACAGCAGACTGAAACAGCTGGAGAAATGCTATGGGTAAGGCAGCGGGGACAGCACTGCACAGTCCAGCAAGCCAGAAAGCATCAGGGTATCTGCTTGCTGAGCAAGGTGAATTGGTCCTCCCTTGGAGACCCCCTAGGCCCTGCAGTGGGGGCGGATGCTAACTGCTGGGAAGAAACAGGCATGCTGGCCAGCACCGTGACTCACTAGACTAATCCTCTGCCTGCGGTGCCCTGGGTTCTAGTCCCAGTTGGGGCGCCGGATTCTACCCCAGTTGCTCCTCTTCCAGTCCAGCTCTCTGCTGTGGCCTGGGAAGGCAGTGGAGGATGGCCCAAGTGCTTGGGCCCTGCACCCTCATGGGAGACCAGGAGGAAGCACCTGGCCATAGTGGCCATTTGGGGGCGGAAGACTTTCTCTCTGTCTCTCTCTCTCTCTAACTCTGCCTGTCAAAAAAAAAGGGGGGGGGCAGGGAACAGGCATGCTTTTGGGGAGGGGCAATGAGACCCGTCCTTCCTCTGAGACGGTCAGCCATGACACCTGGCGCACTGGGTCCACTGAACACGAGGACGTCAGCCCACGCTGGCCCCCTCGTGCCTCCAGCAGGCACAGTTTGAGCGTGGGATTTACTCATCTGGCCTTGTTGTCTGCCGCCTCTTTCAGGCCTGGCAGTGTGTGATAGGCAGGTTCACTGGGTAGGGGGAGAAAGGGTGCCTGGGGTCACAAGGCTGCGTTCAGGGCAACAGGGAACAAAAAAAACACCCTTGATTTCCAGCGACGCAGAGAAGGAGTAGCGCGGCAGAGCTGGAACTGCCACAGCCGAAAACTGTCAGTTATTCACCAGGCCCCTCAACAACTCTGTGTGAGCTCAACATGTATAAATACATACGAATGCGTCAGACACTCGTGTGTGTGTGTGTGTGTACGTGTGTACTTCAGATGGTTCAAGGAACACGAAATTGAAAGACAAGCTGATTTTGCTGTCAAAAGTTTTGAAATCCATACGTATAAAGGACTTCCAAAAGTTTTCAAAAATGCATATTAGGAAAAAAATTGCACATGAACTTCAAAAATTTTTGTGCCAAAATAAACTCTTAATTCCATTTGTCCAAGAACTTTTAGAAGTACCCTATGTATATGTGTGTGTGTACGCACATAGTCCACAAAGAGTTCATGGAAAATGTATATTATGAAAAAACTACGTTCCACCAAAGGAACTTAACTCTTAATTCCATTTGCCCTCATATGGATATGGATATGTATGTGTGTATACAGATACATATTGTGAATGATAGATACAGGCTGTAACCATATACTCAATGTATCCTTTTAGAAGTTTTTAAGTGTGACCCACAGAGAATGAGAACAAAAAGAAAAGGCAGAGTTCCCACCACAGTCCTGGACTGAATGCAGCGTTTTGCTGAGTGTCCCCAGACTGAGCAGGATTGGATGGTTTTAGCTCTGGGAAATACCACCTGGTCCGGAGTCATCCCCCAGCCCCAGAAACGCAGCCCTGTGTGTGGGAAGTGACGCAGTGGTCTAAGGAAGCAAGGAGCATGTGCTGACTCATCGCAGAATTCAAAAACATTCTGGAGGGGCCAGCGTGTGGCCCAGCAGCTTAGGCTGCATCCCACGTGGGCACCTGTTCAAGTCTAGCTGCTCCACTTCCCATCCAGCTCCCTGCTAATGTGCCTGGGAGGGCAACAAAAGAAGGATCAGGTACTTGGGTCCCTGCCACTCCTCTGGGAGACCCGGATGGAGCTTCAGGCTCCAGGCTTCCTCTTGCTCCAGCCCCACTATTGTGGCCATTTGGGGATTTGGAGAGTGAACCAGTAGATGGAAGATTCATTCATTCTCTCTCTCTCTCTCTCTCTCTCTCTCTCTCTCTCTCCCTTTCTCCATCTCCCTCCCCCATCTCCCTCTCCCTCCCCCTCCCTCCCCCCATCTCCCTCCCCTCTCCCTCCCTCCTTCTCCCTCCCTGTCCCTTCCTCCCTCCCTCCTTCCTTCCCTCCTTCTCCCTCCCTCCCTCCCTCCCTCCTTCCCCCCTCCCTCCCTTCCCCTCCCTCCCTCCCCCTTCTCCTTTCCCCCCTCCCCCTTCTCCTTCCCCCCCTCCCCCTTTCCCTCCCTCCCTCCCTCTCCCTTCTTCCCTCCCTTCCTCTCTCCCCCATGCCTTTAAATAAGTGAATCAAATTTTTCTTTTTTTAAAAAAAGAATATGTTCTGATGGAACATAAGAAAAACAGGACTGCTGAAAAGTGGATTTGTTGATTTTTCAGGCAACACTTTCCTGGGCACTGAGCCAGTGTTGGCACCAAGCTAGCCCTAGCAATAGAGTAAGTGGGAGAAAGAAGAGCAGCTTTTTTTTAAATAAATTTTTGAAGTTTTATTTTATTTATTTGAAAGAGTTGCAGAGAGAGGTAGAGACAGAGAGGTCTTTCGTCTGCTGGCTCACTCCCCAGATGGCTGCAACGGCCAGAGTTGCACCGATCCTAAGCCAGCAGCCAGGAGCTTCTTCCAGGTCTCCCACGTGGGTGCAGGGGCAGGCTGAGTCCTGTGCCCCTGCACTGTGCGTCCGCTCATCTTAGCTGGGGGGCCTCAGGAAGCCGAATTCCTGCCCCGCACCTGCCCATCAGTAGCTCAGTTTCCTTGTCTGTAAAATAAGGATAATGACAGCTGCTCTGCCTTCCTCGCAGGAGAGAGAGACCATACAAGGGTACTTCAAAATGCCTGTGAGAAATGGAATTTAAAAATAAACTTATTTTGGTGCAAATTTTGAAATCACCTACATTTTTTTATCTGAAATCTTCATGAAATTTTTGAAAAACCATTGTGTACGTATTTTACATTTTTTACACCAAAATAAACTTTTTTGACAGGCAGAGTGGACAGTGAGAGAGAGAGACAGAGAGAAAGGTCTTCCTTTTACCATTGGTTCACCCTCCAATGGCTGCTGCGGCCGGCGCATTGCGCTGATCCGAAGGCAGGAGCCAGGTGCTTCTCCTGGTCTCCCATGGGGTGCAGGGCCCAAGCACTTGGGCCATCCTCCACTGCACTCCTGGGCCACAGCAGAGAGCTGGACTGGAAGAGGGGCAACTGGGACAGAATCTGGCACCCCTACCGGGACTAGAACCCGGTGTGCCGTCGCCGCAAGGTGGAGGATTAGCCTAGTGAGCCACGGCGCCGGCCACCAAAATAAACTTTTAATTCCATTTTCCACCAACTTTTTACAGCACACTTGTATAACGTACTCCATAAAATAGATGATGTTGCTTTAAATATTATTCTAGGCCCTATCTTTGCCTTGGCCCTGGCAGCGTATGAATTTGGGGCTGACCCTGATGTAGGGAGCCCCTGCTTCCAGGGCCCTGTGGCATGATCACAGAAACCAAAGAAGACTCCAGAAGTCACAGCCCCTGGGTTTTATATTGGAGGTTAACAAGGGTGACTCACTAAGACCAGGCTGTGGTGATGAGAAGCCTCTCGAACAGTCTCTGACCTCAGCATGTAGCTGCGGGCATTCATTCACTTGTCCGGTCAGCAACGTGTGCTCACCCCCTTCTTGGTGTCGGTTTGCATACATGACACAGGGGTTTCATTATACTGAAAAGCACACCAAGGACCTGCGCTCGTGCAGCCGGCAGCTAGCAGGGGTCCTCGATCCTGATTCTAAACCCATACTAATAGGTCTGTGTTTACGGAGTCCCAAGGTGAGGCCAGCAAGGTGGCAGGGCTGGACCACACGGACCCCCGTAGACCATGGTATGGATTTTTGTGTTTAAGAGGGGTTTTAGGCTGGCGCCACGGCTCACTAGGCTTATCCTCCACCTGTGGTGCCGGCACCCTGGGTTCTAGTCCCGGTTGGGGCGCCAGATTCTGTCCCGGCTGCTACTCTTCCAGTCTAGCTCTCTGCTGTAGCCCAGGAAGGCAGTGGAGGATGGCCCGAGTCCTTGGGCCCTGCACCCATGGGAGACCAGGAGGAAGCACCTGGCTCCTGGCTTTGGATCAGCACGGCGCGCCAGCTGCAGTGGCCATTGGGAGGTGAACCAATGGAAAAAAGGAAGACCTTTCTCTGTGTGTCTGTCTCTCACTGTCTACTCTGCCTGTCAAAAAAAAGAAAAAAAGGGTTTTAGGTGGCACCACAGGAGGCAGGGGTGGGCTGAGCCTCAACAGAAAGAGGACAATGTTTTGTGCTTGAAAAAAAGCTGACTCCTTTGAGGAAGGTTGGATTTGCTCGTGGCCTTTACCACGTTCAGACTTGCATCTTTCCCAGCCAGGGCACTTGAGATGAGCACCGCTATGCCAGGAGCTCGTTACAGTTCCCTGGAGGCATTTTTACAGACAGGGCCCTTGACCCAGAAGCGTGGGTTTCCTTGGTCCACCTGTCCATTTTCCATCACCATACCAATTGCCAAAGGCTGAATCCATAAGAGGCACGTTTAGCCCACAGTTTTGGAGGCTGGAAGTCTAAACAGCACAGCGCTGGCTCTGGTGAGGGTCCCCTGACCCTGTTACCTCTTAGAGGATGGCATCAAAAGGGCAAGAGCCTATTGGGGACCACATTGCAAGGCAGGAAGCCAGAGAGCAGGCCCCACCTCTTAAAGGTCCCACCATCTCTCCACGTGGCCCCACTGGGGAACGAGCTGCCTACACATGACCCCTTGGGGACCACATCCGTGCCACCACAGTTGCTCTCAGGTGGAGCTTGAGCGTGGTTTTCCGTGTGTGTGTGTGTGTGTGTGTGCACGTGCACACACACTTCCCCAGGTGATTCTAATTATTAGGCAAGGTTGCAACCTACTCATTCAATAGAAGGCATAAAACAAGAGTTTTCATAGTGTATTCCCAAGACCAGCAACGTCGGCCTCTCCTGGGAACCTATTAGCAATGCAGATTCTTGGCCCTCATTTCTTGCTGGCTGAACCAGAAACTCCAGGGCTGGACCCAGACATCTGTTCCCACAAGTCCACCAGGAGGATCTGACGCCTGCCCAAGGGTGAGGAATGCTCACTGCAGGGGGCATGTAGGCAGGAGGTCTGCTCCTGAATCTCTTTGGATCTAACTGGGATCTGCTTCTAAATCTTGTGGAAGACCCCTGGGACGAGGGACAGTCATCGCACTTCTCAGGTCCTCAGTCTCTTCACCTGTAAAATGGGAACCTGGGATTAGATGAGCTCAGCGTTCCCACTGGATGTTCAGAATTTATGGGCCCACGCACACTTAAGCTCATAAGGCTTTATGATGTACTTCAAAAGCCATTTTTATATTGTAACTATAACACAACCACTGTAGGAAACTCAAAAATAGAGATAAGTTCTCACATCATTAAAAGGCATTTTAATTTTGTTGTTCATATCTCCATAAAATTCCATTCTGTTTATACTGTAATTTAGTTACTTTTGCCCAGTCTTGAATATTGAGGATTTTTCTCATTTCCTGTTATGACTGTTATGATGAATATCTGTATCTATGTGAGTTTTTGAAGACCTTCAGAGACATCTAGAAATGGAGTCACTGGATCCGTGCACACGAACTTTGTCAAGGCTTTTCCTTCATCACCAGATTTCTTTGCGGACCTAAGCCAACCCTTAGAAACGCCAGCAGGACATTAGAGAAGCCTGCCCACAACACCCTTACCGGGTCTGTTGATTGTCTTTTCACACAGCGAGGCAGCAGGAGCCGGCGGCAGCAGTGTATTGTTGTATTCGGGGCACAGCTTAGGTTATTGATGTCTAAGAGAGATCCAGACTTGAGAGCGGCTGGAAATACTCACACTGGCATTGAATCATGGGGGAGATTGTCCAGGGATCCGTGATGATGTGTTAACAAGCTTTCCTGAAAATGTGGCACAAGAATTTGATGTCTAAGGGAGAATTAAGCAGCCCTCCAAAAATCAGCAGTCATCTGCGCTTGGAGGCGGAGCGGTGGCGCTGCCTGAAGCCAGGCGTTGAAGGAGCTGATGAGTAAGGTCCCCTCTGGGTCTGGGATGCGGGCTGGGATTGTATTCCTCCTGGTCCTTTTCTGGGCACTGGACACGTACCCAGATGCCCCGAAGGCTTTGTCTCCCTGGTTCCGCCTGTCGCTTGTCTTCATCTGACAACCTCTCACTTTCATCTTTCCTGATTTTTCTTGGCTCCAGGGTTGTAGAGCAAAAGAACAGTGAGAACCTCAGAAATAGAATCTCAACCCTCATTTTTATAAAAAAAAAAAAAAAGTGGTGAGCTTATGTCACCATTTATTTATCACATCCACTTCCTCCCATGTGTGGACAGAGACCCCAGGGAGAGCAAGAGTCTCCTTGTTGAAAACCAGTCCAGGGACCGCCCGCCCTGCTAGTTGTTAATGGGCTAACAGTAAGGAAGAGAGTTATTCCAGCTCTCACCCACACTGTTTGAATGGTGGGTGCTTACAAAAGGATTCCATGTATACCCAAAAGAATGGAAAACAAATGTTGAAACACAACTTGGACATGTGTATTCTGAATAGTATCACGTGTAGTAGCCAAAAGGTAAAGACAATCAAAAAGTCCATCAGATGTTAAAGATATCAACAAAATGTGCTGTGTACCTATAAATGGATGGTTACTCAGCAATAAGTACTGACACACGCTACCTGTGCCTGAACCCAGAAAATATGCAAGATGAAAGACACTCGACACAGAAGGCCATGTGTTGTATGATCGTTTTCATTTAAAACACTCAGAATTGGCAAATTCATAAAGAGAACACAGACTGGAGCTTGCCATGGGCTGGGGGAAGCAGGGAACTGGGGAGTGACTGCCGATGGGTACATGGTTTCGTCTTGGGATAATGAAACCTCTGGGGCTAGTGATGGCTGCAGAATGCCGGAGAATGACACACATGAATATTCTACATTTTATGTTCTGTATAGTATACTAGAATAAGAAAGGACACTTGTTCTAGGGGATTGGAAGGTGTATACATCTAGTTAGTTGTATGTACACTCTACCACTTATGGATTGGGTGACCTTGGCCTAAATTGACTCAGTTATTTCCCCATCTGTAAAATGAGAATAATCACAACAGTACCTGCCTCCTAGAGTTATAAATCTCAAGGGAGTCAAAATGTGTGAAGTGATTACCACAATATCTGGCTTTGTAGTAAGTGTGCGGTCAATATTTCTTATTAATTTAACCCAGGTATTCTCATCCGGGGCCCCAGGGAATATTTGGCAACATCTGGAGACCCTTCTGATTAGCACCATGATGGGGCCTTGACTGGCATCCAGTGAGCAGAGGCAAAACTTGCCAGAAAACGTCCAAAAATGCACACGGCAGGTCCTACAAGAAACGGTTAGGAGCCCCTGAGAATCCTTGGTCTAAACAGAGCAGCAGGTAGGCAAGTGGACTTCATCTCAAGGGTGTGTATATTGAGAATTATAGGTCAGATAGGAATCATGTTAGAAAAAGAGTACCAGCAAAAGTACTGGATGCCCACTGTGTATGGAGAACACTATAATAGACATTGTGGGTGCAAGGGATACCAAGGTCCACACCCCCTTGAGTGGCCCAGATGAAGAAGAGCTCTGTGGGAGTGGCTTATTCAGGAGGGGACCTTTGTCATCAATATCCTTTACCAAGAGGGTGATCTGAGGTCACCACATTACTAATGCTCACATTATTATAATGCTCATCTTAAGGCAACAGTGTGTGGTTCCTGCACATGTCTCAATGTGTCTTTGTTTGGGTCAGTTCTACTGAGTGAATATGTGAATAAGAATTCACTGTCACAAATAGAAATAAGAAGTGACACAAGACACAAGAGAAAATATGAAATCTTGTATTCAACCACTCATGCCCCAAAAAGGGGATCCTTTGGCCCACTGTCCATTTATAGCAGGTGTATATCAGATTCTAAAACTGTGTATTCATATAATTAGTCTCGCCTAGATCCAGAATTTGTTCTTACAGGAAATGACTGGCTGGTTGTCAGAAGGTCTCTTGATTTGTTAGCAGTGAAGGTGTGGATAAAGACTTTTACTGCTGCTCATTCCTCTTCTCCACCAGTTCCCCTTTAGGCTACAGGCGGGAAGCCCTGCTAAGGGCTCCCACACCTCCCTAAGGTTGGCAGTGGTCTTTCCAGACTTGGACAGCAGGAAGGAGGGCTACAGAGTCTGCTGGAGCCCAGAGTGGGAACAGCCTCTTAGAGGTTCACATCTGGAAGTTGTAGCCTAGGGACGGGTGAGCCTAGGATGTAGCAGGGGACCCCCCCTCCCCCCACCAGCAGTCACCTGTGCACACCTTCCTCTGTAGCTCTGGCTTCCCCTACGTACAAGTGCTCTCCGGAAACTTATGCCCCCTGTGACCAGGATCTGGCCAGACCCAGGCAGAGACAAAGGTGAGTTAGGCACAGAGCGTGTCACAATGAGTTCTCAGAGTGACAGGAGGGTATGACCTATTAGAAATCACTTCAGTACAAGGCAGAAAGTGGCCAGTGTGATCAGGAAAGTGGCTTCCCAGCTCTGGGATTTCAGTGGAGGCTGTTTGCCTCCCGTCAGGAGTTTGGAGAAGTCTTTCTGGGGGAAAAGCAGTTGAGCTAGATCTCATGTGAATGTGCGTGAAAATGCAGACAGGCTGACATAATGTTGGAATGTTCTAGAAGACAGACCTACCGAGCTACTGAGGTAGGAAGCTGACGATGTCGGAGAAGCAGGATTGTGGAGGGGAGTGGAGGAGACGAGGCAGAGACGTGGGGACCTGCTGGTGAAAAGCCCAAAGTGCCGGGACACAGCTAAGTCGCAGGAAGCTCTGGCATTTTCTGAGCTTGGAGTGGGAGTGGGGCCTGGGTTAGGACACTGTAATTTCGTGTAAGAACTGGGTTGATAACAGAGTTATGAGGCAAGAATGTTGGTGGGGGTGGGGAGCATATAACTAAGATAAGGAAACCTCAGAAAGTTCATGAAAAATGGAGTGAAATGATAAGCTTATATTGGAGCAGAAACAATTTAAAATACATTGTTTTTTTTTTTCGTAGTATGTATTTCCGTGAACTATTTGAAGATTCATTGTATATATGGATCTCAAATTATGTTTTGCACCGAGATAAACTTACCTTGTAATTCCATTTTGCATGAGGTCATTGAGGTGCCCTCATACTTCAGCTGAAGGATCTGGCTGCCCATAGCGGCATAGCAGGGTACTTGGGGAACAGGGTGCTGGCAGGTGCCTTGTGATCTAGTCCTGGTTCTGCTGCTTAAACTGGCTGCATGTCCTCAGGCACATTACTGTACCTCTCAGTGCCTCAGTTGCTGCATCTGGAGAATGGGGGTGCACGTCTCACTTCTCAGTCCCAGGCACTGAAGATCCAATGAGTACGTGCGTTGAACACATTCTTAGTTCATCTGGAACGACAGATGTCATTGTGCCCAATAGTGCGACGTAAGAATTATTATTTTATTGAAGGTAGTAAGAGGAAATGGGAGCCAAATAGAAATAGCAGAGAAATGCAGGAAGCAGGGACTCACACATAAGTGGGTCCTGTCCACATCCCACAGGGCTTGGAGGGGCTCTACTGAGACATAGGCGACGACCCAGCAGAGGACAAGATGGAGTTCAGGGACCTTCCCGCTCCACAATGGCCCTGCCATCTCCACTGTTCTCGCTTTCTGGTCCCTAAAGCCTTGATCTTCCTGCCTGGCCTTAGCCACATGAAATTTCACTGACAGATCAGGAGTACCCCCAAGGCATCATGACTCCCCCACTTCCGTGAACAGGGAGACCTGAGGCCAAAAACTATTCTCCCTGCAAGTCCCACCCATCTGATGATGCTGTCAAGAGCAAAAAGGCATTTGGGGAGCCTTGGGCTCAGGTCACTGGAAATGTTTTACTTACAAGCAACCATGATGTTTTGGGTGTAGCTAAGGAACTGTCCCGTCTGTGTGAGTTAGGGGGTGTGGAAGGCGAGGGGTGAGGAGGCACTGGGGAGCAAGACACCCTGCCTCTTATTTTTGCAACTTGGACTGTAGAACTCAGAGCCAAACTGCTCAGCTCTTCTCTGCTACCCCCTTCAGTACTCAGACGGTTCCAATTTAATGCATGCATAAGAATAAAAATCCAGCTTTCAAGTGCTGGGCTGATTTTGCAAAAGAGATGCAGGCTTTATCCCTTTAAGATGAAACAATCATCTGGGTTTAAAGGCTTAATCTGCTGGAGTTCAGCCCAGGATGGGGTTCAGAACCCCAGAATAATTGGATGCAGCCTCAGACTTTGAACATTGGAGCTGGCCGGCGTGTGTGTGTGTGTGTGTGTGTGTGTGTGTGTGTGTGTGAGAGAGAGAGAGAGAGAGAGAGAGAGAGAGAGAGAGAGAGAGAGATATGCCATTAAGGAGAGAGGGAGTGAGCTCTCCTTTGCAACGTGCTGGGACAGGACAAATAAAGCTGCTGCTCCTGCTCCCTGGATGCTCAGTGGCTGACTGGGTAGGCTCCTGGGGGTTGCTGGCACATGAATGCGTGCTATTGTTCCCCACACACGTCGGCCTACAGCGAGAGCACAAAACAGGCCCGGCCTTATTCTGGAGCGGAGCCCCCTCCATCCCTGCAAGCGGTCCTTCCAGGTCACATGCCGGAGGCCGCTGCACGCAGGACACAGCTGCCTCAAATCTGCCTGACATTAGCTGCAGCTCAAAAAAAGAAAAAACCTAACAGCCTTGAGACCTTCCCGAGCTCCGCAGGGGAGGCTCCGGCTCTGCAGGCACGATGTTCTCCCAGGAAGTGTGGCCGGAAAATGAGAAAAAGTGTGCCGTGGTCCGGAAGTCCAAGCAGGGCCGGAAGCGGCAGGAGCTGCTGGCCGTGGCCTTGGGGGTGAAGGTGGGCGTCAGGGGCAGCTTGCTTTGGCCCCCTCTCAAACTCTTTGCCTGTTCGCAGATCTCCTCCCTGGTCCGAAGGGCCGCCCTCACACACAACGACAACCACTTCAACTATGAGAAGACACACAACTTTAAGGTAAGCAAACCGGGGTGTCTGTCCTTGTGGCCAGGGGAGGTTTGTGATGGTCTCTGGTCTCTGGTCTCTGGGAGCCAGCTCCTTTGTGCCCCATGTTTGGCTGCAGGCTTCCCCCTACCCCAATCACAAGACACCTCGAAAAGCAACAGGGGGGAAGCTTGTGCCTGCAGACCCCTTCTCTGGGTCGGCAGAGATCCTCAAAACCCTCCCCTGCACCTTGAGAGAGGGCAGAGCGTGCCCAGCGGGAGGTGCTTAGAGCCCTGCTGGGGAGCCTGCGGCGCTGACCATTGCCATCTCCCCTGGGGGACAACAGTTGCCCGTGTCACATTCTGCTTTTTGTCCAACTTCAGGGATGCCCACTCCTTTATTTCTGCGTGGACAGCTGAGAAAGCAATGACAAGTAGATCCCATCCAGTAGCTTTTGTCTGTGCTGTGGAGTGGGGGTGGTGGTGGTGGGGGCATCCTTGGGTAGCCTCGACAAGCTTGACCCTGCTCATCAGACCAAACAAAAAGATCTAGGAGCCTGGAGGGAGTGCTGGTGGATTCTTCCCTGTGTGTTTATACTCAGACCTGCACTTGTAGCGACTCTGCTGTCAAATCCTGGCCTGTTTCCTTTACTCTCCTGTGTTTTCCAAGAAGGGCTGGAAGGGGCTGCCTGGCTGGAAATGCTCTTGGGGGGGCGGGGGGGAGACGGGGCCGACTTAAAAGTTTTACCCCATGGCCAGCGCCGCGGCTCACTATGCTAATCCTCCACCTTGCGGCGCCAGCACACCGGGTTCTAGTCCCGGTCGGGGCGCCGGATTCTGTCCCGGTTGCCCCTCTTCCAGGCCAGCTCTCTGCTGTGGCCAGGGAGTGCAGTGGAGGATGGCCCAAGTGCTTGGGCCCTGCACCCCATGGGAGACCAGGAGAAGTACCTGGCTCCTGCCATCAGATCAACGCGGTGCGCCGGCCGCAGCGCGCCAGCCGCGGCGGCCATTGGAAGGTGAACCAACGGCAAAGGAAGACCTTTCTCTCTGTCTCTCTCTCTCTCACTGTCCGCTCTGCCTGTCAAAAAAATAAAATAAAAATTAAATTAAAAAAAAAGTTTTACCCCAGCAAATGGGCTAACTCTTTGGAAGTTGGAGAGGGTGGAGCTGCAGGATCCAGAAAGGAAAGAATCAGCAGGGGAGGCAACAATGGGAATTGCCTGCTTTTTAAAAAACTGCTTTCCTTTGGGTCCAGCGCCCAAGACAGTGTTGCAATCAGAGAACTTTTGCCAGAGGTGACCAGGAAGGTGCTTTTCTTCTGTTGCTTTCCAGTCCTTCCAAAGGACAAATGTGCATCCATTAAACACACGCTCGCCTTTGGTCTGCCTCGCTGCTTCTGTTTTTAGAAAGCCAGCAGACCCGCCATTTGCATGCTATAATTGCACCGAGGAGAAGTATGGAGCCTTACAGAATTAGCATGAGGGTGAAGAATTGCATTACAGGCAATTCTTCTATGCAAGGCTCTTGCTATTTCTCCCATGACGGAATAGTGACAGGTCTAATTTGAAGCCTAAAAATCCTTTATATTTTCTTTCTCTTTTCTGTTATCTGTTGCACCATCATTAAATATTTTTGCCTTAAGGCAACAGCAGTCCCTGCCTTCTGCTGGGTCCTCAGGGCTCACTACCCTGCATGATAAAATGCATCTTCTTGGACTTGTGCATCGTTGTCCTTCCTCTTGGACATCCCTGTTGCAATTGGGCGCTACCTTCGTACGTTTGCATGGAGCAACTTCTCAATGGGCAAGCACATTCAAAAAGCTCATGGGAAATGGACTTAAAAGATAAGTTATTTTCGGTGCAAAACATTTTGGAATCCATGCCTAGTTTTTCTGTAACGTGCATTTCCTGCAAACTTTTGACTGATTTCTTGTGTAGATTATGTCTGAGCTTGTGTTAAAAACACGTGAGCATGTTTTGTGGATTGGCGTTTTGAAAACTAATGTCAGTATCTTTTATCTTAAGATCTCTGAGTGGGAAATTAAGCTTAGGACACTTTAGCACACACACACAAAAAGCTGGTTAAATCGTCTTTTCTTCAATGACAGTGTTGCTAACATGACATGTGAAATATTTATCAGTGAGAAACACTAGCGTTTTAAATGTTTCCTTGAAAACTCAGTATCTATCCGGTGTGATCACTCCAGACTTGGCAGCCCTTGAGAGAGGGAAAAGCAGAGAATGCCTAAGTCATCTGTGAAGAATGCACAGACCAGACAGGACCCTCTCCCTCCCCAGTTTTAAATAGATGTCTTTGACACTGAGCGCACCCTGGCGTGGCTGGTGGCTTTCAATGGTACGGCTGGTGCCACTGTCCCAGAGCTCGAGTGGCTGGGGTGGGCGTTCCCTCTGGCATTCCCTGTCCCTTCCACCCTCTCCTCACCCCCAGCTAACTGCAGTTGGGAACACTGCGGGTCTTTGGAGGAACATTCGAATGCAAAGGCGGCCTGTGCTATAAATAAAATGGGGTTTTTAGTAACAAGCCATTGAACGAACTGAAGAAAGCAACCTCTTATCAAAGGCCCCTGCCAGTTGCTTGGAATTTGGTTTAGTGCCTTATTTCAGCATTAGCTTTGTGTTCATGCGGCCTCCTCACGGGCCTTATTCTGAAACCTTGATTTGTGATCAGGGTTACTGTTCAAGGGTGTAATGTGCATGGCACAGAGTATGTGCTCAATAAAAAGAACACATGACCACATTTTCTAAGATTTTGCTGTTTGAAAGGCAGAGCAATAGAGAGAAGAGGAGAAGGAGAGACACAGAGAGATCTTCCATGCACTGGAAATGGCAGCAATGGCCAGGACTGGGCCAGGCTCAAACCAAGAGCTGGGAACTCCATCCAGGTCTCCCACATGGGTGGCAGGGGCCCAAGCACTCGGGCCATCTTCTGCTGCTTTCTCAGGTGCATTAGCAAGGAGCTGGATTGGAAGTGGAGCAGCCTAACCTGCTCTTCCACAATGCCGGCCTCAGCCTCACACGATCTCATTTTCGTGTCTATCAGGAAATAGGCCTTGCTAGGCCCTGTCTGAGCTCCAGCCCAGGGACCTCCAAACTGAGATTCAAATCTACCAGTGGAGCTCAGCGCCTCACCCCACAGCAAGATTTTTTTGCCCCAGACAGGACTGTTTTTGCTCTACCCAGAAAGCTGGGCAGGAGGAATGAGAGGCAGCTCCTGGCACTCCTGTCATTCAGTCCCCCATCACTGCTCCTGAGGGCGTTCACTGCACTTGCGTCCCAAACACAGCCTGTCTGGGGAAAGCCCACACGCAGCCCTGGGAAGCACGGCACGGTCCTGCCTCCTTTTATGCAGGAGGTACGTGCTTTTCAGCACTGCAGGCTAATGCGACATCGGCTTCATCTAAAACCTGAGTTTCCTGGGGTTACCTGTGCCTACTAGGCACCCAGAGGAGTGTGTTACAGGAATGCTGAAATCGACTCCTCTCACCAATGAAAACTGTTGCTCAAGACAGAGACCACTCTGTTAATCAAGTCTTTCACATCTGTGACATAACTGTCACCTTCCCTGCCAGCACAGGGATGAGACAGCTGCGGCTGGCTTAGTGCTGCTGCGGGCTGTTTCTTCCTCTGTGTAATGGGATTGTCATGAGGCTTAAGGAACACACATCAGTCATTTCCCGAGTCTCTGGTGTCTACGAAGTATCCATTGGCTATCCATGTGTATTGACACATTTATTCCTCATCTGTTTTGTTCCCGCCACCTTTCCTGCACCTCTGTGCTCAGCTTTCTTGACGTTCTGACTGTGCCCTCGCGTCCCCGTGTCTGTCTTCTGCCATCTCTCTCTTCCTCTCTCATTAACTAGATGTCATGCAAAATGAGACAGTGTGAGAGAGAGAGACAGAGAGAAAGGTCTCCCTTTTTGCCGTTGGTTCACCCTCCAATGGCCGCTGCGGCCGGCACGCTGCGGCCGGCGCACTGCGCTGATCCGAAGGCAGGAGCCAGGTGCCTCCTCCTGGTCTCCCATGCGGATGCAGGGCCCAAGCACCTGGGCCATCCTCCACTGCACTCCCTGGCCACAGCAGAGAGCTGGCCTGGAAGAGGGGCAACCAGGACAGAATCCAGCGCCCCGACTGGGACTAGAACCCGGTGTGCTGGCGCCGCAAGGTGGAGGATTAGCCTATTGAGCCATGGGGCCGGCCCTGTGTTACTTCTGAAGGTGTTTTATCATGCAGCTGACGCTGGCTTATGTTTTCCTCATGGATTTAAAATGTAAATGAGTGATTTAGATGTTTTTAGATTTCCCACATGTTCCCCAATTTTGTAATGTTTTTAATCTTTTTTCAAAGATTCACTTATTTATTTGAAAGGCGGAGTTAGAGAGGCAGCGGCCGAGAGAGAGAGAGAAAGAGAGAGAGAGGTCTCCATCTGCTTGTTCACTGCCCCAAAAAGTCACAATGGCTGGAGCTGGGCCAATCCAAAGCCCGGAGTCTGGAGTTTCTTCTGGATCTCCCACGTGGGTGCATGGACCCAAGCACTTGAGCTATCCTCATTTGATTTCCCAGGCACATCAGCAGAGAGCTGAATTGCAAGTGGAGCAGCCAGGACTTGAACCGGTGCCCATATGGGATGCCGGCACTGCAGCTGGCAGCTTTATCTGCTGCACCATCGCACCAGCCCCTTCCCCGAGATTTTAAAAAGTACTTTACTTCTATGAGGACTCAGTGAGTTCCTAACGGTGCCAGGACCAGAGACCACAGAGGTGACCAGGTTTGGGGGCCAGAAGTCAAAAACCAAGGTGTCAGGAGGGCATGCTGCCTCTGGACGCACTGAGACAGGAGCTGGACCATGTGTCCTTCTGGGTTCTGGTGGCCGCTGGCCATCCTTGGAGTCTTTGGCTCGTGCACTCATCACTCTCACCTCTGCCTTCATCTTCCTGGCGCCACCTTCTCTGTGTCCATGTCTGCTCAGAGACGATGGTTGTATTAAAGGCCCACCCTAATCCAAAATGACTGCATCTGAATTGTTTGCTCAATGATCCTGTTTCCAATAAGGTCACATGTGCAGTCATCAAGGACTAGGACTTGAACACCACACCTATGGGAGAGGGAGGAGAGAGACAGTGCAACCCATGAGGGGGACTTTAATGTTTTCAGGAGCCTTCAATGGGAAGGTATCCAGCCCCCCCCCCAATAACACATCATCAGTGCTGTGAGTTTAAGCTTGCCATTTAAGCAAGGGCTGCAAAGCATGCTGGGATCTGGTTGTTTCTAAGCATCAATCTCTGGGTCCAGGCACCACTGCTAATCTCCATCACTCCTGATTTGGTTTCCTGAAAGCAAAGTTCTTATTGATTTTTTTTTTTTTCCGTATCAGTGTTCCATTGTGGTGATAGAAGGTGATAGAATGCAGTCATTATTCATTTCACATCTGACAAACATTTCTGCATAGAAAGAGGTGCGGGGCTAGCACCGCGGCTCAACAGGCAGTCGGGGCACCAGAATCTGTCCCAGTTGCCCCTCTTCCAGGCCAGCCCTCTGCTGTGGCCTGGGAAGGTAGTGGAGGATGGCCCAAGTGCTTGGGCCCTGCACCCCATGGAGACCAGGAGGAGGCACCTGGCTCCTGCCTTCCGATCAGCGTTGTGCGCCGGCCGCAGCACGCCAGCCGCGGCGGCCATTAGAGGGTGAACCAATGGCAAAGGAAGACCTTTCTCTCTGTCTCTCTCACTGTCCATTCTGCCTGTCAAAAAAAAAAAAAAAAAAAAAAAAAGGTGCGGTAGGAGCGCTGAACATCTTTGTAAAACAGGTGGCGACCTTGCACTCTGTAGAGCAGAAGTATCTGTGTGCGTGGCACACTCTGGTGTAGAGCCTGTGTTTTCTAATCAGCTTGACGACATGGGCTTCAGTTCACGTTAATGTATGTGGCTAAGCAAAGGCTGGCTAAGTATTGGGGATGGGGGTAGTGAAAAATGAAAATACGGGCTCCTTGTTAAAGAATTAATAAGGGTTTCCAGACAGTGAGAGCAGAACACTACAGCAGAGGGCCCTTGGCAGGGTCATTAGGCTGTGCAGGAGAGATGGAGACACTCTCAGGACGCATGAGGCCCGCGCTCATGTCCCACCTGGCCAGTGATGCTGGCCATGCACGCTCCCCCGCATCTTCTACGTGCAGGGGGCTTGTGCTCTGGCTTAGCCCAGGTGTCCCAGCATGCTGAGTGGTGACTCTCCCAAGTGCCCCTGTTGGACATAAGTGAGTTTGTTGCCCTACCGACCCTTTCCCTACCGACCCTTTCCTGTCCTCACAGTGAGCCCGTCATGTGTGTGCTAGGGCCTGCTCCTTCTAATGTGCCTACCTGTCCCATCCTGAGGGCCAGGTTCAAGTTCCCAAGGCAGAGGATGTGTCTTGCCGCTACCGCTAGTGAGCCTGTGCAGAATATCCCCGCACCTTCTCCATCTTCTGGTTCACTCACTCCCGATGTGTGTTCCTGCCATTGCTTTTTTTTTTTTTTTTTTTTTTGGCAGGCAGAGTTAGAAAGAAAGATCTTCCTTCTATTGATTCACCCACCCAAATGGCCGCTACGGTCGGCACGCTGCAGCCATCCGAAGCCAGGAGCCGGATGCTTCCTCCTGGTCTCCCATGTGGGTGCAGGGCCCAAGTACCTGGGCCATCCTCCACTGCACTCCCGGGCCACAGCAGAGAGCTGGACTGGAAGAGGAGCAACCAGGACAGAACCGGTGCCCCAACTGGGACTAGAACCCAGGGTTCTGGCGCCGCAGGCGCAGGATTAGCCTAGTGAGCCGCAGCGCCAGCCCATTATTTTTTGTTTAACCGATCTAGTGATGGTCTGATTTGGAACAAGCCATCTCTGCTTCCTCTGCTTCCCTCCTTCTCCCTGACCTCATAAAATGCTGCATGAGCCCATGGCTCCCACTTGTATTCTTGCCAGGCTTACAGTTGCCTGTCCCCCTTCCCATCCATCCTCATTCCACTGTGTGCTCCTCGGGAGTGCAGCTGGGGGATGCTGCACCTGCACTTTGGCCCGGGCAGAAATGGAGTTCAGAAATGGTCATGGGCCTTGTTTTTATTTGTTTTCTCCAATAGCCAGAAAAGGCTGTTTTGGAAGGAACATGTCTGAGAGAAACAGGTCCAAGGAAAGGCAAAATTCATCACCTGAGTATAAATTGGAAGACTCCAAAGGGGGAACTTTTACACACTGTTGATGAGGATGCAGATTAGTATAACCATTGTGGTGAACAGCATGGAGGCTTCTCCAAAAACTAAGAATAGATCTGGCAGATGACCCCACCCTGCTACTTGTGGGTGTAGATGCAAAGACAGGAAATCAGCGCATCAAAGAGAATTCTGTACTGCCATCCTCAATGCAGCACTGTTCACAATAGCTAGGCTGTGGAAGCGACCTAGGTGTCCACTAGTGGATGGGCAGGTAAAGAAAGTGCGGTCTGTACATTGTGAGATAGTCCTCGGTCATAAAAAGAATGAAATCCTGTCATTTATAGCAAAATGGATGAGACCGGAGGACACTGTTAGGTGAAATAAGCCAAGGCCAGAAAGATAAATACTGCACGTTCTCATTTATATGTAGGAGCTAAAAAACAGTGGTCTCAAGAAGAGAAGAGAATGCTGGTCCGCGGAGACTGGGAAGGAGGGGAGGGGTCCGGGAGCGGCTGGACAATGGGCGCCAGAACACAGGAGGCGGAATGCGCTATAGTGCTCCGCAGTGCAGCAGGGAGACTGTAGCCCACAGCCACCTCTGTTTTATGATGAACCACACGGAGGTCAAAGCCTCAGATACAAAGAAGTGATCGGGAGATGGAAATGCTCATTTGCCCTGATCCAATCATGACACACCATATGTATGTATTGAATTATCACATGGAGCCCATAAATATTCCGATTATTTGTCAGTTAAAAACTGGATAGCAGAGCACTCAAAGCAGGACTGTAAGAAACAGGGTTAGAAACAGTAGGCAGCAAGAAAATGCAGTTTCTGCTCCCAAGGGGCTGTGAGGAGGAGCCTCTCCCACCTGCCTCGCCCTGTAGCCCGGTTCCACCGCTGTAATCCTTAGAACGTCTTAGTGTCAGGGAGTAGCACTGCTGGAAGCCATCTAAAGGGAGACAGGCACCACTGCACAGGAGGGGCTCCTAGAGCCCAGGGGTTGCCCAGAGCCCAGGAAGAGGAGGAGACAGGAACTGGGCCTACACCTGCAGCCCATCCCGTGCCTCTTCTCTCTGCCCCTCTCCCTCCTACCTTTTCTCTCCCTCAGTCTTCCCATTCCTCAATCAGCTAGCTGTGGAGGAGGCTTCCGGAGGCCTGCGGTGTGGACAGTGAGCTGGTGGTGTGTGAAAGAAAGGAACCCACCGGCCAGGTGCCTTGAGGATGTCTGCTGTGCCCCCTGCTCCTTGCTCTGCAGAGTTCTCCCTCGGTTTGCATTGGGTTCTGCCTGAAGCAACTCATGAAGCCACTCTGGTGTGACTGTTGACCACTGCAGGCCCAGACATTCTGCAGCTGGGTGGTCCCCTGACCCCCACCTCTCTGGGTACAAGGAGGGGGCCTCCTCTTCCCCTTTAGTTCATCGGGGGTACCCATCACTGCTGTGCCATTTGGGAGCCTGGGCTAGCCCTCAGCAAATCTGGGAAGCAAATGCAGTTCATCTCTGGCAGACGTTCACCCAAACCTCCCGCGTGGCCTCTCTTGCTCCTGTTGGCCCTGACCCTTGAGTTTTTCCATTGCACCCCCCTCTGAGACTGGCCAGCCTACCCCTTCTAGATTTGAGCTTCTCTTTATTCCTCGAGGGGGTACCTTCTGCTGATACCATATGTGTTAGGGTTAATTTGAAATAGCCCCCGAATCCTGACGAACCAACCTGGGGAGGCACTCAAAGACCTATTCTTGGGACCCTGAGATTCACCAGGGATTCACTGTGCTCCACAGAGAGCAGGTGTTCCTTTTCAGAAGAATTCACTCATGAAAGTCACAGCCAAGTGAATCTAGTAGCCCTGTTTCAATGGATTTTTTTTTCATTATTGTTTTTTCATTTATTTGAAAGGCAAAGAGACAGGGACAGACAGAGATCTTCCATCTGCAGGTTCACCCCCCAAATGCCTCACAACAGCCAAGGTCGGACCTGGCCAAAGCCAGGAGCCTGGAACCCATTCTTAGTCTCCCAAGTGGGTGGCAGGGACCCACGTACTTGTGCTGACACCTGCTGCCTCCCAGAGTGCACACTGGCAGGAAGCTGAGTCAGAAGTGGAGGAGCCAAGATTTGAACCCATGTGCTCCAATATTGGATGCCAGGGGCCCATGGCATCTAACCACTGTGCCAAAGGCCTGCTCCTGGCAATCCTGTTTTCAGTGAAACCTTTTGGAGCCTTAACAGCACGATGCTTTTATCTGAAGGAGTTGCGTTCAGCGGGCAAGTGAGGAAGTAAGTTTTGGAGAAGGTCCTCGCACAGGTGGCTGTTTCTTTGCCTGACAAGGCCTGACTCAAGGCTGATTCTGACCTTCCTGGCATATCTGAATATAAATGCCGGGACAGTGTCATTGTATATCCTTTACAAAGCAGCAGAGCTCCATGGAAGACAACGGGCTTTGACGCAAACCCTACGGCCATGCTTTGCTTCGGCCTCGCACCAGGGAAGTGGCTTGGCCGAGCTACTTCCCAAGTGTCAACCATCTACTCCAGAGACTGAGCCACATGGAGTGCTCAGCTGTGAGTAATTTTTTATTGAGATTGCTTTAGTCCAAAGGACACATCATTCAAAGGGCCTATTCTAAATGACTAAATGCCCGATCTGGCATCGTTAAGCCAGTGAAATGGGCCTTTTGGCTTTTGCTTGGAGGAGCAGGGTTCTAGTGATCACTGTATGTTTTAGTTGGGCATTTCTCTAAGTTATAAGAAAGGGAAGCTCCATGGTCGTGCATCCCAGCACTCAGCAGATAAGGGTTAGGGCTGAGTACCCACCAGTGGCGGTGTAAGAATATGAACTCTCATTCTACTGAGTGGTTCTCAGTCAAGGCGATTCTGCCCCCTGGGGAACATCGGGCGATACATGGAGATGCTTTTCGGTTCTCACATCTGGTGTCCACCAGAGGCCAGGGGTGCTGCTGTATGTCCCACAATGCCCAGGACAGGTATCCACAGTGTTCAGTTATGGGACCCCAGAGGTCTGTAGTACTTAGATGGAGACACCTGGCAGTAGGGAGCCCCTGGCAGGTTTTGATCAGGACCTGTCTGGAGAACGTGGGTGCTGAAGTGCTCATGAACCTGACACCAAGCCAGCACAGAAGCAGGACTTGACACAAGTGGGAGGTTCCCAAAAAGGAGCTGTGCCCATCAGCGTTTTAGAAATTAAATCCTATTTTAAACGGACTGAGCGGTTGCTGATTAAACAAACGGGGTCTCCATGGCCCCATGGTTGAGAACCCTGGCTGCTCAGCAGGCCTCGCAGTCTCTGTCACAGACCAAGTGAGTCCCCTCCTCGACTTCACATCTGCAAAGGTCACTTCAAGGTCAGTCTCATCTGATCCCGAAGGTAGTTCTCGAGGCGTTCACTGTCGCATGGTGATGGGGAAGTGCACAAGAAAAGCCCTCACTAGAGATCTGGGGCCTTTGCTGTGCTGCTGACCTTCTGGGTGACCAAGGGGAAGCCACCTGCCTTGCATCTCCTCCGTTCAACCTGGGGAAAGCTGCACTGTACCCTCTCGGACACAGTGGCCGGTCGCCAGAAATGGCGTTAGGCATCTTCAGGTCTCCCTTTGTGCATGTAAAGTGCCTAAGCGAGAGCACCTCTGACCTCCCCGAGGCCTTTCAAAAGCAAAAGAATGGATTCACATTTTTTTTTTTTTTTAAAGATTTTATTTATTTGACAGAGTTACAGACAGTGAGAGAGACAGAAAGGTCTTTCTTCCACTGGTTCACTCTCCAAATGGCTGCAATGGCTGGAGCTGCGCCAATCTGAAGCCAGGAGCAAGGAGCTTCCTCCTGGTCTCCCACATGGGCACAGGAGCCCAAGCACTCGGGCCATCTTCCACTGCTATCCCAGGCCATAGCAGAGAGCTGGATCAGAAGTGGAGCAGTTGGCACCCATATGGGATGCCAGCACCACAGGCAGAGGATTATTAACCTAGTGTGCCACAGCGCCAGCCCAGTGGATTCGCATTTTTAATGTGAATAATGAAAATGGCAAAGTGGGGACACCTGGTTTTAGTCTACATGAGGGACTCAGCCAAGGGGACGCTGGGCACTTCTGGGGATCTCTGTGGTTCGTCCCACTGTGGGGTCTCCCAGTAGAGGCCAGGTTGCTGCTGAACATCCCAGAATGCGTCAAACAGCCCCACCCCCACCACAAGGAATTTTCTAGTCCTCAATGTGAACAGGAGCAAGGTTGAGAAACCCTGATGCAGACTGATAAGGAAAGCAGGAATTCTCCACTGTAGCGCATCATGCATAGCAGTTTTGCTTCCTCCCAGCTCCCGGGCTGAGCTGGTTAGACGTTTGGATGGTGTTCACCCTGACCCATCAAAACAGATTTGTTACAAAACCACGGGAGAATACTGCCTTCCAGAGCCGACAGATGGGGGACAAATAACATCCTGTCCAGTCAGGGCCAGGCTGGGGGCTGTGGCTGAACGCCTGAGATTTTTCTTAACAACTTCTCTTGCCCTTGTTTTTGCTGTGGTCGCTCTTGGGCTATTTGTCAAACATCCCTTATCTCCTGTAATATCATCTCTTTGTGTTTGGTGTGGTTTCTGAGTTCCAGGCAGACCATGCCTAGTATAATAGTCTTGGATAGACGTTCTTCCTGTCTGGGGTATTTTCTTCCTGTCTATGGTATTTTAGTGACTGCCCTCGAGTTTTCAAAATGTTCTTTCTTTAAACAGATACTCTTGAAAGTCAGTAAACTTCAGAGAATGGAAAAATCCTGATCGGTGACTTTTAAGATATGGGGTATTTCATGAACCCCACCTACAGTGAGGTTCAGAGTCAGTTTGTACAGGTAGCCTACCATCGAGAGACTGAACTAAAGGAACCTGAACTCTGTATCAGCCATGAAAATAAACAGGGGCCCGCCCCAAAAAGGAGTTAGGCAGTGGGCCTAAGACAATGTTTAACTTTGTGTTTCCATTTTGTGTTCCATTTTGTGTTATTTCTGTGGGACCGTGTGGGGATTCTGGGAGTTAACTGCTGTTCAGAAATGTCCACCTGCATTTGTTCTGCTGGAGCTGGGAGAGGAAAGGCACAGGGGTGCTGACGGGGAAAGGATGCTGTGAATGTGGGCAGGGGGCAGGTTAATAAGTATGGAGTGTGGCTTTGGTGCTCCCATTTATTTCTCAAGCATCAGTAAGAAGTGAGATGTCTGAAGAGCTGTGATCAGCCTTGCCTGGATTTCCTGAAGCAATCAGTAGGCCAGTTTCTGTTCTGTTAACGTGGAGGCAGCGCTGTCGCTATGCCCGTAATTTCTAAACACTGTGCTCCTGATAGATTTAAACTCTGCACATCCAAGGACCAGTGCAGGGCCAGGTTCACAAGGAGGCACACAGCATGCAAGTACTGAATGAGTGAACAATAAGTCAATAGCAAGGTAGGTACGTGGAGGAAATGGGAAGTAATTCTCTCTGACCTCCTCCATGCCACTTCTGAGAGATGGTCAGTTTCCACGTATGCGTAGTTTGGTTTCTGACCTTCCCTCACTGAACCGCTGATAGCAAATATGTTGCAGCAAACACACTGGGATCTGGCTATCAATATTTACTTGGAATTTACTGGCATTATAGTCAAGACACGGTGTGTGTAATATTGATTCATTTGCATACGTTGAGTCTTGATTGATGGTCAGTGTATGTAAATGTTCTGTGTTTTTGGAAAGAGTTGTGTTCTTTGAATTATTTGATATGAAGTCCCTTTCCTGTTCACTAAATTAACTGTGTATTTGAGCCATTCCTTTCTGTGAACAGATGTTAAAAATCATTGTGATTATGGATTTATCAGATTTTCCTTCTAATCTTTCCATTTTTGCTTTGTATTTTTGAGATCATGTTGTCACAGACATCTAAGTTCAAAATTATTATACCTTTCTGACAAAAGTAAGTCTTATAAAATGGCCATCTTTATCCTAATAAGGCTTATATATTTGATTCACTTTGGGTGTCTCTTGACTAGCATTTGGTATGTTTTTAATTTCAACATTTCTCTCATTTAAGACTGTGTTTCTTTAAGAGATTTTTTAAAAAATATGAGCCGAAAATGTGTCTTTTTGATGAGTTAGTCACTTATATTTACTGTGATTGGTGACCTATAAGGATCATCTTTCTATATTCACTGCTTTATATTACTGCTTTTTTCTCCTCTCCTTTTTATTAGCCTGATCAAGTGTAATTCCCTTATGTAGTTTATAACTTAAGAATTCCATTTGTCCTGTTTCAGGAGCCCTGAAACCTTCTCACTGTTTTATGCAGATCATATCTGTTTTCTTGCTCACCACTGCTTCTTAAAATCCTATTTCTTCCTCCTACGTTCAGCTCTCTTCTCACAGGAGTCCATCCTTTGGTATTTTGGGTGAAGATCTGTGAGTGGAAATTCTTGGCATTTGTCTGAAATATCTGTATTTTACCCCTGCTCACATTTGATAATCTCATCCCGTTTGGCTGAGGAAGAGCCTGGTTTTGCCCTAATTGCTGTCCTTTTGCTGATGGAGTATTTTTTTATTTTTTTAAGTTTGCTTGTCTTTTAGCGTTCTGCGATTGACTGCAATCTACATAACTTATAGACTGTTTCTATTTATCTTGTCTAAGATTCATTTAACATTTCTTGATCTGACGTTTACGTGGCTTTTGCTGATTATGGACATGTCTTGACTGGTTTTTGAGTTTTGCCTCCATGTATGGCCTTAGCTTATCATCTCCCAGCTTTGCTCTTGGCTTGCCCCCTCTCTCCTTCTCCATCTCTCCTCCCCCCTTCAGACCCATCCCAGCTACAAGTCAGCGGACACCCGTGCTCTCCTGACACCACATCTCAAGCTAGCCTGTCTCTGAGGGACGAAGCGTCCATCTTTCATGGTGGAGTCACTCTACCAGCTTACCACCTGTTTGTTCTCCAGTTCCCTGGTGACTGCTGCTGTCACCCATCCAAGGAGACGTCTCCTGCTGAGGTTGCTAATGACTTTCACGCACCTGGACTCACTGCATTTCTGACCCACATGCAACATGGTTGATCCCTCCTTCCCCAAGACACTCTGCACACCTTGCCCTCTGAAGTAGCTGGCCTGTGTGGTGAGCTCTCTCTTCTTGATCTAATACTCTCTGTCCCTGATACTTTTAACTGTTCACCCAGTTCTCAATAGCATCTGTTTGTGAAGGATGGCCAGATTTATACTCTTGCCCTCACCCTCTTCTGAGCTCTCCAATTATGTGTGAATTTCTGCCTGATGCTAACAGGTAGATAGCAGAGTAGCATTTAACGAACTTCACCCCTCTAAAGTGAGTTCTTGAACTTCTCCCCGAAAAAGAATGTCATCCCCATCTCAGCCAATGGTATCACCGTCCACCCAGTTCCTGAACGAGTGTCTGGGAGTCGTTCATGATTCCCCTCTCCTTCAAAGACCCACAGTTACCCTTTTATCAAGCCCTATGCATTCTGTCTTCAAAAATGTCTCCAATCCATCCAATAGTCATCTCCACCCCCGGCAACCGGATCTCAGCCACCATCATTTTTCAAACTAGACCACTACACAATCTCCTATCACACCATGAACATTCAGTTTTTAAGACAAAATCACTGTATTTTCTTAAGTCCTCTCCAAGCACTTCCTGTTGTGCTGAGACTAAAGCCAGATCCACACTTGGGCAGGAAGCCTTCAGGGCCCACGCCTGACTTTCTCTTTCCTACTTCCAGCCGCATCCTAGCTCCTCTCCCCTCACTCTGGTGCCCTGGCTACCTGGACTTCCGGTTCTTGGCTCCCACCACACTGTTTGGCTCCTGCAAGGCCTCTGTGCATTCATTCTACCTGGAATGTTCTCCATCCCTCCCACCCCACGGCACCAGCCCTTCTCTCCCCTCTGGTCAACTTTTAGGAGAGGCCCCTCTGATACCGGGCAGCACTGGGCCTCTGGTGGCAGCCGTAGCCTCATCTTTTCTCTTCTACAGCCCTTTTCACACTTTATTTCAGGGCGCTGTATTTTACTTATTTTTTGTTGAGCTTGCCATGTCAACAGTAAATTAAGTCAACTTTGTTGCCATGGTTTAACCAGCAGCTTTATTTTTTTTTTTATTTTATTTATTTATTTTTTTTGACAGGCAGAGTGGACAGTGAGAGAGAGAGAGACAGAGAGAGAAAGGTCTTCCTTTGCCGTTGGTTCACCCTCCAATGGCCGCTGCAGCTGGTGCGCTGCAGCCGGCGTACCGCGCTGATCCGAAGGCAGAAGCCAGGTACTTTTCCTGGTCTCCCATGGGGTGCAGGGCCCAAGCACTTGGGCCATCCTCCACTGCACTCCCTGGCCACAGCAGAGAGCTGGCCTGGAAGAGGGGCAACCGGGACAGAATCCAGCGCCCCGACGGGACTAGAACTCGGTGTGCTGGCGCCGCAGGTGGAGGATTAGCCTAGTGAGCCACGGTGCTGGCCAACCAGCAGCTGTAAAACATTTGTAGTAAAACAGTAAGAAAACTATGACTACTGAATTTGGAAAATGTTCACCTTTTGTAAAAATTTTTTGTTTACTTGGGAAGTGAGGGTGGGGAGAGGGGAAGGAGGGAGAGAGAGGGAGGGAGGAAGAGAGAGGAAGGGAGGGAGGGAGAGAGAGAGGGAGGGGGGGAGAGAGGGAGAGAGGGGGAGAGAGAGAGGGAGAAGGAGAGAGGGAGAGAGAGAAAGAAAGATCCCATCTGCTAGTTTACTTCCCAGTTGCCCACAACAGCCTGGACTGGTAGGGACTGGAGCCTGGAGCCAGGGACTGAGTCCAGGTCTCACATGAGCCATGTGGACCCAGTTATTTGGGCCATCACCACTGCCTCCCAGGGTCTGCATTAGCAGGGAACTGGAGACAGGAGCCAAAGCCAGGACTTGAACCCAGGTACTCGGATGTGGGAGGTGGGCATCCTACCCACTCGGCTAAACACCTGCTCCCACTGTCCAGCCTTTCATAGGAGGTTTCACTGAGCAATTCTTTTCGTGCCAGGTTTGATCCCAGTGGGCCTCGGAGAACCATGGCCTTTGGTGCCATGAGAACACATTGCCCCCGAGACGGACTGCCTGCACCCTTACAAGGAGTGCTTTGTCACGTGCCTGGGCCGTGCTCTTACAGACACGTCTCCGTTTCAGTAAGAACACTTTGAAAGATTTTTCTTATCGCTTGTCACATCAATAGACAGTTTGCATGTGGCACACCAAAATGCCAAAAGATATATTTTTTTATTTTTAATTTTTTTTTATTTTTGATAGGCAGAGTGGACAGTGAGAGAGAGAGACAGAGAGAGAAAGGTCTTCCTTTGCTGTTGGTTCACCCTCCAATGGCTGCCGCTGCAGCCTGCGCACCGCGCTGATCCGATGGCAGGAGCCAGGATCCAGGTGCTTTTCCTGGTCTCCCATGGGGTGCAGGGCCCAAGCACCTGGGCCATCCTCCACTGCACTCCCTGGCCATAGCAGAGAGCTGGCCTGGAAGAGGGGCAACCGGGACAGAATCCGGTGCCCCGACCGGGACTAGAACCCGTTGTGCCGGCGCCGCAAGGTGGAGGATTAGCCTATTGAGCCACGGCGCCGGCTCGAAATGCCAAAAGATATTATAATTCAGTTTACTGCATAGAAATCATGGCCTTAAGTTGTTCTTTTTGACTTATTTTTTACTTTTTCTTGCTGCTTTTATTCCTCTGTCAGTCCCATTAGGTGGAAACCAGGTGTGCGTTGTCTGCCACTTAATGTACACACAGGGACTGGCGTGGGTGAACACAGAACTCAAATGATGCTCTCTTTTCTTAAGCAGAGCTGCGTTCCAAATTGTGACCATGGCCGTCATCCTGATTCCTTTGTTAGATAAGTCATAAACAGGCATCCCAATTTGTTTTTTTTTAAATGCAAATGTCTACATTTTTATTAACAGAAGTTTAAAAGTCTGAAAGGCCTTTTGTAATAAAGCGATACAACATCGGGACCCCATCACGTGCTTGCCTGCCTGCCTCTATGGACGGCCTTTGGCGGTTTTGCTGACTGTAGCCACGTTGGCTTGCAAGGAACGCCGCAGCTCTGCTTCTTGGTGCCAGGAAACAACTACTTTTATTTTGTTTCTGCTGTAAACCATGACTTAATCCATGATCCTGTTACAGAAAGACCTGGGCCCGAATAACTAGAGCAAAACCATCCTTATGATGTGATAGGCCGGGTATCTCACAACCGGCAGCGTACCAGCCAAGGAGACTGGCCAGCCAGGGTGGGTTTTCAGCCCACCCACATGAAGGATAGATGGACACACACACACACACACAAACACACACACAAACACACACACAGCTTGCTGGGCACAGACTCTATCTCTGGGGAGAGCAATTTCATAGGCCCTATGGGTAGCCTGCATTTTCAGCCAACTCCCTTGCTTTTTTTAACACTCTCTTTGGAAGTGGCGCAAAGCCCTGGAACCTTTTAATTATCCTGTAATCACATCTTATTTATACCTGTCTGGGTATTCTACAGATGGGGCAACTGCCGTCCCAAGGACACAGTAATTGAGCCCTGTCTTCCAGAACTTGCTGAGCTAAATGCAGGTTGCGGCGAGCGGCCCAGGCTATCTTGGGTTCATCCACACGGTGCCTAGTTTGGGGCAGTGAGTCTTGTTCCTTAGTTGATGGTGTGTTCCTGTAACCTGACTGTTTCTCCACATTCCTTTTGGACCGGGGCACGGTGGGTCAGTGCAGGGTTTCAAAGATCAAAGCACGGCTCCGTTTCCTCTGGATCCGCCCCACTGGATGGAAGACACCCAGTGAAGATCATTCCTCTGATGCCTGTCTTTGTTCTGTAACTGCCTCCATGTGTTTCATGTCCAAGGCCACTTGCCTCTAGGTCACCGAATCCTCTGACAGCCTTCTTCTGTTTGGATCACAGGTGCACACTTTCCGAGGCCCACACTGGTGTGAATACTGTGCCAACTTCATGTGGGGGCTCATTGCCCAGGGGGTCAGGTGCTCAGGTAAGTATGAAACTTTCTTAAAAAAAAAAAATTTATTTGAAAGGCAGAGCCACAGAGAGACAGAGGCAGAGAGAGAGAGGGGTCTTCCATCTGCTGGTTCACTCCCCAAATGGCCGCAGCAGCCAGAGCTGGGCTGGTCTGGAGCCAGGAGTTTCCTCCAGGTCTCCTATGTGGGTGCAGGGGCCCAAGGACTCTGGCTACCCTCCAGTGCTTTCCCAGGCCACAGCAGAAAGCTCGATTGGAAGTGGAGCTGCTAGGACTTGAGCCGGTGCCCATATGGGATGCCAGTACCACAAGCGGTAGCCTTAACCACTATGCCAGTCCCAGAATGGACCTTTCATTTTTCTTTTCCAATTATGTAAAGTACCATCGTGCTGAGCCAGAGGACGTCTATCTAGAGCTGGGAGATAGATATGCCTAGACTGGTTCAGCAGTCAAGTGGTCCCAGAGGGCTCCAGGCCTTTTGGAGCTCAATGGGGAGACTGTTCTATGAGTTTCCAGGAATGAAGAAGAATATCTCACATTTATACAAGGAAAGGAAGAAAGAAGCAAGCAAATATATTTCCATAAGCATCAGCCTGCCTCCCAAAATAGGCAGTGGTCCTCAAAAAGAAAAATCAATTCCACTGGAATTACATGGACAGAAAAGCCATGCTTCTCTCCAACGCTGTCTTTTAAAATAAATGTAATGATACTGGCGATGAGAATTTACCACCTGCCAGGCCCTGGACCACACACTTACTACTTACACTTCGCCTCACAACCAAACCTGGGGGATGATAGCACTGTCCCTCTGAAACATAAGAGGAAACAGGAACCGAGAGGTCACTGAGAATTGCCCTTGGCCACCAAGTAAGTGGTGGATGTTGATTCAAAGGCAGATGGGCTGCAGGGCCCAAGCCCAGCCTGCTTCTGCCATCGGATTGGCACTGAGACCACAGACCTTAGCTCTGGTATTTTCAAAGTAGTTTGAACCCCAGACATCTTCCCACCTAGAATTAGATGCACACATCATGGCTATGTTAAGATACATCCGACAGGGAGCGGCGCTGTGGTGCAGGTTAATCCTCCACCTGCAGCGCCGGCATCCCATAGGAGCACCGGTTCTAGTACTGGCTGCTCCACTTCTGATCCAGCTCTCTGCTATGGCCTGGGAAAGCAGTAGAGGATGGCCCAAATCCTTGGGCTCCTGCCTCTGCATGGGAGACCTAGAAGCTCCTGGCTCCTGACTATGGATCAGCCCAGCTCGGCTGTTGTGACCATATGGGGAGTGAGCCAGCAGGTGGAATACCTCTTTCTCTCTGCCTCTGCCTCTCTGTAACGCTGCATCAGACAAAGGATAAAGCATTGCCAGGTGAATGTGTAACCTGGCTCCCTGCTCCATGCCAGTAGCCTTTTTCTGGAGCACAGTTGTGCTGGGGGGAGAGCAGCCCTCTGTGACACTGACAGGGTCCACCTGCCCCATGACTGATTCCTCCTTGCTGGGGTGGGACTGTAAAAGATAATTATGTGACTCATTTAAAATGAGCCACCAGCACTATGCCAAGGTGGTGGATCTCCTCTCCCATACTGGCAGCTTTGGTCACAGGATCATGCAACCTTGAATCACCACTGTGCCTAGAAGGGGCTTCTACAGGTACAACAGTCACTGGTATCACTTGGGCAGTTCAGGTAGTTCTCACGTAGCCCGGAGAACTCTGCCTTCCCTCAGCCCAGGTCCAAGGTGCAAAGTGGTAAGACCTGAGCTCAAGACCTGAGCTCAAACGCAGCCCCCCAAGAAGTGGGCAGGTTCCCCAAGTAACACAGAAGACTCACAAAGTATCTCCGGGTTCCACCACTGAACAAAGTGGTAGAATATCTGCATTACTCATTAATTTGGCCTGTCCAGGTTATACTACCAAAAATATCCCTAATTGTTGGTATTATCCAATTTCAGCAGGAAATTGGTCCAAAGTCAATATTATGAGAACAAAACCTGGACTTTACATTCGCTATGATCAGCAGCTTTCTCTGGGATGAAAAGCTTTGGGGATTTTTTTTCTCTCTCTGTTTTTATAATCAAAATAAGACACAGTCTAAGTCTACATTGTTAGTATTCTCCAGTGGCTACTCTTTTTTCTTGGACTTCATCTGCGTAGCAGAAAAGCTGAAAACTGGTCATTATAGGTTAAGAAGAGTCATCGTTGCCTCTCAGCTTTCCATAATGTTAAATTTTTAAACCAGGTTTTTATTTGTATCATAATTGAGCTCTATTAATTTGTAAAAAATATTTTGTACATAGTATAAAACATCTTAATGAAATTTTAGAATTTAACTCTACATCAGTTCACTGTTGCGTCAGACCTTAAAATGAAATTTGTAAGAAAATTAAAAATAGGACTGCCGTTTGATCCAGCACCTGGAAAATAACCCAGAAGAACTAAAAGCAGGCTCTTGAACAGACACTTGGACGCTGGCTCAGCAATAGCCAAAAGGTGGAAGTGACCAAAGTGTCCATGCATGGAAAGATGGCTAAACAACATGCAGTGTAAACACGTAACGGGGGATTACTCATCCTAAAGAACGTGTGGAGGGGGGAGACAATGTTATGTTATTCTTTGTGTGTAGAAGGCAATAGTATAAGACACTTTGAGTAGACAATGATACACCAACTTTGAACAACTTAAGCATTAAATTTTTATTTTCCAGAATGTAGACTCTGGCTTTTTATTGTCAGGGAAATTCCATCAGTGGATACCAACTGCTAACAAGGCTTTTAACGTGTTCAGTGAACTTAAAAGCGCCTTTTCAGCTTTGGATCTTGATATGAGCTTTATAAATAATTACTCTAATCATCATATTACACGGCATTGTTATAAATGGTAAACTCTCAATTACTCCCACTGGGCTACAGTTAGACAGGATTTCCATTCCCAGGTGTTAGAATGAGGCAGGTAGAAATAAATAAAAATGGCCTGGCCACAGGAGGACGGGCCTGGGAAGTAGGGACCTCCTCTCCAGGAAAGCACAAGATGCCAACAGTCGTGAGCTCCTCAAACCAACGAGTAGAGATTCTACAGAGACCAGCTTTCTCCTCCACACCAGGGACTTCCAGGAAACAGGCTGGCAGGAGTCCTAGGTGCCGCTGGTGAGCTGTGACCTAACCTGGGAACCCAAACCCCAAAAAGCCCACTTGTGTACGCAAAGTTCCAGCCCAGAGAGAGAGAGAGATCACATCCAAACACCCTAAGCACCTAAATGAGCTCAGTGAGGGCTTCTACTCCTCGGGCCCAGCCCAGGAAGCCGGACGCACGTAAGGGTGCAGAGGGTAAAGATGACTCTCGGCAGCACCTGTCCTGGGTGGCTGTTCCGGAAAAACACGGCAGGCACGGGTGGTGGTATTTTTATTTTTGGCAACGTATAATTTGTGCTGGGCTCTTGACAGAGGCCCGGGCATGGCTAATGCGACTCCTTCGTTTGCAGACTGTGGGCTGAATGTGCACAAGCAGTGCTCCAAGCATGTGCCCAACGACTGCCAGCCCGACCTCAAGCGGATCAAGAAGGTGTACTGTTGTGACCTGACCACGCTCGTGAAGGCCCACAACATGCAGAGACCCATGGTGGTGGACATGTGTATCCGGGAGATTGAAGCAAGAGGTTTGGAAAATGCTCTGTTAATTTTTCCTGTTGTCAAGGAAACTGGCTCCACTACTTTTGTTGGGAAAATGGTCCCAACCAATGGTATCAATTTCCATTTCCGAGAAAAACCACATGTGTATGGGCTCAACAGATGTTTCCTGAGCTTTTACTGTGTCCTATACATTGAGAAATCCATACTACTGTGTGGACAAATAAATACACGTGCATGCCCATATTCAAAACAAGATGGATTCACAAAGGAAGATGCTGTAATCGTATTTGAGGACAATTAAGAAAGAGTTCTGGCAGAAGTGAGGTTGGAATTGGATACTGAGAAGTGCTCCTGGAAGTGGGCAGTTGGCCTGGTGCCTAAGACGCCAGAGAGGATGCTCAGGCCTCACGTCAGAGTGCCGGGTTTCACTCTTGGGTCTGGCTCTGGCCTCCAACTTCTGCTAATGCTAACCTTCTAACTGCTAATGCAGACCCTTGGAGGCAGTGGTAATGGGTTCCTGCCACCTGCCTGGGAGACCTTGCTTGTGTTCCCAGGTCCTGGTTTCTGCCTGACGCTGCCCCAGAGGAGTGAGCTAGCAGATAACACTCTCATTCTTTCTTTCTCCTTCCCTCACTTCTTCCTCCTTCCCCCTCAAATAATTTTCACAGTGTTTGTATTTAATAGAAATATTATTGATCATTGCACCTCCTACCATATAAAAGTTCACTCCTAATTCTGTTCTGCTTATTTCAAAGATGAGTTTAAAAGGTTTCAAAAATCTATTTAGGGCTGGTGCTATGGCATAGTGGGCTGAGGCCTCCACCTGTGGTGCCAGTATCTCATGTGTATCTCAGTATCTAGTCTCAACAACTCCTCTTCCCATCCAGCTCTCTGCTATGATCTGGGAAACCAGCAGAGGATGCCCCAAGCGCTTGGGCCTCTGTGCTCACATGGGAGACCTGGAA
This sequence comes from Oryctolagus cuniculus, assembly GCF_964237555.1. Taxonomy (NCBI): domain Eukaryota; kingdom Metazoa; phylum Chordata; class Mammalia; order Lagomorpha; family Leporidae; genus Oryctolagus; species Oryctolagus cuniculus. The sequence goes on from NC_091447.1 coordinate 21,026,137, forward strand.
GAAGCTCCTGGCTTCGGATCGGCCCAGCTCCAGCTGCTGTGGCCGTTTGGGGACTGTACCAGCGATGGAAGACCTCTCTGTCTCTCCTTCTCTCTCTCTGTAACTCTACCTCTCAAATACATAAATTTTAAAAATCTATTCAAGAAAATTATCAAGGAGGCAAGAAAGATAAACATTTCAAAAAAAAAAAAAAAGGCAAGCTTCTTTACATTATGTGCGGGCCACCTGTCCTTTGTGCTTTGCTAGGCGCTGTTTAGTATCGCAGTGCTCAGTGGTGTCACAGACTGGGTCTCCATGAGGAGAACTGGGATTGCTGGATGGGGCTTGGACCACGTATAAAACCTTCCAAAGGCCTCAGTGATGTTGGCCATCTATTATATTCTGCTACACTGGGTACCCATTATTGGATCCAAATTGGCTAAAGACATTCTACAGGTATCCACTGGCCAACTTGCCCATTTGTTCCAAAACAAAACAAAAGGCTGTTGTAGCTTGTCATCCCAAGCCTTCTAGAGATAGGAAATTATTTCCTTTCTCTTTCAGGAGGAAAGCCATAGCTATTCTATTTCTTGAGGGCTTGCTTGTTTAGTATCAGATACTAAGAACTGCCTCTTCCCTTGTTGTTGCTATGGCTAACAGAGCTCAATGTGACTGTGAAGGACATGAGCTATGCTTCTCTGGAGAAGCTGGGATTCTGCTGATGCTTCAGGCAAAACTATACCACACTGGACATGCAGAGAGACTGTCTACAAAGAGCATATCACTAAGCATGCCTCATACAAGGATTACAGGGGCACCAATCAGCAACTGATGCCAAGGGAATTGCAGCAGAGGGATTGGAGCCATAGGTGCTGGGGGCCTAGGTGGCCAAGCTGAATCCAACAGTTGCCTTTGGAGGAATTCACAGGACGCATCCCCAGCTGCACGGGCACCACTGCCAACATCTCACATGGACTCCTGTCCTTAAAAAATTCCTTACTGCTCTCCTCAGGCTCACTGTGTCTGCATGATACCATAGAATGAAAAGGTCGTGAGCTTGAGGTTAGATTCCCAGCCCCATCTCTTACTGGCTCTAGCAAGACCTTGGGCAAGCTGCTTACTCCATATTTTTAAGATTTACTTGAAAGGCAGAGTTACAGAGACACAGGGAGAAAGAGTTCTTCCATCTGCTGGTTTACTCCCCAAAGGGTTGCAATGACCAGGGCTGGGCCAGGTTGAAGTCAGAAACTTCATCCGAGTCTCCTACATGAGTGCAGGAGCCCAAGTACTTGGACCATCTCCTGCTGCTTTCCCAGGTGCATTAGAAGGGAGCTGGATTGAAAGCAGAGTAGCTGGGACTTGAATCAGCACTCATATATGAGATGCTGGCATCACTGGCAGTGCCTTAATCTGCTGTGCCACAAAACTGGTCCCTCTTTACTCTATGTGAGTATCTATTTCCCCAGCCATAAAGTGAACTGATAAATTGCTCCTCATAAAATGGTTTAAGAATTAACATCAGTTGACACAGATAAAGGACCTAGTACAGTGCCCAACACACAGGAGTCAACCTGTGTCATTTCTTTTCTTTTCTTGGAACGATTACCTCCCCTAACTCCACCTCCGTATCTGACTGTGTAACGCAGACTTTGTGTCAGTGCTGTCGCAGAGACCTGAATGATAGTGCCTTCAACATGATGGAAATCTGCTTCTCTCTGCAGCAGGGCAGCGGGGCTGGTCGAATGGATGCCATGGCGGAACCCAGGCCCTGTGTTGCCCTGCCGTGGTGCCCACTGTATGATGCCACCTGCACGCCCACCAACAGGAAGGGGGAAGGGAGTGTTCTTGCCCTTCAGAGCCACAATCCAAAAGCTGTTTACATCCCTTCTGCTCTCTTCACATTGCCCAGACTTCAGACCCGGCTCTAAGAATCATAAGGCTCTGTTCAACCGGGAGATGGAAGATAAACTATTAGGAGGAGAACTGACACACTCGGCTCCTCTGATGAACTCCAACCCCATCCCTTCAGACTCCCCCTCGATATGAGCTCCCCAGGTGCCCCCTTCTACCGGGGTTGGCCGTCCCCAATTCTGCTCCCATGAGCCACCATGTCCTCACCTGTGTGGCATCGCCTGTCCCAGCTGTACTGAGGTGAACAGTGTGACACACAGGTATACTGGTGGGCCAAGTCCCACTGACCAGCAGTGGCAACCTGGGTGAGTGGTACTCGGAAGAGTTGAGATCGACTAACAGCCTCTGCCCTGGTCACAGGAGAGAGTAGGGACTGTATCGATGCCATGTGCTCTTGCCGGATGCAGGGGATCTCAGATGGGCAAAGACACACTTGATGGAGTCTTTCCAGAGGAAGCAGCAGGGACGTATGTTACTTAGGAGGAATCTGACATAGCATACTATACTGCCGCAATTTTCTTATCTTCTGACAGGACATAGTATAGATATGAAACTAGAGTCCATGTGCAAATATTTGGGGAAGCTGAAGTTAATATCTCCCCAACACCTACTTACCTACCTACCTACCTACCTATCTCTCTCTCTCTCTCTCTCTCAGGATTAAAGTCAGAAGGAATTTACAGAGTCTCCGGGTTCACTGAGCACATTGAAGATGTCAAGATGGCGTTTGACAGAGGTAAGCTGTGCTTCAAGTGCCGTCTGTCTGTCTTGCCCTTGGCAACTGCTCTGTTGGAACCAGGTTTCATTCACGGTAGAAATGGGGTTTCAGAAATGCTGAGAGCTGTTTTTCAGGGAGCTGAGGAGGGATGGTTTAACAATTTCACAGGCGCAAGCATTTGGTGTTGGTAAGCCTGTATCCCACGTCAGAGTGCCTAGGCTCAAGTCCCAGCTCTGCTTCTGATCCAGCTTCCTACTCATGTTCACTCTGGGAGGCAGCAGGTAATGGCTCAGGTAGTCGGGTCCTTGGCACCCACATGGGAAAGCCAGATTGAGTTCCAGGCTCTCATCCTTGACCTGGCCTGGTCCTGGCCCTGGCCCTGGCCCTGACTCTTGGGGGCATTTGGGGAGTGAATCAGTTGATGGAAGCTCTGTCTGCATATCTCTGTGTGCATGTATGTGTGTGTGTGTATGTATCTATCTTTCATTAGTAAATTGTTTTAACAGTCCTACAGTTCCTTTCTGAGGAAGGGGGGTGCTTAGTTAGAAGCTAAACACACAGCACCAGTGCACCCCCCTGCACCATCCCTCATCTCAGGACCCTGTTGGAGACTCTTCGCCCAAAGCTCCAAGGAGCGGAGCAGAGTTGAGAGGGCAGCCCCAGGGCTGCAGCAGGGGAAGCCGATGGAAGTGCAGGAGGTAGCTCCTTTGTTCTTTACAGTTCTGACAGATGTCCCCTCGGACACTGTATCTCTTAGGTGAGCTGTCACAGCCAACCTGGGAACTCTTAATGCAGATCATCAGGGCCCCCCATGAGAATGCATCCACAAAGCTCCATGAGTCCAAGGCTCTGCATTTCTAACGGACATTCCAATCCATTCTGGTGCAGCCAGTCAAGTGAGGGAACCCTCACCTAACGTGACCCACCCCAGCAGTCCTGGTGTGCACCTCACCTCGCAGAGTTCTGAGCACCTGCACTGTGTTCACACTTCTGTGTAGCAAAGGCCTTGTAATCAGGGGTTGGATCAATTCTTCGCTCTTTCATGAAGCCTTCTTCACTGCCCAAAGCTGACCTAAGAGCTTCTGTTTGCTTTTCCTATGTCTTCTGGGTATTTTACCTGCCTCCAGCATAGCAATCTCTCCACATACCTTGTAACTATTGAATTGCATGCTAATTCGCCACCTAACCAGAACTACTGGAAGACAATAGCTCTACTTTGATTTCACTAGGACTTTACAATGCTTGGCACCTGGTATGTTTTCAATAAATGCTTGCAAAATATGTAAATATTGGGATCCACATAGCCTAGCTACTTTGCTTTTACTGTTCTCTGTACATGAGCAGAGAACAGTACCTTTTGTATCACCAGATCCAAATTTGCTGAGGTGTCTGTTCTAATTCTCCATGCAGTAGATGCTTGTAACCCCTACGTGGCTGAAATGTTTTTTAACCGAAGAGTTTCACAGTCTCTGATAGCTCAGTGGGACTGGTACTTGCTAATGATAAAACCGTCAAACAATGTCTTGAGAATGATTGTTAAAAATGTTAAGACCTCTAGCATCACTGGAGGTAGGGCAAGGGTGAACTTTCCCAGATTCAAGCCCTAGGGGTTGTGGGGGAGGGAGGGAACACTGTGACAATAGCAACTGAAGATGTTCAGCAATTGTTCTGTGTTCCTGACCTTCCAATTCCTATCTGAGAACACCTTAGAGCTTCTCCATGCTTTCTTATTTAAATCAGATGGTTTTTCTGTTGTGAACCTTTGTGTCTACCTACAAATTGCTGGGCTGAGTTTTTTTTTTTTTTTTTAAGATTTTTATTGATTTATTTATTTCATAGGTAGAGTTACATACAGTGAGAAAGACAGAGAGAAAGGTTTTCCTTCCATTGGTTCACTCCCTAAATGGCCGCTATGGCCGGAGCTACGCCGATCCAAAGCCAGGAGCCAGGTGCTTCCTCCTGGTCTCCCATGGGGTGCAGGGCCCAAGCACTTGGGCCATCCTCCACTGCCCTCCCAGGCCACAGCAAAGAGCTGGACTAGAAGAGGAGCAATTGAGACTAGAACCCGACGCCCATATGGGATGCCAGCGCCACAGGCGGAGGATTAACCTAGTGTGCCACGGCACCAGCCTCTCTGGGCTGAGTTTCTATTTAACAGGTTAGCAGGGGCTTGGACCCAAAAAACCATTAAAGTCTACTTCCTTAGCCTTGGGCTGCAGGGTACCCACACACCCTGACCTCACTCTCAGCAAACTCCTTTTCATTACACCTCCATGTAATCAGAAGTCAAAACAGTGAGCCGAGATTGTCAGAAAGCAGTCGTTGTGAGATCTTATTCCCCCTCCCTTGTGCACACTTTAACTTGGTGAAGTAAGGTCCTCATTTGAACTTGGGTCGCTGATTGTTTTTCAGATGGAGAAAAGGCGGACATATCTGCCAACATCTACCCAGACATCAACATTATCACTGGAGCCCTGAAACTCTACTTCCGAGACCTGCCCATCCCTGTCATCACATATGACACCTATTCCAAATTCATAGAAGCAGCAAGTGAGTGTGCAAAGCCAGCGGTTTGTTTGGACCACACTCTCCAGCACAATGCTTTCCGTTCCAAGGCAATTAGAACTCAATTCTCTCTCATTCTTGCATGAACGCGAGTGCTGCCGAGTGAGGACACAACAGCACCGTTAACAGAAAGCCAGCCGTGGTTCCCCAGCTGTGCTGACCCAGTGCTAAGCCAACTCCTCTGGGCGGACGCGGGGTGTCAGGCACTGCTGGCTCCCCCTTCCCCTCATTGTTCCTTGTGTGCCAGGAACCAGCACAGTTGGGTCTATTTTATTCTGTGTTGAAAGCGTGAATATTTGGGTAGCCAAAAAAAAATTATTTAAGATTTATTTATTTATGTGAAAGGCAGAGGCTTAGGAACAGACAAGAGTAAGGAATGGGAGATTCAGATGCATGACACAGAAGTCAAGCCCACTTTGAGGAAGTCTTTTTGTTTTTGAGGTTTCTTAATCTTTAATCTTGTGCTGTTAAATATAGTCATGAGTTGTCTTAAGGGTAGGTACGAGGGCCGGCTGGCAATATTACGAGGTGCACTTTCTGGAGGAGCTGAGGCCCTGCTCCCTCCTAAGAACATTTCTTCCTATGTCCAGAGCAGAGAAGGTTCTAGAAGCTAGGTACCCTCCACCCTAAGAGGAATGATAGGAGGGCTTTCTTTGAATGGCTGCCAGTATTAATCAGAGACCCAAAAACCAGAAGCATGCATTCTTCCTCCCATTGTTAATTTTCCCAGTATCTGCTTCCTAACCAGGGCTTGCACCGAGGTCAGCCCTGCCAGCAGTTGGGTGAAAAGTGCCATTAGTGCAGGCTGTGCTGGCTGACTCATCTGCCAATGTCCTTGCATTGCAAAATACATTTGACTATGGAAGGCTGCCAGGCAAAGACTCATTAGGCAACTTCAAGGACACACTACCATAAGTGGTGTAGTCTGGATTAAAGCTGTGACAGTGAGATTTCTAGCAAATCCAGTTCAAAAGAAGGGTGAAGCACAGAGCATGAGCGTGCCCCAAGACTGTAAGCATTCTACTGGACTGGTGCTTCCCAGAAAACAAGACAATGTCCGCCCTCCAGACCCGCATCACAACGTCCACCAAGCATGTGATGCTTGGCCACAGACTGTGAAATGAGGCAGTACAAGAACAAACTCATTAAGTGCAACAGCACCTGCATTCAATGAACTTATTAGAACTCTGGAAACCCCTGAGGCAACTAAGTTTATAAAGAGATAAGGCTTCTTTGGCTCAGAGTTGTGTAGGTTCAAATCCAAAGATTGGGTAACCCCATTGGTTGGGCCTCTGGTGAGGGTGGTGGGTAGTGATGGTGGAGTGGGTAAGTTGGAAGGATCCTTGGAGAGAGAGAGGGAGGGGGGGGAGAGAGGGAGGGAAGGAGGAAGCGAGGAGAAACTGAGGCCAAACTCAGGCTTTTACAACGACCTTCTCACGAGAACAACCTTCAAGGACATGTCCCCAGTGTCCCAGTGACCCTAGGCCCCACCTCCTCAAGCTTCTACCGCCTTCCAACAGCACCACCCTTGGAACACCAAGTCATTAACACAGGGACCCTTGGGGGACAGCCAAACTCTATGGAACTGTAGCCACCCTCCTCCTTCGTTGTTAGAGCAGACCTCTCGTTACTTCTCTGAAAGCGTGAGTGTCACCAGGCTGACCTCCCTTGTGTGCCATCTTCCCAGAAGTCTCCAGTGCAGATGAGAGGCTGGAAGCCGTCCACGAGGTGCTGATGCTGCTGCCGCCCGCCCACTACGAGACCCTGCGATACCTGATGATCCACCTCAAGAAGTAAGCTCAGGCCTCAGCCACGCGCCCTGTCCTGGCCCCGGGGGTGGGCATCCCGTTAGGGAAGCATGCAGCCTTCCTCCCTCGCACACCGAATGGGCAGACACTCCACTCCTTTACGGGGAACTATGCTGCCTTGTCGGGGCCAGCCTGGTCGGAATGGCTAGAGCCCTCACTCCACTCCACGAGTGGCCCCACACTTCCACGTACAGTCCCTGGTACACAGGAAATTGCAGAAGCTTAGGGAGATCAAATCGCTGATCTCAAGAGGTGAGGCCAGGATGGAAACCCAGACAGACTCATCCAGACCTCATACTGTCTACACTGCCTCTCTACATTCTCCTCCAAGACAAGCCCTGCACTCTGTAGTTGTTCATCCTCCTGCTGTTCCACCCCAGTCCTGGACTCCCTGCCTCCTCAGAGTGCATTCCCAAGCCCACCTCTTGTGTTTCTGGATGTATGACATTTCTGTCACCAAGTTACAAACTGCCCATAACTTAGTGACTTAAAACAATAAGCATTTATTATCTCATACCCCCTGTGAGCCAGGAATATGGATGTAGCTTAACTAGCTGCCTCTGGCTCAGGGTCGATAACGCAACTGCGGTAAAACTATGTGCCAGTCTCTGAGGCCATCGCCAGGCTCGATGGGGCAGCACCTGCTTCCAAGTTCCCTGCTGTGGCCGCGGGCAGGATGCAATGCCTCAGAGACTACGGGACTGAAGACTTCACACCCTCAGTTCCCGGCCTTGTGGTCATTCCCACTCACTAAATAGTAACAGAGCTCCCCCCAGCGCAAGCAAGGAAGAGTGCCTAAGACAAACACAGCCTTTCTCTTACTTCATCTCGGCAGGGACATCCCACTGCTTTTGCCACTTTCATTGGTTAGAATAAGCAAGTCACTGGGTCCAGCCCCTACTCCAGGGGCAGGGACTGCACAGGGAATGAATTTCAGGGGGCAGAGGTCATTGGGGCCTCCTGCCTGCCACACAGGGGACCGTGCGTTGAGGAGCGTGTGGGACGTTAGGGTGTTTGCAGGACACTGGGGCCTCCGGATCCAGACTCCTCTCTCTAACCCTTGTGTCTTGTTCCTGGGCTGCTCACATACACTGAGGCTGCCGGGTTGGCCTCTGAAATGTTGGGGGGATCACATCTGTGGGCTTCACGATGTTTTTGGAAGACCCATGGCGAGAGAGCCATTCTTAGATAAAGTGCAAATCGCAATTCACAAGTCCATTCCGTAAGCGAAAGGAAGCACATTGCAAGCACTACAGACACTAGCTACAGAAGTTGTTCTCTTTCTGCCTTTTAAGACCTACAAATGCTGTCGCCCAGATTCAGGATGATCAGAGGTGGTAACAGGCAGCTCTAGTCCCATTTTTATACATGTGATGAACAGAAAAGAACGAGTGCTTTTTGAGATAAGGAGTTGACTAGTGGTGTCAGGCCTGGCTTTTATTTCCCTTACGGTGATCAACGTCCAGCTGTTACAGTTTGGAGGACAAAGTACCACGCTCGGGAAAAATGCTGACACTTGCCAGCTGGATTTTCAGTGCCGATGACTGCATGTTTCCCGCGGTGGGCCTGCCGGCCGCCTTGCTGGGCCAGGTACAGCGCTTGAGTGCACAGGGAGAGCCGGAAGAATGCCCTCTGCTCAGCTCTGCAGTGTGAAAACAATGCAAACTGGGCTGACCTTCCCGAAGTAACATGGCACATCCGATCCTAATAAGCCGTAAGGAAACAGGGATGGTCTTCAGTGCAAAACCTCAATAGATTTTAATTATTTTTGTCTTCAGATATCTTACCCTCTTTCAGGGCTTACGAACTATCTAAAGTTCTCAAATTCCTGAAATCCAGGATCTAGGAGATGGCTCCACTAGGCAGCTATTAAACCAGTCTTAGAGTCCGAGTTGCATTCTTGAAGGCTCTGCTGATCTTATCTGGGTGTTGAAATGATGACTCTTCAATTTCAACAATAATTACTGCTCCAGACCTCATCCTGCGGGGACTGGAAGTGATGCCCAACTGCCTTCCAGCGTGGCCACCTGCCAGCCTTCCCCCGTCCCATGATGAGGGCCCGGCTCTTCCTACACTCCTGGCAGCCCATTCTGCCAGTAACCTTTCTCCCCTGGCACTGCTCCTGCTAGCACACAGGGAACCTGCCCTCAACGCCCACTGTCTAGAACACACAAGTGACAGGAGGAAAAACAGCTGGCCCCACCAGCCAGCAAATAATCTGCTGTCCCTTCAAACCGGTATCCCCCAAATGATAGCTCCATACTTATTACATATTTATTAAGAAGTTAAAAAAAATTGGGTCCACATTCCCTTCATGGGATTCCTGTGCCAGAAATTTAGAAAGAAAAACAGATCAGAAAACTACCTTTAGAAAGAGAGCCTTCTGCCATTCCGATCCCCACTTCGCTCGTGCAGTTTCCCAGGCAAAGATGTTCCCGGGTCTTAGGGACGTGCACAGCATCTCAGCGTGCGCGTGCACCCCCCTCACTCCCCCGTGTGTCTGCTGCTTCGCAGGGTCACCCTGAACGAGAAGGACAATTTCATGAACGCGGAAAACCTGGGGATCGTGTTCGGGCCCACGCTGATGAGGCCGCCCGAGGACAACACCCTCACCACCCTGCACGACATGCGGTACCAGAAGCTGATTGTGCAGATTTTGATAGAAAACGAAGATGTTCTGTTCTAAGCCATCAGGGACAGGAGCTCAAGGGGCCCCCGTCCCTTCTAAGTTGATTCAGCTAAAGGAATAAAAACATTTCTTGCACTTGATTTGTTTTTCAAACAAGTGACAGAATTTCCTGGGCCGCGGTGCACCGCGGAGTCGGGTGCTGTGTCTCATAGACGCGTCGTCTCCATGTGAGAACGAGGGTGAGGGTGGGAAGAGGCCCTCACCCTGGCTCTTTTGCCGTGCCTCGTGTGTATATCTGTTCTGCTGCAAGAGTGATTAATAAATCTTTCTTTAACTTATTAAAAAAAGGAAACAATGTAGACCTTGAAACTTCAGTCTTAGTAATAAAAGGGAATTTAATTCTTAAAGGTACTTGATACAGTTATACATTTTCCACTTTCAAAAAGAAGACAATGCTATATGTTAAATGTTAAATGAAACCTATATTGTAAAATGTATTTTTATTTTGGCTGCAAGAATGTTATTTTATTTTAGCAAATAGAACTCAATGCAGTGCATTGACGATTGCCCTGTGTTCCTTGTTCCCCGCGTCCTTGCTGTGATGATAAAGTTGGTCCCGAATGCAGTATTATCTTGACATACCTCTGTCCTGATTAGTGCTTCTCCGTAAAATTCCACCTGCCACATGTATCCTGCTTCTGATAGTTTTTGCTTCTGCTCTCCTGCAGTATGTGTTCATAGCCATTGTGGAATGGTCTGAAATAGCCTCAAATTTTCTTTCCATAAAACTCTGGTGAATTCCCAAAGTATGCTTGGATCCAGTCCTAGCCTCTCTGTGCCACCAGTGTGTGTCCCAGAACGTGCCGAACGTGGTCATTTTACAGATGGCGACTGGAGGAAGCGGGGCGTCTCTGGGCTGTGTAAAACTTGGCCCCTTTCTTCTTTCCTGTTTGGCCACGCCCCTTGAATGCATCCTTTAATGGAAGGTTGTATGTCTGTCACATGTCTGTATTGCTGAAAAGTCAATCTGCAGAACAATTTTTTCATTTTTGTTTTATAAACAAACCTATTTTTGAAAGAATGACAAAGACTGTTTGCTCCCCCTTGATAAAGCAGATGTGTATGGGTCATAATTTGATTACTGTAGTTCCATCTGACTGGTTGCATCGATCTTAGCGTGAGCCTTTTACCCCAAGATTTCTATATTTTGTAACATAGGTGAGATATTTAAAGACATCAAAAAGTGCAAATCTAGATTTTTTTCTTAATCCATCTGCCATGTCTTTTCCTCTGATTGACATGATCCCTGTAAGTACTCGCCCACTGCTGTCTGGAGTGATCAGGAGAGAGCCTCCATGTGTTCTCTGGGGCTGGAAGGAGCGCAGGACCCCTGGGGCCTACAGATGGGACCCCTGGCACACAGGGGTCAAGCGGCTCAGCCTGGTCCCTGCTGCTCTCGTCCCGCCCAGCTGTACAGATCGGTTTGTTGTAGCTTATGTACTTCTTGACACTGTCAGAAATTATCTGGAAATGGTTTTATTTTGTGAAGTGAACAATACTTTGTAATTTATGATGGTGTAAATGGAAGGAAAGACGTTACATGTATTAAATTCTGCTGTCTGTCACTGTGGAGTATGTACCGGGGAATCATGTCAGAGTGGCTGGGCGAGAGTCTTCAAGATGCTGTTCCCTGATAGAGCGAGCAGCTGACTTCCTGACATCACTAAAACAGAAAGCTCCCGCAGACATCCCCCGCAGCACCCCCCACCCCGCCCCGCCACTGCTATGAGGCCAACACGCCCATGCTCCACCCTTACTTTCTGTAAGGCTGATGGGTTGATGCCCCGAGAGAGAGGGAAAGAGCTTAGAGTGGATCAGACAGGGCTGGCTGTGGGAAAGCAGATCAGCAAGTTTGGAGCCAGGAGGCCCTGAGTTCAAATCCTTGATCTGTCAGAGTTTGCTCATCTGAAAAATTAAGGATACCATTCTAATTGTAATGTCTTTTTTTAAAAAAATGTGTTTTGTAATTGACCCATGGTTACTGTACATATTTATAAATACGGGGCACAGCTGGTTTTTCAATGCATGTATATGGTATATAATAACCAGAATAATTGCTTATCTAATCACCTCAGAGACACTGTGCTGGGAACATTCAAAATCCGCTCTGGCTATTTTGAAATAATTAATAGTTGTCAACCACTGTTACCCTGCTGTGCTACAGAATATGAGAAGTTGTTACTCCTACTCAAGCTGTACCCCTGTACCCCATCCTCCTTCCCCCACTTCTTCTCCAGCCCTCCCTCCCCATACCCTAGCCAGTCTCTGGCTTCTTAAATGAAATTATCAACCAAAGTTATCAGTAACCATTATTTCTCATTATTATCATTACTGCTCCAGGAGTGATGGAGAAGGGGAGAGGGCAGAATGTGGGAGCAGGGATGGATTCACCCAAGTCCAGGTCCAGGGACTACTAAGGGCTATAATGGGGCTGCATAATGCATAATGTGGTTCACCTGACTCCCTCTCTCAGCTGTGATTCCAACACATGATCCCTGGTGCCCTGCTCATCCACACCTGTCTCCCCTACCATCTGGCAGCCTGACCGGGCTCCCCTTCCCTGGCTTGAAACTCCTGCTGTTGGAGCAACTCTAGCAGCTGGACCACCCAGGAGGCAGCACTGTGTTAGAAAGCCACTGTTACACCAGCCATGGAGAGCTGGAGGAGGTGAGACAGGGCAAGGTAGGTGGGAGAAGACAGCCGTAAGGAGAAGCAAGACCCCTTTTCTTTCTCCCATCCACGTCAGTGGTGTTTTCTGGTGACTTGGTCTGGATAGCTTTGGGGGAGCTGGTGCAGCAGTCAAGGTTAACAGCCTATAGGAGCCAGGGATGAGGAAGATGAGGCCAAAGAGGGGTGGACACACACTGCACACTACACAGCTGATGCACTGCCTGGGCTGTCCTGACTCCAGCTGGGAACCCAACTCAGCTTACAAATGCCCAAACTCAGTCACAAATTTACATTTGTTATTTTCATTTGACAGAGAGAAAGGTCTTCCTTCCACTACTTCACCCCCCAGATGGCTGCTACGGCCAGAACTATGCCAATCAGGAGCCAGGTGCCACCTCCTGGTCTCCCAAGCGGGTGCAGGGACCCAAGCACTTGGGCCATCCTCCACTTCCTTCCCTGTGGGGAGCAACTCGGACTAGACTAAGTTACTGGAATTAAGACTTACTCTATGCATCTGCTCTCCCACAATATGGCGCTGGGAGAGGAGGAAACAGCTTCTACGCAGCTGCCTCCAGTTCAACCAATAAACTGCAGGACCTGCTCCTGATTGGAGGAGAGCAGCATACTCGGCGTGTGGGTAGCAGAGTTGGGATTGGTGGAAGAGGACTATAAAGGAGGAGAGAGACAACATGCACCAGGAACATCTAAGGGGAACATCCGAATAACATCTGAGCAGCCCCCGAGAGAGCCGGCCAGCGGTGTGCCGCTCCCCCGCGGAAGTGGGGAAAGTGGCAGGGGGGCCCGCCCCTCCACGGAGGTGGAGGGACGGCAGCCAACCTGGGAAGAACCAGCAGCAAACCCGGGAAGGGGCGAGCAGACAAAAGAACAGCGCAGGGTCCTGTGTCATTCCTCCGCAAAGAGGGGGAGCGACACTTCCCGGGCCACAGCAGAGAGCCGGACTGGAAGAGGAGCAACTGGGACTAGAACCTGGTGTCCATATGGGATGCCAGGCGGAGGATTAACCAAGTGAGCCACGGTGCCAGCCCCTGTTATTTTTAAAGTGCAACAGTTGGGGGCATAGCAGTTAAAGCTGCTGCCAGTGACACTGGCATCCCATATGGGGACCAGTTTGTCTCCTGGCTGCTCTGCTTCTGATCCAGCTCCCAGCTGATGACCTGGGAAAAGCAGCAGAAGATGGCCCAAAAGTTTGGGCCCCTGCACTCAGGTGGGAGACCTGGATGAAGCTCCTGGCTTCAGCCTGGTTCAGTTCTGACTATTGTGGCCATCTGGGAGGTGAACCAGCCTGGTGATATCTCTCTCTCTCTCTCTCTCTCTCCCCTTCCTTCTCGCCATGTTAACTCTTTCAGATAAATCAACAAATCTGCAAAAACAAAGTGCAACATTTGTTACTTCTCAACCAATTTTTATCAAGCATTTACTAATCTCCAGACACTGAATACTTCGAACTTGGAGACAAGGCAAACATTAACCTCACTGGAAGAATTAAAAGGTCCAGTCTGCCTGGAGAGAGGAAGCTAGTTAAGCATTTTGGTCTCTAGCATAAGGAAAATGGAGCTGCTAATCTTTTCTTTAATAAACTTCTAAGTGTTCAATGCCTTTCTATTTCCTTACCCAACTGCCCCTAATGCTAACATCCGGTATGACCACCATTTATCAAAACTCAAAAACTGACATTAGCACTTGATTTTTAACATCCCTTCTGCCACATGAGGACTTAACACAAAGGCCCTGTCTATGCAACAGGAAGCCCACACCAGACACCGAATCCGCCAGCACCTTGCACTTGGACATGCCAGCCTCCAGAACTGTGAGCGACAGATCTCTGTTGTTTATAAGCCACCCAGGCTATGGAAATTTATTGTAGCAGCCTGCAAGCACTGAGACAGCCAGTGTCACCTTTATTTTTTCCTAACTGAGCTGAGAACATTTTTTCACACTCAAGGGTCTCTCCTTCATTGTCTTCTGGCTGCTGTTGGTACAAAGTTCTAATCCAGTGCGTCACAAATCCTGCAGGTGTGTATACGCCTGTCTCCCACAAAAGGGGAAACCACTTGAGATCAGGCACCACGGTCCCAAGTGCACAGCTTCTGCTGCACGGGTCCCACGTGGTGCACTCCTCCTCGTCCCGCACGGCTCAGCTCCACAGCCCCATCCCTCTGGAGCCTTTCCCTGGCTCCTCGCGAGCTTCCCGCTGTGAGCAGGTGAAAGCATGGACAGTTCAGGGCACTAAAGAGTGTTGGTGGGGAGAGTAACGGGGATGAGATGAAATCGGCAGACTTGGGAGACAATAAGGGGTCTTGTGTGTCAAGCGGAAGGAACAGCTTAGAACAGAGTGACCTCGCCCTGTCAGTGGCAGGTAAAGGATGGGCCAAGGGGGCTCAGCCTGGAGACGGGCAGCTGCTCCGGAGGGAGGCTGCTGCAGGCAGTGACAGCCTGGCGCACTGCACAGCAGCAGGGATGGAGAAGACACTTGGAAGTTATTTAGGCGATGGTCACGACTTAATGATTTGATGCCAGGATTGAGAGGTGGGAGTCACAGATGCACCCCTATTTCTGGCTTTCGCGACAAAACAAATATTTAGGAAGATAGCGAGAACACAGGTAGGGAAGCAGGCTCAGCAGGGAGCAGGCACTGCTCCAGTCTGCGTGATGAGTTAGGGCTCTCATGGCTCACCCCGGGGGAAACATCTGGTTGCCACTGGGCCCGTGGTTTGCAAGCTCTGGAGAAAGAGCTGGTGGGGCCCAGTCAGAAAGCTTGGGCAGGTGAAGGAAAGAGCACAGCACTGCTGTGGCTTACACGACATTTGGTTCCCCAACACCTGTAGTTAGTTACTTTTAAAGACTTATTTCAAAGGCAGAGTTACAGAGAGAGAGAGAGTGGTCCTCCATCTGCTGGTTCACTCCCCAAATGGCCGCAATGGCTGAGCTGGGCAGATCCAAAGCTAGGAGCTTCTTCTGGGTCTCCCACGTGGGTGCATAGGCCCAAGCACTTGGGCCATCTTCTGCTTTCCCAGGCCATAGCAGAGAGCTGGATTGGAAGTGCAGCAGCCAGGACTTGAACCGGCACCCATGTGGGATGCCAGCACTGCAGGTGGTGGCTTTACCTGCTATGCCACAGCACCGGCCCCCACCTGTAGATATTTAAACCCCAAACTCATAAACTGATGGTACTAAGAAAGCTAAACTTAGTGATGCTGTTTAGTTGGCAAACCTGGGAAAGGTCCTCAGGTGACCAGGGACGTGCCCTCAGAAAGGGCTGCGCAATGAGGGCTGCTGCTGAAAGCTGAGAGGGGCCCAGCCTCGCAGCGTCCTCCCTCCACCTGAACTCCACCGCTGCCATCCTCACCAGAGGCCAAACCAGCCTCGGGATGGCACCTGCGGATCCTTGAGCTGAGTAAACCTCTGCCCTCTGTAAAGTTGGTTTTCTCAGGTGTTTCGTCCTAGCGATGGGAAGCCTGGCTCATACAGAACCCCGGGTGAGAACAAGGTCTTAGAGGCCAGCAGTGGGAGGGCTGTGCAGGAGGATCACAGGGCCCAGAGGAGGGGGTGGAGGGGAACCAGACACGTGACACAGCATGGGAGGACAGACTCTCAGGGGTACGGCAGGGGCCACTGGGGCAATGCTGAGTGCCCTCGGGATGTGGCAACCAGGAAGACGCTGGTGACACAGCAAGGAGATTCCAGGGGGCACAAGGCAGATTCTTGGACCTTAAAAAGTGGGGTGAAGAGAGAAGATAAAACTTGTAGTCAGGCTAGACCAAGAAAAACAGGTGAAACTTATAAACCTACTATGTAAGTCAATAGTTAGAAGCAAAAAGGATTCAATGTTGGCAAAAATATATAAAAATAATATAACCTTAGCATAAGCTCAAAACTCTGAAGGAGAGACTG
This sequence comes from Oryctolagus cuniculus, assembly GCF_964237555.1. Taxonomy (NCBI): domain Eukaryota; kingdom Metazoa; phylum Chordata; class Mammalia; order Lagomorpha; family Leporidae; genus Oryctolagus; species Oryctolagus cuniculus. The sequence goes on from NC_091447.1 coordinate 21,042,389, forward strand.
CATTTTGGAGTAGCAGGTTAAGTCACCACTTTAAACACCAGCATCCCATACGGAGCTCAGGTTCAAGTCTCGGCTGCTTAGCTTCACCGCTAATGCGCCTGAGGAGGCAGTGGGAGACCGCCCAGGTACTTTGGACCCTGCCACCCATGTGGGAGACCAGAATGGAGTTCCTGGGTCCTGACTGCTGTGGCTGTTTGGGGAGTGAAGCAGCAGATGGAAGACCTCTCTCTCTCCCCTCTCTCCCCTCTCTCCCCTCCCCTCTCCCCTCTCCCCCCTACTTCCTATCCCTCTCCCTCTCCCTCTCCCTCTTCCTCTCCATCACTCTGGCTCTCAAATAAATAAATGCTTAAAAAAAATCCTGAAGAGGTAAGGCCAGTATTCCTGGCACACATTTTTGGTCACTCTAGTTACTAAGCATAATGTCAGCTTTTCCTATGTCCAGTTATATTAAGATGGGTAAAATCTTGATTTATTTTCTTTCTATAATCTGGAAATGGGTAAAATAACAGAATGCCTGCCCTCCTTCCTCCCAAGAGTTTTTTAAGGATCAACTGAGATCCTGAATGTACAAACGCAGTGCAAACTGTGCAGTAATGTACAAATGTCAATTACTATAGGCTGGTTCTCCCAGAATCAACCCCTGCTGTCGCTCCCCGTCTTCGTGGAGGAACGACACAGGACCCTGCGCTGTTCTTTTGTCTGCTCGGCCCTCCCCGGGTTTGCTGCTGGTTCTTCCCGGGTTGGCTACCGACCCTTCCACCTCCGTGAAAGGGCGGTTCCCCCTGCCACATTCCCCACTTCCGCGGGCGAGCGGCACACCGCCGGCCGGCTCTCTCGGGGGCTGCTCAGGTGTTCCCCTTAGATGTTCCCGGTGCATGTTGTCTCTCTCCTCCTTTATAGTCCTTCCACCAATCCCAACTCTGCTACCCACATGCCGAGTACGCTGCTCTCCTCCAATCAGGAGCAGGTCCTACAGTTTATTGGTTGAACTGGAGGCAGCTGTGTAGAAGCTGCTTCTCCCTTCTCAGCGCCATATTGTGGGAGAGCAGATGCATAGAATAAGTCTTAATTCCAGTAACTTAGTCTAGTCCGGGTTGCTCCCCACACCCTGCCTGCTGGGGCCTGCCAGGGTTAACCCGTTAACTGGCAGGTTTGGAGGATGTGAGGCTACAGGACTGGAATAGGGGACCCTGCCAGTGGCAGTTCAGGGCTTCAGGGCAAACATGCGCACACCACATCTCCCACGTCCAGGCAGACACAGGCCCAGTGGCAGGACAAACACAGACCTCCTTAGGGCAGGAATTCAGTGCCATGGACAGAGCCAATAACAAGCATGTGCGGAACAGGGCATTTAGCTTGGCCACTAAGACGGCCGTGCCCTACATCCCAGGTCAGAGTGCCTGGGTTCAAGTCCCAGCTCCATCTTCCTGATAATGCAGACCCTGGGAGGCAGCAGTGATGGCTCAAGGAACTGAGTCCCTGCCACCCACGTGGGAGCCCTGGATCGAGTTTCCAGCTCCCGGATCCAGCCAGGCCCAGCCATTGTGGCCATCTAGTAAGTGAACCAATGGATGGGAAGTATCTCCCTCTCCTTTCAGATAAACAAAATTAGTAAGTGTATATTATGGGCACACAGTCACACATACATGCACCCATGTCTACATGGGTGTAGACATGAAATAAGCCTGTGTTTGAGAGAGAAGGGCATGGATCTCTTTTCCAGAGAGTCACTCCATAAAACCTGTGAGGTCTTCAAGGCTCAACAGGTTCATAACTCCTGGATATGTCCCCACTTGCAACAATTGCAGTGTTGCAAGATTAGCACGATGCCAGTAATACTTGTAGATGATTTCTTGAGCCTGAATTAATGACTTCTAGTAATGGGACAACCATTTACCTATAAGATCTGCTTTCCTCTGATGTAAAGTTCTTTAAGAATAAGAACCCTTGTTATCTCAACAAGAAGTCCAAATTCAAGTCATCTCCAAGGTTATCTTTCCACCTCACCGTACTCAGCTTGCTGGTACTCCTCTCAAGCTGTGACTCATATGGTTACAAAGGTGGCTGTGGAGACAAGCAAAATGATGCCTTCTCTTGCACGACTCCCTTGTAATAATGGCCAGATTTGCAGGGCATGCTCCTGGCTAAGCCGGTCACCAGCAAAGACAATGAGGTCCCCAGCATGAGTTCAGCTCAGTGCTTCACAAAGTGTGATCCTCTGACCAACAACAGCACTACTAGGACTTGCAAAAAAAAAAAAAAAAGAAAAAAAAGAAAAAAAAGACAAATTCTCAGACCCAACTCTCTGAATCCAGACCTGGAACTCTACAATCCGGTTTTCTTTTCTTTTGACAGGCAGAGTGGACAGTGAGAGAGACAGACAGAGAGAAAGGTCTTCCTTTGCCGTTGGTTCACCCTCCAATGGCCACCGCGGCCGGCGCGCTGCGGCCAGCGAACTGCACTGATCCGATGGCAGGAGCCAGGTACTTATCCTGGTCTCCCATGGGGTGCAGGACCCAAGCACTTGGGCCATCCTCCACTGCACTCCCTGGCCACAGCAGAGAGTTGGCCTGGAAGAGGGGCAACCGGGACAGAATCCGGCGCCCTGACTGGGACTAGAACCCGGTGTGCCGTCGCCGCAAGGCGGAGGATTAGCCTAGTGAGCTGCGGCGCTGGCCCGTTTTTTATTTTTAAACAGTCCTCCAAGTCATTGGACTGCAGGAAAACATGACAAATGGTGATTCAGACGAATCAGGATGTATACTTGAGTTAGATGGATCTACCTTATCTAAGATACTTGGATACCTGGGGGGGGGGGGGGGGGTGGGAAATCAGTGTTTATTAGCAAAGATGGGGACAATGGCTTTGCAGCATTGTGGAGGTTGTTCCAACCCTCAGGCCACATGCATGGAACCTTCCTCACTCACACACCCCTTCCTCTGTGACCAGGGTCTCCAGAGGGCTCACCCCCATGTGCCGACTGTGTCTCTCCTACAACATTACCTAGACTAGAACCTTTACAAAGGCAGAAATCAGTGGTCTCCTTTGCTCACCATGCTACCCCAGCTGTACCTAGCACACGTCCGTACCCCAAGATTCTCTGTGTTACAGCACAATCCTACGAACACTGCAATGTCCCGCTTTGGAACAGAGGAGCAGAGAACAGATTCTGGGGACAAGAGACTATGGAAATGCACATTAACTTCTCTCCATCATGTGGATCGGTGCCTGACATGTGAACCTTTTGTTATTGATGTTCTCTTTAAACTAGAACTCACCATAGTCTTCCGCCTTTTACCCAGTGGGCATGGCTAGGCATCAGAATTACTCAGTTTGAGGATACAGAGATCTGCGTCTGTAGCTCAACTGCAGGTGCAAAGATTACAGTGGCCTTATGGGGCCAGGAAGTAATGCAGAACAGACCTGCGCAGGTCAGGGGCTGGGTCCAGACATCCTGCTTCCATCACTGTCTAATAGCATGACTTACACAAAGTTACTTTTTAACTCAATTTCCTTGGCATTGAAATGAATGAATACCAGCTCCTATTCTGGCTAGTGTTGAGAGGATCTGTGGACAGCATTCAGCACAGTTCAGGGGACAGACTGAGCCAACGAAAGCTTTTCTAAAACAGCTCCAGGTGGGGGAAAGCACCTGTGAGAATCCTTAACCCACTAGGCTCTTCCCTTCACAGGTAGAAGACACTGCTTCTTGCTGCCTAGGAAACGCGCTAACAGGAATTTCAGCAGTTTACTAGCCAGTGAGCTTTGGAAGCCAAACCACACCTGTCCCATGCAGAGGGATAGGGTAGAAGGATGGCACGGCACCCCCACAGGAGCACTGGCTGCAGAGCCAGCAGACACGGCTCAGTCACAGATCAAGGCTATTAACATTTCTGAGCTTCGAGTTTCTCTCCTTTGAAACATGAACATTAATGCCTGCTGCCCCCTCGACACATCCACCTCCAGGATTTTCACTGAGGCCCTAAGGCACAGGGAAGCAGGTGCGGAGAGCTCTCACACACCCTCACCCCTGTCTGCTCGGGCTCCTCTGCCCATTCCCCCTCTACAATGAGCAAGTTTGCTGGGGCCCCCTCCAAGGCTGCTGCCTGCCCCACTCACTCCCTGGGCAATCACATCCATTCTGTCTTCGAATGCTATCTGTCAATAAATTACTCCTTAGATTCAGTAAGCTACTTAATGCCCTGTAACAAATCCTTTGTGCTTAAACCAGCTCATCTGTGCTCACAGCCAAGGGCCCTGATGCACACACCTGTCACTCTACCAGTCCGCTCTGTAAAATCTTCACATCTGCCGAATTTGCATCACAATAAAATAATTTTAAAATTAATAATAAATTAAAGGCCGTGATCCCATTCTCCTTTCTCCCCCCATTCCTTGGCCCTTTTTCTATCCTTACTACACACACTCAGTGTATGTATACACACACACACACACACACATATATATACACACACATACATATATGCACATATATGTATCACATTTTACAGAAATGTCATCCTAGTCTACATAATCATTCCACCGCCTATTTCTATGTTATGCTCTTGGAATACACCCATCTTGACACAGAGTTCTACTTCATCCATTTCAACTATTCTAAAGCATTCATCCATCCTTCCTGCTACCTGCAGATGCTTAGATTGCTTCTTGCTGTATTGCACCTCCATAAACATTTTCATTAAAGTCTTCATGCACTGCAGGTGGCATTGCAAGCGCAGAGGATGTACACGTCGGCTTTCCCCAGTGCTACCCAAAGTGACTGTACCAGTTTATACTCCCATTCTCAGGATCTGGAAGTTCCTGTTTCTTCATATCCTTACAAATACTGACATCACCAGACTTAAATATTTTTGCTAACCTGTTGGTAAATATGATCTTTTTCAGTGTGCATTTCCCTGATTTCCATTGAAATTTAGCATTTCTCTTTCTATATTTTTTTAAAGATTTATTTTATTTATTTGAAAGAGAGTTAAAGAGAGAAGTCGAGACAGAGAGAGAGGTCCTCCATCCACTGGTTCACTCCTCAGATGGCTGCAACAGCCGGAGCTCTGCCGATCCGAGGCCAAGAGCCAGGAGCTTCTTCCGGGCCTCCTACATGGGTGCAGCGGCCCAAGGACTTGGGTCATCCTCTACTGCTATCCCAGGGCATAGCAGAGAGCTGGATCGGAAGAGGAGCAAGCCAGGACTAGAACCGGTACCCATAAGGGATGACGGCACTTCAGGCCAGGGCTTTAACCTGCTGTGCCACAGTGCTGTCCCCCTTTTTTTTTACATATATTTACTAGTCATTAGTCACTGAAGTGTCTCTTCTAGGTGTCAGCCATTCATAACCTCCTCCACTTCTCAGTTGAGCTGTTTATTTACATCACCTGGTTTGTTGGAGTCTTTTATGAATTTAAAACTATTTCTAGAGCCGGCACTGTGGCATAGAAGGTTAAGCCTCCACCTGCAATGCCGGCATCCCATATGGGCACTGGTTTGAGTTCCGGCTGCTCTACTTCTGATCCAATTCCCTGCTAATGTACCTGGGAAAAGCAGAGGAAGACAGCTCACATACTTGGGCCCCTGCACTCATGTGGGAGACCCAGAAACAGCTCCTGGCTACTGGCTTTGGCCTGGCCCAGCCCTGGCTGCTGTGGCCATTTGGAGAGTAAATCAGTGGATGGGAGATGTTTCTGTCTGTCTGTCTCTCTCTCTTTCTGAAACTCTGCCTTGTAAATACATAAACAAATCCTTAAAAAGGAAAAAACTATTTAACAGTCACATGGCAATAAAATTGAAATCCATGCATTTGAAGGGTCTTCAAAAAGGTCATGGAAATGTGTATTTTGAAAAAGCTATGAATGAATTTCAAACTTTGCACCAAAATAAATTTACCTTTTAATTCCATTTTCCTTTAATTTTCACAGTACCTTCAAACATTAATTTTTTGTCTAAATCTTGAATAGATGCAGAGAAAACATTTGACAAAATGCAACACCCTTTCATGATGAAAACTCTAAGCAAATTGGGAATAGAAGGAACATTTCTCAATACAATCAAGGTGATTTATGACAAACCCATGACCAGCATCCTATCGAATGGGGGAAAGTTGGAAGAATCCCACTGAGGTCTGGAACCAAACAAGGATGCCCGCTCTTGCCACTGCTGTTCAATATAGTCCTGAAAGTTCTAGCCAGAGCCATTAGGCAAGAAAAAGAAATCAAAGGGATATAAATAAGAGGAAGTCAAACTATCCTTATTTGCAGATGACATGATTCTATAAAGAGGATCCAAAAGACTACACCAAGAAAACTATTGGAACTCATAGAAGAGTTTGGAAAAGTAGCAGGATATAAAACCAATACACAAAAATCAACAGCCTTTGTATATACAGAAAATGCCAGAGCTAAGAAAACTTCTAAGATCAATCCCATTCACAATAGCTACCAAAAAAATCAAATACCTTGAAATAAATTTAACCAAGGATGTCAAGGATCTCTATGATGAGAATTATAAAGCATTAAAGAAATAAAAGAAGATATAAAAAATGGAAAAATCTTCCATATTCGTGGATTGGAAGAATCAATATCATCAAAATGCCCATTTTTCTGAAAGCAGTTTACAGATTTAATGCAATACCAATCAAATTACCAATGACATTCTTCTCAGATATAGAAAAAATTATGCTTAAATTCATATGGAAATACAGGAGATCTCGAATAGCTAAAGCAATTTTATACAATCTTATACAACAAAAACAAAGCTGGAGACATCAAAATACCAGATTTCAAAACATACTACAGGGCAGTTATAATCAAAACAGCCTGGTACTGGTACAAAAACTGATGGAGAGACCAATGGAACATAATATAAATGCCAGAAATCAATCAAAACATCTACAACCAATTTATCTTTGACAAAGGAACTAAAATCAATCCCTGGAGCAAGGACAGTCTCTTCAACAAATGATGCTGGGAAAACTGGGGCTCCACATGCAGAAGTATGAAGCAAGACCCTTATCTTATACCTTTCACTAAAATCAACTCAAAATGGACTAAAGACCTGAATCTGTGACCCAATATCATTAAATTATTAGAAAACATTGGGGGAACCCTGCAAGACACTGGAATAGACAAAGAGTTCTTGGGAAAGACTTCAGAGGCACAGTCAATCAAAGCCGAAATCGACAAATGGGATTACATCGAATTGAGAAGCTTCTGCTCTGTAAAAGAAATAATCAGCAAAGTGAAGAGGCAACAGACAGAATGGGAGAAACTATTTGCAAACTATACAACTGATAAAGGATTAATAACCAGAATATATAAACAGATCAAGAAACTCAACCACCACAACAAAAAACAACCCACTGAAGAAATGGGAAAAGGACTTAAACAGACATTTTTCAAAAGAGGAAATCCAAATGGCCAACAGACACATGAAAAAATGCTCAGGATCAGTAGCCATCAGTGAAATGCAAATCAAAACCACAATGAAGTTTCACCTCACCCTAGTTAGAATGGCTTTCATACAGAAATCAACAAACTACAAGTTCTGGCAATGATGTGGGGAAAAAGGTACCCTAATCCACTGTTGGTGGGAATGTAAGATGATAAAGCCACTACAGAAGACAGTATGGAGATACCTCAGAAATATGAATAATGACCTACCATATGACCAGCCACCCCACTCCAGGGAATTTACCTAAGAGAAATGAAATCAGCATATTAAAGAGCTATCTTTACCTCCATGTTTATCACAGCTCAGTTCACAACAGCAAAGACTTGGAATCAATCCAAATCCCCATCAACTGAAGACTGGATAAAGAAATTATGGGATATTTACACCATGGAATACTACACAGCAGGAAAAAAGAAATCCAGTCATTTGCAAGAAAATTGATGAAATTGGAAAACATCATACCTAGTGAAATAAGCCAGTCCCAGAGAGACAAATACTATATGAATACTAAATGTCCTCCCTGACCTGTGATAATTAATAGAGCACATAAAAGATAACCTGTACAAGTAAAATTGATACTTTGAGAAGCAATTTCCTTGAACAGCCCTTGGCTTGACTGTTGAGAAACAGTTTTTCGTTTTTTCTTCTTTATCTTATTTTACTTATTTTTTCTTTCATACTAATCATTGAACTCTTACAGAGTTAATCATATATGTATAAAATTTTTGAAAATAGATCTTAGTAAAAAAATAAGAGAATAAGAGAGGGAAGAGAAGGTGGGGTTTGAGTGTGGGTGGGAGGAAAGACAGGGTGAAAAGTTTCACCATGATCCTAAAGTTGTAATTGTGAAATGTATGAAGTGTGTAACTGGAAAGCAGTATAGTTCTGCCTACAATCCTATAGACTTTAAGACTTATTTAAAGAGTTTCACAGAGAGAAAAGGAGAGAGAGAGAGGTCTCCCATCCACTGGTTCACTCCCCAACTGCTACAATGGCCAGAGCTGCACTGATCAGAAGCCAGGAGCTTATTCCGGGTCTGCCATGTGAGTGCAGGGCCCCAAGGACTTGGGCCATCTTCTACTGCTTTCCCAGGCCATAGCAGAGAGCTGGATTGGAAGTGGAGCAGCCAGGACTTGAACTGGCACCCATATGGGATGCCAGCACTGCAGGTGGCGGCTTTACCTACTATGCCACAGTGCTAGCCCCTGGAATTACTTCTAAGGGTACAGTTGAAAAACTTGTCATGGGACATCAAATCCCCTTGAGTGGTAAAAATATCATCGTAAGTGTTAAAGTGATCATAGAGGTAGGATCAAATGTTAAAGTAATCATATAAATATGACTAAGTGCTTGGTATTAATAATTGATAGAATTAAAAAGGAGTGAATACTCCAAAATGGAAAGCAGTTCACATAGTGGACTCATAGAATGACAATCACATTAACTAGCACTCTAACCTAAGAATCAGCCCTTCAGGCATTCTGGTCTGGCTGAAAAGCCCATGGGAACATTTCAGGTATAGAAAGCCAAAATGCTGTGGCAAAAAAATGTTCTACATGAAGGACCTCTGTGGGTGAGACCTCAATGGAAAGAAGTGACCACCAAAGAAGGGGGTCCTTTTCTCTGAAGGGAGGAGAGAAATTCTACTTTGCTTGTGGCCTTGTCTAAACACTGAAGCAGTTTGTGGATCCAAAAGGCTTCCATAGCTTAGGTAGCTCATGTCAAGAGCCTCGGGTGATCACTGACATCATACCTAAGAGTATTAATTATTAACAACAGGAGTCACTGTGCACTTACCTCCCATGCAGGACCTCTGTCCTCAAAGAGTATATTGAGACTTAATAGTAAAACTTGTTCTCAAAGAATTACTTTGTTTTAGTGTATTAAGTGGAGGATAGTTTAATGTATCATAAGTTCTAGTTATGTCTAAGAACTCACAAAAGATTTATCATTCTTGGGTTCTTCTTTAAAGAAAATTAAGTTTTGGGTCCCGTGTTGTGGTATAGCAGGGAAAGCTGCTGCCTGCAGTGCTGGCATTCCATGTGAGTGCCAACTTGAGTCCCAGATGCTCCACTTCCAATCCAGCTCTCTGCTATGGCCTGAGAAAGCAGCAGAGGATGGCCCAAGTCCTTGGGCCCCTGTACCTGTGTGGGAAGACTGAGAGGGAGCTCCTGGCTCCTGGCTTCAGATTGGTGCAGCTCTGCCCATTGTGGCCAACTGGGGAGTGAACCAGCAGATGGAAGACATCTCTCTCTCTCCCTCTCCTTCTCTGTGTAACTCTGACTTTCAAATAAATAACTATATCTTTAAAAAAAGATAATGAAGTTTCTAAAAAAAAAAAAAAAGCAAAATATCTTTGAGATGCAATGACTTTGAACAGCCCTTATCTAGACAGTTGAGGAACAGTTTGTTTTCTTTCTCAAAGTGTTGAACTATACTTAGAATAGTTAATTTTCTGTGTATAAAATTAATTGAAAATAAAATGGAAGTAAAAAATACTGGGAACAGGAGAGGGAAGAGGAAGACGGGTGGGAGTATGGGTACGATGGGAATAATTACTATGTTCCTAACGTTGTATTTATGAAATGCATGCAAATAATTAAAAACCTTGATGAACACCCTCATTGATCTGATAGTTTGTCTAAAGGCCTTCTTGGATTTTCTCTTTCAGATAGCCTGCAAAGATGGACACTTTTGCCCCTTTCTTTCCAACCTTCATTCCCCTTATTTCTTCTTCTCATATTACTGCAGTGGCTTAGAATTCAAGGCGACAGCCATCATCCTCACCTTATTTCTGGTATTTCCATAAGAATAAAGTTTCACCATTAAATGTGATATTTCTTATAATTTCTACACTAGTGATTCTTAAATTTGGTGTGTCCCAGAATCACATGGAGGTCCAAAAAGAACCCCAGTGCTAGTTTTACTGGAAAAGGAAGGAGCCTTCTTCACCTTTGCATCTTTGTTTCTCAGGTGATAGTTATATCCACAAAGAATGAGAACAGCCTTTCTACACGAAAACCACTTCTGGGAAGAAAGCTCCCTTCCAGTCTCGGTGAGTTCATCTTTTTCAGAAATCATGTATGGATGGCTTTCTACTGAATGCCTTTTTCTAGAAACTCTTAAGATGATCTTTAGATCCTGTTTTCTGCTCTACTCCGTTGACGTAAAATCTGAAGTCCTTACAAGCCTGCATACATGACTCCTGGGTCTTCATCAACGCTCTCCCCTCTCCTCCACTCAGGCCCTCTGTTGTTCCTCAAACATACCAGGTCCTGTCCTGCCTTGGGAGGTTCTGTCCATGGCCCTTCCATCCGCCTGGAATGCTTTGCCCCCATTTATCCAGATGGTTCCATCTTTTCCCCCTCTCTGTTGAGCAATGGGCTTAAGCACACATCCCCCTGCTTCACCTGCAGCAGGGCAGACTTTAGGTTGGGAAGGTAAAAGCTGGCAGAGAGGCATCTCGGCAAAGGCCTAGAGACGTACCATGGAGGTGGGCTGCAGGACGTGGAACTACTCAGACTGTGCTCCTTCTCATGGGGCAAATGTGAGGGTGGGCACGTGTAAGAGAAAGAAAAATTTCAGATTCAGGTGTTAGGCATTCTAAGTTTGGTAATCAGATGTTTAGGGAAAGTTCTAGAAAAATACCAACTTGCCGGGCACTTGGAATTCTTGAGAGCTCCTAGTCCAGGTGGAACTTGCATTTCGGCACAGGTCCTCACCATGGGAGAGAGAACGAACCCTGGAGATAGCACCAATCTTTTTTTTTTTTTTTTAAGATTTTATTTATTCGAAAGTCATAGTTACACAGAGAGAGAGAGAGATGTCTTCCATACACTGGCTCACTCCCCAGTTGGCCACAATGGCCAGAGCTGCACCAGTCTGAAGCCAGGAGCTTCTTCCGGGTCCCCCACGTGGATGCAGGGGCCCAAGAACTTGGGCCGTCTTCTACTGCTTTCCCAGGCCATAGCAGAGAGCTGGATTTGAAGTGGAGCAGTCGGGACTCGAACCAGTGCCCATACAGGATGCCGGCGCTTCAGGCCAGGGCATTAACCCACTGCGCCACAGCGCCAGCCCAGACAATCCTGTTTTTCATTCCACTAGTTGTTGTTTTTGCTTTTCAACTTTTCTTATTATTACCACAGGCAGAATTATAGAGGGGCAGAGGCAGAGAGAGAGAGAGAGATCTTCTATCCAGTGGTTCACTTTTCAAATGGTTGCAATGGCCAGGGCTAGGCCAGGCTGAAGCTAGGATCCTCTTCTGGGTCTACCACGTGGGTTCAGGGGCCCAAGCACTTTGGCCATCTTCCACTGCTTTCTCAGGTGCATTAGCAGGGAGCTGGATTGGAAGTGGAGCAGCTGGAACTTGAACTGGTGCCCACTAAGGACAACAGCATTACAGTCAATGGCTTTACCCACTATGCCACAGCACTGGCCCCTCAACTTCTTATATGGAAATAAGTTTACAAAATACTGAGTCTAAAATACCCTTCACTCTGCTTCCCCAGCAGTGACATTTAACCTGACTACAGTATGTTATGAAAAACAGGAAATGCGCCAGTTCCTAAGACTATATATCCTACTTGATTTTTCCGAATTTTAAACCTACATCTGTGTCTGTGTACACAGTTCCATGCAGCTTCATGAGATCAATAGGTTTACGCATTCACCACCACAATCATGATATTATCTGTCACTTGAAAAGCACTTCTTCTGCTATGCTTTTGTGTTCACGCCCACTCCCGACCACGCTCCCCGCTCTGTCCCCTAGCAACCACTAATATCTGTTCTCGGGATCCACAGTGTCATCATTTAGAAAATGTTATAGAAATGCAAGCACACAGTGCATAAGCTCTTTGGATTGGCTCTTTGACCCAGCACAGTTTTCTGGAGATTCATTCAAGCTGACAGGCACACTGAGAGTCTGTTCCTTTTTACTCATGAGAAGAATCCCACAGCCGGGCAGCAGCACAGTTTGTTTTACCACTCGCTCACTCACGGACATCTGGATTGTTTCCAGTTTGGGGCTATTATGAATAAATCAGCCATGAACACTCAGTACAGGTTTGTATGTCAAGGAGGATTTTATTTGGGGGGAATCACTGCCCACCAATGCAACTGGGTCATATTTGCATGTTTAGTTTTTTTTTTTTTTTTAAGATTTATTTGAAAGAGTTACACAGAGGAGAGGCAGAGGCAGAGAGGCAGAGAGAGAGAGAGAGAGGTCTTGCATCCAGTGGTTTAGTCTCCAATTGGCCACAACAGCCAGAGCTGCACTGATCAGAAGCCAAGAGCCAAGAGCCTCTTCCAGGTCTCCCACGTGGGTGCAGGGGCCCATGGACTTGGGCCATCTTCTACTGCTTTCTCAGGCCATAGAAGACAGCTGGAGCGGAAGAGGAGCAACTGGGACTAGAACCTGCGCTCATATGGGATGCCGGCGCTTTGGGCCAGGGCGTCAACCTGCTGTGCCGCAGGCCAGCCCCTGCATGCTTAGTGTTTTATGAAACACTTTATGTTCCTACGAGCAGTATGTCAGTGATCGAGCCCTGCACAGTATCACCACGACTTGGGGTTGCTACTGTGTTTGGTCTGTCTCTGGCCTCCATTCTTCTCATGGACTGAAGTGTCTATTCTTTACTACACAGTCAATCTCACCATCAACTAAAGAGATTCCTCCCACTTTATCCTTTTCTTTCAAAACCACCATGGCTACTCTAGTTCCTTTGCTTATCCATGAACACAGTATGTCTCTCACTTACTTAGATCTTCTTGGTTTCTTTCGTGTTTTGTAATTTCCAACAGAATGGTCCTTTATATGTTTTATTACATTTACATCTAGTTGAGTCTCTTTCTGGTGAGGGTTGGAGAGGACCGATTGTAAACTGTGGTTTTTAACTTCTGTTTTCACGACTGTTCCTGGTGCACAGGAGTTTGAATGACTTTGTGTGTTGACCTTGTATCTTACAACCTCGCTGAGCTCACATACTATTTCTATGAGCATTTTTGTGAATTTTTTTTTTTTTACTGTAGATAATGATGTCATCTGAAAATAGGGACAGGATTTATTCTTTTCAAACGTGTATGTCTTTCATTTCCTTTTCTTGTCCTATCACACAAGCTTGGAGTTCCAACATTTTGCTGTTAAGCGTGGTAAGATCAGGCATCCTGGCCTTGTTCTCAGTGCTGGGGGAACACGGTCACTATAAAGAAGGTTGGCTGCAGGTTTTTATAGCTGCTCTTCTGCAACTTGAGGAAATTCTCCTGGATTCCTCATTAGCTGAGGGTTTTGTAAAATCATGAATGGATATTGAAATTTGTCAAACGCTGTTTTCTGCTTCAGTTGAAATAACTGTGTGGGATTTTTTTTTCTTCTGTAGCCCATTGCACTGAACTGTACTGACAGACTCTCAAATACTGACTCAATGTAGTGTTCCTGGAACAAACCTCACATAGTGGTGACATGACTCTTCAGTCATGGCTGGGCTTGATTTCCTAACATTTTGCTGAAGTTTTTTTGTGTCCAAAAACAATATTGGTCTCTTTTCCTTCTTCATAGTGTCTTTGTTTGATTTTGGTATTGGGGTAACACTGACCTCATAAATGAATTGAGAATCGTTCCCCCTCCTATTTCTTGTTGAAATTGAATAGAACTTGTATAAATTATTTTTCAAATTTCTGATATAATTCAAAAGTGAAACGAAGTGTGGAGATGTTAGGGGGGATGTTAACTATGGACTCAATTGCTTTAACAGCTATATGAGAGGTCTTCAAAAAGTTCATGGACATGCATAGGGTCAAAGAACTGTGCCTGCGTTTCAAAATGCTTCTGTTCCCGAATAAACTTACCTTTAGAGTCCATTTTTCCAGGAATCTTTTGAAGTACATTCAATGTGTCTTTCATATTAGGTGAGTTCTAAGGTTTGTACTTTAAGGGATAGCTGCATTTCATCCAAGTTAACTGGATTTATGTAGATTCAGTTACACATAGTATACCCTTATTTATTACCTTAAGAGCCTCAAAAATCTAATTATACTCCTTATTTCATTTCTGATATAGGTAATTCCCTCTTTTTGTCTTTGTCCTAGAGGTTTACCTATTTCGTCAAAGACTCAGATTTCTGTTGAATTGCTTTTCTCTTTCGTCTTGTCTAGGAAGAATCAGAGGTCAGGCACTTGGTGTAAAGGCTTAGTTGCTGCTTGGGATGCCCACACACCATAGCAGAGTGCCTGGTTCAAGTCCTGGCTACTCTGCTTCTTATACAAGTTCCTGATAAACCAGACACTGGAAGGCAGCAGTTGATGGCTCAAATGCTCGCCTGTCCTGCTACCCACATGGGAGACACATATGGAGCTCCAGGTTCTGTGATCTGGCCCAGCCTTGTCCATTGCAGGGATCTGGGGAGTAGATGGAAAATCTCTGTATATCCATCTATCTGCCTGTCTGTCTCTCTCTCTGCCTTTCAAATAAAAAGGAAAATAAATATATAAAAATTTACAAAAGAAACAATTAGAAAATAGGGACAAAGATAAGAAAATTAAAAGAAAAACCAAAATATCACCTAACTTCAGGAAGAGACAAAAAGTCAGAAGATAAACAGCTATCTGCACACTGCAATGCTTTGCCTGAACGGTATTTGCATGGGTACAGCACTATAAACATGGAATGGATAAGTAAAGAAAGGCTGTAATATAATACGTATAATAAATTCTCTGGTGGGAACACGGGAGAAAGGAAGCTGAAAGATGAATCCCTAAACACCACAAGAGAAAAGTCTGCAGAATGTCTAACACTGATAAATCAAGAGAAACCATGAGGCACAGATTATTTAGACATAGGGAGATAGGACAATGCCAGAAATGAAAAGCCAACATGGTGAGCGCGGGGGGGGGGGGGGGGGGGGGGGACCAAGGGAAGGAATGGAGGAAGAAACCCCCACGATTCCCCATAATCCTTTAATAACACTCGACTTTAAACTTGCGGGCATCTATTTCTGTAATAAAAATGAACAGGTTTCTGGAGAAAGGCAACAGTGTCACACAGAGGCACAGGGCTTCCTTCTCCTGCCCGGTTTCCTCCTCTGCTGCAATCCAGCCACGCAGGTTCTGTACTAAGATTCCAGAGCTAATGGGGCGGCACATCTTCAACATATTCTCTGGCTTGTGCCCTGGCCGCAGTCTGGCAGTGACCCTCAGTCTAAGGATTTGTCTTGCAATTTGTTAATCCGTTTCTCGTGATGTTGCTTTCAGGCTTAACTGAGTGCCCTTCCTCCTTTAACTACAGGTAATGTAATTTGGGTGCTGGAAGGATAAATATCGTTCTTAAATCACATACAGAAAACTTCTGCTTCATTAGATTTAATCATTACGTATGTTCCTGAAAACAGATTCATGGCTAATGGTTATATATTAAATATTCTACAGTGAATGTTACTAGGATGTTCTTGGGGAGGGTGGCCAGGCGCTGGGCCCAATCAACATTCTTCTAAAAATTTAATTAAGTATTATTTGAAAGGCAGAGTGATACAAAAACAGAGATCCTTCATCCGCTGTTTCACTCCCTAACTGGCTGCAATGGCCAGGGTTGATCCAAGCTTGTCAGGAGCCTGGAGCTCCATCCAGGTCTCCCACATGGGTAGTAGGGGCCCAAGTACTTGGGCCATCTTCTGTTACTTCCCCAGGTGCATTAGCAGGGAGCTGGATTGGAAACAGAGCAGCAGGGACTCAAAGCAGCATTCCCACAGGGGATAGTGATGTTGCAGGCAGCAGTTCAGCTCACTGTCACAGTGTCTGCCCCTCAAACAACAACAACAGTGTTCTTTAAGACTCTACCAGGGCAGGCCGGCACCGCGGCTCACTAGGCTAATCCTCCACCTTGCGGCGCCGGCACACCGGGTTCTAGTCGGGGTGCCAGATTCTGCCCGGTTGCCCCTCTTCCAGGCCAGCTCTCTGCTGTGGCCAGGGAGTGCAGTGGAGGATGGCCCAAGTCCTTGGGCCCTGCACCCGCATAGGAGACCAGGATAAGTACCTGGCTCCTGGTGCAGCACGCTGGCCGCGGTGGCCATTGGAGAGTGAACCAATGGCAAAAGGAAGACCTTTCTCTCTGTCTCTCTCTCTCACTATCCACTCTGCCTGTCAAAAAAAAAAAAATAAATAAAAGACTCTACCAGGGGCCGGTGCTGTGGCATGGTGATGCTGACATCCCACATGGGTACCAGATAGAATCCCAGCTGCCCCTTGCTAATGTGCCTGAAAAAGCAACAGAAGATGGCCCAAGTCCTTGGGCCCCTGCACCCATGTGGGAGACCTACAAGAACCTCCTGGTTCCTGGCTTTGGTCTGAAACAGCCTTGGCCTTTGTGGCCATTTGGGAAATGAACCAGAGAATGAAAGATCTGTGTCTGTAAACTCTGCCTTTCAAATAAATAAATCAAAAAAAAAAAAAAAAAAAAAAAAAAAAAAAGAGACTGTCTACCATTGCTTTCCCAAAACATGTGACATTGACTGATTTATACTGTTCATATAATTGTCCTGTACAGCCAGTGAAAGAAATTAGCCAAAGGGAAATGAGCCTGTTCTGTGGCAGCCACTAATGAATGGATCATCTACTTGGACCCTGGTGGGCACCCAGGAAGTAGAATTACCCCCACTTCACAGACAAGGAGCCCAGAGCCCAGATACTCAGTCACTTCCCTAAGTTACACAGTGGTAATTCAACCCAACCCTCATGGCTCTCCCACAGCGCCCAGAGGGAGGCTGAGCTGTGTTCTCAGTGCTTGGTTTACCATGCAAGCAGCCACAAACGACTCAACATTGTTTTAAGTGGGGAAACCTAGAAGCGATGATGTAATTAGGGTTTTTCAAGTAGGACTGCTAGCTTTGTTGATGAAACAATCTTGATATCAACAAGTGTTTACCGATCTAATGATTAACTCTGTGCAATAGGAGATTCATGTCGTCCCACGAGGACGCTGTGTTAGTGACACAGTAGCTCCACCTCTTAAGGTCCTGTGACCTGGAGCAAATTCTCCAGCTTTCTAATGGAAGAAATGACCAGCATGACCAGCAGGTTCTATCGTTCTCGTGGCTCTGGCCGTGAAAAGTGACAAGACCACAGAAAGCAGGCAAACTCAGCTGTGCTATATTGTAACGGAAGCAGCTCCTCTCACTGTGCAAGGAAGCTCCATCATGTGTGTAACAGGGGCAAGGCTGGGACAGCTGCCCATGCTGGCTCCGAGTAGGGCCAGCCTCCCCGAGCCGGGCGAGCCCAGCCTGTGACCCAGGAAAGCAACTATATGTTAAGTGTTGCCAACTGTGTGCGCTTCATGTTGGCCTTGACACAGGTGAGGAAGCCGAGATTCACTTCCTGCATCAGATCAGATACCCACCTCCCACCTGCGCACAGGATGCTTCTATGAGGGCTGACACGTTGACAAGCCACAAAAGACAAACTACAGCCTGACAAACGGGGCAAGACCAAGCCAGCACTTGGAAAACTAACCGCAGCCGAGAGCAGGCCACCTTAATCTAAAGGAGCGAGGCTACCCCAGGCCTGACCTGGAATCAGGTGACCAGCGAGAGAGCAGTGCTGCCGAAGGTGACGAGTGACCAGCGAATAATGAAGTCGAACTGTTTCCTGATGGAGTCCAGCTGCCCTGCGGAGACCTGTTCCAGGGTTTTGGCTTCTCTCCATCACTCATTCATTCCTTAAGTACAATACTGAACACATCTCTGCAGCCACCCTCCAGCACCACAGCACGCCTCCCCACCTGCATCCCACCTTCACTCCTTCTCCTTCCAAGGGCATCACAAAAGCAGAGCGTCCTGCCAATTTTCTGAACACAGAAGCAAAAACTTCTCAGATGCTTCGGTCTACCTCCATACTCCCACGGCACAAGTAAAGAAAATCAAGCTCTCATTATGCGCGACAATGCTGAGTTGTATTTCACTGCCACTCTTACTACATTTCTTCTTACAAGTCTGTCATAGGATAACCAATGGAGCACTCATGTTTATGCATTCAATGGAAACTCACTCAGCAGCCCTGAGAAGTGTTACAGCTGGCACCAGGCCAGCAGCCAGGATTCGACAGTGACCTGTCTGAACGCTGGTGGAGACACACATAGCACTGTGGTGTGTGTGTTAGGCTCCTGAACCCCCAGGCCAGCCTCCCTGGTCAAAGGCTGCCTCTGATACTTCAGCTCCTAGTGGCTCATTTGCCTCATCTATAATAATGACCCTGTGTATTTCATAGGCTTTTGGAAGGGTTTAATGTGTTAATATTTATATCATACATACATAGTGTTTATATGGAACCACACCTGATACATACAAAGTATCATATAAATGATCATTAAATGAGACTCATTTTCTAGTGAGAGATTAAGATAATAGATAAACAAGAAAATTATAGGGACTAGGGCTGTGACATAGTAAGCTAATCCTCTGCCTGCAGCTCCGGCCTCCCATATGGGCGCCAGTTCATGGCCCACCAGCTCCTCTTCCAATCCAGCTCTCTGCTCGCTGCGTGGGAGGGCAGTGGAAGATGGCCCAAGCACTTGGGCCCCTGCACCCACCTAGGAGACCTGGAAGAGGCTCCTGGCTTCGGATAGGCCTGGCCCCAGCCATTCTGGCCATTTAGGGAACGAACCAGCAGATAGAAGACTTTTCTATCTCTGTAACTTTACTTCAGATAAATAAAAACCTTTAAAAAAAATTATAATGTAAGTCAAGAGGAGAAACCTAAGCAAACCATCTACAATCTAACTAAAGCACGCCCTTCTGCCAGGGGAAGGGTGGACGATGTGTGTGCATTCTGCTGGCAGCCACTGAGCATAAAAGGAACTCCAGTTCTGAGCGCCTCCTGGAGCCACAGGGACAGCGATTCGTTGCACTAATAGTAGATCCTCCCCTTATTAGGCTCCGCCCTCAAGGGGCCTGATGACTTCCAAATGAGGGGGCGGGCAAACCAGAAGTAAAGTACGCCCAGGAATCTGGGTGAACATTTGGCACAGAAAAGAGCTGAGGAGTGGCGAGAAAGGAAATGAATGGACTTGTCTCTGAGAGGGGGCAGTTACGGGCCGGTGTTCACACGGTCTTCCATTTCTGTTGCCAAAAGAAACCTCATGAGCTTAAAGAGCTCTGGTCTAGCAACTCCCCTGAGCTCTTAACAACTGTTTCTGGAGTGAAGACACTTTTGTCCTAGGCCTTAAATTTTCCTGCCCCCACCAAAAAAAAAAAAAAACTTTTACAGAAAATGAGGAACGCGCAGTAATATCCAAGAACACCAAGACATGACCAAGGTCCTGAGGCCTGAGCTCCCAGATGAGATTAGGGTCCTTATCAGAGACCCCAGGAGCTCCTTCGTCCCTTCCACCAGGTGAGGACGCAGCAGGAAGAGAGCCACCCACGATCCAGGAGATGGGCCCCACCAGACACCCAATCACCAGGCAAACCTTGGACTTCCCAGCCCCTAGAAGTACGAGAAACAACTTCCTGTTGTCTGTAAGCCTCCTGCTCTACGGTATTCTATCATAGCAGCCTGAGCCAACTAAGCAGACGCTTTGGTTTGTACTGCTGCTTCGCTATGGCACCAGCCACTTAGAAGATTCCAGAGTAAGGACAGGTTAGGGGAACAGGAGACAATATTGGGAGATCATATTCTATTCTCATTCAGCTTGATGTACACTGAAGATGGCCAAGAAGAAATGGCAAGGAACTGGTTAGATACTCAGGTCTGGGATTTGAAGGCGAGGCCTGAGCTGAAGTGATATATTCAAGAGCTGCCTTCAAGTAAATGGTACCTGAAGCCAGAGGCATGGGCGAAGAGGCTCGGAAGAGGACTCAGGACTGAAGCTCCAGAAATCCAACAGCACAAATGCTTCAAAGCTCCAGCTCCACAGGGTGACTGCCTGATTTTTTTTTTTTTTAAGATTTATTTATTTATATGAAAGCCAGAGTTACACAGAGAGAGGAGAGACAGAGAATGGTCTTCCATCCGATGGTTCACTCCCCAATTGGCCGCAACGGCTGGAGCTGTGCTGATCCAAAGCTGGGAGCCAGGAGCTTCCTCCGGCTCTCCCACGCGGATGCAAGGGCCCAAGCCCTTGGGCCATCTTCCACTGCTTTCCCAGGCCATAGTAGAGAGCTGGATGGGAAGTGGAGCAGCCAGGACTTGAATTGGTGCCCACATGGGATGCCGGCACTGCAGGCAGTGGCTTTACCCACTATACCACAAAGCCAGCCCCAACTGCCTGATTTTTGATTCCTGTTCCTGCCACAAGCTGTTTGGCTTCACAAACAGCTGAAAATATGCCTTTTCAGGATAAAGAAATGATAAATGAGGAGACGGACATGTTTACCCTGTCTTGAATACTACACAAGGTATGCACACATTGAATCATCACACCGTATCCCATAAATATCTACAATTTTATGTCAGTTAAAAATTTAAAAATAGATGTCAGCTTGTAGATAATATTTCTGGGAAAACAGAAGATATGTTGGCAATGTAGACAGAGGAGGAGAAGTCAGGAAAAAAGAAACTGAAACAGTGCCCCCCTCCCAAAAAAAAAAGATTTGAATTTTTTTTGAAGATTTATTTTATTTATTTTAAAGAGTTACAGAGAGAGGTAGAGAGAGAGAGAGAGGTCTTCCATCCACTGGTTCACTCCCCAGATGGCTGCCAACAGCCGGAGCTGTGTCAATCCGAGGCCAGGAGCTTCTTCTGGATCTCCCACATGGGTGCAGGGGCCCAAGGACTTGGGCCATCTTCTAGATTTGTATTTTGGTTTCAAAGGCAGAGCATCAGAGAAAGAGGAAAAAGGAAACAAAGATCTTCCATCTACTGGTTAACTCCCCAAAGGGCCGCAACAGCCAACATTAGGTCTCCCATAGGGGTGATAGGGACTCAAGTACTTTGGCCATCATCTGCTGCTGCCCAGTGCATTAGCAGGGAGCTGGGTCAGAAGCAGCTGGCACTGGAACCAGGCACTCGGATATGGGATGCAGGCTTCCTCCCAAAGCAGCGGCTTAACCCACTGCAGCACATTGCGGGCCCCCGAATAGTTAGGAAGACTCAACAATGCTGACGCTGCCAATAGACCAAAAAGATGAGGACTGCTGCTGTCCTCTAAATCCAAGAACCTGCGAGAAGCTACGTTAGGGAGAGATGGGCAGGTGTCAGACTGGAGTGCAGTACAGCGAGACTATGAGGCCAGCACATCTCAGAGCCCAGAACGAGAGAAGACGGCCAGTCTCCAGGGAAGAGAGAGGGAGGGTCAAGAGGTGCTCCCACTGAAAGGTGCCCCCAGCCACCTGGCTGTGGGATGGCTGAGCTGGGAGGTCCGAGTGCCTTGTCACACAGAGACTTGGTGACCACCTGCTGAAGCAGGTGACAGATAACTCTCTAAGCTCTGAACCTGTCAGAGGGACTCCTGAGACACAGGGACTAGTGGTGGGGAGAGCCGGCTGGGATAGCTCAAACCGGACCTGAAATCAGCTCTGCTCAGGGCAGGTGCTCAGCAGAAATGTGCAAAACAGAAAAGATCTGTAACAGCTTGTCCTGACAGCAAGGGGCTCGCAGAGAGGAGGAAGGCAACCGCCGGCTTCAAGAACCTGGATGACCCCACCGAGAACAGGGGAGAGGCAGGCCTGCTCTTAAAAGGGCGGAAGTGTCCACAGAAGAAAGAACAGAGGGAGGGAGCAAAGTGGGAAGAGAGGGAAGCAAAAGCAAGGCCAGGCACGGCAAAGAACGAAAACGTGAACAGGAAAAACCAGGGGGCACGAGGACTCCAAGGACTAACGCTCCAAAAGTTAGCCGTGGGGAGCCGTGGCTGCTGCGGGCAAGAAAGGGCACAGGTGACTTCTGTTTTTGTCATTCTGACTAGCTCTACTTCTTGGAAATTTCCCACTACATTTCCTTTTGCCAAGTTCCCATCATAGAGGATTAGAAGGCAGACAGCCCCCTGCCCAGCCTCCTGTGCAATGCCAGGTTGAAGCTGCGTTGTCCTTACCTTAAGGTCTAGTACACAATGCCTGCCCTCTGAGTCCATTCGCTGCTGTCCTCGGCGGCAGTGCCACTGCCCTGAGAGGTTCCCCTAGGAAAGCAGCAACCTTGTTTTAGAGAAAGAAAGCAATGTCTTTACCCAAGTTGGCAACACACTTGGAAAAATAATAATGGCAAGATAAAATAACAGTAAGAACTAGAAGCAGGGCTGGGCATTTGGCACGGGGGTTCAGACACCCCTTGGGGCTCCCACCTCCCTTAGTGGAATGCTTCAGTTCAAGACCCAGCTCCACTTCCAATTCCAGTTTCCTGCCAGCGGCCACCCTGGGAGGCAGCAGGGGATGGCTCCAGGGCCGGAGTCCCCACCACCCACATGGGAAACCTGAGTTCCAGGCTCCCGGCTTTGGCCTGGTCCAGCCCCAACTGTGTGGGTATTTGGGGAGTGAACCAGCAGATGGAAACTCTCTTTCTCCTCTTTCTCCATTTCAAATAAAAAGAAAATAAATTTGGAAAAATAAGTAATATCCATCCTAAACATATTTAAATAGCATAACATTAAGGGTCATCTATTGCTAACTGGATCAGTTTTTTCTTTTGAATTCATCTACACTATATGAAGTCTAACTTAGCAAACCAGAACCATAGGACTAGACCATTCCTTCCTTATAGAGCCATATAGTAGATTCCTGCGCAACAGTCACAATCCACAATTATCTGGGTAACACGAAACCTGTGTGTGTGCGTGTGTGCGTGTGTGTGTGTGTGTTATGGCATGAGATGGTTAGGAGAATTTTTATAGATTAAAAACAGTTGTTGATGCAAAAATAGTAGAAAATAAATCTTAGTTGTTTTAAAAATTATCTTTAAACAAATTTCTGGGGCTGTTGCTGTGGCGCAGTGGGTTAAATTGCCTGCACCGCCAGCCTCCCACATGAGCACCAGTTCAAGTCCCCTCTGCTCCACTTCTGATCCAGCACCTTACCCATGTGCCTGAGAAAGCAGCGGAAGACGGCCCCAGTACTTGGTCCCCTGCCCTCACACGGAAAACCTGGATGAAACTCCTGGCTCCTGGTTTCAGCCTGGCCCAGCCCTGGCTACTGCATGATGCAGCTGTTTGGGGAGCGAACCAGCAGACACAAGATCTCTCGATCTCTCACTCTCTCCTTCTCTTTGTCTATGCCTCTCCCTCTTTGTAACTGCCTTTCAAATAAATCTTTAAAAAAAAAAAAAAAATCAGGTTACTACAGGATGAGCCTCCCCGTCTGGACTCACCCCTACTTTTCCATCCACGCACTGCACACATGTTTACCTACACATTCTGTAAGTCTTTTCCATGGAAGTGCTTCATTTTATAGATGGATTTTCTGTGTCTAAAACTTTTCCCATCATTTTTCACTAAATCTTCCTTTTTCTTTGAACTTTTCAGATTGATGCAAAAACACTTCTTTCCCCTTTAAACATCATCATCTTCCCTTAGAGTTTGTACCAAGTATGCCCTTGGTTGCAAGTAACCAAAAACAGTGTTTAAATGGGGAGATCATAAGGGTACATATTATCTCACAGAACTCAGTCATAGGGAGGTGTTCTCTCAGGGACTCAGTGGCACCAAGGACCCAGACACTTTCCACGCTCCCCTGCCATTGTCTTTAGCATGTTGCCTTTTAGTCCTATGCCTCTTGCCTCACTGTTGCAGGAGGGCTGCTGTAATACCAGACATCACATTTTCACACTGTCCTTGTGGCAAAAGATGTTCTTCTTTCAGAGGGCTCCACCTTTTATCTGGGGAAGAAGTATTTCCTGCAGTCTTCCCTAGAGCTCCATTGGCTGAGGCTGAATCTCATGGCCCCTCTCAGTTGCAAGGAAGGCTGGGAAGCTATTTCCCTTTGAAGCCTCCGTCTAACTTAATCTCCTGTTTGTGAAGTAAACAAAATAGTGCCTACTGATCCTACTTCCACTCTCTCTCTTACCTCCTCTAATTCTCTCCACCTTCCCCACTGGCACCAGTGTACAAGTGATCAGAACGCCCCACATGAACGACTCCCGCTGTTTGTTGCTGGTTTCCTTGTAGCCTCACACTTTCCCCTCTACCACCAGTCTTAACATGCAACTAGGGGGCCAGCTGGATGAAAAATCTCATCATGCCACCCCTTCTTCAGTGGTATATGGTCCACATGGGCTGGTCACGCCCACTTTCCCAGAACCATCTAGAGCACATGGGCTCGCTCTGGGCCCCCAGCCGGCACCAGCCCTCTCTGCATCTCAGGCATCCTAAGCTCCTTCACATCTCGAGGCTCCCACCGGCTACTCCCCCTGTCCAGGACCCACATCCATCCCCACCCCCACTCCTCGTCCCCCTCTTTCTGTCCCCATCTAAATGTCTTCACTGGGTGCAGGATTTGTTTGTAAGGTGCCATCATTAACTCCACGGAACACGTCAGAAACATTCCAGGTTGCTGACTGCAGATGGGGTGGGGTATGAGAACCAAATTCCTATTTCAGCAGTTAGTAAAGGTTCATTTACCAAGAAAATGCTGGCCTGGATGACGCGCCATTGGGCAGTGCTACCTTTCTTTCCCTCCATTTCTTCATTCTTACACCCACACGGAAAACGAATGCATTAGCAACCCAGCTCTAGGAAAACAAACACAGTAGCAGCAGTAGCAGGGTGGCTCTAGGTCACCTGGGTTCAGGGGTGACGACACCTCCCCCAAGGGCACCCCTGAGGGCCGCAATTCCTCCAGCTGTAAAGTTCCAGCTCCAGGATGGACCATCCCACTCCCCCCTCCCAGTCGCTGGCCTGACTGCTCAGCCCTGGTGCCATACCACGGATGCTGTAAAACTAACTCCAACCAATATTTGAAAACACAATCACCCGGGCCCAAGGTGTGGCACAGTGGGTTAAAGCTCTGGCCTGCAGCACCAGCATCCCATATGGGCTCCCCTTCGAGTCCCAGCTGCTCCTGCTAACGCATCTGGGAAAGCAGTGGAGAATGACCCAACTCCTTGGGTCCCTGCACCTATGTGAGAGACCCAAAAGTTGTTCCTAGATCCTGGTTTTGGATTGGCTCAGTTCAGTTGCGGCCATTTGGGGAGTGAACCAGTGGATCGAAGATCTCTGTCTTTACCTCTCCCTGTAATTCTGTCTTTCAAATAAATAAAATAAGCCTGGAAAAAAAAAAAAACCTTCAATCGCTTTCAAGTGCACCTTGCTGCGCCCCTGACACAAATTCAGACTCCTGAGCGAGGGTGGTCCTATCAACTAGTCACACCTGGGCTGTGACCATCTTCCATGAGCAAACCCTACAAAAATGTCCCTCTACTGATTCTACCCCACAGGTGAGTTAGAGGTAGTCAGGCATCCGTGGCTCCACTCACGGTCCCTGGTGGGGGTGGGGTGGGGAGGAGGTACCCTTAAAAATGAACCCAAAGGGAATCCAGATAGTTGATTAAACAAAGACCATCTTGCAAGACGGAGCAAGCAGCGCCTCTGCCTTCCTCAGCCCAAGCGCCCAGGGCGATACCTTGCTAACTAACCAAAGACCCTGCTGGGGGGGGGGGGGGGGCTCAAAAGCGCCCCCAACTCAGAGCAGCGCGCTTTGTCGCTCGTCCCTCCCTGCCGTGGCTCGGGCTGGGTTTCTGCCTCCCTTGGGGACAGGCAGCGGTCCACGTACCTCCTGGCAAGAAAGAAGGAAATTCACACCCTCTGGGAGCCCAGTGAACAGCCAGGGACCCGCACGCGGTGGCGACACGTGGAGCGAAGATCGCCTGGGTACCAACCCGGCTCCCGCCACGAACCAGCCTGCCACCCCGAGCACAGCGGCCCAGGGAGTTTAATAACTGTACCTGCCTCCTGGGGCGGCCGTGCGGAGAGAACGAGTTGATCCATAGAAGGAGCTTGGGGCCGCGCCCGGGGGGCACGCAGCAAGCCGGTGAATGTTACAGCCTTCCAGCTCCCGGCGCCTGCAACGCTTTGACCCGCTTGGGAATCAGCGCCTGCGAGTTCCCGAACTCGGGCTCCTAGGACCCACAGGACAGGGGCAGAGGTCGAGCGGCGGCGGCGGCGTTACCCCAACGGAGCCCACCTGCGGCCGGGGTCCTCGCCGGGAGGAGTCGGGGCGGTGAAAGGCGCGGCGCGGCTTTCTCCAATCAGACACCTCTGGGCCGGCGCCACGTCTGCAACCTGATCCAATCTCGAGCCCCGGAGGGCGGGAACGCCAAGTTCCACCTGCACCTGTGGCCACCGAGGCCGCCTCCTGGAGCCTGCCCCCCTCCCCCGCTGCCCCGGGGTTTCTCGAACCACTTGGCGAATAACCAGCAGGTGGGCAGATGTCTTTGCCCGTTCCTACGGATGCGTAGGAAGTTCCAAGGCGCCACAGGGAGCAGCTGAGGTCCCGGCTCTCCACGGCTCCCGGGGGCGCCCAGCAGGGAGAAGGCGCGCAGCCGAGGAGTGAAGGCTGCTAACCGCGAAGCCTCGGGGCCATTCGGCGAGGCTGGCCTCCCTGCGACCCCCGCCTTCCGCGCCGTCCGCCCCGAGCTGCCGCCGCAGCGCGCTGAACGTGGAGGTGCCAGGGGAGACGGGCGCGCCCTGGTCTTGCTGGGCTGAGCGGACTCCCGCAGGCACACTTCGCAGAAGCCCGGAGGGGACGCCGCGCCCCAGCATCCGGGTGGCCCCGGCGCATCCCGCTTAGTGCCCGCGGGGCTGCGGGACCCTGGGAAGCCCGAGCAGGTGAGCGACCCCGGGTGGTTCTGCGTCCGCCCAGACAAAGCCTGGCGCCGGGGTGTCCTCCTGGGAGGCGTCCCGCGCCTCCGGGTCGCGGACCCCGGCTTCCCTGCGCTCCGCGTACCTTTGCGTCATGTGCGATCTTTTCCTTGCGCCATTCCCACAAAGCCTTTGGGTGCACACGAAGTCGATCTTTGAGGGGCTGAGGGCAGAGAGCAGCATCAGGGCAGCCCCCCGCCCCCTGGGGAGTGGGGGTTCTCGGCCCCTCTGCAAAGTAGTTGGGAGCGCAGTGGTGGCAAGCCGGGCCGGGCCGGGCCGGGCCGCCCCTAGCGCCTGAAGGGGTCGGTGCCTTTTAACCGAAACGGCTGTTTTTTTCTTTTATTGTTGTTTTCAAGTCACTGCCAGAGCGTGCACTCGGGGCGTCCTGGGAGGAGCCGGCGGCGCGGCTTTGGGGCGCCAACGAGGCCTCCGGGCCGCCTCCTGTGGGCGCTCAGACTCCCGCGGCCCGCAG
Organism: Oryctolagus cuniculus; assembly: GCF_964237555.1. NCBI lineage: Eukaryota > Metazoa > Chordata > Mammalia > Lagomorpha > Leporidae > Oryctolagus > Oryctolagus cuniculus. The sequence goes on from NC_091447.1 coordinate 21,070,084, forward strand.
TTCTAGGGGGAGAACGTCCGAGAACCGACGCCACTCAGTTTCCCCTCCCCGCACCCTCACGAATCGATGGAGCGTGAGCGAGTGCGGCGGCCGCGTAGGGGCGGCGCCCGCACAGGCGCTGAGCGCCCCCGCGCTGCCCCGGCGCCCTGCACCTATCCGCGAGAGAGGGGGGCACTCAGAGCTGGGGGCCGGGAGCGGGGAGCGCATCGTTCCTGAGTTCCCGGTAGCGCGCAAGGAAAGGAAGAGAAACCCTTCACTTGTGGTTCAAGTCCTCAAGAACTGAGTTGCTGTTTTAACTTAGTTGCATATTTTAATACAGAATTAAGGGAAGAGGACGTTTGTCCTGTGGCCCCATCACGGCCGTCGGCCGGGGCCGGCTTCCCTAAGACGCGAGATTGGTGTCGGGAGTAAAAGGAAGCGTGGGAGGGGCGGTTTCCAAGGGAAGTTCAGTCTAGACGTGTGCTTCTCTGAAAGTCACGAGGCCCAGTGAGTAACAGCAGGATTTAGAACACAAAGCGGCAGGAGCCTGTCCCTCTCGTACTGGGATGTAACTTCTCCCCGGAGCAGAACTGCCCGGGGGAACTGCAAGTGCTTGTGGTCTAGTCCACCTTGGTTCTCCCCCAGCCAGGACGCACGCCCCTAGGGGCTCCTCTGAAGAGAGGCCACTCTGGGCCGGGTGGTCACCGTCAGGCGGTGTGGACAGGATGGGCCATTCTCCCTGGGGACCCGGGTTGGTCCAGGTGTCTGGGCCCCTCTCCGGGGGTCCTTTCTGCATGCAGACCACAGAGCTTCTGCCCCAAAATGCCAAGACTGAGGCCGCGAGTTCAAGACGCCGCCTTGAGGCCGGGAGGGGGCGCCCTGGAAGCTGCGCCTCCGTAGCCACCTTGGGAGCACGGGCTGGGCAGCTCGGGCCTGAAGGCGCCCGGAGCCCCGCGGGTTGTGAGCAGGCAGAGCGCGGGGGAGGAACCGGGCTTGGGGTGCACGTAATTTCCATCAACCCAGTAACCAAGTTTTGTTTTCTTTCCCAGCAAGGGCGCTGCCTCGGCTGCCAGTGGCATCTCGCGTGGGCCGGGCCGGGGAAGGGGTGGAGAGGGGTCGTCCCCGCCGAGCCCCTTCCCGAGCCGGGGCGCCCCGGGCCCCTCGGCCGGCCAGCCATGGCTGACAGCGGTGGCACAGGCAGCTCGGGCCCCTGGTGGAAGTCGCTAACCAACAGCAGGAAGAAAAGCAAGGAAGCTGCGGAGGCGCAGCCGCCCGCCCCGCCCGCACTCGGGGAGCCCGCGCCGCCCAGCCCAGACTGGACGGGCGGCGCGCGCGAGAACCAGCACCCCAACGTCCTCGGGGGCGCCGGCGAGCCCCAAAAGCCGGACAAGAGTGGGGACAAATCGGGCAGCAGCCGCCGCAACCTGAAGGTCTCGCGCTCTGGCCGCTTCAAGGAGAAGAGGAAAGTGCGCGCCACGCTGCTCCCGGATGGCAGCGTGGGGTCCGCGGAGGAGGCGGAGCTGTCCGGCAACCCTCCGGGGGGCGCGCAGTAACCGCAGCCCCCGGGCCCTGTGCCAGGTGTTTCACCCTGCCCGGTTCACAATAGTCACACAAGGCCTCCAGGATTCTGTTTTCTGGACGAGTGAAGTGTCCGTTGAATTTTCTGTATTCCATGACCCGAGGACGCATTAAATATTTATTTCTGGTAAGAGGAGATACCTGCGGCTGAGGAAGATGGCATAATTTTTGTCCCCCCACCCACGCAAAAAAAAAAAAAAAAAAAAAAACCGGGGGGCCTGGCCCCGCCTCTGGTCTGTGGGCGGGAGGAGGCGATGGCCGCTGAACCTGAACTCCGCATCCCACTGGTGAAGGGGGTGAGCTCCGAGGACCCTGGGAAGCGAGTCTCCGCACTGCCGTGGGTGCCCCAAGGTCAAGGCCGAAGCCCCTTCCCCGGCGGCCGCCTGCCACACAGGACACGAGAGCGACCGCTCTGGCGCAGGGGCGATTCCCACGAGCGGGCCGGCCTCGGATGTGGACCCAGGACGCGGTACCGCCGGTCTGAGCGGGCACCCTTCAAATGCGTACACTGCAAGACTTCCGGAGAAGCACATCCAGACGCAGGCATGCCAAGACCGAGGTGACAGAGTGAATCATCTGCCACCCAGCGAGGGCGGCAGGGAGGAGAGAGCCGGGCGGGGGGCCCCTTAGCCGGGCGGCCCACCACAGCGCTGGGGCCGGGACCGGTTCTGGATCCTCAGTGCTCCTATTTCAGTGCCTTTTCTAGAGTGGCCCAAGTCACACTGCTCGCCGCACGTCCTTTCCCGTCGCCATGGTGAACAGCCCTCTGATAGTACCCAGGTGGACTGACTCGGGCTGGGCAAAGCCAGCTTGTTCCCCTGCCCTCTGCTTCAGGGCTCCTGTGTTCGCTCCACGGGGCACATTTGTCCAGTCTCAACGCCTGTAGATCAGCCTGAGGAATACAGAACAAAAATTTACCTATTTGCTTTTATTATGAGCTCTCGTAACAGGAGTGAACGGATAGCGCTTGCTTGCAGCAGGTGACAAGTGATACTGCAGTCCTGAAGAAGGGGCAGTGGGCTCTCTTCCCTCCATAGTGCAGGGCCAGACCTGGTGTTGCTGGCCCTGGGGCCACAGAAGGCGGCAAAATCAGAAGGTCCGGCCTTGCCAAGGCAACCACAGGCGGAACTCGAAATTCAATAAACCTATAGCAGGCTAACTGATGCTTCTGCGTGGCCCAGGAGTGATGTTATAAATCTCCACAGGGCCCTTGATGGAAACCTGGTCCCCCACCCCTGATGGAAAGAGGATGGGCTTTTAATTTCTCTCAAATTAGTAGTTTAAGCAATCAACCTGTTTTGTTATTTTATAAACAAACTTCACAAAGATTGATAAGGATGGCTGGGTTGAATTGAAGTTAGTGACTCAGCGTGGGTACCAGCAGCATAACAGTGTACCTACCGCTTGTCACACGGCTGTACACAGACCCAATGCCTTTTTCTAAAGGGAGGTTCTTACATGGACACTGCAAACAGTTTACACTAGAAGAGACAGTATGGAAGAGTATTTCTAAGCATGAAAAGTCTTCTTGCGGTATATTTAGGACGGGGAAGGATGTGACCACAGGCTCATCAGGGTGGGCTTCCTAGAAGAGGAAGGCATTATATAGATTTGAGATGGGCTCATGTTCTCTAGAGGAAGAAGAAGGAGCTAAGAAAGAAGGCCATAGTAAGGGAGGGGATTGTGGGCTGGAACTAAGCACAGCAGGTGTCAAGGAGAGCTTGGGAAACCCTCATAGGTACGTCAGTTTCACTGGAGAAGTCAGGTAGAGGTATGTAGTCTCCTGAAAGCCACCTGATTGGGCTTGCACCCCGTCTCAGAGTCAGCTCTGCCCGGTTTTACAGTTACACAGGTGTATCAGTTTTATCAACTTTAAAACCGTCTTTTCTTACAAGTTCCTTTAGAGGCACAGACCCTGGCATTCTGCCAGCTTCCGTGTCAGGCTCTGCCCCCCCCCCCAGTCCACCAGGAGCAGACCTATGGCGTGGAACTGATTAGCGCGACATCCTTACTCCCCTGTTCCAGAAGAAAACCGTGCCACACAGTTATGACAGTGAATGCAGTTCACAATCCGCCATTGAGCTTGGTAGCTGCAGCCTTTCAAAGCAGTCTAAATTACGCAGTGGGAAGAATACACTGATTTCATCCCAACTCGGTAGAATCCGAACCCCAACAAAATGGGTGAGATAAAAAGATCACGAGGGAGATGAGATCATTTGACGAAGCGTCTTGCAGGAATCTCTGCGCTCTAGATGGCTCATCCCCATAATGTATACAACCTAAAAATTCTCAACCTTGACATAATTTAACCAAATAAAAGGAAAATGGTGAATAAAGCTGGAGTTAAGTAGATTAGAAATTTTTGTTCTCTTTCAACCCCCTTACAAATGAAATTTCACCTAATATTCGGAAACTGTCAAAAAGTTTTAGATCTGAGCTACTAAATGGTATGAGAAGAGGAACAAAACTCTAGTGGTATGTTCGCTGCATACGTCCGTGCTGCACACGTCCCTAGCCAAGATAATTCTCTGCCCTGAGTGGTTTTGCCTCAGTGAGTCTCCTTGCAAACTCTGTGGCTGAGCAGGGACTCATATTACAGGTCACCTGAAGGCCCCTTTGTGTTGGTGCTTCTGCTCATCCCCTTCTGACTTGCATTTCAAGAGCACACACTGGAATTTGCATCCGTGTAGTGCTTGCTGGGGGGCGGGAGGGGGGCACCTGTAGATGTTTTTTCTACTTTGAAATACTGTGTGAACTCTGCCACTCTGGCCCTGCCTGCCTGTAGAAGGACACTAAACCTCATGCACAATGCACAAAAGCCCTGGCTCAGGTTTTGCTACTGAGTTCTTTTCCTGGGATACACAGAAGAAAAATTTAATGCCTTCAAATGAATTAATTTTAAAAATGAGAGGCTGATGTGGCGCCACAGGTGAAGCCGCACCCTGCCAGCCCTGCAATGCTGGCGTCCCGCGTCTGAGCACCAGATCAACTCCATCTTGGATCCAGCTCCCTGCTAATGTGCTGGGGAAAGCGGTGGAGGCTGGCCCAAGTGCTTGGGTCCCTGCCACTCAAATGGGAGACCTGGATGGAGTTCTTGACTCCTGGCTTCGGCCTGGCCCAGCCCTGGCCCAGCCCTGGCCATTACAGCCATTTAAGAAATGAACTAGTGGATGGAAGATCGATTCTCTCTCTCTCTTTCTTTGTCACTCTGCCTTTCAAATAAATAAAGTAAATCTTTAAAAAAAAAACAAGTTCAAATAAAAAGTAATCTAAAAAGGAATGAGTCATGGACATTAATAGTGACAACAAGGGACCTGTGATGAAAAAAATTTTTTGCTAGCTGGGTAGTGTCAGCCAGTCTGGAAACAAGCCTACAAAGCCAGCTTGACAGATACAGAAAAGGAAGTTGATTCTTTTACATCTATATTTTATTGTAACTAAACAAAAATTTAAAAGGTTCTTTCTTGGAGTAAGTTCCAATTGATCTTTGATGGCAGGTAGTGAGTGGGCTCAGAGATATTTTACACATGACAACATACAAGGACCATCGTCTAGAAATTAGTGTGGCAACCAGGGCAAGCTCGCCATTGAGGAGCTGACTGTCCCATTGCAGTATTGTTCTCACCTGCTCTCCACACTCCCTGACCCTGTGCTCACCTGGCCTCTCCAAGCACACTCGTAAGGTTCAGAAATGTGGAAGAGGAGGCATCAGGATGTCCAGGGGCTTGCTCTGGGCTCCTGCAGGCACAGGGTGTTGCCACCACTTTTTAAGAAAATGGCTTGCAAGTGTGGAACACGGAATGAATAGTGTTCGTGGTGAGAGGAGATTCTCACAGGGAGATGGAATGTACGGGAACGCCGAACCTGGCCTTTGCAGAAGGCAGCTGACCATTTACATAGATACAGTAAAGGCTGCTAACCACAATCCACGTGGCCAAAGCCAGCATATACAAGGGTACTGCATAAAAGTTTATGGAAAAATGGAATTAAAAGCTAAGTTTGTTTTTGGCACAAAAGTCTTTTGAAATCCATGCGTGGCTTTTTTCATAAGTGGTTTGAAGCCCACTGGTGAGCAGTCCTTGCAGGAATCCAGCCATGCTTCCTGACTCAGGATCATCCCTGCAGAATTACTGGCATAACCTCAGGCAACAATAAGGTCCCTGAGTAGAGGGTCTGCATTTCTGAGGTGTGCACCAGGACTGCTGGTTTGCCCAAGAGGTGAGAATTTCTGGCTCTAAATCTAGAAAGGTTAGGACTGAAGACGCTGAAGATGGACAGCCCTGGGGGGAGCCGCTCGTGATCTGCGGGCTGAGTAAGGCAACCTGGGACCGATATGGGGTCTCTCTGTGCCTGTTGAAAAGGGATTTTCCTTGAGCTACAAATACCCTGGGTTTCTTCCTAGTAGCTAGTTAATAAGCAGAGCCAGTGTTTCTTACTCTTGTCCAAGACACCTTCTTCAATCCTGTCTCTCTGGGTTAGTCGTAGACGATCTAGGTGAAGTTTACTGTTCTGTAATTGAAGATGCGGAGTTTATGGCCCAGCTTTAAGGTTCCCTTTTAGTATCCTGCTTTTTGGAACAACTGGTTATAAAAGTAAAGATAATATTCACTGTTTACTTTAAAACAGAAGGTATCACTGCTTCAATGTTGATTGTTAGGTGGGGAGACAGGAGGGCGGGCTGAGAAGTATCAACCAGGATACGGACGCCACTTAAATTAGCAGACTGCTGCTTGACCCAACAACGGGGGAATTCTCTAAAGGAACATCAAGCCTCATTCTTCCTCTCCAGAATCAAGTTGCAGAAAAGACTTCTTATGCTATATTAGTATTCAAAAAATGTCCTTTCTTTCTGAAAGACATACTAAAGACCAACAGGTGCATGGAAAAGTACACACCCTCTCTAATCATGGGAAACGCAAATCAAAACTGCGATGAGATATTAACTCACTCCACTTAGACTGGCTATCATAAAGACGAAAGGCCGGCGCCGCGGCTCACTTGGCTAATCCTCCGCCTGCGGTGCCGGCACCCCGGGTTCTGTCCCGGTTGCTCCTCTTCCAGTCCAGCTCTCTGCTGTGGCCCGGGAGTGCAGTGGAGGATGGCCCAAGTGTTTGGGCCCCGCACCCGCATGGGAGACCAGGAGAAGCGCCTGGCTCCTGGCTTCAGATCAGCGCAGCACGCCAGCCGCAATGCACCTGCCGCAGCGGCCACTTGGGAGGTGAACCAACGGAAAATGAAGACCTTTCTCTCTCTGTCTCACTGTCTAAAACAAACAAACAAAAAATTAAAAAAAGAAAGACGAAAGAACAAAAATGCTGCAAAGATGTGGAGAAACGGAAGCGCTTGTACACCATTGGTGAGAATGTAAATTAGCACAGCCATTGTGGAAAACAGAGGGGAGGTTCCTCAAAAGCCTAAAAATAGAATCACCATATGATTCAGCCCTCCCACTACAGGGTATATATCCAAGGGAAATGCAATCACTCTGACGTGTTTATGGCAGTACTATTTACAACAGCTCAGGCATGGAAACAACCTAAGTGTCCAACCGTGGCTGAGTGGATTTCAAAAATGTGGCAGATAAACACAATGGAATATAATTCAGCCATAAAAAGGGATAAATCCTTGCCCTATGCAACCACGTGGGTGGAACTAGAGGTCAGAAATAAGTCAGTCCCAGAAAGACAAATATCACATGGTCTCATTCATACTTGGAATCTAGAAGCATTGATCTCATGAGATCGATGAGAGTAGAGTAGTTGTCCCGGAGCCTAGGGACTTAGGGTAAAGAGGGAAAGGAAGGTGGATTAATGGGCACCAAGTTACGGTTAGAAAGGAGTAACAAGTTCTGGAGTTCTCTTGCATGGGAAGATGACACAGATGATACTAACATACTATTTTTCTTTAAATAAAAGCTAGAAACAATGATATTCCCTGTCTTCACCACAAAGAAATGATCACTGTTTGAGGAGACAAGTATCTTTACCCTGATTTGAACATCACACAATATATACATGTGTCAACATAACACTTGGTACCCCAAATATGTGCAATTTTTATGTATCAGTTAAAATAAAATCATTTTAAAGGATACTTTGATTATTTTATATGTTCTTCTTCATAACTAGCTCTGCAGGGTCCAAATCCTGTCCATCCCTCTAGTCTTATTTAAACTTGATTTTCCCATCGTATTGATGTCATCTGGATCAGGAATTCATCCACTTCAGGCGCAGTGGCCTGGAGACAGTCATCTCTCACTTCTCCATGCTCGGTTAAACCCTCCAGGATAAGACAAACCCCTCAGGAGCCACCCCTCTGCCCAACCATTGCATGTGACCGTCAGTTCCATGGAGAGTGTTGTGCGCTGGCCACATCTGCAGCTTTGTGGGGGTCCTGCTGGCTCCACATGGCACACTCTTCCCCCACCTCCTTCCTCACAAACCTTCCCTCAACCTTCACAAGTCTCTTCCCATTTTATGTCCTGGACCACATTTTCCCAAGGAGAACTGATCACTCTGGGAGTAGCGTGTTTAGTCAACCACTCTGCACGTATGTGATCTCGCATCTCCTGGACATTTTTGGTTTGTGAAATCAGGAAGCTTCAAGAACAATGATCAGAGTTTTTGTACTTTCACGAACTCCTGACCAATCCACAAGAAATGGACCCTCTGGATGCTTGTACAAACAGGTAGCAATAACTCTTTTTTTTTTTTTTTTTTTTTTGACAGGCAGAGTTAGACAGTGAGAGAGAGAGACAGAGAGAAAGGTCTTCCTTTGCCGTTGGTTCACCCCCCCAAATAGCTGCTGCCGGCCGGCACGCTGCGCCAATCCGAAGCCGGGAGCCAGGTGCTTCCTCCTGGTCTCCCATGCAGGTGCAGGGGCCAAGCACCTGGGCCATCCTCCACTGCACTCCCGGGCCACAGCAGAGAGCTGGCCTGGAAGAGGAGCAACCGGGACAGAATCCGGCGCCCCGACCGGGACTAGAACCCGGTGTGCCAGCACCGCAAGGTGGAGGATTAGCCTAGTGAGCCGCGGCGCTGGCCAGCAATAACTCTTAGTAGAGCCATAATCCTTTCTTCTGTAGGGAGGCAAGCTACTTCTGGCAGGTAGAGAAATTTCTCAGCAAGAATCCAATCAGGAGAGAGAAACCACCCAGTAATAGGAACAGGAATATTTCATATAAAGAACAGAGGTAGAGACCCTTTCTGAGATATAGAGACGCCGCCTTTACTATAAAGGGCATGGCCATGGCCCACTGACCAGTGAGAAGTCACCGTGGTCCCATCGGTGTCAGTCACTGGAAATCACCTTCTGGAACTGGTTACTGTGTATCAGTGGGCACCAAACCACTGATTATGTTGGGCCTCAGGGATGAAAACATGACAGCAAACCTCACTGGACTGGTACAGTTTGAGGAGGAAACTGGTATTTCTGCAGGTGAGGCTGCCTCGCTCTAATAACATCTCCTTCCTGTGCTCCTCCTGTCTCCCTTTCTCTGCTTTAAAGATTTATTTTATTTATTTGAAAGGCAGAGTAATAGAGAGTGGGAGAGGGAGGGGGGAGGAAGAGGCAGAGAGAGAGAGAGAGAGAGAGAGAGAGAGAGAGATCTTCCATCTACTGGTTCACTCCCAAATGGCTGCAACAGCAGGAGCTGGGCCAGGCCCAAGCCAGGAGCCAGGAATTCCATGCAGGTCTCCCTCATGGGTGGCAGGGCCCAAGTACTTGTGTCATCTTCTGTTGCCTTTCCAAGCGCATTAGCAGGAAGCTGGATAGGAAATAGAGCAGACAGGACTAAAACCAGCACTCTGATACGGGGTGCTGGTTTCAAGGTGGTGGCTTAACCTGATGCACTACAACACCACAACCCCCCTCCCCCCGCACCCGTCTCATAGAAAGACAATGCTGGGGCCCAGCATAGCAGGTAAAGCTGCTGCCTATAGTACCAACGTCCTGTATGGGTGCTGGTTCGAGTCCAGGCTGCTCCATTTCTGATTCAGCTATCTGTTATGGCCTGGGAAAGTGGTAGAAGATGGCCCAAGTCCTTAGGCCCCTGCACCCACATGGGAGACCCAGAAGGAGCTCCTGGCTCCCGGCTTCAGATCGGCCCAGTTCCGGCGATGACAGCCACTTGGGGAGTGAACCAGCGGATGGAAGACCGACCTCTCTCTCTACCTCTTACTCTCTGTAACTCTGCCTTTCCAATTAAATAAATTAATTTAAAAAAATAGAAAGAAAGCCAATGCCCTCAAGAGGCAGTGTGGCATCACTAAAACTATGTTAAGGACCCTACATGGGCAGCCTCTGCCCATGTCTCCAGCTTGCTCGCTCTTGCTCTTGCTCTCTCTCTCTCTCTCTCATCCATCTTTCCAACTATTCTCCATTTCCACCAAAGCAGGAAGATGTCAGTTCATAGCCCCTCTCCCTCTTCAACCTCCCATCTTGGAACATCTCCCCCTGCCTAGAAGCCTTTCTGGGAGTTGAGTGTTCCAAGGCCCGGGTCTCTTTAGCTATGCCCTTCCTTGGCAGACAGTCAGTGACTCTGAGGGCACTTGGGCTGCCCGGGGCAGCCATGCAGAAGTAGAGCCTGAGTGTACCTCCCTCGCCTCACTGGCTCTGTGCTCCTTGCCAGGGAATGGAGGTGATAACATCACTTCCCCGTGTGAGCTGGGAAGCAGCGTGTCTCCCAGAGACAACTACACAGCGTAGACGCAGCCCTCAGTCCTACCAGCTGCATTTATTCTTACCTTGAGCAATGGGCTGAGGTCGGCCAGAAGGAATTGTTCCAGTAGTTTCTGTTTAAAACTTTCAAAGCTCCTCTTCCTTGGAGTCCTGGGAAGTCTGCTTTTTTAGTGAACTATGGCTATGCCTTTGCCCCCAAAACTCAGACAAGCGACAAGGGGCAATGAGAAGGAGAAAGAGAGGAGACCACAGGGCCAGGCCCTGGGGTGACAAAGGAGAGTGGTTTCTGTGTTCTGTTCTATTTCTGTCCCAGATGGTACCTTGAGTCTGCGATTATTTTGTGAATGTGTTTAAAGTGTCACCAGATTCCCCAAAGTGAGAGTGAAACAGAGAAATGAAAAGGGAGTTACTTGGGACTGGCACTGTGGCATAGTGGGCTAAGCCTCCCTCTGCGGCCTGCATCCCATATATGCTCCGGTTTGTGTTCCAGCTACTCCTCTTCTGATCCAGCTCTCTGCTTATGGCCTGGGAAAGCAGTTAGAGATGGCCCTAGTGCTTGGGCCCCTGCACCCACGTGGGAGACAGAGGAAGCTCCTGGCTTCGGATGGGCCCAAATCTGGCCGTTGCAGCCATTTGGGGAGCGGACCAGCAGATGGAAGCTCTTTCTCTCTCTCTGTCTCTCCTTCTTTCTGTCTGTAACCCTGCCTCTCAAATAAATAAATATTAAAAGAGGGGGGAGGTTACTTGGTTGGGAAGTGCAATGGAGAGTTTCAGGCCTAGGCGCGGTCTGCAGACTCTCTCGGGGACACCACTTTGTCAACAGCAACATCCCCAACTCCCTAGGAGTGACCACACTCCCTGCATTTCTGATCCTAGAGATGGGAGGAAGCCAAGGAAGAAATTTCATCTTCACAACCCGTATGGTTACTCAAGCTGCCCACTGCTGTACTGTGGGAGAGGAGCTGAGGTCGGTACAACTCTTCAGAGGCAACAATGGCAAGAATCCAGGGCAGGCCTCACGTAGCTCCGGGGCACCTCCCTGCCGAGCCTGGGCAGGCCATCTGTTCCGGGAAGTCTGTGCCAGGCTGAGTTCATACAGAGGGGCCTGTGTGATTGAAGGCAGCTGCTCATGTCTTCACCCTGGGATGCGGCCTCCGCTTCTTTTACACTGAGGCCAATTCTGAGGGATTACATGGGAAGGCTGATGCAGGTGGAGAACAGGCAGCCACAGAGGAGGAGATGTAGCCTAATGAGGGTCTCAGCAGGCACCAGAGTTCTCAAAGGAGATGCCCTATTATCCCCTACTTTCCCCAGTGCACAGAAAAAGCACATGGCTCAGAGATCAGCCAATCAGAAAACGGAGCTGTGGCTTCCACTTTCCCTGAACAGCCAAGACTACACAGTAGAGAGCATTCGGAGAGCAAAAGCCATTATTTTCAGTTTGAAGGGAGACAGAGCTAGGGCTCTTCAGAAAGGAAGGGTAGAATTTCACCCGCTGCACCCTGTAATTGTGGGGATTCTTAGGTGTTTCGTTATTCTAAGGTCAGAGTAGGATCTAATTTCTGAGTCCTATAAGTTCAGTGCAATTCAGTAACTGTTTATTGAGTACCTAGCACACACATGCCCTTGTAGGAGGGACTTGGGAAAAAATGGAGAAGGCAAAGATGGTACTACTGCCTCACACTACTGCAGGGGTTTAAGTCCTGGCTACATCGCTTTTCATTTATTCATTTACTCTCAAAGGCTTATTGAGTTTATTCACTTTTTAGTTGCTCGATGTGTCTATCAGGTACTAGATAATGGATTAAACTGAAGATGCAGAATGAAAATAGGCCCTTACTCTTCTTTAAGATTGATTTATTTGATTTATTGATCGATTTATTTATTTATTTGGGGGGAGAGAAAAAGATAAAGAGATCTTCCATCTGCTGATTCTTTCCCCAAATCCCTGCAATAGCCAGGGGTAGGCCAGGTCAAAATCAGGAACCAGGAACCCCCTCTGAGTCTCCCACATGGGTGGTAGGAACCCAAATATTTGCCCATCATCCGCTAATGCCTCCTAGATACATTAGCAGGAAGCTGGATCCAAAGCTCAGAGGAGCCAGGACTCTAAACCAGTGCTCCAGTGAGGGGTCCAGGTGTCTCAAGTGGTGGCCTATCTCACTGTGCCACAGTATAAACCCCTGGGACCTTATCTTTGCTCTGCATTACCATGCAATAAAGACAAAAATAGGGGCTGGCGCTGTGGCATAATGGGTAAAGTGGCCGCCTGCAATGCCGGCATCCCATGTGGGCGCCAGTTTGGGTCCCAGCTGCTCTACTTCCAATCCAGCTCTCTGCTATGGCCTGGGAAAGCAGTAGAAGATGGCCCAGGTCCTTGTGCCCCTGCACCCGCATGGGAGACCCGGAGGAAGCTCTTGGCTCCTGGCTTTGGATTGGCTTAGCTCTGGCTGTTGCAGCCAACTGGGGAGTGAAACAGCGGATAGAAGGCCTTTCTCTCTCTGTGTAACTCTGACTTTCAAATAAATAAATAAATAAATATTATTAAAAAAAGACAAGAATAATTTGTGATCTGGTGTTAGATCACTCAAGAATGATTCAGGATATTTTGATGAGTTATTGTAGTTCCACCTCAGGCAGTGTAAGTGGCCTGAGGGCACTAACTGGTCCCCAGTCCTGACAAGTCGCCCTCTTTGCTTCTGGAGCAACATTATCCTTGGGCTGATAGGCAGCAGAGGCCACCAGCAGTGTGGGATGTTCTGCCTTTTAACTCTTGAAGTTTGCAGAGCCCCAGCGCCATCACCGAGTTCCCGAGTGGGAAGCAGCCCTGGATGGGAAGGAGAATCTCCTGGAGTCATGGCCAAATGGAATTTTCTGTTCAGCAAACCCGATGCCTCATCCCCTCAGCCTCTCAGCTCTCTGACGTCTCAGGGCGCACAGATTCACTACTGGAGTCCAGTGCACCCTCCTGGAGGGGGGCCTCCCAGCAGGACAGCACTGAACTGGGGGTGTGCTGTGTGATCCTACTTGTTCTCAGCTGGGGCAGAGGCACTACCTGGCCAGGCCATCTGTTCCCACATCTCCGTATCAGGATTTTCCCCGGCGGTCCTGCGAAGACGGATGTCAGCAGGGAGAGGACAACTCATTCTTCCTTGGGCAGTCAGTGTCTTGTGGAGAAAGGTTCACGGACGCAGGCACCTTCTGAGGATCCCTGGGGAAAGAGTCCAGGGCCGTAGCCACAGAGCCACCTGCTCGTCACCTGCCGAGGCCGGCAGTCCATTTTCTCCCTTTGTCTCTCAGGGAAGTGGTGAGCATGGCTGCAGGCCCAGGAAAACCAAGTGAATTTGCATCCTCCCATTCTTCTATTCATCTGAAGGCCAGCCTTCCTGTTCCTGAATTCCTTGAGTGCAATCATCATTCAAATATTTATTTGCAAGGTTTTAAGCTATGAAAATGCAGTGTTGCCATCCTATCCATGACTATCTCTCTGGTTAATTATAGGGCTTCATTCATTAGGCAACAACTTTTACCAAGTCCCTGGACAAAATGGGTCACACGGAAGCACCTACATTTCACTCCACCTTGCTAAGAAAGTGTCACAGCTGCCTCAAAGCAGGACAGAACGCTGGTCATACCCAGCATTCTACACAGGGCTTAACAATTTGGAAAGCACTTTTCATGTACGTGATTTCATGTAAGCCTGTATCCACACCTGTTTGATGGGTAATTTCTCAGCTCTTCCCATGAAGACACAGAGTCTTGGGCGTTTAGCCTAGCAGTTAAGAAGCCCAGGTCCCACATCAGAGGGCCCAGGTTCAAGTCTCAGCTTCAGCTCCTGATTCCAGCTTTCTGCTAATGAAAGATGGACTCGAAGTCTGAAAACATACATTGAGATGAGGCATCTTAGGGCAAGGTATTTCCCATTGAATTGATTCTTGATGGGCTGGATTTTAGCGTGAATGTGTGTGTGTGTATGCATGTGTGTGCAGGTACTTGTATTCCCCTGAAGGACACAGACCCAGGGCTTACCAGGCTCTTCAATGCCAAGTGCAATAAGGTCACCCCTGCCAAGTGGGTGTGTTTGCTTCTGCAGCCCTTGTGAGCAGTGAGTAGCTTTGCTGGCAATGATGGATGCAGACCTCGCACACTTAGGTCAGCCTGAGGATGCTGCTGGTTAAGGGTGAGCAGGTGCTTGCTTCAGTTTGTGGCTTAGCTGTTCAAGGCTAATAGTGCATCACCAGTAACTACTTGGTTTACAGAATGGGTGAGAACAGAAGAACTGCGTCATATCTTCAGGTTGGAATCGTGTCTATAGTGGATTGAATGGCAGCCCCTAAAAAGAGAAATCCTACTCTCCAGAACCTATGAATATGGTCTGATTTGGAAAAAGGGGTTTTGCCATTATAGTGCAGGGTCCCAAGATGAGATCATGATGGGCCTTCCAGGGAGGCCCTGGAGAACTAACTATTCAAAGCAACACAGTCCACCAACCACCACTAAAGAGAGGGCCATGGAAGAAGGAGACAAAGGCAGCGAGTTATGCAGCCCAAGGGGCACCTGGAGCAGCCGGGACTGGAAGAGGCCTTCAGAAGGAATGTGGACACCTTGATTTCAGACACGGACTTCGGAATTGTGAGGCTAAACGTGTATTGTCGTAAGCCACCAAGTCTGGGCTCACTTGTCACGGTGGCCTGGAGAAGCTCAGTCTTCCCTCCTGTGGTCCCCTCTGTGCCACAGGCCATCAATGGTTCCTTGCCGACTGTCAGAGGACTGAAGGAAGCAGAGGAGGCACGAGGGGAGACACAGGGGTGGAGCGGGGCGGGGCACCCCAGGGAGAAGAGAAGAGAAAAAGGAAGAGGAAGGAGAAATGGTGTCTGCTATGGCAGCTGAGTCCCACGCATCCCACATCAAAGCGCCTGGGTTCCAGCTCTGGCCGCGCTCCCTATTCCAGCTTCCTGCTAGCGTGCACCCTGGGAGGCAGCAGATGAGCGCTCAAAGTCCTTGGACCCTTGCCCACGCCCAGAGGAGACCCAGCTGCAGTTCTCACCTCCTGGTTCCCGCCTGGCCCAGCCTTGGCTGTGGTGGGCATTGGAGGAGGAAGGCAGCAGCTGGGAGATGTCTCTCTGGCTCTCCTGACACCCAAATATTGGGGTGGGGAGGAGACAGGACGGAGGCCTCTGCTGGTCCTTTTCTGCGTCCTCCTCCCAGCCCCTCCCTGCTTCAGTCGCCATCAGTCCATTTTGTGCTGTGCAGATTTTCTGTCCCATCCCACGTTTCTGGTTTCCAATCGGCAGGCACCAGGGAGAAGGCTGCAAGCCTGAGTAGATGCCCGAGCTCCCCCAGAAAGCTCCCCGTTCCTCAGACATTCCACCCGGCACCCTAAAGGCCCTTCCCCCACGTGGGCACCCCAAACTTAGCCTGTCTCAGGCACCCACTTGGAATGCTTCTGCGGTCACATCACCCCCCTCTGCCGCCCACAACACGAGTGAGTCAAACAAAGGAAGTGACCTAGAATTGCAAACTCTGCACTCTGAAAACATTCCAAAGGCAGCGGGGGAAGTCTTCAGTGCCTTTGGCACCTTCTGGCTTTGACTGGGGACATCTCTGTGCTGCCTCTAGTGGTGGCGGGAAGTAATGTCCTCTACAACCCGTGCGGGGCTGCGGGAGCCCACTGCTTCCCTGTGCCAACAGTGCTCAGGGGACCTGAGCGCCGTGCCTACCTCTGTTCTCATCGTTGTCCACAAACTCCACACCTATTGCTTTTTGAAATTTCCTTTTGTGTTTTTATCTAGGCATTTTGATCGTTTTTACATACGGAAGATGTTTAAGTGTTTTAAGAATTAATTTTTTGATCTCGTTTTTAAAATTTATTTTGAAATGTACATTTGATAAAAGCTCTTTGGTGTACAATTTTGAAAAGTGTGAGCTTTGAAAAATTCATGCAGGACTATGATCACAACCCCACTCAGGATACAAGGGAGTTCCCTCTCTTAAAAATTCTCCCACACTTAAGTTCAAAGTCAAGTCCTCCTTCTACCTGAAATCCTAGGCACCACTGATACTTCTGTTCCCACTGTGTCCTTTCTCCCAGGATGTCATATAAAGGGAATCCTACCATCTGTGCTGCTTCACTTGCATAATGCATTGGTTAGCATGGTGCATCCACGCTGATGGCACCAGGGGTTTGTCCCAGCTTACCGCTGAGAGTATTTCATTGAGTGGAGCTACCCTACTGTTTATCCATTTACTCAATGAAGAATACATGGATTGTTTCCAGGTTTTTGCAGTGATGAATAAAATGGCTACAACTATTTTAATATAAATTTCTGTGTGAAACTAAGTTTTCATTTCTCTACAGTAAGTACATAAAGAAGTATATGTTTAATTCATAAGAAAGCTGCCAAACATTCAGACTACTTGAACATAGTTGATACTGCCATTTCTTATGCTGTTTTTGCTTTCACCATTTAAAAATAGATGAAAAGGGGGCTTGTGCTATGGTACATCAGGTTAAACTGCTGCCTGCAACACAAGCATCCCAAATGAGCACCAATTCTACTACTAGCTGTTCTGCTTCCTAACCATCTCCCTGCTAAAGTGCCTGGGAAAGCAGCAGCAGATGGCCCAAGTGCTTGGACCCCTGCACCCACATGGAGACCCAGATGGAGTTCCAGGCTCCTGGCTTCAGCCTGGCCCAGTCCCAGCTGTAATGGCCATTTAGGAAGTGAACCAGTGGATTAAAGATCTCTCTCTCTCTCTGTCTCTCTGTCTTTCTATAACTCTACCTTTGAAATAAAGAAATAAACCTTTAATAAATAAATAAATACAAATAAAATAGATATAAAGATACATCGTTGTGGCTTCAGCTTGCATCTCCCTAGTGGCTATCAGAGCTTCTTTTTGTGCATGCTTATGTACTATCCATTCATCTTCCTAGGAAAAATATCCACATCTTTTGCCCATTTCTTAAAATCTTGTATTTATTTCTGAGACAGAGAGACTGACAAACAGAGAGAGCTCCCATCCACTGGTTTCTCAGAGCTGGAAACTCAATCCAGGTCTCCCACATGTGACGCCAGGGACCCAACTGCGTGAGCCACCTCTTGCTGCCGCCTGGGCTGCACATTAGCAGGAGGCTGGGACTTGAGCGGAGGCAGGACGGGAGCCCCAGCACACAGAGGCGAGCTGAGCGTCTAAGAGGCATCTCAGCCACTGTGCAAAACACCCAGTCCTTGCTCATTTTTTAAAGTTTGTTTTCTTTTGAGTTCTGAAAATTGTTTACACATCCTGGAAATAATTCCTTTGTCACATACATGATTTACAGATATTTTCTCCCAGTCCGTAATTTATCTTTTATTTTCTTAACATCTTTCACAGGGAAGAAGTTTTTAACTTTGTAAATTCCTACTTAGCAAGATCCTTATTTTTTTACATAATGGAATTTTGATGCCATATCTTAAATGCCAAGTCCAAAGTCATAAAGATTTTTTTTTATGTTTTCTTCCAAAAGTTTTATAGTTCTGTGTTTACCTTTAGACCTATGCACTGTTTCTTTGGTTTAGGTTTGGTTTTTGGTTTTTTGTATTTCTTAAAGTTTATTTAAAAGGGAGAGTTGTAGAGATGGGGGAAGAGACACTGAGACAGAGATCTTCCACCCACTGGTTCAATCCCCAAAAGACCACCATGGGTGGGCTGGGCCAGGCCAAAGCCAGGAGCCTGGAACTCCATCTGGGTTTTACACATGGGTGGCAGAGTCCCGAGCACTTGAGCCATCTTCCACTGTTTTCCCAGGTGCATTAGCAGGTAGCTGGATCTGAAGCAGAGCAGCTAGGACCTGAATTGGTGCTCACGTGGCATACTGGTGTTGCAGGAGGCAGCTTAACCCTGTTGTGCCACCACACTGGCCCGCAATCTATGCACAGTTTTAAATTAGTTTTTGTATATAGTTTTGTACATTAGTTTTTTCTTAAGATTTATTTATTTACTTGAAAGTCAGAATTACGCAGAGAGAGAAGGAGAGGCACAGAGAGAGAGAGAGAGAGAGAGGTCTTCCATCTGCTGATTCACTCTCCAGATAGCCACATCGGCTGGAGCTGCACCGATCTGAAGCCAGGATCCAGGAGCTTCTTCCGGGTCTCCCACGCAGGTGTAGGGGCCCAAGGACTTGAGCCATCTTCTGCTTTCCCAGACCATAGCATAGAGCTGGATCAGAAGTGGAGCAGCCAGGTCTTGAACCAGCGCCCATATGGGATGCCAGCACTACAGGCGGCAGTGGCTTTACCTGCTATGTCACAGCGCCGGCCCCTGTACATTAGTTTTAAATAGTATTCACCTCTTCTAGCTCCATCTCCATTTGTTGAAAATCCTTTGCTTCCTCACTGAATTCTCTTAGTAACTTAGTCAAAAAATAATGAACATATTTGCTTGGATTGACTTCTGGTCTCTATTCTACTTATGATTGATGTGTCCATCTTTTGTGAAAACCACTCTGTCTCAGTTACTGCAACTTTATAGTAAGTCTTTTTTTTTTTTTTTTTTTTTTGACAGGCAGAGTGGACAGTGAAAAAGACAGAGAGAAAGGCCTTCCTTTGCCATTGGTTCACCCTCCAATGGCCGCCGCACCGCGCTGATCCAATGGCAGGAGCCAGGTACTTATCCTGGTCTCCCATGGGGTGCAGGGCCCAAGCACCTGGGCCATCCTCCACTGCACTCCCTGGCCACAGCAGAGAGCTGGCCTGGAAGAGGGGCAACCGGGACAGAATCCGGCGCCCCGACCGGGACTAAAACCTGGTGTGCCGGCGCCGCAAGGCTGAGAATTAGCCTAGTGAGCCGCGGCGCCGGCCTATAGTAAGTCTTAAAATCAGGTAGCACAAGTCTCCCAACTTTCTCTTTGTCAAAATCATTCTGTTCAATCTAATTCCTTGGACTTTGCATACAAATGTTTAAGTCATATTGTCAATAATTAAAAATAATTCTGCTAGGATGTTTATTGGGATTGTGATAAATTAGTTGTAGATCAATTTGGGAGAATTAACATCATAACAACATTTAGTATTACAGTATGTTCATGAAATATATTTCAGTGTTTCATTATGCATACTATACAAATATTTTCTTATATTTATAACTCAGTATTTCATTTTTTGGAGTTTTTAAAAATATATTTATTTATTATTTGAAAGTCAGAGTCACAGTGAGAGAGGAAGAGACAGACAAAGTGAGAAAGAGAGGTCTTCCATCACTGCTTCACTTCCCCAATGGCTGCAACAGCCGGGGATGGGCCAGGCCAAACCCAGGAGCCAGGAGCCTCCTCCAGGTCCTCCCCAGGGGTACAGGGCCCATGCATTTCAGCCATCCTCTGCTGCCCTCCCAGCTGGATGGGAAGGGGAGCAGCTAGGTATCAAATCGGTACCCATATGTGATGCTGACATTGTAGGCAGTGGCTTCACCCCACGGCACAGCACCACCCCAGAGTTATTTTTATAAATGCTAATTTTACAAAATTTTAATTGCCAGCTGTTCATTGATCATATACAGAAATATGATTGCTTTTTAAATATTGTCCTTTAATGTTACCTGTGGTATCATTAAAATCACCTAATTCTAAGAGCTGGTTATTTTGTTTTGTTTTGTTTTTGTTTATTTTTGGCCCGTTCTTTGGGTTTGTATGTGGAAAACCATATTGTCTGCATATAGGGATTTTTTTAAACTCCTTTTCCAATCTGTGTATCTTTTATTTCTTTTGCTTTCCTAGTGTACTACCTAGGACTTCTACTATGCTCTTAAAAAAGACTAATGAGAATTTATCTTTTATTTATCTTGAGAATTTATCTTATATTTATCTCTTTGAGAGGCAAAGAGACAGAGAACTTCAATCTGCTGGTTCACTTCCCGAATGCCTGAAACAGCTGGTAGCCAGGAACTCAAGCTAGGTCTCCCATGTGGGTAGCAGGAACTCAGTTACTGGGACAATCACCGCTACTTCCCAGAGTCGCTATTAGCCGGGTGCCAAAGTTGGGAGCAGGAGCCTGGAAGGGAACCAGGTAGTCTGATGCAGAACACAGGCACCTTCACTGCTAGGCTGAACTCCCACTCCCAGTGATAAGAACTTTACTCCAGTCTTGAATCCTGCCCCAACATTAAGAAAAAAATATTCATTCTTCACTATCATGAGTAAGCTGTAAGTTTTAGAAGATACCTTCTATCATCTTGACAAAGTTCCTTTTTACTCCTACCTTCTATCATCTTGACAAAGTTCCTTTTTACTCCTATTTTGTTGAGTTTTTGTCATCGATCTCTATTGCATTTGTCCAGTGACTTTTCTGCCTCTGTTGATATGATCTGTGTCTTTTTAATGTAATGCGCATTGACTAATTTTGTTGGACAAATCTTGAGTTCTCAGAATAAATTCTGTTTGCTCATATTCTCTTCCTAAGTTCCTTCCTCTTCTACTTGGAAAACCCCTTGGAGAAACACTGACCTGCTCTGAGTCCTTCCTCTAACAGACCTGAAAGTTAGTGACTTTCCCAGGGTTAACTAGTTGGTGGAGTAGCTGAATTAGAACCCATGATCTGGACCTTGTCCTTCAAGATCCATGTGTTGGGAGAGGAATCTATCAAAGATTTGAAAAGTGTAGGGTAGTGGTTAAGAGCAGGAAGTTGGGGCCAGACCACAGGTCTCCGATCCTGATGGTGTGGCCTCTGACGAGTTACTGACCTCCTTGAGTTACTGACCTCCTTGAGTTCCAGTGTCCACGTGTGCACATTCCAGATTTACTTGAATATCGTGACTCCTAAATGTCAATACTTCAACTAAAAGCTCTGCTTTCCCTCACCCTAAAACTGGCTCCTCTCCTTTGTTCCCAATTGCATTCAATGCCAACCCTATCTCCCCAGGAACCCAAGCCAGACACCTAGAAGATAACTTTCTCCTGCCATCTCCCCCACCTCCACACTTGAATAACATCAAAGCCTTCCAAGCCTCCATCCTAAACCTCAACCAAATCAACACACATTTACCCACTTCTGCTGTCTCTCCCCTGTCAGCTTTTCTTGCCAAATGGCTGCAAGCTTACTCATCAATATTAGGATTGATTAAATTTACAGTTCATAAAATACATTAAGCATGATGACTGGATGGTGCAGTATATAATTATTTTGATTATTCAATAACCTTCCCCATTTTCTTCATTAACATTTAGTCTTTCTGAACACATATAGATCATAGCACAGGTAACAAGCAAAAATAGAAAGCGTTTAGCATCTACATGGACTTCCTGGTGGTATTTGCTGCCCCCAGTTCTCTGCCGCTCTTCAGAAGGAGCAAAAACCCTGCGGGAAGTTACTCTTGGACTCAGCTGACTCACTACAGCAAGGGGCAAAGATTATTATATGCATTTTAAAAATTCTGTGAGCAAATCATTTGAACTTCAACCACGCCTTGCTAATCCCAGGAACAGATGTATTCTTGGTTGATAAACAGCTCATAAAAGGAATTCTTATCTTCCCTAATTCTCTGTCTTATATTTGAATATGGTATAAAATGGCCAAGGTCTCATTGTAGGGATGGCTCCCTCTCCTATTAAGTTTGGAAAAGCAAAGTTAATTACGGTTGAGTTTTACATAATGCAAGATCACCCTAAATGACTCTTGATTTAAAATCCTAATTCTCTGAGGCAGAAAGAATCAACAAACTCATTTGTAAATCTTATTTTCTTTAGACTAATTCTAGAAATATAGTCAAGATAAACAATGTTTTATCTATGAAGAATGAAAATCTGAAATACTAACTTTCCCTCTGGTATTTCTGAGGAATTGTAGATTTTGGATTCACAATTCTATCTAAATGATAAAAATATTATAACAAACATGATCCTTACGGAAAACACTTATATTATTTTAGAAGAAAAATATTGAATGCTAAGAAAATTTTTAATTAATTTAATTTCTTGAAGCAAGATTACACAAATATGTGGTCTCTTTCTCCTATACTTGGCATTCTTAGTGATACAAATACTTCTATTGCGAAATCAGAGAACTTCTGTATTTCAGGATAATTTCATTACAAGGATGAGCAATTAAGAAAGAACAACACTGTCTGGTTTTTTATTGCTTATTTTTAGTGGTTTATTCTCCAGATTCAAGATGTACTGAGCTATGGATGGGAGCACACGTGGAAAACAGGAAGATGGGAGGAGGCTGCTGGCTGGCCACGGTGCAGCAAGATAAATGAAACTGACCAGCGCCCCTCCCCCTCCCTGTGGTAGCAGGGAGGGGAGTGGATTTGGGAGGCTGTGGGCTCAGCTTTCCCAGAAAGGTGGTGTTAGTCTGTGGGTGAGTCTGAGTCAGTATGAGTTGGTGTTTAAGAGAGTTGGAGAGAATATTATGTTCAAAAGCCCATTTATTAACTAGATAACAAACACTTGGACAGATATCTGGGGTGAAATTAATGCTTGGAATGTAGTCAAATTCCAAGTAAATGTTTTGCAGCAACATTGGCAAACTATTTTAGCCCACATGCTCCCACTCTTCCAAGAAGCAACTAAGTAACACTCCTGTGTTGGTACCATCAGGTGATCCCTGATCAAAAGTATGGATCAACTATAGGGCCTTTCAGCCTCCAGAAAAAGTCCTCTATTGAATGCTCATCATTTTCTCTGAATACCATTTATTGCTGAATAATATAGAATTAAATATTTAGATTCTTAGTGAATCAGTATAAGGTACCACACAATTACACACACTAATGCATACTAGGATCCTTCAGAAAGTTCCTGGAAATATGGAATTAAAAGATAAGTTTATTTTGCTGAAAAAAGAATTTGAAATCTTTGCATAGTTTTTTTTTTTTTAAGGGGAAGGTTTATTATCAGGTTGGGGAAGCCCACATGTCTGGGGGAAGAGTCCGAGAGTGAGAGAGGGATCAGGAGAGAGACTCCTTGCATAGTTTTTTCATGATATACATTTTCCATAAACTTTTTAAAGAGCCCACATATGCATGGATTTCACTTGCACCAAAAAAAATTATCTTTAAATCCATCTTCCATGAACTTTTTGAAATACTTCCATCTCTAATATGACTTTATAATACATATAAACATACAGTTGATTCTTATTGTTCATAGCAGTTGTAAAGTTCTATAAAGTCATGAAGTTCTGTAGAGTTATAATGTTCTATAAAGTTTTATAAAGTCCCTTATAGTCAATTAGTAGTTCACTAGTTCACTGAATTAGTCAATACTGAGCCATTGTTCTCAGGGGAAACACAGGGTTAGGTTCTTGTGTGCCTGGTGTCACGACACTTCTATCAGTTGATCAGTACACAACTTCACGCTATGTGTGTTCCTCCTTAAAGACACCTTATTTAATATACACTGTTGACTCAACATTGAACTCCTGGCCGGCTGCACCAACCATACTCTGTGCCTGGCATGAAGCTTAGCTAACATTCATGTTTTTCTCTGTAGCGCGCATCTCCGCCACCTCGCTCTTAGGAACTCTGGACAGCACTTGAGCATTATGCTCAGGGGCCATTCTAAACAGTGAAATCACCAGCAAAAAAGCACAACAAATGTGAGCAACATGGCACTAAATAGACTCGGAAAAGGACACTTGCCCATAGTGTGAGAGCTAACACAAGAAAGCAGAGCACTGCTTGGGAACAAGACTGAACACGAGACGACTGGAGTTTCTCACTCCTCTGCCTATGCCGTTGAATGCCCACCAAGGTAGGGTATGGTTTGGATTTGGGGGTGATAAGTGTGTCTGAATGTGTAAGCCAGTTTACAAATTGGGAATCCGTGAACAGTGAGATGGACTAAAAGGTATTACACGCCTGCCTCCGTGGGCAAGCACATCCTGCAGGTGTTTCCCTGATGACCAGATACATTTAGGCCAGTGTTGCTGGCAGTTTTGATGGCAGCTGTGACTATCTGCAAGTACAGTGTCCTTTCTGAAATGTAACAACTGCATGTTTTTCTCCCTGGAGTGTTGACTATTTAGGTAGCCCTGCATTTGATGGGGTGAGGTTGTAGCTATACAGTTTCTGTTTTTCTTCTACTTACAGATTCTTAGGACTGCACTGTCTTGAGCCTCTGAAGCACCCCTCCCCCACCCTGGCTGCTCTTTGGTATGCTTGGTTTTCTAGTTTTGAAAATAGAAGGAAATCTGCAACTCACAAGCCTCCCCTATCTTTCTGGAGCTGGGAAGAAGGTGAGCCTAAGCTTTGTCCTTGTTGGGACCAACTGTGACTTGTTGTGTTACTTGGCACCAACCCATGGAAAGAGGGATGGGCATGTAGACTTTAGATCCACTTGTTGGTTATGTTTCCTGTGTAATCTTCATCTATATAATGAGATTAATGATGTCTATCTCCCAGTGCTGTTGTGAAAGTATAAGTAATATATGGTATGTTGAGTTTTATTCTCATTAGCCCTGATACCAGCGATAACAGTCGTGCTCAGGCTAAATGTGAAAAATATATCAAACTCAGCCTCCAAAGGGATTCAAGGGCAATTTAACAAAACAGATGTTTCCCATGCCCTCACTGATTTGAGTCTGTTTATCTGAAAATACAGCATGGCCTTCATGGCTCTCCATAGAACTTTGTCGAGCCCTAGAACCTGGGGCAGGACACGCTCCCCTCGGCACACGCATGTGCTAATCCTGCTGGTCCGTGGAAGCCATCACTGTCCCAAGAGCGTTCCCAGTCACCTCATTCACCCCTTCCCCTCTGCAGAGCTCTGGCATTCAAGGTCAAGTCAAGGACACTACAGAAAAGTTGGTCCTAGCCTAGGGCCCAGGGAAGGAGCGCTCAGTGTGGACAAGACTCCTTCTACGCCCTTCTCTCTGTCATTCACCCTCACTCACTCCTCCAGGCTTCGCTCCCCCTTTGTCTCCGCATCACCACCTCCCAACTTTTGATTCCTCAGCTTCTGATGCTAAACATACAGAATGGAACATGTTGATTCTTTAGAGCTGCAATAGAAAGAGAACGAAGGCCTAAGTCAGAAGAAAAAGATCTGTAACAGACACATGCTAACTTACATGCTAACATGTGTGTCATCCAGAGAGAAAGAGGGATTGGGCCAGGCATTTCCTATAAACACTTATCAGAAAGTAAAAGACAGCAGCTACATGAAATCCTATTGTCCTACACAAAGTGGGAGGGCTTGTCAAACAAAATGGGCAGCAACCGTGTGTGATGAGGAGTTTCCTGTCACTCGAGGAGGCCAGGAATGGCCAGCTGATGACTGTGTGTGCAGCCATGAGTGCCGGTCCAATGCCTCACTGAGCCAACACTCACATGAGAGGCCAGCATTGTAGGCAGTGGCTTAACCCAGCGTGCTCAATGCTGGCCCCAGATTTTGAAGTCTAAATGTCCTACAAATATAAAAAGATACACAAATGTATTAACATTTAAAAACTGCAAATTAAACAACACAAATCATGTTTTCACTTCTACATTACAGAAACTTTAAACACCTGGTGACCCCTCATGTTCATGAGGACAAGGAAAAACAAGCCTTCAAACACTGCACAGGGGAAGGCGTTTGGAGCAGCAGTTAAGACACTGCTCGGGGTGCCTGCATCCTATGTCAGCGTGCCTGGGCGTGAGTCCCACCTCCAAATCCGATTTCACTTTCCTGCTGATGCACACTCGGGGAGACAGCAAGTGACGCCTCAAGTAGTTGGGCCCCACTCATGTGGGAGACCCAGACTGAGTTCCTGGCTCCTGGCTCCTGCCTTTGGCCAGGACCAGTCATGACTGCTGAAGGCACTTGGGGAGTGAATCAATGGACAGGAGATCTCTCTCCCTGTCTTTCCATCTCTATCTCTTTGCCTTTCAAATTAATAAAATCATTAAATAACTTTTTAAAAAAACTAGATAGTAGTATAAGTTAATGTAGCATCTTTAAAGGGCATTATGACAACTGCAGTGCTGTTAGCAATGTTAAAAGTTGCAAACAACCCAGATACTTATTAATAGGAGATTTGATAAACTATACAAATTAATATAGTGACATCTGAAAGAATGAGATAGATTATATATGTGCTGACATGGAAAGATATGCAGAATATATTGATATATTATACAGTTAAAAATTAAAAGGATAACATGAATACTTTGAACTCTACACACGCACACCATTTAATGTAGGGCTGACTGGTCCCTAGAAGAGAGCGCTCTAGCCGAGTCAGCTGGTTTTACGGGCCGGGTCAGTCCTGTCTTTAGGGAGCTACATTTCATAGTCTGCAATGGTAATTTATTTTCCCTTCCCCGTAAATTCCAAGAAATAATGGCACAGTGCCAGCAACAGCAGAAGAAAGTGTTGCGGGCTAAGGCATTGTTGATGATGCTCTTCATGATGCCCAAGAACCTCCACCAGCACTACCTGCCTGTTCAATTCTCTCCTCTCTTTGCTCTGCCATTTTCATTCAAGTGCCCTGACCATCCATAAAGCATTCCCTTTAACAGCTTCCTGAGTCTCCTCTTTCGTTTCTTTGGGCCAGGTGCAGCCAGGTGCAGCACCATCACCTGTAAGCCCTTCTGTTATTCTATACAGGATTGAACTTTCTGCCAGAATTTGGAGTAAATAGCAGGGAAAGCAGCCACAGGGCGCAAATCACGTGTGTTATATAACAATGATGATAGCCCCGGGGAGCTTTCACTGGCTGCAAGCAGTTGCAGGAAGGGGCCCAAAGCCGGCAAGTCAGCTAGGAGTGAGTGGTTGACTCTGCCCGGTGGGGTCTCCTTGGCTGAGCGTGTAGAACAGTACAGAGCACAGCCAAGATATACCGTGGTGTGCTGTAACGGGTTTCTGGAGATGCAGGATCCTATTTTAAAGGCAATGTAATTTCAAATCCTCATTAAAATAACTTAATGAGATGTTTTTCTATAGCCCCATTTTTGTAAAATACAAATGTTATATTAGTAATAATGTAAATGTATACAAAGAGAACTATTCAGAGAAACTATTCAGTTAACAAAGGTTACATTTGGAATATGGGAATGAGATAATTCTGCTTTCACATTTTAATTTCATGTACTATTTGAAGGTTCTATAGTGAGTGAGAAAGTTTACTTTTGAAAGCCCAAAGAAGCAATAATGACTTTTAAAAACATTTCCAGGGCTGGCGCTATGGCATAGCAGGTAAGGTCACTGCCGCGCATCTCATATGGCTACCAGTTCGAGACCCAGCTGATCCGCTTTCGACCCAGTTCTCTGCTATGGCCTGGGAAAGCAGTAGAAGATGGCCCAAGTCCTTGGGTCCCTGCACCCACATGGGAGACCTGGAAAAAGCTCCTGGCTCATGGCTCCGGATCAGCACAGTTCCGGCTGTTGCGGCCATCTGGGAGCGAACCCGCGGATGGAAGGTCCCCCCCCGCCCCAACCCTGCCTCTCCTCTCGGTGTAACTCTGACTTTCAAATAAATAAATCAATATTTTTAAAAAATTTCCTGGGGCCTGCGCCATGGCTCACTTGGTTAATCCTCTGCCTGTGGCACCAGCATCCCATATGGGCGACGGGTTCTAGTCCCGGTTGCTCCTCTTCCAGTCCAGCTCTCTGCTGTGGCCTGGGAGGGGCAGTGGAGGATGGCCCAAGTGCTTGGGCTCCTGTACCCGCATGGGAGACCAGGAAGAAGCACCTGGCTCCTGGCTTTGGATCGGCACAGTGCTGGCCGTAGTGGCCATTTGGGGAGTGAACCAATGGAAGGAAGACCTTTCTCTCTGTCTCTCTCTCTCACTGTATATAACTCTACCTGTCAAAAAAAAATTTCCTTAGCTTTACATAAAATTCCATGTCTCCAACAGGAGAGTTCAACTTAACAATTTTTCAATTTTGTGATGCGTGAAAGAAATTCAAAAGAAATCATGCTTGGAATTTTGAATTTTGATCTTTTTCCAGGCTAGCAATATGCAGTACAACCAAATGTCTACAGTTCATACAACTGGGTGAACAGTGGTGCAAGTAACTGAGCTAGACAAGGACTGGGAGAATATCATAAACTCAGCTTTGGAAATTTTGAGTGGGTCTCTGGCACACTGAATGGAGATAGCTAGTACATCATTGAATATGTGAACCTGCAACTCAAAGAGAAAAGATTTAGAACAGAAGTTTGGAAGTCATTAGCATACATGTGGTCATTGACATCACGGCTGTGGTTGAGATCAGTTCTTCCTAAAGAAGCTCTGTTTTCAAAAGATCATTAACAACATCAACCAGGGTCCAACATACCAGATAATATGAACAAATAAGACACGAGGGAGAAGAAAAGGCCATGAAGCAGAAGGGTGTAAAATGGCTACTTTAACAGAGTCCACATCAAACACATCACTGCCGTGTGGAATTAAAAATTCTTTAAATACAGGCTAGGTCCCATGACTACAATTACCTGAATTCCAAACTCTAGAATAGATTTGAAAATAAAATACAGCATGTAAAGTAAAATGATCGTAAGGAGTAGAGAAGTATACGAAACAACGTAAAGCAACATGACAGAAAGAAAATGAATTATGCTAAATCCAACAATACATGAAAATGAATTAGACTCAGTAGATAACAAAGACTTCTGGTTTGGGTTTTAAAATGCAA
Organism: Oryctolagus cuniculus; assembly: GCF_964237555.1. NCBI lineage: Eukaryota > Metazoa > Chordata > Mammalia > Lagomorpha > Leporidae > Oryctolagus > Oryctolagus cuniculus. The sequence continues at coordinate 21,098,915 of NC_091447.1, forward strand.
TCAAAATTTATCTTATAAGTAAATCAAAAATGAAATGGAAGATGAAATGGAAGAAAGAATACTTTTTTAAAGAATAAAGTGATATAGAGGAGGTGATATTCATCGTAAACAAGGTCCAAGCTAAAAAATGCGTGGAACAAATAGCGTCATATTATATTATTAAATTGCATTGTATTATAGAAAAACATCCATGCATCTTTATCTGTAGTACAGCACAGTATCAAATTGTATGAATCCAAATATTTTATACACATTAGAAGTGAGAGCATGAATGGGGGGGGGGGGTATTGTACCATATCGCCCTCTGCCCTTGACAGTTTATTCAGCAAACAAAGTCATTGAGAACTTGAACAATCCAGTAGATACATAAGACTTTATACCCTGCCAACATTTCTACCCTAAAGAGAGAACACTGCTTACTCAAATTCGTAAGACAGTCCTAACCATGGTGGTAACAGAATTCTGTTGGTTCACAAGAAGAATCATGAAAACCTCCACAGCAAGCACGCAGGCCATATTCTCTAACACTAGAAAATAATAATAAATAAAATGGAACTTAAGTTTTAAAAGATCTTTCTGGAAATGGACCAAAAAAATGTCTGAAGTAATAAGTTTCAAAAAGGAAGCAAAAGCGCATTTAAGAAAACTCTATTCTGTGATTCTTCTGTTTGGTGGAAACAGGGCTGTTTTAGTAGCTGAATTTTTCCAACTGCGGTGCTTATAGGAGCTGTTTTTTTCTTTTTATTTATTTATTTATTTGACAGATAGAGTTAGACAGTGAGAGAGAGAGACAGAGAGAAAGGTCTTCCTTCTGTTGGTTCACCCCCCAAATGGCTGCTGCGGCCAGTGCGCTGCACCGATCCGAAGCCAGGAGCCAGGTGCTTCCTCCTGGTCTCCCATGCGTCTCTCTCCATCCATCACTGGTTTGATTTCCCACCTTTTCGATTCTGCTCCATACTGCCTAAAAGATAACTTTAATTTTTTATTGCAATTTTTGTTTAAATTCAATCTTATCTCAACCAACTGAGCTCCTCTTTTTGTTCCAAAATGGTTTCTTTTGTTCTATGATTATTATGTCCATCTTAATTTTGAGGTTGTCATACACAGTTTCAGGATTCTAGAGATAATAGCAGAAATTGCTTAATTAATCATTTAAATTGTTCACTTTATGAAATAAAAATGGAACATTAATCTGTCCCCCAAATTTAGAGGAGGTATTTTACTGAAGCCCAAAATACGACAGCCATCTTTAAATGTTACTGATTTGCTTTAATTGATGAACAATAGCCATGTATATTTAAGGGGTACAGTGTGATCTGTGGAAACAACCTGAGTGTCTGTCCATGGATGAATGGATAAAGGAAATGTGGTATGTAGGGTGGAATAGTATACAGCCTTTAAGAAGGAGGAAACCCAGTCATTAATGACAACGTAACTGGATTTGGAGGGCATGGGCATTATGCCACATGAGAAAGCTCAGGCAGAGAAAGATGAACACCTGATCCCAGTCACAGGCGGATCCCAGTCAGCCTCACAGAGAGCAGCAAAGCAGGCTCTGCGGGGTGATCAGCTAACGACAAGGGGCTGGAGCCGGTGCTGTGGCATAGCGGGTAAAGCCACCACCTGCAGTGCCGGCATCCCATATGTGCACCGGTTCAAGTCCCAGCTATTCCACTTCCAATTCCGCTCTCTGCTATGGCCTGGGAAAGCGGAGGAAAATGGCCCAAGTGCTTGGGCCCCTGCACCCGCGTGGGAGACCCAGAAGAATCTCTTGGCTCCTGCCTTTGGATCGGTGCAGCTCCAGCCATTGCAGCCACTTGGGGAGTGAACCAGTGGATGGAAGGCCTCTCTCTACCTCTGCCTGTGCCTCTCTGGAACTCTGCCTTTCAAATAAATAAATTAATAAATAAATCTTTTTTAAAAATGACAAGGGGTTGCACATGTCAAGAGTGGCAAAAATCGGCTTTTAGTGTTCTCTCCACCAAGAAGAAAGGGAAGTTGGTGAGGTGATGGACAAGGTCATCATCCTCCCTAGATCTTTCTACGATACATACATAGATGGAAAATCACCCCTGAGCTTTCGATGTTCCCGCTCCCTGTCACTGTCTGTCCATCTTGGCTCGCTTACCTAGCACGTCTTCCCACACGGGGACCCTGCCAGGCAGTTTCCTGGCATTTCCTCCTGCTTCCTATCACAGAATACTTCCAGGCCAGCCCGCCTCACAGACGTACCATAAACACGCCTCTTTCCTGATGCTGCAACATGTTTGCAACGATCCCCTTTCCACACTCATTTATCTGAACAAGGAGAGATCTGCTCAGGCCGAGTCCTTCCCCTGGGTCAGCTGCAGCGGTCCACTCTGGCCCTGTCCGGGGGGCCTTTGGGCTCTGATCAGTGTTTGTAGCGCCTGCTCAGCTTCTTGTGCCTCGTCTGCGTTTCTCTTAGTCGTGCTGCTGGATCTTAGGCCACCCGGCTCCTCTTGACACCTGCTGTTCACCTTTTAAAGTCAGGTGTGGGCCATGAAGAGATGCCTGCCTGGTTTTCTCTGTTTTTCCTGACTCGGAGGGCAAGTGCAGGGGTACGGTTATGAGGGTCCCCTGCTTCACTTTAGCCTCGGTGGTCTGCTGTCCCAGCTAACACAGCCCAGGAGTCCTGTAGTTAGCACATGCTCCGGGCATTCTGGTGACACTGTGACCAGAGGGTTTGCTTCTGGTGATTTCCCACGCTTTGATGGCAACAGAGCAGCACTGCACCAGGAATCTCCAGACACTGAAAATCAACAGCTCTTCTCCTTGGTTTTGAAAGAGGAGTTTTATCCACTTTAATCCACTCTCTCCTGGATTCCCCCAGCCATTTGAGTTGCCTGGGCACCAATGGATTTGGCGGTCACAGACTTAATGTTTAATATGAGTAGCTTCTGCTTTTCTTGTATTAAGTGAAGGGTTAATAGAAGGCTGTTGCTCTACTGGGGTGCAAATGTGAAACGCCTGCTGCCAGCAGGTGAATGAGAACAAGTGCTTGGTTCCTGAGCAAACTGGGCAACCGTCCAGCATCTTCATCGTCCACTGCTCCCTAATGCGTCGCCAGCATCCCAGCTGAAACAATATTGAGGGGGGCTGGCGATGTGGCAGAGTGGGTTAATGCCCTAGCCAGAAGCGCTGGCATCCCATATGGGTGCCGGTTCTAGTCCCAGCTGCTCCACTTCTGATCCAGCTCTCTGCTATGGCCTGGGAAAGCTGTAGAAGATGGCCCAAGTCCTTGGACCCCTGCACCCACCTGGGAGACCTGGAAGAAGCTCCTGGCTCCTGGTGCAGCTCTGGCCATTGTGGCCAGTTGGGGAGTAAACCATCGGATGGAAGACCTCTCTCTCTGCATAACTCTGACTTTCAAATAAATAAATCTTAAAAAAAGAAACAATATTTAGAATTATATTTCTTCAGGGAGGACAAGAACCTGGCATTAAATGAGAGTAAACATTTCAATGCTAGTCTAAGTGACTTGAGACAGGAAGTAGGCACAACAATGTGAAGCAACCGAAGGGAAACGGGAAGCTGCATTAACATCTTTCTGTGTACAGATGTAGGCATCGGAGAGCGCCCTAGGACAGACCCAGGCACACATCCCATACCCACTGCACTGTGGCACACAGATCAGGTAAGTGCTTGGGATGCAGATTACAGGAGCCGTAAACATTTAGATTTGATTCCATGGAAATAAGGCTACAGGAAACTCACCTGTGAAATTAGCAATGTTTACCACTACCTCTTAGAGTTACCCATTTCTTGAGCTGTTACACTGCCCGGTACCTGTTAAGCACAGGGTAAACATATCATGGATCCCTCAGAATAAATCCACCAGGTTATTATCTCCAGTTACAGATAGACAAACAGCAGCGCAAATAAGTGTCTCTCCAAGGTTCCCCTGCCTGCAAGTGGCAGGGGAATGCGAGCTGTCCTGACCCTCTCACGGCCTGCCTCCTGTGCACTGCCAGCCTCCCTACATTCCTGCTTACATGGGGGAAAAATGTACCAGGAGCTCCATTTTATCACCAGGTCCCATGGGAGGTGAAGAAAAGGTAGCGCTTCTACAGGTAAGATAAAGACTATCCTAGGTCCCACCTTGAGTCACGGAAGCAACACAGCATCGCTGGTCCAAGAACTGTGCCTATGCAAGCTCAGGACGGCACATACTCAGCTCTCACGGCCTTCACCGCAGCTTATCCTACAACACCCTATTAATGGTAATGAAAAAATAATCTTTGGCTTTGTCCTATCTTTGACGTTTTCGTATAGTCCGTGTACTAAATTGATGACTAATTGCTGAATTCCTCTTTGTGAGCAAGACTCGGCTTGCGCTTCATCCCAATCAATACAGCAAGTAGGTATAAACAAATACAAATTGAATGTGCTGTGTAAAGTGAGATATTTACTGAAGGAATTTATTATGAAACCCTGAAAAGAAGCACACGCCTACAGCACACAGGGTGAGTCAGAGGGTGTGGCCAAGGCAGAAACTGATAATCACTCCACAAGCCAAACAAAGCCAACGCCACTGCAGAGTTCTCCTTCTTGGTGGGGGACAAAGGCCAAGGCAGGATCTGGTGCTTCGAGGCTGGCATTCCAGCCCCTGCAAAGAGGTCACGAGCGGAGGCACTAGGGCATCCGTACTGTGCTGTCCCTCCCTTGCCTGGCTCCCACTCGGGGTTAGCTCTGCTCTCTGTCTGGCCTACATCACTGCCATAGTCTTGGTAATGGCCGCCCGCTAAGTCACTAATGAGTGTTGGGTCAGGTTGGCCCAGGCGGCCGCACGTCTCTGTATCTTGCAGGCAAAGTCCAAGGTCTTCAGCGGCACCTGAGATTCCAATCATCCAGATCTGAGCCTGGCCGGCTGGCTTACCACTCTCCTCCCCGTGGGTCCTCATTCCTTTGGCTCATTTCTCAGTGTTCCCCGAGTGTGTGGTGTGCATTCCTGCCTTCCTTTCAAGGGTGGGAAACAGCAGGCCCGTGGGCTGTATAAGGCTTGAGAAATCGTTTGGTCTGGCCCTGCCAGATGGAACTTGAAATTCAATAACTAGATAGGTTAATTTTTATAACGCTCACTTGTGTGGCCTGCGAATGATGTTATAAATATCCTAATGGCCCTTGGCAGTAAAAAGTCTCCTCACCCCTTTGAGTCTACGCGAAATTCCCATCCTGTCTTTGCCTCTCTCTCTGTATCCATGTCCTTCCCAAACCTTTGAACCCAGCGCGGCACCCTGCAGGAAGCTTTCCTAGGGCACTCCAGCACATAGGATAGAGGGTTGCCGCTGCTGGTAGAGATGAGTGAGGCAGAGAGCAGCCCTACCCCAGGCACTGTGCTAAGTGCTTCCTTGTGGCCGAGCTCATCCACTACACAAAAATCCTGGGTGGGAGGTGTGGGTATCTTGGTGGATAACTCAAAGTGGATTAACCCATGAACATGCTGTTTTATTTAACTGAAAAGTCCAGTCCTTCTTCAACACTTGGCTCAGCTTCTGTGGAATAGTTCCTCTCTCAGCCACACGGGCAGACGGCAGGCTCTCACCCCCAACACCCAGGCCAGCCGAAGGCGGGGATATTCTTCCCCAGACTTCCCAGTCATCGTCTCTTTCTGGTCCACGGTTGTGAAAAAGTCACCCAGCGTCTCTGAGTCCATCACTGTGACCAGGGGAGCAGGATGTGTGATTGGCTTGGCCAGTTCAAGTGCCCTCTCCTTGTCCTCCTCTTCCAGGTAACAGGCCAAGCAGGGGAGGAAGTGGTTCTGTAAAGAAAACAGAATTGCTGGAAAGCCAAAAAAAATGCACATGTCATGCAGAAGTCCATGAACGTTTCAACAATGAAGGACTTCTGCACACTTGGAGTGGAGTGAGCTTTGCTTGACTGGCAAATGAGGAAGATCAGGGATCCTCAGGCAGCAAGTGCAGGGCCAGCATGTGGTGCCACCTGCAACGCTGCATCCCATAGCAGAGTGCTGGATGGAGTCCCAGTTGCCCTGCTTCCAATCCAACTCCCTGCTTACGCACCTGGGAAGCCAGCAGATGATGGCTCGGGTACTTGAGCTCCTGCCACCCACACGGAAGACCCTGATGGAGTTCTAGGCTCTTGGTTTCGGCCTGGCTCAGTCCTAGCCATTGTGGCCATTTGGGATGTAAACTGGCAGGTGGAAGCTCTCTTTGTCTGTCTTCTTCTCTCTGTCACTCTACCTTTCAAATAAATAAAATAAAAATCTCGAAAACAGAAAAGCTCGAGGAAAAAGTATTATGGAAAAATTGTGTGTGTATTTCACAATGTTTTGCACCAAAATAAACTCATATTTTAGTTCTATTTCCATGAGCTTTTGGAAGTACCTCTTGACTATAATAAGGTTGAATGACAGATGACAACTGGAGGTTGATCACCAAGAATTATTTTCCAAAATTGTCTTTGATTGGACTCAAAGATGAAACAGGAAGTCTATGTCCAGGTCCACTCACAAAGCCATCTCTAGAACCTTCTAAAATGAGATTATATTTTGTGTTGTGACTAATGCAGAAATGGGAAAAAATTTAGCCATTTTTATCAAAAAATTACCTGACTATAATCTAAATAGATTTTTATTAATTCCAATCTACTCCTATACCGTAGTCTCTCCTTATCTGCAGTTCCATTTTCCATGGTTTCAGTTACCTGCAGTCACTGTACATGGACAATTCTAGAAACAAATTACTTGTAAGTTTCACGTTGTGCATCTTTCTGAGTATCTTGATGACATCTCACACCATCTCTTTCCATCCTGTCCTGGACATGAATCAGCCCTCTGTCCAGCATATCCACATTATACACACTACCCACCACCCACTAGTCACTTAGTACTTATCTCCATTATCAGCTTAATTGTGGGGGTCTTTCAGTGCTTATATTCAAGTAGTCCTTTTTATGAGTATTTTAATAATTGTTTTATTACACTGTTGTTAATCTCTTTCTGTGCCTAATTTATAAATTAAATCTTATTGTAGCATCATGTATAGGAAAAACATAGCATAGCTACTGCCTTGGGCTTCCACTCAGGGGACTGCTGCATTGCTGCATCAGAGCCCCCGCTTGGCATGCACTTTCATATAGAGCATGGCTTCTTACACGGGTTGGCTGCCAAGAAAATTTGTATCCTTCGGTTGTATCCTTGGGTTCTGCTTGAGGCTCTTGCCACAAGGTAACAATTCTTCTTTCCCACGTGCTGTAGCTTCCAACTAACTCAGCACCTTTTGTAGTGTTGAGTCTGTTTTTATCACACTGTACAATTCCTCATTTCTGCTTTGGAATTTGCCCTTGAGATTCAACAGTCAATTACTCCAAGTGTTCACGGCCCAGAGTTGTCGCTCAAGCTCCTCTGACATGTTCTCCGTATCATCGTGACGTAGCACTAATAACTCTGGACCAAGTCCTTCATTTAATTATCTCATCTACTGAGGGCTGCTTAACTCCTCTCAATAACAGATGAAAGAATTGAGCTTTGGAGTGATCCAAGGCCAGCAGGCCACGGGTCAAACCCCGACCTCCTCCCTTCTGGTTCTAAACGTTCTAGAAAACTGTGTTACGGGCCTCTCAGCAGACTTCCCCAACAACGAGTGGGCACGGGAACATGCATGGCATCTGTGTGCTGGTGAGGACAGTGGGGGCTAATTCGTGCACAGGTCCTCTCTTCCCCCAGGCTCAGGAAACCTTGGTGCCTCTCGCACTCACAAAGAGTTAACCGCACATGCGTAGTTAGGCGGTCCCGAAGCATCCCGTTCTGAGTGGGCTTGTGCCTTTCAGCTCTTGCCCTGCGTGGCCCAGCCCCTCCCAGCCACAGTAAATGCCAGCACAGCCTCCTCTCCTCTCCCGCTCCAGCACTGAAGAGCGGAAATCCAGGAATACTGCGGTGGGAGAGGTAGGAAGGTTTTATTTCTCACCCTTGGTAACCCCTTAAAGCCACGGCAGCTCAAGTTCAGACCACAGAACAGATGGGATGTAGGTCAGAGAGGCCAGGGACCTTGGCACAGCTGGGCCTGTTTGCCATGGTTTTGAGAAACAGAGTGGCATCAGAAAGGACCCCAAGGACCATCTGAGAGACCCTCGGGCTCGTCACGGGGTAACCCTTCCCCAGCATCCTAACAGGTAATCACAACCCTGGCCCACACCTTCCCCCTGACAGCTCAGTGTCTTGGGGAATTGGCCTTGACCTCAGCAGCTCCCCTCCCTGGGAACGGCTGCTCCCTCAGAGTGAGTGGAGTGAAAAGCAACAAGGACGGTGCCTTCCCACATGGCAGACTCTCACGTAGCCTATGGAGAAGGAATATCGGGTGGTGGAAAGGTCCCTGGGAGCGGTGCCTGTCTGGACCCAGGTCTGTGACATCCGCAGGCCGGGCATCCAGTACATTAGCCTGTCTGGCAGACACAGCCCTCAGGGCCTCTTGCATGGCTTTCAAAGGAAAGATGATCTCTCCTCCGGCTCCCAGCCTGTGGAACCAAACGAGCTGCTGGGATGAGCGTGAGTCAGGTCCCCTCCCCCGCTCCCAGGGCACCCTCTCCTCGTGTCTCTCCCCACCCCTCGCTCCCTTTTCTTTGGAATTTTCCTTTCTTGCTGCTTCTCCTTGGCTCTCTGTGTCTCTCTTGGTTCTTCCTCGTACCTCCCGTTCCCCGTAGCCTCGATCCCCTGTTATACATCCTGCATTAGACAGACTAACGACAGTCCCAATAATTCACCCCATTGTCACTGGGCTGAAGTCGATAGCAGCAGGGTCCACACACTGGATGTGCACGGGGAGCATTGAGGAGATGGAATGACATCACATTCCAAGCTGCCTTTAGATAGCTCAGGAGCAATGCCCCAGATATCTGCCGCCTGGTGATTCGCTTGAGCAGGGGCCACAGCCCCATTCCAGTGCTGCACAGACGCCATTGACATGACACCCGCATTTAGGAGGGCTCATGTTGACTTTTTCATGATTTTGAGCAGACGCTAAGATGTTCAGAAATGGCATAAGAGGAAGGTTTCGTAAACCTCAAGTTGGATATTAACACATATTTTAGACACAAGGCTGTTTATGGTTAAAATCGATAGAATTTACAAGGCTCCCTTCTGTTTATGATAAAGCAAGTATCTTCTTCCTAAGTCACTGTTTTCCAAAAGGGAAGGGCATTGACATTTTTGAGCTCAGAATTGTGGTTTTTTTTGTTTTTCATCAAGTGGAAAGAATTTGCCATCTCCACCATCATGGGTTTTTGGGACTATTAAAAATATCAATATTTACTGTAAAATCACTAACCAAAGAAAGGAAGGCTGATTTCGATGAAAATACCATTGAAGTTAATTAAATTTAACGACAGAAGTCTCTCTTAAATCCACATAAACACAGCTGGTGACCCTCACACAGGTGTGCCAATGGCTTCTGAGCCACCTGTGAGATCCACTGGTCTGAGGGCTGGTCTGAGACTACGAAAGAGGCAGAGAACAGACACCCCGCCATCGTGGTCTCCCGAGGGTCTTGGCCTCCAGGGCCTGTCGCTGTGACCACGAGTCCTCCGGGCAGCCCCCGGCAAGGCAGCTCTTGCAGGCCAGCCCTGGGGGCCAGCACGGATGGTTCTGTCTCCCATTGGCTATCTCAGCTGCCTCGCTGGGTCCCTAAGCACATATTTACAGCCAGGCTCTCTCACACAGTGCAGGGGATTCTTCCTTCATGCTGTGCCAAGAGCATGGAGCTCTGGGGCCTTGTACCGCGACTTCACTTGGAAAAGCGAGCCGTCTCCGGCCGTGTGGATGAGTCCCTGTGGCCAGGGCTCTAGTTTTCTGGGACCCAGTGCCTGAGGGAAGAGGAGGGCCACTTCTTGTCCACTGCAGTAGAGGACATTTTGGTGTGGGAGGTAGTGGAAGTTACTGGGTAGCTTCCATTTTCTAAATCCCTATCAAATTCAGTCCCGGTTTCACAGTGATCCCATACTGCTCCCCTACAGGTTAACTCTTACACAAAACTCTCCAGTTTCTCACCAGGGCATCAGAGAGGAGGAGATGGAGAAACTGAGTGAGAAAAATTAAGAGAGAGAGAAATCCAATGACAGTAATTCAGCTGTTTCATGAACAACCGCCACCCTCCCCCCAAGTCTTTTGCACGAACAAGCATAAGGAAAACAGCCTGTATCTCCTTCAGTGAGGTGTTGGGAGCTCTTTGGGATGGGGCCATCTGCCTGGACACCTGGCTCACCAGCCACCGCGGGGGAAGCCCTGGAGTGATTCTCAGGTGAACCTGCCTACTCAAGAGCCAGCAGAGGGGCCAGCGCTGTGGCACAGTAGGTTAAAGCCCTGGCCTGAGGTGCCAGTATCCCATATGGGCGCCAGTTCTAGTCCCTTCTGCTCCTCTTCTGACCTAGCTCTCTGCTATGGCCTGGGAAAGCAGTAGAAGATGGCCCAAGTTTTTGGAGCCCCTGCACCCACATGGGGGACCTGGAGGAAGCTCCTGGCTCCTGGCTTCAGATCAGCATAGCTCCGGCCATTACAGCCATCTGGGGAATGAACCAGCTGATGGAAGACCTCTCTCTCTCTCTCTCTCTCTCTCTCTCTCTGCCTCTCCTCTCTCTGTGTAACTGACTTTTTTTTTTTTTTTTTTGACAGGCAGAGTGGACAGTGAGAGAGAGAGAGAAAGGTCTTCCTTTTTCTGTTGGTTCACCCCCCAAATGGCTGCTATGGCCAGCACGCTGTGCCGATCTGAAGCCAGGAGCCAGGTGCTTCCTCCTGGTCTCCCATGCGAGTGCAGGGCCCAAGGACTTGGGCCATCCTCCACTGCACTCCCAGGTCACAGCAGACAGCTGGACAGGAAGAGGAGCAACCGGGACAGAATCCAGTGCTCCATCCGGGATTAGCCAAGTGAGCTGCGGCGCCAGCCGTAACTGACTTTTGCATAAATAAATAAATCTTTAAAAAATAAGAAAGAAAGAAAAGAGAGCTAGCAGAGAGGGAGCAGAAATAGAGGCCGGGGGAGACGTGGGAAGATGTGGAGGGAGAAACTGGTCAGTTGGAGGAGGAACAGGAAGGCAAAGGCAGACAGGGAAAGGAGGGAAGAGAAGTGAGGAGGGGAAGAGAAAGCAGACAGAGCGTACAGACGGACTGCTGAGAAAGAAGACAAAAGGTGGAGTAGCATCAGGGCATCTATCTTTCCAACAGTGACCTGAGCCAAAGCGCCAGTGCCGCCACGCACCAGGCCCGGCCCTGCAGCTGCATGGTGAGGGAGTCAGGGTGGCTGGGAGCCTCTGTGCTCCAGGAGGCTGGGCTGCTCTCTGCTTTCACAGCCTGGAGGGCTGAGCCCAGCTCCCCATAGCTCTGGGAGCACCTGCTGCCAGTCTCCCCTCTCCTTTCTGCATCTGACTCCCCTCCACGTCTACAGGAGGCACCGTCATGGGAAGGCAGCGAGAGATGTCCCCAGGAGCCGACTTGGGTTTCTGGCTCCACTGTCAAGGCCACTGTGGGAACCTCGGCAGGGGTGTTGGGTGTCCTGCCCTGGGGAGCAGGGCAGAGACGGCCAAACAATGGTGAGGCTGGCCCAGGAGAGGCTGCTGGCCCTTGCCGCCTCTCTGTGCTCCCGATCACCAAGAAGTCCTGCCCCTTTCATTGGCTTGCTTGGAACTGAGGCCAGGTGGTGATTTATGTGCACCAGGGAGCATTTCGCTTCTCTCTTCCCATGCTCCCTCCCAGCAATTCACAAGAAAGGCTGGCTCAAGCCTTTTAAAAATTTATTAGACTCAAGTTGACCATGAATCAAAGAAAACAAAAGACATGAAAAAGGGGAGAGGTCAGCAAAGAAAGAGGGAGGGATTTTTTTTTTAAAGGATCAGAAACACACTGTATTTACATTTCAGGTACTGGCTTTAGCCACATAGAAAACAAAGCAAGAACAGAGAAGGGGAGCTCATTCCGCACCTCTGTCGCACCTCTGTGCACTGACTCCCAGGCAGCGACGCCCTGCCCGAATCCTAAAATTTCCCAGCTGGAAGGGATCTCAGAGACCCTCTACTCATTTTGAGTTTTTGATGTTGAGGATATAAAAAAAATGAGGCCCATGAATTAAATCCCTTCTCCCCACACTAGCAGCTTTTCCAAGAGGTTGGCCTTGGCCTTGGCTCCTTGAATTGCGGACACCCGGCCAGCTTGACCGGGTCCGCGTGGCAGTGACTATGGGGTTGAATTCCTGCAGGGACCACTCGCTGCATTTCGATACAGGCAGTGCAAAGAAGGGGGCGCGGTCGATTCACAGGGTTTTTTTTTCACTTCCTAGCAGGATATCGTGGGAACAAGCCTGTGCTCTCTGAGTTCAATGGTATTATTTTACCCAACCCTGTATCACGTGCTGCTGGAAGTACAAAAAGCAAAGAAAAAAAAGCCCTCTGCGGTTTGTGGATCCCTCTGTGGCAGAGGAGACAGCTGTACGTTTTCCCCACTGTTCGGCCTTGTCCACGTTGCCTAATGTTTCAGTCCTCAGTTTCCCCATGTGTAATTCCAATGTCCCCACTGGAATTCCTACTTGGGCAGTATTCCTTTCAGCTGACATTAATCCAAGATGTGGCCTTACAACAGTTACATGAGAAAGCATTTAGTCTTGGTGCCAGTGACTTTTATCACAGTGGTGCCCGTGCTTGCACTCGTAAGGTTGTAAGGCCTGTTTTTATTTCCGTGATTAATAAATCCTTGTTGAATAAAGGAATGAGTCAAGTTTAAAATAGCTCCTAAGGCTGGGTCATCGTACTCTGTTTATTTTAGTGCCCTCCAACCTAACTAGTATTCTTTTAGTATTTATTCATGGAGAAATTGACATATGACAAGATTCTTATAAAACATGAAGGGAGGGGCGGGTGTTGTAGCACCACGCAGGGTGCCCATATCCCTGTTGGGCTGTCTGGGATGGAGTCCCAGCTCCACATCAGCCCCCTGCTAATGCGTATAGGAAGCAGTAGAAGGTGGCCAAAGCACTTGGGTTCCTGCCTCTCATGTGGGAGTCCTGGGCGGAGTTCCAGACTTCCTTCTGGCCCAGCCCCAGTTGTTGTGAGCTTTTGGGAAGTAAACCAGCAGGTGGAAGATCTCTCTTTTTGCTATCTTTACCTATTTCTTTGTCACTCTGCCTTTCAAATAAATAAGTAAGTAAATCTTGTTAAAAATAGAGAAGAGATAGGTCAGCCAGCTTCCACAGGCTCCTGTCTCACTGCAGGTACGAGTCAAAATCACGCCCATTAGCCGCACAGGACCTAACCTCTTCTCCCACTGCTCTTTCCTGTCGTTCACGCGGCACAAATCACGAAGGCTCCTTGCTCATCCTTGGATGCACCAGGCAGGCTTCTGGCCCAGGGCCTTTGCACGTGCTGTCCCCTCAGCCAGGGATCCACTCCCCCACTTGCTCTCCCTCACCTTCACTGGCTCAGGGATACTCCCCACAAGCATCAGATTTAAAATTGTTCCACTTTATTCCATGCCCACAGCTCTTTGTTTTCCGCTACAGATCTCACCTCCAGCTGCTCTGCGATGCACTGTGCATTCTCACGTCATCATCTAGAATGTACGTTCCGGGAGGGCAGAGGTTTTTGTCTGTTTTGTCACTGATGCTTCCCTGGCATCCAGAAGCGTGCTTGGCAGATGGTGGACACACACACATTTGCCAAGGGAAGTTTATAATTGTATAAGGCTTTATGTCTCAGATCTCTAGAGAGTCAGGTGGCAAAAAAAAAAAAAAAAAAAAAGCAGAAAAGGAAGAAATAAGGGTATGAAAGAGAAGAAAGAAAAAGAGGATGGGAGAAAGGAAAGAGGGGGGAAATGGAGAGAGAGAGATCTTTCATCCATAAGTTCACTCCCCAAATGCCTGAGACAGCTGGGGCTGTGGAAGGCTTAAGCCAGAGGCCAGGAGCTCCATCTGGGTCTCCCATGTGGCTGGCAGGGACCCAAGTCTTGGACCATCACCTCCTGCCTCGCAGGTGCATTAGCAGGAAGCTGGACTGGAAGCAGAGTAGCTGAGACTCAAACCAGGCACTCACGTTTAGAATGTGGGCATTCCAAGAAGCAGCTTAATCCGCTGCAGCACAATGCCTGCTCCTCCCTTAAGTCTTGAAGACCCTTCATACTTCCCAAGTTATATTTCTGAACTACTTCCTCCACGGGTGAAGGTGACCCTCCGTGGGTCTGATCTGTGCGACAGGAGCCAGGGTGATGTGTGTCCCTTTACCTCAAGCAATCTTTATCCTCTCTCCTGGGTCTGGGGTTCCATATGCCTCAGCCATGGACATGATAGGAGGGGACCCCTCAGGGAAGCCCTTGCCTCATGACAGCAAATACAGTGGCCTCGAGTGACATCCTGGGGTCCATGTGCTGTTCCTGTGTTTGGTTGATTAAACCTTTGTTGTGTCTACCAAGCAGGGCAAGACGCCGCCAAGATTGTCCAGGACTCAGCAACTTCCCTTCAGTGTGAAACTTCCAGGGCTAAGAACCCCAAAAGTTTCAGGCAAACCTGGATGAGGTCCCATCCGATAGCCTGGGCTTGTTTGTTGGTTTGCTTGTTTAGATGCTCCCTTGTTAGGCTGAATAAAGGCCTTTCAGAATGTCACATCTTAGTCTCTGAAACCTGTGGCCCCATTGCTTAAATGGCAAGACAGATGACTGCAGATCGATGAAATTAAAATTGCTGAGATGCAGAGGTTGTCCTGGGCTCTCCTGTGGGCTCCATGTGATCACAGGGTCCTCGGGGTCAAAGAAAGAGAAGGCGATGTGACCATGGAGCAGAGGTTGGCAGCAGATGGAGGAAGGAAGGCGCAGCCGGCCAAGGGCCTAGGAATCTTCCAGAAGCCTCCAGAAGGAACAGAGTCCTGCCTGCACCCCGACTTTAGACTTTTGACTTCCAGAAATACAAGAAAACTAATCCATGATGCTCTAAGCTAGCAGCATTCGCGACACTTTGGTACTCTTTCCATCCTTCTCTCTCCCTCTCCCCTCTCTCTCCCCGTCCTCGCAATCTCACCAGTTAGAAAGTTTCCCCACTTTTAAGGACTTGTGCGATTAGACTGAGCCCACCAAGTACTCAGAGCAATCTCTGTGTTTTAAGAGAACCATCAACCTTCATGCCATCTGCAAACTCAAGCACCCTTAGCCCTGTGACACAGTCACAAGCTTGAATGACTGGGATGTGGACATCTTTGGGGAGCCATTGTCCCTCTCGTACCCAGTGATTCTACTCAAGTTCTGTTTACCCCAGTAAAACGAAAGTTTATGTTCAGACAGAAACACATGTGTGAATGTTCATAGCGTCTTCATGTGTGATTGTCAAAAACCGGAAGCAACCCAGATGTGCTTGTATTGATGCATAGACTTTTTTAAGACAGAGTGGAAGAAGCCACACTCAGAGGCCATGGAACACAGAGCTCCATTGGTATGACTGTCTGGGAGAGGGAGCTGCACAAACAGCAGATAGAATCGTGAGTGCTCGGGACCAAAGAATGGGATGGGAGTGATTAATAGAAGGAATGAGGGGGCCATGAAAATCTCCTGACTTGATTATGGTGATGCTTTTGTGCCTGTCTGAGTTCACCAAAACTCTTAGCACTGGGAGAGAGCAGGCCTTCGGCACAGTGAGAACTCTGCTTGGGATGCCCACATTCCATATTGGAATGTGAGGGGCCAAGTCCTGGCTCCCACCCCCATGTTCAACTTCCTGCTAACGTGCACCCCGCGAGGCAGCAGTGACAGCTCAAGTAGTGGAGGCCCCGCCACACACACAGGAGACCCGGATTGAGTTCCTGGCTCTTGGCTTGGCCTGGTTCCACCCCAGTCACTGTGGGCATTTGGAGAGTGAACTAGTGAACTCTCTCTCCTTCTCTCTCTGTCTCCTTGTGCCTGTCTCTCTAGCAGATAAAATGCTGAAAATAATGAAAGAGAAACCTCATAGCAGTGCCCAGGAAAAGGAGGAATTTTGCTGGGAGTAAAATTCACAAAGCTGACTTAGAAACGTGGGAGCAGGTTGGGAGGGGGGGAAGTTAGGGCTGAGCGGTTTTATTCTGAGACGCTTGCCGCTGTCTTCCTCTAACTGTGGTGTCTGCTGTCCCGGGAGGGGGCACTCAGGCTGTCCCCTCGGTTGTGAGTCACAAGGTGTCATCAAGGCTGTAACTTCTCTCTCGCGCCCTTTCCCCCATTAAAAAAGAAAAAATAAAAAGTGGGGGCCAGCGCTGTAGCACAGTAGGTTAATCCTCCGCCTGCAGCACCGGCATCCCTTATGGGCACTGGTTCTAGTCCCAGCTGCTCCTTTTCCAATCCAGCTCTCTGCTATGGCCTGGGAAAGCAGTAGAAGATGGCCCAAGTGCTTGGACCACTGCACCCATGTGGGAGACCAGGAAGAAGCTCCTGGCTCTTGGCTTCAGATCGGCGCAGCTCCGGCTGTTGTGGCCATGTGGGGAGTGAACCAGCAGATGGAAGTCCTCTCTCTCTCTCTGTCTCTACCTCTCTCTGTAACTCTTTTTTTTTTTTTTTTTTGACAGGCAGAGTGGACAGTGAGAGAGAGAGAGAGAGACAGAGAGAAAAGTCTTCCTTTTGCTGTTGGTTCACCCTCCAATGGCCGCCACGGCCGGCGCGCTGCTGCCAGCACACCGCGCTGATACAATAGCAGGAACCAGGTACTTATCCTGGTCTCCCATGGGGTGCAGGGCCCAAGCACTTGGGCCATCCTCCACTGCACTCCCTGGCCACAGCACAGAGCTGGCCTGGAAGAGGGGCAACCGGGACAGAATCCGGCGCCCCGACCAGGACTAGAACCTGGTGTGCCGGCGCCGCAAGGTGGAGGATTAGCCTAGTGAGCCATGACGCCGGCGTAACTCTGTCTTTCAAATACATAAAAAATAAATCTTCCTAAAAAAAGTGGAGATTATATTTTGACTGTGTGGATATAAGGTTTTCCTTCTGATTTTAAAAGAATTTAAACCTTCTGCAAGTCTCTCAATGGACGTGCAGCCTTGACCCTGTGCCCGGTGGGAAAGTGGGCCTTGCGCAGGACCCACACCAGCCAGGAAGGAACGTGGGGCGATCGCTCCCTGCCAGGCAGTGAGCAGGAGCTGGCATTGTGCATTCAGCTCCTCGTGCTGTCATTGATTTCCCAACAGCTTCACACAAGCCAGGTCACCTCTCTGAGTCTCAGGTCCCCAAGGTGTGAAGAAGGGATAAAAATCCAGCATCACTTAAAGCCTCTTCTGGGAGACGTGGATATTAAAAATTGATCCAACAAATATTTGCTTTGCACTGGGCACTGTGTGATAGATGGAGAAACCCAGGATAAATCCCCCACGGTCTCCGACCTGAATCCCCTCCATAGAACACTGTAGCATTAAAAATGCACAAAGCAGAAGATCTTGAAAAAGCACTAGCTTCTCTTTTGTCTTTTTTTTTAATTGTTCCTTCAAATTTAATTATTTTGCCTGTAGCCGTGGTTTCGTGACAAATATAAATTCTGGAGAAATGGGATTTCTAGTGCGGATTCCTATTAACAACTCACGAGAGCTCGCCAGTGTCCTGGCTCCAAAAGCCCAGCTTCTCAATAACGCTGCCTGTCTATCAACGGTCTAGAAAGGTCTTTAAAGGCCAGTGGCGCCATCACTTATCCTCCCACTCTGGTAAGTGGGAAAGGGAGCAGATGGGTCAGTGTCTGTCCCGTGCAAATTGCCTTTCGCTCGGATGACGGCAGTGGGCAGGTAAGATGGCATAGTTGGCCGGCGCCGTGGCTCACTAGGCTAATCCTCTGCCTGCGGCGCCGGCACACCGAGTTCTAGTCCCGGTCAGGGCGCCAGATTCTGTCCCGGTTGCCCCTCTTCCAGGCCAGCTCTCTGCTGTGGCCCGGGAGTGCAGTGGAGGATGGCCCAAGGATTTGGGCCCTGCACCCCATGGGAGACCAGAAGAAGCACCTGGCTCCTGGCTTCGGATCAGCGCAGTGCGCCGGCTGCAGCACGCCAGCCGCGGTGGCTATTGGAGGGTGAACCAACGGCAAAGGAAGACCTTTCTCTCTGTCTCTCTCTCTCTCACTGTCCACTCTGCCTGTCAGAGAAAAAAAAAAAAAAAGATGGCATAGTTAAGGGAAACAGCCTTCCCCAAGAACTATGCCACTGCCAGTTCCCGCTCAGGCACGACCTGCCTGCTCTTTCCCTGCAGGATCTCTCTGAAGATTCAAATACTCCTGCCACCCACTGATGGTTTTGTACAGGGGCAATGCAAGCTCCGAGAATTTGGTAGAAGGACCCCTGGACTAAAAGAGGAACAAAGTCAGGGCAGGGATCTTTGAGGCAGGCCCCACCCTGCCCCACCCATTACAATCGTACCCTACCTTGGAGATGGATTTCCTGTTGCTCAGCCAACAGATATTTATCCCATAGCTAGGCCCTAGTTACGAGGGGGACATCGGTGTCAGTCTCAATGAAAAGCGTCTGCTTAATGTTATCAGTGACAATCGACCTCAAATGTCACCCATATGTGTGGCTCTATTTTTAGAAATGAGCGATGTTTGCATTCTTCCCCCATTACTTTTATGGTTTTGCTGTAGTTACTATGGATTCAAAACGATCCATTGCACACACTGATCTTGAACATTACTCATCCAAGGGTACTTCAGTAGGTTCATAGATGGGGCTGGTGCTGTGGCGTAGCAGCCGGCATCCCTTATGGCCACTGGTTCTAGTCCCGGCTGCTCCAGTTCCAATCCAGCTCTCTGCTATGGCCTGGGAAAGCAGTAGAGGATGGCCCAAGTCCTTGGGCCCCTGCACCCGCATGGGAGACTAGGAGGAAACTCCTGGCTTCGGATTGGCGCAGCTCCGGCCATTGTGGCCAATTGGGGAGTGAACCAGAGGATGGAAGACCTCTCTCTTGTCTTTCTCTGCCTCTCCTTCTTTCTCTGTGTAACTCTGACTTTCAAATAAATAAATCTTTAAAAAAAAGTTTCATGGAAAATGGAATTAAAAGTATGAGTTTAATTGGTGCAAAACCTTTTTTGAAATCTATGCACGGCTTTTTCATAATATACTTTTTCCATATATGAAAACAATTTTTGTACCAAAATAAACACATACGTTTCATAAGCTTTTTGAGGTACCCTCAGAACTGCCTCTCATTATTGTAAATTTCTATTTAATTATGCACCCCTTGTTAGCTGAGCCCCTTGAAACTAGTACCTTTAACATGTCAATCACACACTTTTTTCCTGCTCCCTAGTTCCTCCTGCCTTCACTCCGGAGCTGAAACCGCCTGGCGCTCAAGCCACTTCTGCAGGTTCATTACGTGACCGCCGTTACTCTAAGAGTGGAGGCTGGAGCCCCACCAATAATAAGGTTTTTCATCAAGAGAACTGTAGAACCCTAACAACACAAGGGTATGTGTGTAGCTCTTTTTTCCTTAAGCTAACAGCTCTTGGCCCTTCTCTGTGCCCTCTAGGCGCATGCAGAGTTTTTATTTCTGTAACCTGAGCTTCGCAGCTCCTGCCAGTCCGAGCAGACAATGGAGAGGGCAGGGCTTCCTTGTAAAATAACAGCGGTCATGAGCCTGATTTCTCCCAACAGAACCCCTGGACACTCCCCGCCCTTCTCCCCAAATCTGCTTGGCCTCTGCCACCACTCTGCAGGAAGGGCTGGGTAGACAAGGGCTCCTCTGCTGGCATGGCGACACCTGATTTGCCCTCCCAGACTGAGAGCTGTGAAAGGGAGCAGATACCATCGGCTGCTCCTGGGGTCTCACTGGCTGTCCAATAAGACCAGCATCCAGAGCAATCACAATGCGGTCAAGGCCAAACCACACCCAGGAACAAAGCAGCCACGTGGGCCTGGGGGAGGGAGCAGATGTGGGAAGCGTGATGGGTGGCAGGTAGGTCACAGGGGAGATCCTAGTCAGAGGGACAAACAGGGGCAAACCTCTAGCAGCCAGCTGTTCTCAGCCCTGGTTGAACATTAAAATGACCCGGGGAGATTTCAAAGAAAAATACTGGTGGAGGCCCAGATGGCAGAGTATCTGGCTCCATCGGCCCGGGGCTGAGACCGAGCCAAGGACATTTACAAATGTGCCCCAGACTTGGTAGGCTCTTCTCCCAGGCCCCCTAGGGCCAGTGCCTCGTGCTCGCTGCTGACCCCGAGGCCTGCACTCTCCACTGCAATATGCGAATGAGTGGGGGAAGGGGAAGTCTCCCTTAGAGAAGGAATTCTGATTGGTTAACGTGGAAGAAATGAAAGAAATAGAAAGTCACCCTTAGAACCCTGGAGTACTGTCAAAAGACAGAATTAAAACAAACTGAAGATCTGAACTGGCTTTCGTTCCCAGTGCTGGAATCAAGCAACAGCTCGTTACATAAAACAGAATCAGCGCTCCGATGAGCTGAGCAGAGGCGGCTGGTTGGACAGAGAGGGGCTGGGGAACACAGACACAGAAAACAACAAGCAGAGCGGTCAGTTCAAAGTTACCTTTTTTTTTTATAAAGGGTGAGACAGAGGGGACTTCTCATCACGCCGGCTAATCCCGGCTTGAGTTCCTGAAGACTGGATAATCAGCTCAACATCTGCTGCTCCAGGGAACTTCCGCGTGAAGCCTGATTTTGGTCTGACCTGTGGGGCCTAGCACAGAAGCGGAGCACAAACCAATGGCCTCCTGTAAATTTTGCTTAACAGTAAGAATTGCTATTGCAAGATTCATAGAAGAATGCTAAAATCCGTGGGCAAAACTTTGAGAAACATTGAGACTATTCTGCAAAGCATCAGTCTTCCCGCAAACATTTTTGAATTACTGTGGTAGCTTTAACACATATCCACAGTCATACACACACACACACACACACGTACTTCAAAAAGCTCATGGAAAATGGAATTGAAAGATAAGTTTGGGAACAAAACTCTTGGAAATCATGCAGTTTTTTCATGATAGGCATGGATCTCAAAATGCTTTGCACCACATAAACATCCCGTGCTTCCACTCTCCTTGAACTTTTCTAAGTGTCTTTGTATGTATGTGTGGATACATGTATTTTTTTTCTCCCTCTAAAAGGTGGGGTGAATTTCCCTCCCCTTGAGTGTGAACTGGACTTGGTGACCCACTGGCTGACCTGTAGGGAATGAGAAAGGCCAGAGTCAGCAACGGAGAAGGCGTTCCCAGCACGTGCTCGGGGTGAGCGCCGGTAGTGACCCGTCCTGTCGCCAGCAAGCGCCCTCCGATAGGTGCACCCCTGGTGGGACTCTCCCCAGAAACCCACAGCCCTGGCTTAGCCATGAGAAAATACCAGGGACCCACACTTGCCGACCAGGGCTCTTTAAAAGTGGCGAGGCCTCAGGGCAGACATCTTTCCTAGCAGTGAAGACTCGCACATCCTGAATCAGAGCAGCTTGGTTCAAGTCCCAGCTCTGGCTCCTGACTCCAGCTTCCTGCTAACACGCGTCCCAGGAGGCACAGTGGTGGCTCACGTCGCCAGGTTCCTGGCACCCACATGGGAGACTGGGCTTGAGTTCCAGGGTCCTGGCCATGCTGGGCACTGAGGCATGAGCTAGCAGAGGAAAGCCGTCCCTTGCCATCTGCCTGCCCTTCAACTAAAATAAATGAATAAAGAAGTGTAAGCGTCAAGAGCCTGGGAAACAAGGAAAGACAGAGGTTTTCACATATTGCAGACGGCCAAGGCGCAATGTCAGATCCGTGGGACTTCCTAGCTTGGATCCTTGAACGAAAGGCTTCAGTGGAAGAACAGCTGAGTTACTATTACTGCCACAGTTAGGGAAATGCTGGCGGCGGGGAGCTGCTCGTGGGCACACGGGAGCTCTGTGCACGGCTTTACGACTTCTCTGTAAATTAAAATCGTCCTGAGCTTTAGAAGTTTGAAACGTAAACAAGTGACGTCTCCCAAACTGCGCACCAGGGGACAGTGATGAGCCTCTGGGGCTGAGAAGCTGGGTTCTGGGCAGAAGCACGGATCTGAGCTGAGTCCTAAAGTGATAAGGATGCCCTTAGCCGTTCGCAGGGCATGACGGGAAGTTTGTATGGTAACTTTTTTCTACAACCCACATGCTGGGGGGGGGTGGGGGGTGGGGGGATGTGTAGAAGGAGAGCTGGCTCTGGTGATGAGTGGTCTTTTCACCTTTCTGAGGGCAGCTCCCCCAGGGGCCTAAGGACCCCCGCTAGGCCCCAATTCTCAAAGGTCCACACCACCCCCCAGCACGGCCACACTGAGGGCAAGGCCTCCAACACGGGGACCCTGGCGGGACAAGCCACATGCAATCCAGGTGTAGCCCACACCCACATGATCCGCGCATCTGTGAATAGTTCTGCTTGAGCGTGCCCTTTGGTCACTAATCAGCAGCTGATTCAACTCTGTCCTTGGGCTGCTGGAGTTCAGATTTTAGACGGCAGAGAGAATTGCATGGCACTCTATTCACCTGACTGTGTAGCATCTCAAATTTACCTTCCAAAGGGGCAGGAAATAATAATAATAATAATAATAATAATAATAATAATAATAATAATAATAAACGACCCAGCTATCCTGACCTCTCCCCTGATCAAACGCTGAGAAGCCCACGTGCTTCAGCTGTCTCCCCTGGCACACGTTCCTCCTTCCACAGCTCCTAAGCAGCGTTCAGCTTGGTCTCCATTCCTTCTCGAGCTCCAAGCACATCTGGTAACTTCGTCCACCCCTGTCCAGAGCACGCATCACCAGCCCTGTGCCTGGGCCTAGCTCTGGTGTCCCCCAGATGGTTCTGCTCAGCCAAGATCCATTTAGGCTCTGCTAATCAGGCCAGATATGATGTAGATGGACTTACTTTCAGGGCACGAGGCGGAGGGAGCTAGTTTGGGTTCATTTTTTAAAGAACAGATATTATTTTTTTTCCCATTATTTAAGAATAAAAGAAAAGTGGAACTGATTCCCAAGTGAAAAGAATACCGTAACGTTGGCATTAAAAGTTGAATCCTTAAAAAGCCATAGAGTTAGACTTGTGTAATTTTTCTTTTCCTGATGCAGGGGCAGCGTGCATCTGAACATGCCATTCTGGCTGGCAGCAGTCAGAGCCTCGTTGCTTTGCCAATCACATTTGGGACTGTGGACACATTTCCACGGGTAGCGTGGAGTAGCCTGCTCAAGGGATGCTCTGCTCTCTGGCGCTGGTCCAAGACGAGATAAGTAGAGAAATCGAGAGAGGATGCTCACGTTGGCAAGGACGTGGAGTATCTGGAGCTCTCAGACGTTGCTGGTGCAAATGTAAAGGGGCCCAGGCACTTTGGAAACAGTATGGCACTCTCTTATAAAGCTAAGGAACTTAATGCACTCACCGTGACAAACCAGCAATCCTACTCTGAGGTAGTCATGCAAAAGAAATAACAACAGGTACCCACACAAAGACTTCTATGTGGTTGCATTATTTATAATAGCCTCAAACTAGAAATAACCTACATCTATCAAGTGTAAGTGAATACACACACTGTACAGTATCCATACTGTGGAACATTAGACAGCAAGGAAAAGGAATGAAATACTAGACAAGTGCATGAATAAATATCAAAGATGCTGTTTTAGCTGAAAGAACTCAATACACAGACTCCATATTGCAGAATTCCATGTATGTGAAATTTTATTAAAGGGTCCAGGGATCAGGATAAGGGTGTCTATTGCAAACAGACAGGAGAGAACTTTGGAGGGAGGTAGAACCTTTCCACCTATGGGTGCTGGTGAGGGTGCACACAGTCATCAGTACTCACCAGTTAGGACACTCAGAGGCAGTGTGTTCTACTGTGTAGACATTACAGCAGTGTGTTCTGCTGTGTAGACATTACAGCTAAGACTAAGAGGAGGAAGGGGGAGGGGAGGGGAGCGAGAAGGGAAGGATGGGAGGAGGAGGAAGACAAGAAAAGGCTGGGGACAGAAATGCTCGTGAAAGTGAACGAGACTTTGCAGGGATGAGATAAAACCTCCCAGGGCCCCAGAGGAGACCGTTTAGAGCTCTTATTTTGTGCGAATCACAGTGAGTTCTGAGAGTCCTGTAACACCGATGCGGCAGCCAGGATGAACACACTCAGTTCTGCCAGCTCTTGCCGGACGGACACGGAGCGAGGAGGTGCCACTGGGCCTGGGGCACGAGACCCGAATCCTGCCACAGTGCTGTGCCCACGCCTCCGGAGGGCCGGGCACTTTCCCTGACAGCAAGGTGGCCTTCTCGCTGCCACATCTACTGTGTCTCGCTTCCCGACAGCATCTCAGGGATTCGCATCAACAGCTGCATGTTTGCATCAGTGATTCAGGCTGTTTCCATAGCAACACCTCTCATTCTCCGGAACTGCAATTTTCTGTCAATTTACTATTAATGGAAGACGAAACAAAAGCAAGCAGACAGAGCAGACAAACCTTGGTCCCTGAGACCGACTAGGAGAACAAGAAGGGAAAGGAGTGAATGTGTTATTTGCAAGAATTTAGTGAGTCCTGAGGTTATTTAGCATTTAACCATTTCATGATCATGATTTCATGGCCAAAGAATTTTTCTTCTTAAAATTGTTTTCTTTTGATTTGATCTTTTTATTTGAGAGAGAGAGAGAGACAGAGAGAAAGAGAGCTCCTATCTGCTGGTTACTCCTCACACGCCTACACTGGCTAAGGCTGGACCAGGCCAAAACCAAAAGGTGGAAACTCACTCAGTTCTTTCACATGAGTGGCCGAGCCCTGAGGACTACAGCCATCACCTGCTGCCTCCCAGAGTGCACATTAGCAGGACACTGGAATCAGAGAACTGGGAATCCAATCCAGGGATTCTGATATCAGATGTAGGCGTCTCAGCTGCTAGGCCAAATGCTTGCCTTTGACCAGAGTTTTTTTTGTTTTTTGTTTTTTTTGTTTGTTTGTTTGTTTGTTTATTTTTTGACAGGCAGAGTTAGACTGTGAGAGAGAGAGAGAGACAGAGAGAAAGGTCTTCATTCTGTTGGCTCACCCCCAAATGGCCACCACGCCTATCCGAAGCCAGGAGCCAGGTGCTTCCTCCTGGTCTTCCATGCGAGTGCAGGGCCCAAGGACCTGGGCCATCCTCCACTGCACTCCTGGGACACAGCAGAGAGCTGGACTGGAAGAGGAGCAACCGGGACAGAATCCGGCGCTCCGACCGGGACTAGAACATGGGGTGCTGGTGCCGCAGGTGGAGGATTAGCCAAGTGAGCCACGGCACTGGCCTTGACCAGAGTTTTCAAAGCTAAAACAGACCTTAAAATCATAAGTTCAAGTAGGAGTCACTAGTACCCATGCCATCCACAGTTCTGGCAACGGGACACTGGGCCACTTTAAGGTGTGGGAGGAGAGCACAAAGTTCATGCTACCCCACATTAGAAGACAACCCCAAGAGTGACCAGGAAGATGCCACAGTCTAAGTCCCACCTTCCAGTTTGCAGTGAGTGCATCTTGTTGGCAGGATCTAACTCAGACCCTGAACTTTACAAGCAGGGAAGTGTAACAATATAGTTAAAAAAAAAAAAACCTTTCACTTCTTGTCTCCTTCTAGCCAGCACCAAGCGATGGGCATCTCTGGTGACAAGTGACACAAGTGGCACCAGACCAGGGGCGAGACAAAGCCCTGCCACCAAAGGTGGAAGCACACAGGGATGACCCCCGGCTGCCAGAACTGAGACTGGCCCCTGTTGCATACACACAGGCCAAGGAGGCAGCAGAAAGCGCCTTGAGGCTGGGTGTGGGGAATAGCTCCTGGGGCTCCAAGTGTTGCATTTGCAGAATGAGGACCATCATCATCATGGTCTACAGTGCCCACGATAACCAGCTGACCAGGACCCTGGCAGAAAACCTCAGGATGCTCAATGCTAACACACGGTACCAATCCTGGTGCGAATCCCCAGGGCGGCAAGAAGGAGACCAAGCTGACTCCCAAGGGAGAAGAGACTTTCCACAAAAAAAGATCAAAGAGAATTCCAGAGCAACGTGATTAAAGGGAAATGAGGGCCCAGCTCAGCAGTCGCCTGCAGGAGCAGATCCAGCAGGGCGAGCTTCCCACCTGCTCTGCATCAGGACCCAGCCAGTGTGGCCAGCAGGTGCCGTGTGCTGCAGGGGTGAGGAGCTGCGGTTCTCCCTGAGGACAATCAAGGCCAGGGAAGGAAAATCAGCCCTCCCTTCCTGTCTCAGCTCATGTTACAAAGGGGCTGATGGTTCTCAAAAGAACACATCAAGAGCTGGCACCGCGGCTCACTAGGCTAATCCTCCGCCTTGCAGCGCCGGCACACCGGGTTCTAGTCCCGGTCGGGGCGCCGGATTCTGTCCCAGTTGCCCCTCTTCCAGGCCAACTCTCTGCTGTGGCCAGGGAGTGCAGTGGAGGATGGCCCAAGTGCTTGGGCCCTGCACCCCATGGGAGACCAGGATAAGCACCTGGTTCCTGCCATCGGATCAGTGCGGAGTGCTGGCCGCGGCGGCCATTGGAGGGTGAACCAATGGCAAAAGGAAGACCTTTCTCTCTGTCTCTCTCTCTCACTGTCCACTCTGCCTGTCAAAAAAAAAAAA
Source organism: Oryctolagus cuniculus (assembly GCF_964237555.1). Classification (NCBI taxonomy): domain Eukaryota; kingdom Metazoa; phylum Chordata; class Mammalia; order Lagomorpha; family Leporidae; genus Oryctolagus; species Oryctolagus cuniculus. The sequence continues at coordinate 21,125,446 of NC_091447.1, forward strand.
AAAAAAAAAAAACCACCTGATTTCTATTGTTCTGGAAACAGATTCAAGTCAGTTCTTTCTACCTGGGTGAAGGAAGTCGCCTGGCTTTAAGCCGGTTGGTGGGTTGATGTTGGTGTGAATCCACAACCATTTGGGAAATTACGTTGAGAAGGAGACCGATACCATGCGTAGAGGGAGTGGAGTAAAAGATACCCCGACGCTGCCCCTGGGAGGAAATCCAGAGCAAGGACATCACGTTGGCGATCAGGTCACTGAAAGGATGAACGATCGTCAGGCTCACGGTCTGTGGCACAGCCACACTGCCTCTCTCTCTCACTCAGAGGAGCCATTGCACAAGCGCACGAGGAGGCGTGGCAAAGAGTGTTGACTTCCAATCATTTTCATTGGCAAAAAAGTTAGAAGAACCAGAGCATTCACCACTAGGGTGAGGGCTGGTGGACTTCAGAGCCGCCATTTAACAAGGACAAGATGAGATGGCATGTGCTGTCACTAAAGGAGCCCCCAGACACGGTGTCGGAAGGAAACAAAAGCCATAGCTGGGCAGGTGAGTGGCCCAGTGTGTCAGACTGTGTGGCCGAGAGCCTTGGCGCTGCTCCCCAGTGTGCTCCCTGCCGGTGCACACCCTGGAAGGGAGCAGACGATGGCTCAAGTACCTGGGTTCCTGACCACGTGGAGGTGCCTGGACCACCATCCATGGCCTTGCAGTTGCGCGTTAGCAGGAAGTTGGAACAGAAGCGGAGGCAGGACACAAGCCGGGCATTCCAACAAGAGATGTGAGTGTCCCAAGCAGAGGCCCAACCCGCGGCGCCACAGTGCCCACCCCAACAGGATGGTTTTGAACGTTGAAATTTGATGTTTGCCATGGTAAAACTATTATATACTCATTACAGAAAATTCAAAGTATAAGTGAACAAGAAGTCACCTATAAATTCCCCATTAACATTTGGCATATTTGTTCCCAGACTTATCTTTATGTATTTTTAAAATGAGTTCATCATGGATAAAGCATCTTCTGATTTTTTTCATCTTCATCCTGCCAGCTTGGTTATAACCACCAGAAGCCCATCTGTTAATATTTGTCTTCCACTTGGAAAAATTCAGCTATGTCTCATAATAATTATTTTAATACTACATATAATTATTTTAATACTATAGATAATAATTTTAACACTATACATAATAATTATTTTAATACTATAACAAAATTGACGGTACAGCTTTCTCAGCTGTAATTGTCATAAAAACTGATGGGCGAGTTCTTTCACTGTTACCATTTTACAGATTTGGAAACGGGCTTGGGAGAGTAAATCGCTTGCCCAAAGCCACAGCAACCTCCAGTCCCCGTTTCCTAGCTACAGGCTGGGCTGAAGCTGGCGGAGGGACGCTTCCTCGCCGAAGCCGCGAGTTTCAGAATGAAGAGCCCTGCCAAATCTTGAGCTAAGCAGTGAGCGGCAGGGCTAGAGGAAAACAAGAGTTCGGGAGCTAACCCCGAAGCCACCAAGCAGAGCCGAGCGAAAGCGAGGGTGAACGCGGGGAAAGGGCGGTGGTTTCTAGGCTAACCCCGGGGGCAGCGGGGGCGTGCACAGCTGGGTTTAGTAAGCGCAGACGATGCATGGGGCAGTGGGGACCTGGGACTCGTTCCTTTCAGCTACTGTGTTGTACAGAACACATCCCTTGTTTTCTTGAGTCGTTGCTGCTGCAGAATTGTCCGAGGGGATTTCCTGGTCTGGCTCTCCAGCCTCCTTCCTGCCCTCCTTGGGAACAGTCACAGAGGTCAGCACCCCTGGGTGCCCTGGAGGACATGTGTGGAGCCGCTTCCTCCTGCCTACTAATCATAGTAGCCATCAGGCTTCCAGGTGGGGGCAGTCCCGGTATGACCACTGGAAAAGTAAGTCCAAATCGAAAGATGTCGCGACACTGCTCTCTGCAAGACAGAAAACGTCTTAGTGTTTGGAGAGGAAAAGGCGCTACTTTACCGTAATTTTATTTCTTATTGGAGGCATCAGCCTGACAGTATCAGGGCCGTTTAAGTAAGAGTTTTCCTTGATGTCAGACAAAAGATCTATTTTGTACAAACGGCAGCAGAGGGCGCTCGTCTTACAGGTTCGCCTCTAACAGACCTTCTCAAAAGAGAACCCTTAAAATGCCTACATGTTTTGACAATTTGTGGTTTCTTGTGGAAGATAGATAGATAGATAGATAGATAGATAGATAGATAGATAGATAGATAGACAGACAGATAGACAGATAAATGGATGGACAGACGGATAGATACATGATTGATAAATGATGGCTGGACATATAGGTAAATGGATGGATGGACTGATGGACAGATAGATAGGTAATTACTTTTATGGCTCCTCTCCTTTCCATTAATACTGTAAATGTGTGTCCATGGGTTTTCATGGACCTTAACATGCTCTCTTGTGGGTCCCCGAGTCGGTGGCCATGTAAAGTAGTCCGCTGGAGGGTTCGTGTGGCCAGGAACCAAGCCCTGCCAACAGGCAGCAGAGCTGTTCCGTCACGCGAGGGAGCCACCGTGGAAGCAAATTCTCCAGCCCCCAGAGAGCCTGCAGACGACTGTGGCCCTGGTCAACATCTTGACCACAACCTGATAAGACACGCTAGCCAGAGCCACTCAGCCACGCTGCTTCTGGATTCCTGACCCACAGGAGCTGAGAAGCCGCTGAGGGTTATCGTTCTGACACACTACATTTGGAGTGATTTGCACCATGGCAATAGCAATAATACTCCTTTCATTGAGACTGATGACATGTTTAACGCTGCTGTCTCTGCGCTTTCACAGGCTGGTGGCTGAAGCCCTGCAATGGCTCATCACTCATTTCAAGACGAAATTCACATCCGTTGTAGGGGGAGGCACCTGGCACGGGGGTTAAGGTGCTACTTAGGCCACTCTGCATCCCATATCGGAGTACCTGAGTTCCAAGTCCCAGGTCTACTTCCAATTCTAGTTTCCTAATGCAAACCCTGGGAAGAAGTGGGTCATGGCTCAAGAATTTAAGTCTCTGTCGTCCACATGGATGGAGATTTGAGATCCTGGCTTCATCCTGGCCCGTCCCCAGCTGTTGCAGGCATTTGGGAAATAAACCAGCAGATGGAAGATTGAGATTCTCATTCTCTCTCTCTCTGCCTCTCTCTCTCTCTCTCTCTTTCCCTTTCAAATTAATTTAAAAAAATTTAAAATATATTTTTGGGGCTGGCACTGTGGCATAGCAGGTAAAAATGTCACCTGTAGTGCCAGCATCTCATATGGGCGCTGGATTGAGACCTGGCTGCTCTATTTCCCATCCAGCTCTCTGCTATGGCCTGGGAAAGCAGTAGAAGATGGCCCAAGTCCTTGGGCTCCTGAACCCACGTGGGAGACCTGGAAGAAGCTCCTGGCTTCAGATTGGCACAGCTCCAGCTGTTGCAGCCACCTGGAGAGTGAACCTGGATAGAATACCTCACTCATTCCCTCTCCCTCTCTCTCTCCCTCCCTACCTCCCTCCGCTTCTCTGTTACTTTTATTTGAAATGTAGAGTCACAGAGAGGCAGAGGCATTGAGAAAGAGAAAGAAGTCTTCCATCCGCTGGTTCACTCCCCAAACAGCTGCAACAGCCAGAGCTGCACAGATCCAAAGCCAGGAGCCAGGAACTTCCTTCAGGTCTCCCACATAGGTGCAGGGGCCCAAGGACTTGGGCCATCTTCCACTGCTTTCCCAGGCCAGAGCAGAGAGCTGGGTCGGAAGTGGAGCAGCCAGGACTCGAACCGGTACCCATATGGGATGCTGGCACTGCAGGCAGTGGCTTTACCTGCTATACCATGGCTCCAGCTCTGAAAATATATATTTTTTAAAAAGCCCCAATCTCGGGCCGGCGCCGCGGCTCACTAGGCTAATCCTCCACCTAGCGGCGCCGGCACACCGGGTTCTAGTCCCGGTCGGGGCGCCGGATTCTGTCCCGGTTGCCCCTCTTCCAGGCCAGCCCTCTGCTGTGGCCAGGGAGTGCAGTGGAGGATGGCCCAGATGCTTGGGCCCTGCACCCCATGGGAGACCAGGAAAAGCACCTGGCTCCTGGCTCCTGCCATCGGATCGGCGCGGTGCGCCGGCTGCAGCGCGCCGGCCGCGGCGGCCATTGGAGGGTGAACCAACGGCAAAGGAAGACCTTTCTCTCTGTCTCTCCCTCTCACTGTCCACTCTGACTGTCAAAAAAAAAAAAAAAAAAAAAAAGCCCCAATCTCCCCACATAGCAAGGATCTTTTGTGATCCGGCTCCTAGCTCTTTCCCAGCCTCACCCAACCCACTCTGCCTTTTCTCTGTCCTCCTGTCTTTCCAGCTACTCAGAAACACATTTCATTGCTCTAGACATGGACAGATAAAATTGCCTGATAAAAGCAGGATGCTGGGTGGAATTAGAATTCCCGGTAAACTATGAATAATGAGTGTGGTTATGCAATATTAGGGACACACTTAGACTAAAAATATTGCACGGCACATACTGATTCTAAAAAGTTCTCGTTAAATTTGAGTTTCCCAGGGCACTCTGTACTTTCAGCTGCTAAATCTGGCACCCTACAGATGTGAGCTGCTTTCTCTGGGCTTATTCTCATTCTGTCCTACAAGACATCAGCCTTCGAGAGCCTATGCTCACCTCCTCCCAACACACACACACACACACACACACACACACACCTAGGATAGGTCAGATGCACCTGCTGGAGGGTCCCACCCCACCTGTTACACCTCTCTCACATTGTAATTACAGCAGTCTCCTCTTATCTCAGAGGGATACATTGGAAGATCCCCAGTGGATCCCTAAAACAGCAGACAGTACCAAACCGTATATACACCATGCTTTTTCCCATATGCATACCTCTGATAAAGTTTAATTTATAAACTAGGCACAGTGAGAAAGTAACAACAATAGCTAATCATAAACTGGCAGCAATAACTGGCGCCATGACTGATGGTTCCAAAGCCACTATATACAGGAGGACAGCACCCTAACGCAAATCGGGGTGCCGCCATGGAAGGAGCAGGGACAGACACTGGGCTGGTGGAACCTGTGGGTGCTCACTCTGGTACTGCACCATTCGCAAGGTGGCTTTGTGTACGTCAGTGACATCCTGCGTCAGCTGTCCAGGGAAAGTTACGTCCTAATTGCCACTTCCTTAATGTGAGTGACAACGACTTCTTAAATATTCTAGAAGTCACCGTACCTGTGGAATATGTGGCTATAATCCTCTTCCTAAGAAAGGTGGACATGCGTGTTGGGGAGATTATCTCTACTTCACTTGCCTGCCTCTAGACGAGCAGAAACAAGTTACAGAAGCCATCTCCCCACGCGCTCTGTTTGTGTCACTGTCATCCACGTCATGTCAGGCATTTCTGGTCAGACTACTCACTCCAAGGGGCAGTGCAGTGGTGAAGAGACACGTCACCTGGGTTCCAGTCCCCGCTGTAGGAGTCAGGCAGATGCTACCCTCTCCGCGGCTGCAGTGTAGCATCCCTATGAAATGGGATCAAATAATAACAGAAAATAACACCTACAAGCTTGGAGTGCTATAAAGATTAAGATTTCTGGGGCCAGCACTGTGAGGCACTAGGTTAACCCTCCGCCTGCGGCGTCGGCATCCCATATGGGCGCCGGTTCTAGTCCTGGTTGCTCCTCTTCCAGTCCAGCTCTCTGCTGTGGCCCGGGAGGGCAGTGGAGGGTGGCCCAAGTGCTTGGGCCCCTGCACCCGCATGGGAGACTGGGAAGAAGCACCAGGCTCCTGGCTTCAGATCAGCGCAGCTCCGGCCATTGCGGCCACTTGGGGAGTGAACCAACAGAAGGAAGATCTTTCTCTCTGTCTCTCCCTCTCACTGTCTGTAACTCTACCTGTCAAATAAATAAATAAAATCTTAAGAAAAAAAGATTAAGACTTCATAGCTATAAAGTGCTTTGTTCAATAGCTGGCCCTTATGAAGTCCTTGGCAGTGTCTGATGCTGTCTCGAGTTGATCCCGGTTTCCCACTTGTCACTCACGGTGACAGTGTTCAGGAGACGATCCTAAGTGGCCTCGTCCCATGACTGAAGTTTGGGTTGCCGGGAGCAAGCCCTCCACTGTGGCCACAGACGCCATTCTCTGGGGCTGGAGGATGGCTTTACGGGATTACCACTCTTCCCTCTGCTGTCTTCTCCCTTCTTCAGGCTGTTCCACTGCCCTCTGCTGGGAAGGAGGAGCAGAGCACAGCGTTCCCAAAACTGATCCCTGGGGTTAGCTCACAACAGACAGCCTGCTTACCCCTGGAGGGAAGTCGCCAGCCCAGCAGCTGCCAGTGACAGCCCCTCTGCTCTGGGTGCTTCTTGCTTAGAGGTGGGAGTACCCTGAGGTCACACACGCAGTCCTTCCCTCCCCTCCTCTCCTCCAGCATCCTCGTCCCACGTTCTTTCCCAACTTCTCATCCACCAGAGTTGCCAAAGTAAAAATACAAGACACCCAGCTGAATCCAAACTTCAGATACGCGGATTCATCTTCCATTGGTAGTCATCTGAAATTGCAGTTTAACCAGGCATTCCGTATTTTGTGTGGCACCACCCCATGAGGGGTGCCGGTGCGGCTGGATTTCCTAAATGGCAGGTGGCAATGGCCCTGCCTCACCCCAGCTCAGGTCCAGGGTGCTCAGCAGCTCTGTAGTTCCAGCTGGGATCCGGACTGACTTCTATGCAAGTCCTATCTGCCCAGCCAAACACAAGGCTCGCTTCCCGCAACATACTCCCACAGGCTGCCGGCGAATTAAAGCTCTCTGCTCAGACAAATTCGGGAAGCTCTGCATTCTTCTTTTAAAAAATATTTACTTATTTATTTGAAAGTCAGAGTTACACAGAGAGAGAAGGAGAGGCAGAGAGAGAGAGGACTTCCATCCACTGGTTCACTCCCCAATTGGCCACAACAGCCGGAGCTACGCCGATCCGGAGCCAGGAGCCAGGAGCTTCTTCTGAGTCCCCCACGTGGGTTCAGGGGCCCAAGCACTTGGGCCATCTTCTACTGCTTTCCCAGGAGCATCAGCAGGGATCTGGATCGGAAGGAGAGCAGCCAGGACTCGAACCGGCGCCCATATGTAATGCCGGCACCCAGATGGACACTTAACCTTCTGTGCCACAGCGCCGGCCCCGTCTATGCATTTGTGTTGTCCATGAGTTTCAGATTCTTTTCTGCTATTATCTGTGTATATAGTAGGGTACTTCAAAATGTTTGTGGAAAGTGGAATTAAAGATAAGTTTACAATGGTGCAAACATTTTTTGAAATCCATGCATATGAGGGGTCTTAAAAAGTTTGTGGAAATGCATATTATGAAAAAACTGGGCATAGATTTAAAAACTTTTCCCAGCAAAACACCTTTCAATTCCACTTTCCATGAACGGTTGAAGTATCTTCCTATTGTCTCTTCCCCTCTCTGGTCTTTCCTCCTGGAATCCCCCTGAACGAAGACCACATCTGCACATCCCACCTTCTCTTTTAAATTCTTACTGTTTCCATTTCTCTGAGTTGCAATCTGGATAATTTCTCCAGATCTACCTCATAACCTATAAACTTTGTTTTTAAAAATGTCTTCCCACTCTTTATTCACGTCATTGAATTTTTATCTAAATAATGTTTCTTGTTTCTAAAAATTCTATGCATTACTTTTTAAAATCTGCCTGCTTCTTTTAAAAAAAAAGAATCTTATTCCTTGTTCACATTTTAATTTTTTCTTTCTTAATAATTTATACATTTTATATCCAGTCCTTCCAACATCTGAAATCCTTGGATATAAAATTCTGATGTTAATTGTTTCTGGGAACTCTGGAGAGTTCGTGTCCCCAAATGTTTTGTAATTCTGGACTTTGAACTCGTGTTTAATGGGCATCATATGTGTGAATATTGAAAGGTTTTGGTGGAAAATGAGTCCCTGGAGTGGGCATAACTGCATAAAAAAACCTTAAGGCGATCGCTTGCCTTGCAGTTCCTGGGTGGTGTATGTCCTCAGGGATCATGAAGTACAATGGGAGACTTTCCCCGACACAGTAACACAGGTCAAGGCAGAAGCACTTCCTCATCAGCTCCTTTTTTTTTTTTTTTTTTTTTTTTTTTTTTTTTGACAGGCAGAGTGGACAGTGAGAGAGAGAGACAGAGAGAAAGGTCTTCCTTTTGCTGTTGGTTCACCCTCCAATGGCCGCCGCGGCCAGTGCGCTGCAGCCAGCACACCGCGCTGATCCAATGGCAGGAGCCAGGTGCTTCTCCTGGTCTCCCATGGGGTGCAGGGCCCAAGCACTTGGGGCATCCTCCACTGCACTCCCTGGCCACAGCAGAGAGCTGGCCTGGAAGAGGGGCAACCGGGACAGAATCCAGCGCCCCGACCGGGACTAGAACCCAGTGTGCCGGCGCCGCAAGGCGGAGGATTAGCCTAGTGAGCTGCAGCGCCAGCCATAAGCTCCCTTTTCTAGAATGGACTTCCAGTCTCTCATGTCACCTGTCAGAGGAGCATCTGAGGATCCAGACTTAATCCAGCGCCGTCCAGGGCTGGCTCTCCACCACTGGAAGGAGCCCTCGGTGAGGATATGACTTCATTGTTAGCCAGCTGATCCAGTTCCCTTGACTCCTTTTGGTTTCTGTCTTTTTCCACCAAACTATACCCCTAATTGTGCACCTCTGTACATATATTTTACCTACTTTACCCAGACTCTTTCTGGGTTTTGTGAAGAGAAAGTGTTTTAGAGTGGTTCACTATGGAGCCACATCCTACATGCTGACACTCACTCTTAAGAGATTCATGGGGCCGGCGCTGTGGTGTGGCAGGTGAAGCCGCCGCCTGCAGTGCAGGCATCCCATATGGGCGCTTGTTCAAGTCCCGGCTGCTCCACTTACAATCCAGCTCTCTGTGATGGCCTATGAAAGCAGTAGTGGATGGCCTAGGTGCTTGGGCCTCTACACCCATGTGGGAGACCTGGAAGAAGCTCCAGGCTCCTGGCTTCAGATTGGTGCAGCTCTGGCTGTTGCGGCCAATTGGGGAGTGGACCAGCAGATGGAAGACCTCTCTTTCTCTCTCTCTCTCTCTCTGCCTCTCCTTCTCTCTCTGTGTAACTCCGACTTTCAAATGAGTAAATAATTCTTTAAAAAGAGAGAGAGAGATGCACATTTCATGGCGGCACATGGTGAGGCCTTGGACTGCATAAACTGATGGAGCCTTGTTTAGGTTGATATTTCTTGAACATTCATTTTTACCCCAGTACCCTTGATCAAAATGATACCTCTCCTAAAGGCTGGTGATTTCTGGAATGTGCTTTAGGAACCCCTAGTCCAGGGATTTCATATATCACTAGTACAGGAGAATCTAGCTGCTCCAGAGGTTCTTCTTGATGGTGCTGGGAAATTGCCAAGGAAAACTGAAGCTCATAGCCTGCATTCCTGAGCATTGTGGAGGGGGTGGGGGGAGTGCGTTTTGTTTTTTCATCATTGGTCCCCTGTGGCCTCCAGAAACAATGTGACCATGGGCACCTCTCCTGGCCAGCACACATCCTGGCGTTATCTCTCTTCACACATGGCGGGACAGGAAGTAGCTGCCGTCCTGCCCATGTTTCGTACCCCAAAGTTGCTGTGGTTTTATTCTGGGTGCTAAAACTTCCCAAGCCCAGTGTCATGCAATAAATTCGGTGGAACAGTTGTGTAAAATCTGTTCTGCTGTTTTTGAACAAGGGAACTTATTACATTTATTTTTAGGCCACAGAACGTCTATATTTCTGACAGCCCAGGAACAACCAACACTGGAACAGAAGTGCAGAGAGCTGCTTCTCCTAACCGAGAGGCTGAAGTGAAGCGCACTCCCTCAAAGTTGACCAAGTTTCAGTGAGCTACCTAAACAAAGTATAATCCTACGCAGTGTGCACTGGAGGCCTGCTGAATTAATAGGGACATGTCAGAAAGTTCTTTCACTCTGGTGCACGGATAGTAACAAGAATGTTCTAAATTGTAGAGCTGCAGAGTTAGGGAAATTAACTTTGTGAATATTTCCAGGGACTAGAAGAGTAGAACATTGCTACGGGACTTAGACTAAAGCAAGTTTAATCTAGGAAACAAACAGGAAAAACCAGCTTTATCTAGGACACGCTTGCATTGTTTGGCTGGTTATAGTGAGACTTTATCTGAAGATTGGGAAATGAATTTTAGGGTCTCTTCCAACCCTAAATTCTGCTTTTAAATTTCCCTCACCGCACTTAGGTGACAAATTTGTTTGATAAGCTTCTAGAAAAACATAAGCCACAACAGAGTGTGGCAAATAAATAGCCGACCAATTAGCCCATCAATCTATATTAAACCCTCTCTAGGGCACTTGGCCTAGCAGGTGAGATTCCAGTTAAGAAGCCCACATCCCAGATCAGAGCACCTGGATTCAACTCGCCTCCTGCTCCTGACTCTAGCTGCCTGCTGGAGCACACCCTGGGGGGCGGTGGTGATGGCTGAAGTAACTGTACTCCTGCCAGCCATGTGGGAGACTTGGGTTGAGTTCCAGGCTCCAGGCTCAGGCTGTGGCCACTGCAAGCATTCAGTGAGTGAAACAGGTATAGGGTTATTCTTTCTCTGTCTCTCTCCCCTCCACCTCTCCGTGTGAGGGATTCGAAGGAATAATGATCCCTTCCCTTGAAAACTGTCCAGTGTACCTGGAGAATGAGACAAGCATGTGAAAAGCTAGAAACAGGTCACCTCCTTTGTACAGGTGACAGTGTGACAACCCTGATAAAGTGTCTTTGGACTTCCAATTAAAATGCCTATGAAGATGCTGGAAAAGGTGAGAACTTACAACACAAAGAAAGACAAAGTTTCCAGAATATATTCTCCAGCCACTGAAAATAACACGGAGGTTATACCTCGGAAAGCATTTGTCTGTCTGCTCACACCTTTCTGCATCACACAGAGAAGCCAACCCACCTAAAAGAAGAGGTTCCTCTCCTGCTCGAAGGACCAGACATGCAGGATCAGGGGCCCGTGAGAATCAGCAGCTCTCTCTTCAGAGTGTCTTGCCTTGAGGGTTTGTGAGGGTACCATTCCTGCTTCCCCCATGGCACCCCTGTCTTTCAAATGCATTTGACATTGCAATTCCAAGAAAAAGTAGGGAAGACCAGCCCTGGTACACAGCATCCTGAGAAGTGTAGTGTGCGGTGGCTCGGGGGTGGGGGGGTGGTACCAGATGCATCCTGAGAGTGATGTGATGGGACCTCCTGTTCCATGGACCCCACTAGAGAACCAGGCGGCGAAGGTAGGAGATCTCACCTTAGGGCAGGAAAATACATATAAAAGACACATGTGTGCTAATTGGGGGTTTAGACCAATTTTGAATGTTTGAAGAAGGTAGAAGGGAAAAAATGAGGTCTATCAATGTGATGTAAAAGAAAGAAAGGCTAATGAAGGTAAACACAGCCAGCCCTCCTATATCCATCGATTCAACCAACTGTAGATCCAAAATATCAAGAAAAATTATTGCATCTGCACTGAACATATACAGACTCCTTTTCCCTGTCATTATTCCCTGTACCCTATAACAGAACAACTGTTCACACAGCAGGGATGAGGTATTGTGAGTAACCCAGCAGAGTGCGAGACACCTGGCCCAGGAAGTCATCTGATCCGACCCTGCCAAGGCAACCACAGGTGGTACTCAAAACTCAGTAAATCTACAGCAGGCTCATTTCTAAATCAACAATTTTGCGTGACCCATGAGTGATGTTATAAATATCCAAATAGTCCTCACCAGAAAAAGATTCCTCACCCCGTGCAGGTTACATGCAAATACCATATCATTTCATATGAGGCTCTCGAGCATCCTCAGATTTTGGAGTCTGTGGGTGTGAGGGGGTCCTGGAACCAACGCCCACAGATGCCGATGGACACCAGCACCAAGCTCCACGTCATGTGAGTCATGTCGCAGGCTTTCTTGGGATAAAGGTCCATGACCAGAGAAAGAGGCATCTGTTTCTGTCCTCCTTCTCCCATCATCTCATCATGCCGTGGAGACAGGCAATGTTGTTGGACGCCCTGCGCTTCCGTAGTCTGCAGGAGGGGCCCTGCCCACACAGCAAATACCAGAACAACCTTGTGGGTGAAGAACAAACTACCGGGGCATCCGCACCAAGCAGCCGTGTGGGCGTTTGAGAATGCAGGCTCTCCTCACCTGGCAGCCATGTGCAAGGCTGGGTTCAGGCTGTTGGGAGAATGGCCACCCAGTCCCAAGGCCAGCCTGAGTTATCCAGTTGTCCCCAAGCTTTTGGGATCACTCAACAAACAACCCTGCTTGCCTCTCTCCTAGAATCTCCCCGTGGACCTGGAGGCTCAGGGGACACGACGCTGTCTGAGGGCAGTGTCCCTAACCCAGTGGAAGAGGAGGCTGGAAACACAGAGGAAAGTCAGTGCACAAAAAGTCTCAGTTCCCTTGGGGCGGTTGCCATGGAGTGACTTCACAGGGACAGACATCATCCAAATGCCTACCTAGGAACTGCTCCCAAACCAGGAGACCTAACCTTCGCAGCCACCCTCTAGCGCCGAAGAGAACATGAAATGAAGGAACAGAATTAGGCATAGAGACACCAGGGTCCTAACACGACCAGGGAATTCTTCAACCTGCATTGCTCCCCAGACCCAGCTCTTGCAATGTCCAAACACCGGGTGTGAGACAGTTCTGGTCTGCACAACACTATGCTGCCTTCACCTTGGGCCCCCATTCAGGGCGTCACGGCTCCTGGCCACCTTGGACACCATCTCTTGAAATGGAGTCATGTTGCCCTCTCCCAGATTAAGAGCTTACAGACCACTAAGGCCTTACCTGCTCCCTATAAGTATATTAGCATTTCTTGCTCAACAGCTGGTGTTACAGGCTTTGGGAGAATTCGGATTTTTGTTTTTCAAATGAATTTTTCATTGGGTACCATTCCTTCTTGGTGGTTCTGGGACCAGGTTGAGTTTGAGCATGGATTCAGCAGGCTACTGTGGATATGAGAGTCACCTGGGCCTGCCAGATTTTTCATCCAAATATTCTATTTAGAATATGATCTCTTCTTGTGGGGATGTGCAAAGAGCACGCTCAGAGCTGTGTCTCTGTATGTGTTATCAGAGGGACATGGCATGTCGATGCCCTTCATATTCAGTCTTGAGTGACAGATTACATAGCGAGTCTTTTAAGAACAACTCACAAGGCCGAGGAGATGTATGTTTTAGTCACTGTCAGGATAGAAAATTCTACCCATTTCCAGGACAGCAATGCAGTCCTTGTCCACCTTGAAGACAGGCTATACTAGTAATGAACAGGCTTAATTGTTTTTTGTTAATTATTTTACATTTATTTTTGAGAGACAGAGAGAGAAAGAGACTGATAGAATGAGGGCTCTCATCCACTCGCCCACTCCTCAAATGCCTACAGTGATCCAGGTTGGGCCAATCTGAAGCCAGGAGCTGGGAGCTCATTCCAGGCAGGGACCCAACCATTGAGCCATCACCTGCAGCCTCCCAGGATGCACACCAGCAGGAAGCTGGAATTTGAAGCAAAGCCAGAACTTGAACCCAAGTGCATATGTGATGTGGGTGTCCAACTGGCATCCTAACCACTGTGTCAGATTCCTGCCCCGAGACTTTCCTGTCAGAAAATATATCTTGCATTTGAGATTGTCACTCTACTAGTAACTTCAGTGAGACATCAGGTGGGACCATCAAAATACCTATTGGATGAATAACCGTCTGTTTCTATTCCCAAATTTGACTGAGGTCTCAAGGACCAGATTGGACCTCAATTGACGCACCAATTCAATTTAATAATAGAATTTTCTTGGCATCTTCCCACCTCCTGGGTTTTAGTTAGGAGAGAACTAAATGTGTTGTCACATTGGAGTGTCACATTTTTTCTTTAGGGAGACAATCTGAACCTATTACTCAGAAACAGGTTGAGCTATTTAGCAATGGAGGGAAAACTCAGTGGGCAAGGATTTAACAACCAGAAAATACTAGCAGAATCTCACTGCCAGCAATTCCAATAATCTGTGAGACTGGTGCTCGCATTTGAATGTGTCCCCTAAAAAGCATGTTTTGGAAATTTAACCTCCAATGCAACAGTGTTGGAAGTTGGGCCCACTGAGAGGTGGCTGCGCCATGAGGGTTCTGTCTTCATGAGAAGACTAAGTCATTATCACATAAGAGATTTCATTAGGAAAGGGAGAGTTTGCACTCTCGCTCTCACTCTCGCTCACTCTCTCCCTCTTCTTACCTTCTCCTGTGTGATGACACAGAGAGCCTTGCCACATGCCAGCCCCTTGATCTTGGACTTGCCAGCCTGCACAATTTTAAGCCAACAACTTTTCATTCTTTATAAATTACCCAGCCCCAGGTATTCTGCTGTGGCAGCACACAGAGGATACAAACAACCAGGCATGGAGACAAGTAACTTCTCACGGCTGAGGGGAGAAGGGCCAAGGGCAAAACTGAATCCATGACACTAGACTGTCCCAGGGCTCCCTGTCGCAGGGACCACCTGCTTAAGTCTGCCTGCCTGACTGGTGAAATCTCACCAGTGATGTGCTGTATCCAAAGACAGGTCTCATGTTATGACTATTTTTCTGTAGTTTAAGGTTAACAGAGTGGCACTGGAGGTTGTGAAATATCTCTGGGATTGCTGCCTAAGGAACTCCCAAGGCAGACACTTGAGAAGTGAGGATGTAGACTCTATTAATTCAGAACTCGGCTGCCTGTGGACAGCATTCCCAGTCAGCCTGCACTACAATGTTGGCATCTTTCTTAGTTGGAGCCATGATCAAGATGTAATAAATGTAATATAATACTTGAATCTCAATGAGCTGTTCATACTATGTGCCAGATGAGGGCTGAGCCAGGCTAAAGCCAGGAGCCAGGAACTCCTTCTGGGTCTCCCAAGTAGGTAATAGGGGCCCAACCCCTTGAGCCATCTTCTGCTGCTTTCCCAGGTGCATTGGCAGGGAGCTGGAGGGGCAGCAGAGCAGTACTCCTATGGAAAGGCACCACTGCAGCGACTTAACTTGTTGCGTCACACACTGGCCCTTGAATTTCATCTAAAGAGTTCAAATGTCCTTCAACAGAAAAGTGAAGATGTACTACATGCCCTGGTAGGTAAAAGCAATGTGCTATTGGCCGACTTTCTAGAGAAAAAATGAAGATGCAATAGCAGTATCTAACTGATAATAACTCCTATCAAGTCACTGACCGTTAGGAACACCTCGTTAGTTTGCCAGTATTGTTCAGTCAGGCACCACGACCAATCCGTACCTCCAACTTTTTTGACCAGCCAGTATGGACTGTTGAATCGGTTTGAACATAACTACAACCACACTTGTAGGATGAGAACGACACTTTCAGCCCCTCCTCGGATGTAATTCTGCTTCCACTGCACCATCCTTGCTTGCACAGGAAGTACAGGCAACTCCCAGAAGGCCAATCAACTGCAGTGGCTACAGCAAAGGCTATAAGTGGGTGTTCATCTAGCACCAGGGTCCTCCATGCTGCTGACACTTAGGAATGCCCACTTGCGGGGTGCTGCCTCGCAGAGAAATCACAAGCACAAACAGTCACAGAAACTGGGACCCAGGCTGTCCACTGCAAGTCATCCCAGCCCTGAATCCTGACAGGGGCTTTCATTTACCATGGCCCAACCCGTGAAATCTCTGAGTCTGTTAGAAGACAGGGTTGAGTGCTAGTCCTCCTTAGGTTAGAATAAAACAAAAATCAACACAGAGGGACTCTTTGGACCTTGAACTTGGCTTCAGAAGACAGCAACCAAGGCTGGAGCTGGTTAATTTGATGTATCAACTTGGTGGGGCTATGGATGCCCAGATTGCTGTAGTACATTTCTAGGTGTATCTATGAGGAAGTTTCCAGAAGAGATTAGCATTTCTGTCTGTGGAACGAATAAAGATGACAGAAAACCCCCCTCACCAATATGGTGGGCATTGTCCAATCTGCTGGGGGCCCGAATAGAACAAAAGGGCAGAGCAAAGGTGACTTTGTTCTCTGCTCCAGCTGGGGCACCTGTGCTCCTGGTTCTCAGGCCGTCAGACCCCACCCAGGACTCATACCATTTGCTCCCCGCGTTCTCAGACCTTCAGGTCTCCACCAAAACCACACTGCCGGCTTTCTTGAGCCTGCAGTTTTCTGACAGTTGGTGACTTGTCTGCCCACACAAGCTCGTGAGCCGACTCCCACAATAAACCTCCTTCTACATCTGTCCAGTTGGTTCTGGGGCTCTGGAAAACCCAGACCAACACCACATCTCTGTTTTTATTGTCATAGTTTTAAAACATAATATCAAAAAATTAAAAAATGACAATAATAATACCAAGAGGCAATGTGGCACAGGGGGTTAAGCCACCACTTGGCAATACCAGCGTCTTGTACAGGAGTGCCAGTTCAAGTCCCAGCTGCTCCTCTTCCAATCCAGCTTCCTGCTAATGTGCCTGGGAAGGCAGCAGAAGATGACTTATGTGCTTGGGCCCTCTGTCACCCCTGTGGGAGATAAGGCTAGAGTTCCGGGCTCCTGCTTTCAGCCTGGCCCAAACATGGCTGCTAAAGTCATTTGGAGAGTGAACCTACAGATGGAGATCTGAATATTTCTCTGTTTCTCTCTCTCTCTTTCTCCCCCCCCCCCACCTCTTTCTGTCATTCTGCCTGTCAAGGAAATATATAAATAAATCTTAAAGAACTGGGCTGCTATTTTGCGACCTCTTATTTCCACATTCCCTTCTTCGATGGGGACCTAAAATCCTACCCTACCTGTTAAGTACTCCCAGGCCAAAGATACAAGGATGCGGCCAGCACATGGTGGCCTCAACAAATAGTCTGATGGTTGGCGCCGCGGCTCACTAGGCTAATCCTCCACCTAGCAGCAATGGCACACCAGGTTCTAGTCCCGGTTGGGGCGCTGGATTCTGTCCCGGTTGCCCCTCTTCCAGGCCAGCTCTCTGCTGTGGCCAGGGAGTGCAGTGGAGGATGGCCCAGGTGCTTGGGCCCTGCACCCCATGGGAGACCAGGAAAAGCACCTGGCTCCTGGCTCCTGCCATCGGATCAGCGCGGTGCGCCGGCCGCAGCGTGCCGCCCGCGGCGGCCATTGGAGGGTGAACCAACGGCAAAGGAAGACCTTTCTCTCTGTCTCTCTCTCTCACTGTCCACTCTGCCTGTCAAAAAAAAAAAAAATAGTCTGAAAGAATGACTGGATAGCTGCTTAGCCACTCATAAGATATACATCTCTTGTGCAGTTTTCAGAAAGAAAAGAAAACCGGAAGACATACTCCAGCTAAATCACAGATTAATATAAATTCACACAGAAAGAATGGGGGGCAATGTAGTTCAACGAGGGAAGATCTCCACTCACTCAGGTTACACCCCAACTCCAGGAAGCCGCTTCCACTATGTATTTCCAGAAACTCCTGCGGTCTCAGGAAGGTGTCTGACCTCGTGCTGTTTCAGCCAGGGCACCCCCTCCTCTCCTGCTTTCCCAGTCCAAGGACACCCATCGCTGGAACCATAGTCTCCATGCGACAGATCAGATGGAATTGCTTGACTTGGCTTGATGATGCTTTAAACAATAAGCGCTATTGTTTTTCCAGAGCTTGCTAACAATGGCTACGATTCTACTCCATTCTGGACACTGTGCCAGAAGAAATACTTAGCAAAAGTCTTTTTTCCCTCTGTCTAAAAGCAGAATTACATCGAACAACATAAGGGACATTTTTATAGCTGACCAATTTGAATAATTGTATTTTACTTTTTCAAAGCTAATTTTAAATGATTCTAAGGATTCTTTTAAATTGAGAAAACTTAATTAACTACCCAGGGACAGATATTTCCTGTCACCAGATTTTCGTTTATAGCATCAGGATCTGTTAATACTCCTAGCTTAACTGAACTTTAAAATACATGCAATATGATCTTGACAATATAATCTTGAGCATGTAAAAATACATGGGGCGGGGCAGGCATTGTGGTGCAGCGTGCAAAATCGCCATTTCTGACGCCCACATTCAATGCTGGAGTGCTGGGGTTTAGATCTCACTCCTGCTGCCGATTCAGCTTCCTGCCGATGTGCACCCTGGGAGGTGGCAGGTGATGGCTCAGGTAGATGGGACTGGCCACCCACACAGGAGGCCCAGATGGAATTTCAGGTTCCTGGCTTCATCCTGGCTCAACCCTGGCTATTGGAGGTGTTTGGAGAGTAAACCAGCAGATGGGAGATTCTCTCTCTCTCTCTCTCTCTCTCTCTCTCTCTTTCTCCCCTTTCAAATACATGAAAATTTCAAAAACACATAGGCACTGCACAAAAATACTACAAAGAAATATATCAAAATGCCTGGGGTGCTCAGTTCTACATGTTGGGAATCTGGGAGATATAAGGTGTTTTTCTCCAAGTTCCTGTATTTTTGAATGAGCATTTTCTGTAATTATTAAAAGTAGGTATAAATTTTATAAAAATCAGAAAATACTATTTTATATATCCATAATATTAACTAAGTGAAGGAAAATGTATGAATAAAAATGATTGGAAGGAGAATTCCAGAATTCAATAGTCTCTGAAAGATTTAATTTCTACTTTCTGACTTTTTGTACTTTCCAAACTTCTTCCAATTAGCAAAGCATATATTACATAGATTATTGTTGTTTGTTTATTTGAGAGTCAGGGTGCAGAGACAGAAAAGTCTTCACCCACTAGTTCGCTCCCCAAAGGCCTGCAACAGCAGGTGTTGGGCCAGGCCAACGTCTCCCACATGGGTGACAGGGACCCAGATTCTCAGCTGTCACCAGCTGTCTCCCAGGGTGCTCATTAGCAGGAAGCTGGAACTCAAACCCAGGCATTCCGATACGGGATGCAGGTGTCTTAACTGCTTGACAAAACACCCACCCTTTACTTCTAAATATTTAAAAACAAAATCATCCCTTTTCTTAAATAAATGGCAAGTGATTAATACAAGGCAGTAAAAGCCAAAACGATTTTTTTTCAACAGTAAGCACAATTATTGGAGGAAAGGTCACTGAAGGCCATATGTCAGGAACGGGCTCATGGGAAACAGAGCTGTTGCTGGGCTTGAAGTCCAGACAGGTGTGACTGGGCTGTGGATCGGTGTGAACAGGGGTGGAGCATCCCAGGCCAGGGTCACAGGAGGAACTGGAGCTGTCAGCTGGGTAGCAGGGAGCTCACTCAGCACAGATAGGACGTATGCATGGATTTGTGCTCCACTCAGTGGGGGGCCGGGGGCTGAGGTGTCCCATGAAGCACCTTGAGTTTCTTCTGCAAGGACAGCATCTTCAGTTTATGCCACCACCAACAAAGCAGCCTAGGAGATGTTCTCCACGCACATCCCAGAGGGACTCTCCCTCAGCCATCGAGCCAGCTCCAAAGACTTCCCGGGTGCCGCCTCTGTCACTGTGGCCCGCGTTCCACCTCCACTGTCTTCAGTGTTCCTCCTTTCTGCACAGAGCTCTTGGCTTCCTGGCTGCACTCAGGGGCACTCTCCTGTTGCAAGTTCTCTCCTCTACAAAACCATCCCACTTCCTTCCTCCCGCCCATGCCTGCCTAAGACCTCTCACTTTTTCTTAATGTTAGTGATGGCAGAAAATTTCCTAGTAGTTCAGAAAAAAAGGGGAAATTACTTATAAGCTTAATATTCACTTTCGAGAGATATTCACAGAGTGAAAGGGGTGCTGCTTAAACCATTGGACTTAAAACAATGGAGGCACAGTTTTCAAGCTGCCTAACTAATCCTCAAACTAATAAAACCACCAGCTCAGCTTCCCAGAGCCAGCAACTCCAGGGAGGCTGTTAATCCTCTATAATCCTTGTAAATTCAAGGGTGAGCTGGGGCGGGCCTTTGGAGCTACCGAGAAGGCGCCTTGTGAGACATCCGCAACGTGTATTGGAATACCTGGGTTCAAGTCCCAGCTCTGCTTCCAGTTCCAGCTTCCGCCAGCATGCACTCTGGAAAACAGCAAGCTAGGGCCCAAGGACCTGAGTCCCTGCCCCCCTCATGCGAGACCAAGACTGAGCTCCTGCCTATGCTTTTGGCCTTGTCCAGCCTCGAATATTGCAGGTATTTAGGGAGTGAACCAGTGGATGAAAGACTTCTCTGTCTCTCTGCCTCTCAAATCAAATAAAACTAAATAAAAAATCTAATGCCCTATTAAAAAAAAAAAGAAGAACAACCGACTGAGAACTAAGAAGCAGAGCCTATGACCCTCCAGTCCAGGCCACTGCCAGGGAGGGTGGGTGCTAACCTGTGATCTTCTACTCTGATGACACAGCTGGTCAACGAAGAAGAGCAGGTGGTTTGACAAAGAGCTGCGTGGAGTCTCGAGGGGCCCCGAGAAACCCAGGACTTCCTTTGACCCTGGAGTTGGGTCACATACTTTCCTGCTTGCCCCCCTGCCCACCTGTCCAGGGCATGCTTGACCTGACCGTGCCCCCAAGGAGGTGGAAGAGGAGATCCGTGCGGACAGCACTCTGAGCTCGGTGACGTGGGGAACAGATGCAAGGCTGGCTATTCTTAGTGCCCTCGGTAAACAGGGATGAAAGCAGCTGCTTTTGTTCTGGGGCAGGTTCCAAGGATGACAGCTTCCGCTCTGCCCAGCTTGCTCCGACTCCTTTGCAACTTGGAAACTGCTTCCCGGCTTGGGATGCTTCATCCCCAGGCTACTTGCTGCAGCCAGATGTGCGCTCATCATCCTCAACATCGCCCTGTTGAAACAAACCCTTCCAGGAACAGGTCTAAGGCTTCAAGCTGAATAAACACAACTTTCCTTACAACCGGCCTCCGCTGGAGATGCTGCGGTCACCGACTCACAATGAGAACCTTAAAGCCAGAGAGTTTCAGTCCCTTGCCTGAGACGACCTGGCTGTAGGTGGCAGGACTGGGACTTGAACGGCTCACAGTCCCCAACCATGCTAATGCACCACCTTCACTGCTGAGCCTCGTAACACTTTGCTCTCGTTATGCATGTAAGGAACTCCGCACTGCATGTGCACACGGCCCAGTCTGCAAGGAAAGGATTCCCTCACAGTGACTTCGCCCTACATAGCCAGCTCCATCCTGCTCTCTGCCTTCTTTGGTGCATGAAATCGGCCCCTTGGCCGGGAGCCATTCAACACCCTCTGCACTGGCACGCGCACTCGTGTCCCTGCACGTGCAGCCCTCGTCTCCCACCCCACCCCCTTCTCCAGCTCACTGGGACACTGGTCCTTCCCCATCCTTTCTCTTGTGTCTGGGACAGAGCTCTGAGTAACAGAACTTAGACATGGGGTGGGCAATTGGTAGAGCAGTGAAGATCTGGCTTGGGATGCCCCTGTCCCATATCAGAGTGCCGGGGCCCAAGTCATCCCTCTGCTTCAGACTCCAGCTTTCTGCTAATGTGCACCCTGGGAGGCGTCAGGAGATGGCTCAGGTAGGTGGGTCTCTGCTACCTACATGAGGGACCTGAATTGAGTGCACAGCTCCTGGTTTATTCTGCCCAAGGTGTTTGGGCAGTGAACCAGTGGGTGGGATCTCTCTCTCTCACTCACTTGTAAAATAAAGATGGAAAAGAATAACCAAGAAAACACATACAAAAGACACAGCTTTCTTATTTATTCATGATCGCTTCCCCTTGCTTCTGCCAGCTCATGGTTGCCCACGGTGAGAAGCCCCTCCCAGCTCCACCTTGCTGGTCAGGTGTCCGCCCTTCCTCAAGGAGCTGAAATGGTGAGAATCTACATCTATTTTAATAAAACACATTAGAGTTCCTTTAAAACATCTGATGTCTGTGAGATACTCTGGGCAAGTAGATCAATAAACCTTCAGAGCTGAGTCATCCCTACCCCTACTTGTTTACCTGTCAGTGACACCTGCCCAGTCACTTTGGTTTCTGGCTCCTTCCACTCATGTCCCACCATAAGCCCTTGGTCACCTGCTTGGGGGGTGGGGGGGGTCTCAGGCTTCTGTACTCACACAGGTCACTTAGGGACACTGATCGAGGAGGCTTGAGTGGCACCTGCAATTCTGCAGCTCTTACAAGCTCCCTGGTGATGTCAACGCTGCTGGCCCGTGGACCACGCTTTAAAGCAAGCTCAACATAATGCTTGACTCAGTGCTGCAGGTTTCAGCTCCCTTTCCTGCTCTGCCGGCTGATGTGTGCTCAGGGCTGACGTCAAGGCAAACGCTCTCCTGCGTCACCCTGACACGCCCACAGAAACTCCCATTGGCAAAAGCTCCGCTATGTCAGTTGCTACCTCTTGCTTTGCCCACGTCTTAAATCTTCTGTCGTCTGTGGTTTCACTTCCCACATTTTTAGTCACCCACAGCCGACCTCAGTCTAAAAATATTACACAGAATGTTCTAGAAATAAACAAGTCATAAGTATAGATTGCACGCCCTTCTGACTAGCATAAGGTAATCTATGTCTTCTCGCTCAGAGTATGAGCCATCCCTTTGTCCATCACGTCCAACTGTATATGCCACCCACTGAGCAGCCATCTGGGCCATCAGATCAGCTGCTGTATTGCAGTTCAAAGAACGAGGTTCTTAGTGATGGCCCACAGCCCAAGAGTTAGGATGCTAGCAATTTGGATATGCCAAAGAGAAGCCAGAAGATGCTTCCTTGTGGTGAAAAGGTAAAACTATCGTGGGTGTGCATGTGTAGGAACAAGCGTGAGGCACGCATTGGTTTCAGGCAGCTGCTGGGGGTCTGTGAATGGACCCCTGTAGCTAAGGGCAGACTGCTCTGTTTTCTCTCCGTGTGTCTCCTCTCCTCCTTCCTCTGCCCCACGCAGCTCCCGATGAGTGCTCACCACGGCAGACCTTCTCCCTGGGCTCCCTGCTAAGCAAACGCAGTGTGCGTCTCTCACTACCCAGAAATCCAGAATCAGAGTAACAATGTCTGCACACAACTCCTCGCTCTCGGAAGGCTGCTCGCTGCTGTGGGACGCATGCACCACCAAGAGGGAAACACGTGGGAAGAGGAGCAGAAAAAAGCTCAGAAGAACACTCTGTACTTCATGTTTTATTTACGAGGGGCCCTGATTATTTATGACGAGTGCCATTATTCTTCCTGGAGTCACAAGAGAAAAGAGAGCATATTACTGGAGCTGAGAGGTAGGAGGGGAGCCCCAGGGAGGCCCCCGAGGGCTCACACGCTGCAGGCACAGGACTGACATGGGCATAGAGACGGAGTAGCTGAGCCTGCAAGGCCACCAGGGGCTTCCTCTTCCATCAGCACCCAGCGTTGAGGCTCCAGAACTTGTTGATTTCACGGCACCTTCTGGTAATGTGAATCTGAGGCAAGACGGGGTGCACGCCTTCCTTAAAATTAGTGGGGTTCACGGGCTTCTCAAAGTCCTGAATGGGGGACCCTGGATTTAAAACTACACATCCCAGAGGAGCAGGAAAGAGCAGTGCTCCAGAAACCGTCTAGCAATGAGAGGTTGAGTGGTTCAGCACAAGGCTGTGGAGTTAGAACAGGCGTGGGGGAACTTGTGTTCTCCCAGAGGCCACTTGGATATGCATCACATCATTGGCGGGCCATACCAAATGACCAACTTAAAAATTAGCCTGCTGTGCACTCACTGTATTTCAAGTCTCACCTGCCTTGGCAGGACCAGACCAGCTGATTTCACGAGGACCAGATATTCTCCACTCCTGCACTGCAAGATCTAGATTCACAGCCCATGCCTGCCGTCCCTAGGATGTGAGTTTGGGCACCTGCCCCAGCCTCTCCAAAGGAGTGACTCTTACCCTGTGGCTTTGCAGCAAGGATTACACGGAGCAAAGGCCGCGAAGCTGTCTGCCAGGAAATGGGCACGAAATAGAAACACAAGTATTGGGGGAAGGTAGCACTCTGCTTTGGGCTGCAGCCGGGGAAGATTCTTTCTCAGAATACAAGACGCCTGTGGAAGAGGGACTTTGTCCTTGCCTGACTGGCGGCCGCTGGCCAGCTGACCGTGGTGTCCACGCCTCACTCAGTAGATCCTAATGAAACTGGGGCAGCACAGCAAACCTCGCACAACACCCCAGGAAAAAACACACATGTGGTGTGACTGTCCCCTGGAGTCCCAGGATGCCAATGCAGGTGCAGAGAGTGAGAAAGCTGCTTGCAAGCACTGTGTGAAGTCCTGGGTAACCATGCAATCGAAGGACGCTCGCATTTCTGCACTGAAGGGCTTTTCACAATGCTCAGATTGGAAGGTCAGGGCTTGCAAGAGCATAATGACCGGCTGTTTATCCCCATTACCCTCTGCTTCTGTGAACACGTCTGACCTCAAGCTGTGGGTGGAAACGCAAGCAGGATGCTGCCTGTGCATTCGCGTGAGCCTGGAAACCAGCCTAGAGAGCTTCAGAAACTCTGCCAGGATGAAATAAATAGCATATAGCCTCCCTGGAAACTCGACTTGAAAATGACACAGTAGAGCTCTGAATTAAAAGATTCCAGAATGTTTTAAACCATTTGATAGGTTTTACTAGAAAGAGAAGCCGCGACGATGAAATGAGAAAAGTTGATGCGAGGCAGACCATAAAGCAAAGCAAAAGTAAAACCAAACTTATTTAAAAAAAAAAAAAAGCACAGGGAGACACCTTTATGATCGTCTCAGTCTGTCTGCACTGCTGTAACAAAATCCACGGGCTGGGTACAGAATTGACATTTCTGACTCACATGCTGGAAGCCAAGGCACCTGTGGGTGCAGTGTCTGCTGAGGCCTGGACTCTGCTTTCAGTGTCCTCACATTGGGGAGGGCGAGGGAAGTGAGGGGGACCAACACCCTCAGTCAACCCCTCTGTAGGGACACCCAACCCACCCCATGCATGAGGGCGGACCCATGGGACTCAAGGCCACGTTTCCTAGAGTTGTTCTACCAGGGACTGGATTTCAGCATTAATTTTGGAGAAGCCAAAGTATTCAAACCAAACACAGATTTCTTAAACAGCAAGGAAAAATAATCATAAAAGAAAAATAGGGTGGTTGGTGTGGTGGTGCAGCAGGTTCAGCAACAGCCTGTACGTAACACCAGCAGCCCATGTGGGTGCCCCTTCAAGTCCCAACCGCTCTGCTTCCAATCCAGCTCCCTGCTAATGTTCCTGGGAAAACCATGGAGGATGACTGAAGTGCTTAGGCCCCTGCTGTTCACATGGGAGATCCTGAAAGAGTTCCAGGCTCCTGGCTTTGGCCTTGCTCAGCCCCAGCTATTGTGGACATTTGGGGAGTTATCCAGCAGACAGAAAATCTCTCTGTGTAACACTGCCTTTGAATAATTTAAAAGAAAAAAAATGGGGGCCAGCATTGTGGCATAGTGGGTAAAGCCACCACCAGCGACACCAGCATCCCATGTGGGTACTGATTAGAGACCCAGCTGCTCCACTTCCGATCCAGCTCCCTGCTAATGTGCCTGGGGAAGCAGCAGAAATGGCCCAAGAGCTTGCACCCCTGCCACCCACGTGGAAGATCCAGAAGAAGCTCCTGGCTCCTGGCTTTAGCCTGGCCCAGCCCTGGCCATTGCAGCCATTTGGAAGTGAACCAGCAGATGGAAAATTGATCTCTCTCTGCCTTTTCCTCTCTCTGTGTGCAACTCTGACTTTCAAATAAATACATAAATCTATTTTAAAAAGAAAAAGGCAAAAAGGGGACAGGCATGATGGTCACAACTCCGCTTGGGACACACGTCCCATACGCACACCTGGGCTTGCGGCCTGGCTCAGCTCCCAGGGCCAGCTTCCTGCTCACCTGCACTGTGGAGGCAGGAGATCAAGGCTTAAGCACGTGAATCCTTGCCACCCACGTAGGAGACCCAAACTGAATTCCCAGCTCCTGGCTATTGCGGGCATTTGGGGAATGAATCAGCAGGTGAGAAACCTCTGTCTGTCTTTCAAATAAATTTTAAAAATAAAGCCTACTTTTTTTACATGCACATTTCAAAAATAATGACAATAAAAGGCAAATCACTGATGAAACATTTCTGTTTAGTATTAAGAACTTTCTGTCTGGCCGGCACCGCAGCTCACTAGGCTAATCCTCTGCCTGAGGCACCGGCACCCTGGGTTCTAGTCCCGGTTGGGGCGCCGGTTCGGTCCCAGTTGCTCCTCTTCCAGTCCAGCTCTCTGCTGTGGCCTGGGAAGGCAGTGGATTATGGCCCAAGTGCTTTGGCCCTGCACCTGCATGGGAGACCAGGAGAAGCACCTGGCTCCTCACTGCGGATCGGCACAGCGTGCCAGCCTTAGCGGCCATCTGAGGTGGTGAACCAACGGAAGGAAGACCTTTCTCTCTGTCTCTCTCACTGTCTAACTCTGCCTGTCAAAAAAAAAAAAAAAAAAAAAAAAAAAAAAACAACTTTCTGTCTGCATTAATCCATTTTCTATTGCTCACAAAATACCTGAAGCAGGGAAATTAATAAAGTAGAAATGCTTATTCAGCTCCCAGTCTTAGACTCTGGAAGTCCTAGGTCGGGCAGCCCCACTGCTTCAGCCTCTGGTGAGGGCCCCTGGCTCTACCACAGCGTGGCAGAAGACATCACATCAAGAGAATGTGGGGAGGAGAGACAAGCAGTGAGACGGAGCCAGAGAGAGTCAAGGATCAGGCCCATTCTTTGAGAACAGCCCAATCTCCTGGAATTCACTCACTCCTCAAGACCAACATTGATCCCTTCCAAGGGCAAGGCCTCCAGTGACACACTCACCTCCCAAGAGGCCCCATGTCTTAAAGGGCCCATCATCTCTTAACATCACCACATTAGGGCTCAAGCTTCCAGCACATGAACCCTTGGGGGACAAACCACATCCAAACTACAGCACTGCCCACCAAAAGATACCATTGGGAAAGGGACAAACAGCAGCGTGGGAGAAGACCCTTGCAACACACATACCTGATACAGGACTCCTATCCCACATTGATAAATGGCTCCTATAAACTAAATTTTGAAAGAAAAATCCAAGGGACCAGCTTTGTGGTATAGAGGGTTAAGCTACTCCTTGCAATGCTGGCATTCCATGCTGGAGCACCAGTGTGGGAACTGGCCAGCGCCTTCAGCTTGGATTTTCTGGATTGTAGGATGCTAGGAAATGAGTGCACATTGTGTAAAGCCCCTGTCTGTGGTATTGTGTTATGACAGCCCAAACTAGTTGGGAGAATAGAGTTTTTTTGTTTGTTTGTTTGTTTGTTTTGACAGGCAGAGTGAACAGTGAGAGAGAGAGAGACAGAGAGAAAGGTCTTCCTTTGCTGTTGGTTCACCCTCCAATGGCCGCTGCAGCCGGCGCACCGCGCTGATCCAATGGCAGGAGCCAGGTGCTTCTCCTGGTCTCCCAGGGGGTGCAGGGCCCAAGCACTTGGGCCATCCTCCACTGCACTCCCTGGCCACAGCAGAGAGCTGGCCTGGAAGAGGGGCAAGCAGGACAGAATCTGGCGCCCCGACCGGGACTAGAACCCGGTGTGCCGGCGCCGCAAGGCGGAGGATTAGCCTATTGAGCTGTGGCGCCGGCGAGAATAGAATTTTAAAAACTCAGAAGTGAGACACATCTGGGGAGGTATGTTTCAAGTCTCTCGTACTTGATCCCACTGGAGACCACCCCTTATCTACTGGGCGGTGCCCTTGAGGACTCCAGCTTCCCTCTGCTCACAGCCTGTCTCTGCTTGTTTCTTGTTTCTCTCTTTCGTTTGAGTTTAGTTCTCTGGGTCTAGGCCATTGATCTGGTTCAGCCGCCCATTCCAGATTCCAATAACTCTTTTTGACTGCAAGGGAAGAAATAGACAAGCAAGCTATTGGATTTACTCCTGATGGCTGCAAAATGCTTGCCTAAGCAGCGCCAATACGGCTTTCTTTGTCAGAAGATATTCAGGATTACTGTAGTCTTACTATAATTTTCTTTCTTAAGCATGAATGCTGGTGATGATCACCTTATTCAGCAAGTTGCCCTCAATCCCTCTTCTAGATCCTTGTTTAGGTATTCCGTTATGTTCCTGGTGTCAGCCTCCTCCTGTCCCTCCTGAGGCCAGTCCACCTGCCTGCAGTGGCCGTTATAACCTCCCAACGCTCTGTTTCATGAATGCATTTCGCCAAGGGCATCACTGGCCAAGAACAACTATGGGATACTGGATCCCAGCCTCCACTCACAGCCCATGAACATGTTCTATGCTTGGGGTTAGAGATAGAGTTTTAGAAAGTAACACTTTAAATCCAGGCTAATCTCAATTTCCCTCAGTGTATGGTGCCCTCAAAGTCACGTGGATGACTTTGTGGATTATTTGGGCCACTCAGCACTTCTCTGTATTTGATTGAAGCAGTTAAAGGGAGGACAGATTTGTATGCAAAGTCATTTCTAGGAAATTTGTCAATGACTTCCTTGTGTCTCACAAACCCTGCTGATCTCCATCAACAACTTGAACTTACAGAGCAAAGCCGAAGTTCCTTCTGGTTTGTGTAGTTCCAACCTGTTTCACATACACTAGCTCCTTGGCTGTAGAAGTAGCCCTGAGCACCCTGGTTTGCAGACAAAGACACTGAGTTCTAAAGGGTTAAGGAGCAGGTAGACCTGAGATGAGCCCAGGCCTGCCTGACTCTAGCTACACCACTATACTACCGTAGGGGCATCAGGCTGTTTCTGTGTTTCTATGATCTCAGGTAATGATAACTAATGAGAAAAATGAAAAAGTATTATCGTGACTGAACAATGATCTTAATGGTTTCCCATAGTGGCGCCAGAAAAGCTTCTTTGAGGATGTAATGACCGAGCAGTGTCTTGAACAATAAGAATGAGCCAGGGCCGGTGTTGTAGCAGCAGGTTAAGCCGCCTGCCTATGATGCCGACATCTCATATGAGAGCCAGTACAAGTCCTGGCTGTTCTACTTCTGATCTAGCTCCCTGCTAATGTATCTGGGAAAAGAGCAGAAAACAACCTAAGTGCTTGGGCCCCTGCCACCTGTGTTGGAGGTATAGATGGAGTTCCAAGCTCCTGGCTTTGGCCTGGTCCAATCTGACCTTTATGGCCATTTGAGGAGTGAACCAGTGGTTGGAAGATCTCTCTCTCTCTCTCTCTCTCTCTCTCTCTGTAACTGCCTTTTAAATAAATAAGTACATCTTTTTAAAAAATAGGCCAACCAGGCAAAGATATGGGGGGAGGGGTTCCAGATAGAGGAGTGGCATATATAAAGCCATGGGTTATGTGCAAATCTTTGTGTGGCAGTGAACTGGAAATAATGAGTCAGGAGGTAGCAGATGAAATAAGTTTGGGTGGTGTGGGCCATGGAGAAGAAGTTAGAAGGCGTTGGAGGGTTTTTATTTTTTTAAGATTTATTTATTCATTTGAAAGTTAGAGTTACACACAGAGAGAGAAGAGGCAGAGAGCGGGGGGGGGGGGTGGTTTCCATCTATTGGTTCACTCTCCAGATGGCCGCAATGGTTGGAGCTATGCTGATCCGAAGCCAGGAGCCAGGAGCTTCTTCCAGGTCTCCCACGTGGGTTTAGGGGCCCAAGGATTTGGGCCACCTTCTACTGCTTTCCCAGGCCATTGCAGAGAGCTGGATTGGAAGTGGAGCAGCCAGGTCTCGAACCAGCGCCCATATGGGATGTCAGTGTTTCAGGCCAGGTTGTTAACCCGCTGTGCCACAGTGCTGGCCCCGATTGGAGGGTTTTATGCAGACAGGTGACTTCATCAAATTTGCCTTTTAAAAGGTCAATTTGGGGGCTGGCATTGTGATCCAGTGGGTTAAACTGCCTCCCGCAATGCCAGCCTCCCATATGGATAACCGGTTCGTGTTCTGGCTGCTCCGCTTCTGATGCAGCTCCCTGCCGATGACCTGGGGAAGCAGCAGATGATGGCCCAAGCGCTTGGGTCCCTGCCACCCATGTAGGAGACTGAGATGGAGGCCCAGCCCTGGCCATTGTGGCCAGCTGGGGAGTGAACCAGTGGATGGAAGCTCTCTTTCTCTCTCTCTGTCTCTCTCTTTAACTCTGCCTTTCAACATAAACAAATAAATATAAAAATAATAATAATAAAGGACCACTTTGCAGCTGTGTGGAGAATGGACTGAGCAGAGGCCAGAAGTTGAGGCAGAGAAGGGGACACCATGTGGGAGGCTGCTGCAGTAACCCAGGCGAGAAAAGACGGATGGTGGCCAGCGCCAGGGTGGGAAACAGGGGAGGTGGGGAAGCGGTGGATTCGGGGTAACGTCTGAAGGCCGAGCTAACAGGGCTGGATTTGGTTCACTGTGGGTGTTAAAGGAAGGAGGATGCAAAGGTGATTCCTGGGCAGCTGGTGGGACGTGGTCTGATTTGCTAGAACAGAGAAGGCTGAGGGGGATCATTTGGGGAGGGGTCTGTGGAAAGGATTAGGACTCTCAGGTCAAGGGCTCCCTGTTGGGCACGTTATGTCTGAGATGCTTACGCAGCCTCCAGCAGAGATGCTGAGTGAGCAGGGAAATCACAGAGCAGAAGTTAATCAGGGGCCTGCTACACCGGGGGTCCTCATACACGTCACTACGCTCCACACGCAGCCTTGTGAAATAAACAGGTGCTATTGCTGCCACCAACCCCAAAAACCCAGATAAAGAAAAGAGACATCCCCAAAGGTCAGGCTGCTGCCCGACATCCCACTGTGGGCAGTTGGCACGCAGGAGGCGAACTCAAGGCTGGGGACTCCAAGATCCTTGCCCTTCCCTAGGCTCCTCCAAGCCTGGTTCTTTCCCCAAGCAAGAAATCCTGGGGTGAACTTTCAAAGTCTTCGTGGGCCATCGTACAAATCCAGAGCAGAAGTGGGGCCCGCTTGGTGGGGCGGGGCTTCCTTAGGCCAGACCCCTAAGCTTCGTTAGGGCGCATTCCTTGGGCAGCTTCAATCCCTTCCTAAGGAGACAAGGAAGAGATGTTTCCTGGGCTAATGAGATTTTCACCGCCTGTTTATTAAGTCTGAAAGGCCTTGGGTTTTAGAACCCAGATTGATTCTTTCCCATCGCTTCTCTTAGGGATTTTTCAAAATGTGATGTTACCTGACCATATAGAAAATGCTGTCAAAAGCGCTTAGGAAGCAGGGAGAGAAATGAGCGGCTTCTGGGCTAGAGAAAGGGCACGTGGCAAGGAGCCTGCATTCAGCATTATTTAACCAGTAATGATGCCATGAGAAGCTCCTGGCAACCTTGGAACCCACCCATCACTTCTTACACTGAAAACGAGCCGTGAGCCCATCATCTGAGGGCAGCCAAGCAGAAACTGTGGCAAAATAAAGACGGATGTCAGAGCTGGGAGCCTCAGCTAAGGTCTTCGGGGAGAAGCGCATAATAGGCACCCAGGGAGGAAGGGGAAGGTCAGACTCTTGGTGTTCCTGTTTCCTTACACAAGATGGTTCGAGCAAGTTCTTGTGGTCTTTGGGGTCCAGAGAGGGGATACTAGGACATACCCAGATGGTGTGGTGGACGTCCCACGGGGGCTGGTAAGCACCGACTTAGGCAGCATTTGAAACTCCCGTCTTGAAGGATCACTCGATTTATGTATTTATTGTAACTTGTATTTCATGTACAGAGACAGCTCCCACGCACTGGCTGACTTCCTAGATGCTTGCAATGGCCCCGGCTGGGACAGGCTGAAGCCAGAAACCAGGAACTCAATGCAGGTCTCCCATCTGGGTGCCAGGGACCTAATTCTTTGAACCTGCTGTCCCAAGATGCACAGAACAGTAAGCTGGAATCAGAAGTGGAGCAGGGACTCAAACTCTAGTCTCTTTGAGAGCAGACACCGTGGTCCCAACCAACAGCTTAACTACTAGGCCAAAGGCCCTCCTCAGGGGAATATTTTAAAATTCACATAGCAACATGATCCAGAATTCCACCCTCTGCCTCTGTAGGGTCCACTGTTTCTCTTCCAGATAATTTCAAACAAACAACAACAACAGCAAGAAATCTGACCCTTCCAACAGAATGCACTGAGTTCATGTTCTGAGCTTGAATGAGGATTTGTTTTGCTTTCTCTGCCTCAACCTTGTCTTCTGAGTTATACAAAACGCTGACATCATGCAAGGGATTTTCATTCCTTGAGTTTTTTTTTTTTTTTTTTTTTTTTTTTTTGACAGGCAGAGTGGACAGTGAGAGAGAGAGAGAGAGACAGAGACAGAGACAGAGAGAAAGGTCTTCCTTTGCTGTTGGTTCACCCTCCAATGGCCGCCGTGGCTGGCGCGCTGTGGCCGGCACACCGCGCTGATCCGATGGCAGGAGCCAGGAGCCAGGTGCTTTTCCTGGTCTCCCATGGGGTGCAGGGCCCAAGCACCTGGGCCATCCTCCACTGCACTCCCTGGCCACAGCAGAGAGCTGGCCTGGAAGAGGGGCAACCGGGACAGAATCCGGCGCCCCAACCGGGACTAGAACCCGGTGTGCTGGCACCGCTAGGCAGAGGATTAGCCTAGTGAGCCGCGGCGCCGGCCCATTCCTTGAGCTTTAAACTTGGTGCAATCTGGAAAATTTCAAGAACACGCCTGATCCATTTGTGCTGGAATCACCACGGGGCTGCCCATTGGACAATGCTAAAGACTCTGGATTTTTCCAAAGATCTTCTCTTCTCCCTCCCTATTTCCTTAAGAGGAGAGATAAGGAGAAATCCCAACCATTTACTGAGCTCTACCACATCTTTCGTCTCTCAGTGAACTCAAAACCCAAGAACAGCCAAGCAGCTCTGCAAATGCTCACTTCCCATGATAACCCCAATCAAGTAAGGCTTTCTACTGGAGGGTGGGTGAGTAGAGTGGAAAAAAGACTCCTGGGTTAATTATTCCAACCTCCTAAGGCAGCTGAGCACACAACTAAGCAGCTGCATCATTATTGGCACATCTGTGCCCCTGACATAACCATGAGCACGAAGTCCAGCAGTCCTGTTGTCTCCCCACCTGCTTACAGTCTTATCATTGCACTTATTCAGTTGTCTAATTAATAATGAATTTCACATAGAATTCATGCGTATCCTTTGCTTTCTTAAGTGTAACTATTCAGGAACTGGTTTTATTATCATCTCTATTTTCTAGATAAGGAAAGTGAGGTTCAAGGAGGGAATGCAGACGAAGACAGAGGCCAAGGTTTAGGCTTTGACCTTTAAGTCCACATTGACTCTCCCTTCCCTGGGATCAGCCGGACACGGTCTGCAGCTCGTCATAAAATTCTGCAGGGAGAGATGCTCTAAGCTTCTTTTTAAAATGTCAAGCTAATAGCATGATGTTTGCTTTCACTGCTTAGGGCACTCTGTATGCTTGCAGAATATTAAATACTTAAAGACCAATGGGAAGAGGGTCCTGTGGTTTATCCTACCTGACATCAGTTCAGTTCCATGCACATGAGGGTGAGAGATCAACATGTAATGAATTAATACATTTCAAGGTAGTTATGACAAAGTGTAATTAGTTTTTGATTTTTAAAATTTATTTTTATTTACCTGAAAGGAAGAGAGAGAGAGCAAGAGAGAGAGAGAGACTGACTCCATTAGGGTCTCCCACATGGGTGGCAGAGACCCAAGTACTTGAGCCATCACCTGCTGCCTTCCAGGGTGCACATTAGCAGGAATTTGGATCAGAAGCAGAGGCAAGACTGAAACCCAGGCACTCCAATATGGGACGTAGGTGTCCCAAGAGGCAGCTTAACCCACTGTGCCACAACACCGGCCCTGGTTATTTTATTTTAAAGTGTAGTTGAGAAAAATTTTATCCCAATTTCAAAAATGTAAATATTGGAGCATAGCAGGTAAAGCTACCACCTGTGGTACTGGCAGCCCATATGGTACAGATTCAAGTCCCGGCTGCTCCACTTCTGATCCAGCTCCCTGCTAATGCACCTGGGAAGGCAGCAGAAGATGGTTCAAGTCCTTGGGCCCCTGTACCCACATGGGAGACCTGGAGGAAGCTTCAGGCTCCTGGCTTCAGATTGGCCCAGCTCCAGGCTTTGTGGCCATTTGGGGAGTGAACCAGCAGATGGAAGACCTCTCTCTCTCTCTCTCTCTCTTTTTCCCCTCCCCCCTTCTTTCTGCTTCTGCCTCTCTGTAACTCTTTCAAATAAATAATTTTTCTAAAAATATAAATATTAGCATGTGTATAAAGAAGATCATCTAAAAAATAGATCAAATTTTTAACATCTGACACAACATGTTTCACTGATCCAGTTTGAAAACTATAGATTAACAAAAGATCCACCGGAAAGTTTACCAAGCATCACACTGTCAGACTATTCAACTCCTGGGTCCTTAGGATCCCAATTTAACTGTTGCTTGCGGGGAAAAAGGCATTAGTGAGATAAATCATAGAGAGAAAGAATCTGTCCAACTGAACCAGGGAAGGCGACAGCTAACATAGCATCTCCTACAAGACAGGGACTATTTGAACACACACGTGCAAGTTCATCGCGTGTACTGGGCTGCAGGGCAGACCACCGGTACACTCAGGTTCCACAAGTGCCAGGGCACCCAGGTGTCCCCTTGCTTGCTCCTTCTCCATGAATGAGTCATTGACAGAAGAGCCCAGGGAGCTTTCTGCTCTGTCTAGACGGCCACCAGCAGAGTTAATGGGCTTAGAAGTGTGCATGACAGAGGTGAGCAGAACACGGGCTGAATCAAGCCTTGCTCTTTCTGTGGAGAGAAGGGGGTGGGGGGTGGCTCGATTTGGCCATAGCTGAGCTCCAAGCTCTGCCTCTCTCTGCTGGCTTGTGATTTGACCCCTAGTGAGATATCATTTTATTTCACAAATGCAGTCTTTACCTTCAATGATGGGCGCTAGCCCTCAATCTCACTCCACATAAGCACTGTATTTTGACAGCAAGATGCCTTCAAAAGCAAGATCACTCTCAGTTTGAGCTATCAAAGGAAGAACGAGCCACTGCACCACATTAGCTACCTTGGTGCCTCCATTCCAGACTACATGATAACAGGAAATTTGTTCTTGCTGTAGAGTTAAGTGGAGAAACAAACAAACAAACAAAAAAGCAGAATATGTGTGTATGTATCTGTTACATAGATGGGTGTGTGTGTTTCTGAAAAATGTATTAAAATATTCCCTGGGGTGATCTGGGTAGTGGAATAATTATGGGGGATTTGTACATTTTCTGTATTTTCAAAGTTTGATTGACAGGGTGCCAAGGAGCATATATTAATTCATCAATAAAAGCAAAAATAAAATAAACCTTGCATTGAGAACTTTTTTTTTTTTTTTTGACAGGCAGAGTGGACAGTGAGAGAGAGAGACAGAGAGAAAGGTCTTCCTTTGCCGTTGGGTCACCCTCCAATGGCCGCTGCGGCCACCGCACTGATCCGAAGGCAGGAGCCAGGTGCTCCTCCTGGTCTCCCATGGGGTGCAGGGCCCAAGCACTTGGGCCATCCTCCACTGCACTCCGGGGCCACAGCAGAGAGCTGGACTGGAAGAGGAGCAACCGGGACAGAATCTGGCACCCCAACCGGGACTAGAACCGGGGATGCCGGCGCTGCAGGCAGAGGATTAGCCTATTGAGCTGTGGCGACATTGAGAACTTTCTTTTCTGGTTAAAGCAAACGAAACAATGCCTCTTGCCTCAGGAGAGAAGCAGCAGCAGAGAAAGGAGTCTGTCCGTGGAGCTGCCACGTGTGGTTGCGTGTCAGTCCATTTTGTGTTGCAGTAACTGAATGCTCAATGCTAGGCAACGAGCCTAGAAAATAGGCTTCGCTGGGTCAGGATTCTGGCGCTGGCTTCTGGCGAGGGCCTCTGGCTGCCTCCCAACACTGGGAAGCATGTGACACAGTGGGAGCACATGCGAGGGAGATGGGAGGTGAGGAGGAAGCAAGAGGGCAGGGAGGGACCGGGCTCGCTCTTTCATAACCACTCATCCTCCTGGGAACTCATCCACCCTTGCCAGATGCACCCCAGTCTTCAAGGCCAGCACAGATCTCTTCTCAAGCAAGGTCACGCTCCAGTCACCTCCCTCTGGGCCTCATCTATTTACGATCCAATTGTCTTTCAATACCATTACACTGGGGAGCAAGCTTCCAGCACATGAACTTATAGGGGACAAACCATATCCTAACCATGGCACTGGTCTTTATTTGCCCAATGAATTCTGGGCTTTTTTGTTTGTTTATTTGTTTGTTTTTAAGATTTATTTATTTGAATGACAGAGTTATAGAGAGATAGGGAGAGAGACAGAGTTACAGAGAGAAAGAGAGATCTTCCATCTGCTGGTTCACTCCCCAAATGGCCTCAAAGGCCAGAGTTGAGCTGATTCGAAGC
Organism: Oryctolagus cuniculus; assembly: GCF_964237555.1. Lineage (NCBI taxonomy): Eukaryota > Metazoa > Chordata > Mammalia > Lagomorpha > Leporidae > Oryctolagus > Oryctolagus cuniculus. The sequence goes on from NC_091447.1 coordinate 21,161,684, forward strand.
CAGGAGCCAGGAGCTTCTTCCACGTCTCTCACGTGGGTAAAGGGGCCCAATGACTTAGGCCATCCTCTGCTGCTTTCTCAAGTGCATTAGCAGGGAGCTGGATCAGAAGTGGAGCAGCCAGGACTTGAACCAGTGCCACATGGGATGCCAGCACTGTAGGCCAGAGCTTTAACCCGCTGTGCGGCAGCACCAGCCCTGAGTTCTGGTCTTAAAGAGAGTATAGGGTGATGGCTAAGAGCAGAGGTCAGGGGCCGGTGACTCAGTGGGTTAGACAGTGGCCTGCAAAACCAACACCCTATATGAATGCCAGTTTGAATCCCAGCTGCTCTAATTCCCATCCAGATCCCTCCTACGATACCTGGCAAAGGAAAGCAGCAGAAGATGGCTCAAGTACCTGAGTTCCTGCCATCCACGTGGGAGACCTGGACAGAGTTCCTGGTTCCTGGCTTCAGCCTGTCACAGACCTGGCTGTTGAGGTCATTTGGGGAGTGAACCAGCAGGTGGAAGATTTCTTTCTCTCTGTGTCACTTTGCCTTTTCAAATAAATAAAATAAATCATATTTTAGAAAAGAAGAGGGAGCAGACTCACCATTGTTGTGAGCGTGAAATGAATGTCACAGTGCCTGGGACAGTACCTGGCACACAGGTAGGGAAGGTGTCGTCATTATCGCTGTTGCTGTTCCTCTCAGATGCTGGCTCCCCTCCAGCCTCCAGTCCCTTTCCTCTCTAAGACAATGAGCAATTGTTGATTGCCCTAAAGGAGCGTCCAAGTGCATAGTGCACCTGTTCATCCCTCTGATCTTATAATGTAGAGCTTGGGTGTGTGCAGATACTTTGGGAGTTGCATCCTGAAATTCCTGTGTGCTTTTTCCTGGGCTGGATCATGCAGCCCCTGGTATCATAATTGGGATTTTCTGCTGCTGTTTGATTCTGCAGCAGATTTTCCAGGGTCACTCCTTCTGCCATCTGCACGAAGTGCTTCCTGTCCATTTCGCTTGAACAGCCAAGAAGAATAAATATTTCAAGCTGTTGAGGTGTCCTTTGATTTATGATCACCACACAGCAGGCTTTTTCACAACAGAAAGACACCGTTAACCTAATACTCAAACTCGCTACCTTGTAGATGTGGAAAAAGAAAGGCAAACCCTCTCTTTTGAAAATGGACTGATGAAGGCCTGGTTAAGTCAGACGGGAGCTATCGCTCTCCCCTAATGCCAATAAGTGGCAATTTAACACTGTCACTTGTCACTCTTTGTTGTTAGAATTCCAGGACTTGCAGGAACAGTGCATTCCTGACCACCCTGGCAAACAACACATCTCTGCTTTAGGGAGTGGGAGTACAGATAGCCCCATGTCTCTGCTTTAGGGAGTGGGAACACAGATAGCCCCACATAGCAGAAAAAGCCAAAACACGTCTGTTTAACCTTGGACTACTTTTTTGCTTGAGACTTTGAAATGTAGGCAGCTGTTGTTTAGGAGTTTTCCCCAGTAGACACATAAACAATTAAAGCTACAAAGTTGAGATTTAACCCAGGATTGCTGGGAAACTGCTTTCTTATTCTTTCATTTTCTTCCAAAGATTTCCACAGCTTCACACCCTTTCCCACCAAGACAGAATCAGAGCATCCACTTTGGCTGGCTTGTCACCTCCAAGGCGTATCTTTGTGGTGTCAAATTTTCCCTGGACAGATGAGAAAAATGAGGGCTGGATACTGTTTTTGTTATGCCATGACGAATTCCAGATTTACTGGGTGTGCACTGATTACGGGATACCCAACGCGCTTGATGCTGAGGGTCCCGTGACGATGGCACCATGCCTGCCCCTAAGACACTGGACTAAGCAAGCAGAGGCTATGACACCATGTGCAGAGGAAGAGGGCCCTGGTTTACCGCAGGGACTCAGAAAGCTTTCTCAGAACAGACAAGAGTTGGCTGGCGCCGAAGCTCAATAGGCTAATCCTCCACCTGCAGTGCCAGCACCCTGGGTTCTAGTCCCGGTCGGGGCACCAGTTCTGTCCCGGTTGCTCCTCTTCTAGTCCAGCTCTTTGCTGTGACCAGGGAGTGCAGTGGAGGATGGCCCAAGTGCTTGGGCCCTGCACCCGCATGGGAGACCAGACCTGGCTCCTGGCTTCGGATCAGCGCAGCACGCCTGCCATAGCGGCCATTTGGGGGTTGAACCAATGAAAAGAAGACCTTTCTCTCTGTCTCTCTCTCTCTCTCTCTCTCACTAACTCTGCCTGTCAAAAAAAAAAAAAAAAAGACAGCCAAGAGTTGATGTTGACAGGTGACAAGATGCTCTCCAGGCAAAGAGCAGGGGAAAGGTACTGTTCAGTACTTTTTAATTTATTCTACAGGCAGAAAGAGGCAGACCGAAATCTCTGATCCACTGGTTCACTTCCCAAATGCCCTCAACAGCCAGAGCCAGGCCAGGCTGCAGCCAGGAGCCAGGAACTCCATCCAGGTCTCGTGAGCGGGTGTCAGGGAGCCAGCCATGTGAGCCATCACCTCCTACCCCCAAGGGTCCACACTAGCAGGAAGCAGGAATTGGAAGCTCAGCTGGGACTTAAACTCACACACTCTAACATGGAATGCAGATGACCCAAGCAGCCCTTCTCCTTTTTTTATATAAATGTTTATTAATTTATTTTTATCTGCTTCAAAGGCAGAGTAACAGAGAGATTGCCAGGGCAGGATCAAGGTGAAGCCAGGAGCCTGGAACCCCACCCTCCACTCCCACATGAGTGGCAGGGGCCAAGCACGTGAGCCATCATCTGCCCATGCAGCATCTTCACCATTGTGCCACACCAGGAAAAGTAATCTGCAGACAAAGAAGGGGCGTAGGTGACGGCAGAGTCAGGGGAGCACACAGTGAATGCAGGGGACTCAGCCCTTGGAGGAGCTGGAGCACGTGTGACACGGGGGACGCGAGATGAGACGGGAGGCCGTTCTCGAAGGTCTCTGTAGACAATACGAAGTTTTCAGCTGTATCACGAGCTCAAAAAGAGTGACGCAGGATTTTCAGCAGGCAAATGAGATGATTAAATTATTGTGGCTGCAGAGTACAGAACAGTTGGGAGACGGAGGGAACAGAACACCAGTTTGGAGATTCTGGCGATAGCCCACGCCTGAACTGAAGCAGCAGCTGCGGGGATAGCACGGACAGCAGGAGTCTGAGAGGTGCGATGGGACGGGTTTGCGGCGGATCAGTTGGTGGTGGCAGAAGCCAGGGAAAAGACGCAGGACTCGGTGAGTGTTGGTGCTGTTAGCAAAAGTGAGTCAACCCCAAAGAGGACGGACCACCCCCCGCCCCAGTCTATGGCTTCCCCCACAACTTGAGGGCTTGTCCCAGAAGAGAGTGAGCAGTGGGCACAGCTGAGCTAGGGTCACGGGTCCAGGGAATGTGTCCTGCCACAGGCTCCTTGCTGGACAGCGAGATGACCGGTGTTGTGGCATCAAGATGGACAAGGCAGAGGGTTCCTATCCACCCACATCTCTGCTCCCCAGCAGCCCAGGGACTCCTGGGAGCCCAATAACTTCTGAGCTTCTGTTTCCTTACCTCAAATACTGTGACCATGCCTCTCCATGCTGGGTGATTGCTCTAACAACACAGGGAAAACCCTCAGTAGCCTGTAAGGCACTGAAACCCAAGTGGTCCCTTCAGCAAAGAAGCTGAGAGGCGAGTTTGCCTTCTGATTAATGGACACGGCAGCTACTGAAGAGCCAAGACACACCAGGAGAGGAAACTCAGCTTCTTAGAAAGGGACAGAGGGCTCAGAAGACCCCTCTTGCCCTAGCTCCTCCACCCCTCGGGCCATCCAGTCCAGCCAAAGCGTAAGAGGACTTTGTCAGACAAAGGCGAATTCTCTGAAACAGCACAGGCTAAAAGTTATCAGTAACAGTCATTGTTTAATTTAAAGTGTGGCCCAGTAAAAGAAAAGCAAAGTTCTTTGTGTTGCTGCGGCCCATGAAAGTCCTTTTATGCGTTCTGAGAGTTCACCTCTAGGTATGCTCGCAATGACTCCGAGACACAGTGGAAGTAATTGCACCGGTGTTTCAGGTGAAGCACTAAAAATGTGGGGGTCTAACAACTGAGACTCCCACAGCTGGTTAGGAATAGCTCAGACCTATGTCTCTTGCCTCCAAGATCCAAGCTTTTTTATTGATTTTATGTTATTTACTTGGAAAGATCAAAGGAATCGAAAATCTGTAAGATATCCTTCAGCAAATTCCATCTTGGTTTCTCAAAGAACAGATCGAAGAAGGTATTTTAGAGAATTCCTTGCTCCATTTATCACTCTTGCTTTCCTAAATCTTGAACCCCTTTCCTCTGCAGGCTGTCTTTCCTTAACCTGCAGTGTGTTCAGGTCTCTACTTTCTCCCCTTCTGGAGGTAATCCTAATGCTCTCCTTCTCTTCTGGGCCAAAGTTTTTTTGCTTTTTCTTAATGGACAAGTCTATTAATTAATGTATGTATGTAAGAGGGAAAGAAGTGGGGGGGCGTGGGGGGGAATGAATGAATGAATTGATTGATTTCTCTTCCACTGATTTATTCCCCAAATGTCAATAACAACTAGTGCTGGGCCAGGTCAGAACCAGGGATCTCAAATCAGATCCCCGACGTGGGTGGCAGGGATGCAGCCACTTGATCCATCACCTGCCACCTCCCTTGTGGGCATTAGCAGGGAGCTGGGAAATTGGAGGTGAAACCAGGACTCAACAACTGTGCCAAATGCCCGCCCCTGGTCAAAGCTGCCTCGTCATGTTTCTTAATGGTCTCAGCCCATTTTCTGCTGCTGTAACAAAATACCCGAGGCTGAGTAATCTGTCAAGAAAGGAGGTTTCGTCTGGTTCACAATTCTGGAGACCCGAGGGGTGTGGTGCTGACAACTGCTCAGCCCCTGGTGAGCACCAAGTCCATGCGTGGGAGAAGGGGAAAGGGAAGAGGGCAAAGGCAGAAGAGGACGCTGGGGAGTGAGAGAGGGAGGGGGTGCCATAACTGCCTACTCTAGCAACAACTCACTCACTCTCAGGGGATCTGGATCAGTTGCATCAGAAGTGAGGCACCCTCATAACCTAACTACATTCCAAAGGTCCTGGCCCCTCACAACACTGTTACACTGAGAATCAATTTCAGCACTTTCAGCTAAAGTCCAGGGGCACTCGAACCCTAGCAGCAGTGCACACTCCAAGTCCTTTCCACACTGCAGCTCACTAAGATCACGCTGCTGCTGGGCCTACTGCACTGAACTCGCACATACTAGGGTCACCGACGACCTCCTGTTGTCACTTTTTTTGGCCACTGGACATGAGCTCCAGGCAGCAACGTGCTACAGGCCACATTTTCTCTTCCCTTGGTGTCCACGGCCCCCGTCTCTCTGGGCTCTTTCTCTTGCCCCTCTTTTCCATCCTGCCCTGTGAACTGTTTCCTCCTTTCCCTGCTGTTCCGTACAGTCCCGAGCCCTCCACAGGCCTCAACCTTCCTCTCTTCTCACTCCGCAAGTAGATCTCAACCTTCTCGGAATGGCAGGACATGGGGATGAAGCCTGCTGGGATTATCTTGCATCTACAGATACTGAACTACCTCTGGGCACTCCAGCACAGGCTGCTGTTTGGATAGCACTGTCTGTTCTCTTTCACATACTATGCTCATGAAGTCAAGTTTCTCAGCCCAAGACCCAACAGCCCCAGCCCGATGTTAAAGTGACAGCACGCCCCGCTTCTTAACCCCACGGGAAGCTGGAACGTGTTCTCTGCGCGGCAGCTTTACAGAGTCTCTGATCTGCTGGCACCTGCCTGGCATCCCCACCGTCTGTTGTGGTGCCTGGGGCAACAGCCTTTGCACAGTGACCATGGCCCTAACCTCTTGCACCTGAAGTTTTATCTTTTTAAAATTCTTGCAGTAGATCATATAGAACATAAAACGTACTAAGCTATGTTATGTGCAATCCAATGGCGTTAAGCTCTTTCACGATGGTGTATAATCGTCACCTTTATGCTTCCAGAATATTTTTATCCCCCCAGTGGAAAGCCACTCCCATGAAGCAGCCACTCCCCATCCCCCCCTTTCCTCTGTCCCTGGGAACCACTGCTCTGCCTTCTGTCCCTGTGGATTTTCCTATTCTGAATTCTTCGTATAAATGCAAATATACTTCTTTCACTTAGCATAAAGTTTTCAAGGTTCTTCCCTGCTTCAGCATGTATCAGTTCTTCACTCCTCTCTGTTGCTGAGTACGGCTTCATTGCATTGACACGTTACATTTTCTGTATCCACTCTTCTGTGGATGGAGATCTGAGTTGCTTCCACTTTTTGGTTATTCTGAATAGTGCTACAGTGAGCATCTGTGTGCTACACAGGTTTTTGCTTGAACCTCTCAGTTCTTCTGAGTGTATGTCTAGGTGTGGGGTTTCTGGGTCATATGGTAATCCTATGTTTAATTTTTTGAGGAAATGCCAAACAGTTTTTCATAGTGGCTGCATCACTTTCCACTCTCACCAACAACGAATGAGGCTTCCAATGTGTCAGCATCCTCACCAACCATTTTTCCAGCATAACCATCCTGGTGACCGTGACATAGTATCTCATGTGGTTCCAAGGTTTCTGTCTTCATTTTAAATGCTCAAGATTCTTAAGACATGTAAGCATTTACCCAAGAGAAATAAAAATGTCTACAAAAAGACTAGTATACAAATATTCAAAGCAGCTTTATTGGTAAATTCCAAAAACTGGAAACTATCCAAATGCCCACCAACAAGTGAATGGAAAAACAAGTACTGGCATATTCATACAATGAATGCCAATCAGTAGCAAAAGGAAACAAACTACCCACAGCACATGAATGAATTTCAAATCATCATGTATGATTCTAGCATCCAAAGCTCTAGAAAACACACAAGTAATAATCAGTAACAGCTCTGTGGTTGCCTGGAGCTGGGGCAGTGACTGGTGGCCAACGGAACAAGGGAAATTTCTTAAGCAATGGAAACAGAACTGAGATCTGGACCCAAGTGGTGGTTCCATCAGAGTGTGCATTGGGAAGTACTCATGAAACTACATTTAAGATGAGTTACACGCTAATTACCCCTCAATAACGTGATGTTAAAAGTTAAAAGAAAGATGCCATAGCCTCTCGAATATGCTGGTCAAGTTTCCAAGCCTGACTTGTTCATTTGTTCAATAACTCACCAAATCTGTATTGTGTGCCTGCTCTGTGCTCAGAGATACCATGGAAGACCATATCTGGAGGGCAGATGGGCTACCACACAGGGGCATGCTGGGTTATAGGAGCTGGACACAGGAGAGCCAGGAAGTGATGACTGAGCTTAGCTGAGATCTGAAAAATTGAGTTCTTTCTTGAAGTGTTCTCTGCAAAACTGGAAATCATGTTCAAAGGACCTGAGGAAAGAAGGGATGTTACCTGAAAACAAGTCGACGTGGCTGCAGGACAGAGATGGACAGCGAGGACTGGCGGAGATGTGTCAGAGAGAAGGTCAAAGCTAGACCCTGGGGGCTCCCAACAAGCTCAGAATCTCGGTTATCATCCATGGGAAGTCACCATGCTACAGGGGCCCTCAGATGAGCATTTAGTGTCCAGGGAACCTCTCTGGCCAAATTGTGGAGATGGTTTGGAACAGATGCAGCACGTCACAGAGGGATCAGGCAAGAGGTGGCTGTAGAAGCCCCGGAGAGAGGTGACAGGTTGTGATCTTGGGTGGTGGTGGTGCAGGCGGATGAAGATTTACCTGGTGAAGTCTGCCGTGTCAAGTCCAGGGAGCGGGAGAGATGGCCAGCACTTTGAAGGGGTCAGGTTTGGGGGTTCCATCCCAGACAGATAGCATTGGAGGCTCCTGGACCACCAAGCTCTCTCTGCAGTGTGCTCCCTTCCCCAGCTTCTGAAAGCTGAGCTGCTGCTTCACCCCTGGAAGCCCAGGTCAGGTGTCACCTTCCTTCCACATAGCACACAGAGAGATCATAGTTTCTTCTCCTGCGCTGGCGCTCTCTCCAGGACAAACACCTCCATTCCAGGGAAGTGCGAGACTCTATTTACAGGCTCTTGTCCTCTACTAAGCTGTGACTTCCCTGGGGACAGGGCTGCGAATTCATCTTTGCACCCTCTCGGCAGCACAAGTGTGAGGTCCCCACCTAGAAATATCTGAGGAACTGAAGTGAATGTGTGGACAACACATTTAAGATTCCTATAGTGTCTTTCTCCTGGAGAGCTCAAGAAGCTGCAGAGCAGATGTGAATATATGTTTACAAGTAGACGGTGTGAAAGGTGTGCAAGCTCTCACCAGCACTTGGTGAGTAGCAGGGAAAGATTTTGCCTTCACCAGTTTCTGTATCAGTTAGGCACGCAGTTGACTGTAAGGTTAGCAAATGCAATCTCAGCAGCTTAAACAAACAGCAGGTATTTTTCTCACAAAAGAAATCACCCAAAGAGGCCAGCATTGTGGTACAGTAGGTTAAGCTGCTGCCTGCAATGCTGGCATCCCATATGGGGATAAGACTTGGCCACTCCACTTCTAATCCAGCTCCCTGCTAATGCGCCTGAGAAAACAGTAGAAAATGGCTCAAGTGCCTGTGCCCCTACCAGCCACATGGGAGATCTGGATGGAACTTCTGGCTCCTGACTTAAGCTGGGACCAGGCTCAGCTGTTGTGGCTGTCTGGGGGAGTGAACCAGCAGATGGAAGATCTCTATCATTCCATCAAATAAATGAAATAAATATTTTAAAAAATCATCCAGAGGTGGACAGTTGCTGGCTTTGGTTCACGCACCTAGCAATGCCACATCAACTTTTATTTTCCATTCTGTTGTCCTGATTAAATTGGTTTTTTGGCCTCAAAGACATTGCCCCTTGATTGCAATCTGCCTGCAGCTGTGCTAGGCATTTCATTTACATTTAAGTCATAAAGAGAGGGGAGATGGAAAGGCAAAGCCAACAGAAGGTTTTTTCACATGCCCTCCAGCCACCTGCCTCATTCAACTTGTTGGGGATAGGGGAGCCTGGAAAGTCAGGGATGGGATTGTCATGGTGGTTCTTGGACCAATCCTGATCCTGGGTTCAGTTAACAGGGAAGAAGGGGAGAATGGCTTGGCTATTGGGAAGACAACTCCAAGGTCTGCCACAGGACAGACATCACCCCATAGAATAGCTCGAAGTTATACACATGCTGGTGGAGCCGGATGGGAACGAACCCTTCTCTAATGTCCATAGAAACAAGATGCTAATAGCAGAGATGCTGCACGTGGATCTGAGACATGGCCTAGCTCTCAGCCCCAGATGTCCGTCCCTACTTGCTAATCAATTCTTCATTCACCACTACCCCACTCCCTCAAACCAGACATTTAAAAACAAATTATCTGGGCCGGCGCCACGGCTCACTAGGCTAATCCTCCGCCTTGCGGCGCTGGCACACCGGGTTCTAGTCCCGGTCAGGGCGCCGGATTCTGTGCCGGTTGCCTCCCTTCCAGGCCAGCTCTCTGCTGTGGCCAGGGAGTGCAGTGGAGGATGGCCCAAGTGCTTGGGCCCTGCACCCCATGGGAGACCAGGATAAGCTCCTGGCTCCTGCCTTCGGATAGGCGCGGTGCGCCGCGCCAGCCGTGGCGGCCATTGGAGGGTGAACCAACGGAGAGGGAAGACCTTTCTCTCTCTCTCTCTCTCATTGTCCACTCTGCCTGTAAAAAAAAAAAAAAAAAAAAAAAAATTTATCTGATACAAGCCAGCACCTAGCCATCTCTCAAGTAACAGCCACTCCATCCAACTAGCTCATGCTTGGGCTACTCAGTAGGAGGCCAGAGAGGACCTCTCTAGGTCCATGGAAGTGTCTTTTCTGCATGTCAGTCTTTTCTTCCTTTTTGAATGGAACATTAGTAGCTGTGTATTTAACAGGAATGAGCACTGGGAGTCCAGAGAAGGCTTTGCCCTTTCTGGGTAACGCCTCAGGTCCTTTTCAGTATTGATCACTCTTGCAAAATAGCTTACAAGTGTGAGATGGGAGTAAAGGTCATGAGGTTTCCTGTCCATGGTCATTTATCATGGTTCCAAAGTCATAAAAGGCAGGAGGACCACAGGCTAAAGCGGAGGTAGGAAGCAAGAACCTCATTGGCTTCTACTGGTTACACAGGCACACACCTTTCTTCACCTAAATCAAGAAAAAATCACGGGCCGGTGTTGTGGTGCGTCCCTTATGAGGCCAGGTTCTAGTTCTGGCTGCTTCCAACCCAATTCCCTGCGACACTGGTTGGGAGACCCAGCAAAACCTTCAGGGTCCTGGCTCCCGCCTGGGTGGGGCCATTTGGGGAGTGACCCAGCAGATGGAAGATTCTCTCTCTCTGCCCCCACCTCTCTGCCTTTCAAATACATAAATCTTAAAAAGACAGGGAGAAGAACATAGTTCCTAACAACACAGCAGTGAGAGACACGAGTATTCTTTCTTGCTATAAGCACAAGCCTACACCTTTTCAGGCTACACACATCAGTAATTAAGAAAGCAGCTAAGGGCTGCCTGGGGCACATTGACAGCACCTGCTGCCCACTCAGAACCTGGAGAAAGACCGCACTTCTCGTGTGGGACGCCCCCACCACCACACGGAGTGGGCAAGAACGCTCCTGAGGACATGACAGCCAGCGCACCTTCAGCGACACAGTACGTCCAGCCACAGACCCGCGCCTTCCGCACCCTCCAAGGGCTGAACCTGAGGGTGAGGGGGATCTGCCGGCCACGCCAACCTCTGCTGCCTCCCCCAGCTTGTATCGGTCTTTACCCAGTGTGCTCTCCCGCCCCTCGGCCTTCCCGGGCCACCTGCACCGCTTCTCGGCCCGGGTCAGGTGCGCCTCCGACCACCCCCGCCTGGTCCTGGGCTGTGTAATTGCCCCTCCTCTGGTTTCCCTCCCCGATCGCGAACTTTCCGCGGGGGGAGAGGCTGTCTTGTTCCCTCTTTTGTCCCATGGTGAACGGAGCCTCGAGCTTGAAACGTTTTTCGAATAAATAGGAGCGGCGGGGCTGGGACGTGGCTGCCGGCCCACAGCCGCTCTCTGGGGGACCCACTCGCCCCGCAGCTCGGACTTAGGACTCTGCCCCGGGGAGGCGCGCCTGGCGCCTGGGACCCGCCTCCCGGCTTCCCGAGCGACCCCGCCCGCCCAGGCCGCGTCCCCGCGCGTGGGGCGGCGGCAGCGGCTCCCGGGCAGGAGCCGGGGAGCAGGTGGGGGCGGCGGCCCCGCCTCCGCGTCCCGGCAGCGCCAGAGCCGGCGGCCGCGGAGCGAGCGGGGCGCACCGAGCACAGCGCGGCCGCGGCTGGCGCCGGGAGCACGGGCGCTGCGGGACGGAGCCCAGAGGCGGCGGCGGCGGGGACGGCGCCCGGCACGACCAGCGGCAGGTAGCGGCTCCGTGCGCGCGCGCGTCCGGGTCGTGAACGAGGGGGAAACGGGCGGTGTCGCGGCAGCCGCTCGGGCCGGTCCCGGTGCGGAGCGGGCCCCCTGCTCAGGCAAGGGTGCAGCGCGCGTGCCTGTGCCCCGGGGACCCCAACCCGGCCGCAGCCCCGGGTCCTGGCCGGGGTCCGGGCGCTGCCCTAGCGCCGGCCACCGCTGCTTGCGCCGGGCCGCGACCGCGGCGGGGAACGAGGTCACCGCGGGGGCGGCCCCGGGGACTCCCGGGCCCCGACTCCGGCGAGTAGCCCGGGACGCCAGGGCCGCTGGGGCCTGTGCTTCCAGTGGCTCTTTTTCCCTTCCCGGCTTCACCCCCGGAACAAAAGGCTGGGGTCTCGCTGGGGAGGGGGCTGTGGATGGGAGGACTGGGGCGGAGTAAGGAAGAGCTAGGAAATTGCGGCGCTGGGGGTGGCTGTGGGGATCCGGAGGCGGCCGCCGGGGAGGAAGCCAGCTCCGGAGGCGAGAAGTGACTTGGCCAAGGTCGCACGTCGCGTGCTGCGGGCGCTGCAGCCAGAGCGCGGGGCTCGGGCCCCGTCCCGCTGCCAGCTCCGAGGTCTGGAGTCGGACTGAGTGGCAGTTTACATCCGGCCACAGACGGGCTTTGGAGCCCTCTGGAGGGGTCGCCGGCAGGTGGCAGAGCCTCCTGGGCGCCACCAACCCCTGTCTGCAAGCAGGCACTCAGCAGGCGCTGCTCGCGGGAACGGCTACCCGGGAGGGCGGCAGGGGCGGCGTGGGGGACCCCGGGGACGTGCATGGGGGAACTCCGAGAGAGCTGCTGCAGGCGCGCTGGGGCGGGGAGCCTACCTCCATCCGCAGGACGCTGGGCTGCCCCTCGCTGAACGAGGGCCTCGTCTACGCGAAGTCTGTGCTCCAGCGTCTCCTCCCTTCCAGATCCTGCAGCCTCGCGAGGGGAGGCTGGGGAGCGCGCGCGTGTGTGTGTGTGTGTGTGTGTGTGGTCAGCGCTGTTACCCCCGGGACTCCAGCCTTCTGTTAAACTTTCTGCAAGGCCAATTCGTGGCCATGGAGGTTAGCAGAGGGGTGACCTTTGGGCCTTGTGCTGGCCTGGACAGGACATGAAGGAGGTCCGCGTTGGAAATGGCCCCCGCCTTGACCTCAGTGGTGGTCACACAGGTGTCCACACAGGAAAACGCAGGAAGCTGTAACCTTGACACTTGCGCATCTGATTAGGAAAGTTTTACCTGGATAAAAAAGTAAATGAAAATGTAGTGTGGTAAAAGCCACTCGCTGCGGTAGCACACGGAGAGTGAATGTGTTTCAGGGGATCCTTTAAAAACCACAAAGCCAAGAAAAGAAGAGGAGGCTGTTAAGTGAGGCATTCACTGCAGGGTGCTTGACCAAATGCCCTTTGTGCACCGCTACAGTACTTTCAGGGGAGCTGCTGTGTGCCTTTTTGGCTGACAAGAGAATCAAGAGAGAGGCTGTGAGGGTGGAGGACTCACTCGGGAAGCCCAGGATAAGAGTTTAGCTAACGGACTTCAGGTTCTCTGCCTGCAACCATGCACGAGAGATTTGGGGCCACCTGGAGCGGGACAGAGCAGCCCGGGGGACACAGACTGGTAGACTGGCTTCCTTCCATGCCCCCTTTTCTCTCCTTCCAGGAGATCTGTTGTCACGTAATTGGGAGTGGGACGCTGTGTCACAGCCTGAAGTTAGCCAGCAGCAGAAGGGATGGAGGGCGGGTGTGCGTGTGTGTCTAAGAACATACAGTTTTAGGGACGGCAGAAAACCAGCTGGCCCTGCCTGGGAACTGTGCGTGTAGATCTATTGTTCAGAAGCCTTGTGGTACAGACTGGTTCTGCAGGCTCTCTAACACACACACACACACACACACACACACAATTAGCAGTGCATCCTGCATGAGGCCCGAGAAGCCCAAGTTTGATTAATAGGAGAGAAGAAGTAGAATTTGCAGTCAACTTTTCTTACACCCTAGAAATGTACAAATGGATGTCTAATAGTGCTAAAGTGTTTTTTAAAGAAAAACCTACAAGGATAACTGAGCAGAGGCAGGCGATTTGTTTACTAGCAAACATATTATAAACATGCATTGACTTTGGTGCAATAGCATGACATCCAGGGGGAAATTTATCCTCATGTGTAGTCTTCATTGACCTCCAGTTCAGAGCTTAAGTGTGTTTCCTTCCCAGGCAGGTTTCACACTCAGAGTTGAGGATCCTAGTCCTGGAATTCAGAGGTTTTGATGTCATGAACCTGGGGCCGCTCTGGGGTCCTGCTGGGTGCAGCCCGTTAGCTGGGTGCCATCAAGTGTGATTACGCCTCAGCAGCTGTCTTGAGGCGAAACTTGCCTCATTGTCGCAGTACTGCTCCCACCGTCTGGCTGCTGGCGTATTTAGAGGGGGATCGTCATGTTTAACTGACTTTGCTGATGGCATGATAAAACAAGAGGGAACTCTACAAAAGAGGGAAGGTTGGTGAGCAAAGGATTCATTACTTCTTGGGCATCCCCCGTGGACGCAGAGCAGGTGCCGTGCGTTTTCTTGCTGGCCTCAGCCAAGGACGCACCTGAGCCCCCCACCCACCCACTTTGCACATCTAGGTGGGGCTCCAGCGGGGAGCCCTGGTGCAGCAGGGGGTTGTGTAGGGGATGCGGTGTCCCAGTGCCAGGGACGGAAAGGGAGGCAGAGAAGATGCTGGGCGGGCATTATGTGGGCCAGGCATTGTGGAGGAAGCTGTTCCAGTGTGCCTTGAAGGAACATTCATCCTGTGTGGGTGATGGATTCCAGCAAGATGCTGACTCTTAGAAGAGCGACATCCAGAAGAGAGGGAGTGCCAGGGCTGCCTAGGGACTGGCAGGGAGAGTCTGCTCCTGGGACTGGCTGCGAGGAGGTGGGAGCCAGCCTTGGCTTTAGTTTCCAAGGACGTAGGTGGGAGCCAGCCTTGGCTTTAGTTTCCAAGGACGTACGTTTGTGTATGCACACGTGTGTGTCAGAGCAAGGCTCCCAGGCTGCCTGTTCCTTAAGAGCTGACGGCTAGCCCGTGCCAGAGCCAGGCTAAGAGCTTTCTGTGTGTGAACTCATCACAGCAGCGCCAGAGGAAGCTGCTGCTGCTTCCTTGTGTTCCAGAGTGGGGCAGAGGCCAAGGGCGATGCTGCTCTCAGCGCGACCATGTCCATCGTGTGCTCAGTCCCCTCATAGCCCCATGCTGCCCCGCCCACCTGACTCTCCCTTGTTGCACCTGAGCTGAGCTCCTGGAGGGCAGGTACTGTGTCCAGTCATCTCTGTGGCCAGCACCTGCACATGCCTGGCACACGAGGTGTACTCTCTTAGGGCTGTTGAATCAGTGAATGAATATCTTTAACAATGTCCCGAGATGAAAAGCCGATGATTTTTAAATTACCTGTTGTTCTGACTTCCACCGTCTCATTCCTCTGTTGATACAGGTCACCTGGCCTGCCTGTGTGGCTTGATATGGAAAAGGTGTCCTTTAGAGTTAAAATTGACCTATAAAATCAGAAGGACCCTGCTCTATAAGAAATGAGTTTTTCTTTTGTGTAATTGATAAAATTCAGAACACCTGAGTTTGAGTCGCATATTCATCACTTATTTGCCATGTGATCACAGATAAACTTCTCTCGGCCAAGTTTTCTCATCTGTAAAAATGGGGAAAATAATGGTATTTATCTCATAGAGTAAGACAGGTTCAGTGGTTAGGACAGTGTCTTCCTCATAGCAGTGTTCAATTATTGATTTGGTGCTTTTAAAAATTTGCCTTAAGTGTTCTCTGTTCTATAAAGTATCGGAGGAGCTTTCAAAAATTGGCAGTTAATGACATAAAGTTAATAGATCAGGAAACGAAATAGAGAACAAGATAAAATCAGAAGTAACTTAGAAAACTGGAAGATACCCTAAGGTGTGGATAGTTTCCAGAGGTGAGATGAAAAAATTTTTTTAAGATTGATTGATTTGAAAGAGTTGCAGAGAGGTAGAGACGGGGGCAGGGGAGAGAGAGAGAGAGATTGAGCTTGAGATCTTCCATCTGCTGGTTCACTCCCCAAATGGCTGCATCAGCCAGAGCTGGGCCGATCCAAAGCCAGGCGCCAGGAGCCTCCTCCTCGTCTCCCACATGGGTGCAGAGGCCCAAGGACCTGGGCCATCTTCTGTTGCTTTCCCAGGCGCATTAGCAGGGAGCTGGATCGGAAGTGGAACAGCCGGGACATGAACTGGTGCCTATATGGGATGCAGGCCAAAGCTTTAACCCGCTGTGCCACAGAGCTGGCCCTGAGATGACATATTTGTCAGAGGTTCCCAGCAGCCAAAACGAAAAGGAAAACACAAGTAGTTACCCAACCCACAGCAACCAGGAGATAAACGCAGATCAGTTACACAGCTCCCCCTGCTCCTGCAGCCGGGGATAGCTTTCTCCTTCAGGCCTGGAGCCGTCCTGGTGGCCATGGATACCTCCGTCTTTCACATCACTCCTGCTGCGAAGGCAGTGGTGGTTTTGTGGGAGATGATGCCACTGAACATTTCCTAGCACTGTAGTAACTCCAGCTCTGGAGCCAGAATCTCAGAATGCAGCCCTGTACATCTGTAAGGAGCCAGAGCGCCAGCTTCAGGACCGGCCACATCCTTAACTTGTGCCCCGAGTGCTGGGAGAAGGGGACCAGTCGTCTTCCCAATGATAATCAGGCTTATGTGAGCCAGGTGAACGCTCCCGTCTTAAGGAACACTTAATGACTGAAGCCATTCAAATGAGCCCTATCTGTCGACTTCATCCAGGAGAAGTCCGAAGGGTGTCATTGTACATTTTACTTAGTAATAGACGACTGTGTATTCATGAATTTTCTTAGTACTTCAAGTTCATAATTTCCCTTGAGCTGCAAATGTTTATAACCCTAATTGGAAAGAGAAAAATTCAGGGCTAGTAAGAATAAGTGATGTTTATTTTTAGACACTTTTTGTCATTGAAATAATGATAATGATGGTCCTGTCTTCAGCCTCTCCGTGCCCTCTGTGTGTGTGTGTGTGTGGTTGTAGTTTTTTTGTATGTCCAGCTATGACTTGTATCCAATAAGATTGCCTTCAGCTGCCAAAGCAAATAAACAGCACACATACCCACATCTGACTTAAACAGAAAAGGGTTTTTTGCCCCGTGGAACTGGACTCTCTAGGGCATTCTGGAACTGGTGCAGGAGCGGAAGTGGTGCATCGGAGGCCGGTCTTGCTGCACCGTCCAGTTCCCCCATCCTTAGCCTGTGGGACCTCATCCTGAATCTGAGTGTCTCACGGGCACAAGATGGCTGCTGCGTCTGTGGCCTTGTATCTGCAGTCTAGGCAAGGAGGAAAGCAAAGCGCAAGTAGCTAGCGCGTGGAGATCCTCCTGCAGGGAAGGGCTAGCCTTTTCATTCAGAAGGCGATGCCCTCCCTGGGACTGGAATTGCATCCCATCGGCCAGAAGGGTGACACGTGGCTCCTCTAAATAGAAGAGGCTGAGAAATCAAATATTTTTAGCTGGGCGAATTGCAGCCCCACCCCCACCCCCACCGTAGCCGATCTGCCACGAGGAAAAGAGGGAATGGTAACTGAGTAGGCAACAGCACTAGGAGCAGCCCCACTGACTTCCATTATTAGCCGTGTCCCCGACTTAATTAGAAAGTACGGAAAGTGACTCAGTGATTTTAAAGTGTTAGACTTTTCTAGATCTTCATAGGATCAGCCTTACAGAATGGAAGACACCTGCCTGCCCATGTCAAGATTCCTAATCCCCTGTGGCCAGCCCTGCTGCTTTGTCTACATTTCAGGTCTAAATCTCTGTTTGCCAAAAGCAACTCAAACTTGACGTGTTTCAGGTTAAACTCATGGCTTTCTGTCCATTCACCCCCACCCTACCTTTCCCTGCTTCTCCTAATTTAATATTAAATTGTCTGGGCAAGAAGCCCTGGGGTCATCCTGGGCTCTCCCTTCTTCCTTGACCCGAACAGCCAATCTAATTTCCTCCCGGGCTCCTTCCCACCGTTGTCATTACTCAATTCAGATAAATCCCCATCCTCACTGTGTGGATCCCCACCTCGCTCTGCGTGCTCGCTCTTTGCCCTACAATTCATTTCCCGTATGTGGCCTCCCAGCTGCTGTTTTTATAGCACAAATGTCCAGCATCGTTCTTTTCTTTAAAAACCTACAGAATAAAGCCCAAAACCCAGCTCCGTGACAGTCTGGCTCTGGGAGCTCTCGGCCACCCACCCAGCACACCTGGGCATGGCAGAGCCCTGCACCCTCCCTGGCCCCCGTCAGCCCTGAAGTCCGGCTCAGGGCCGCGTGCTTAGCTGTCCTACTTTCCACGGCCCACAGAAGCAACGGAAGACCCTTTCATGCATGTTTCCGAAGAGCTTTGGATTGCCCTTGATGCCTGTTTTGCTGCACCAGTTTTTAACCAAATAACAGCTTTATTGAGATAGTCACCTGTTTAGGCATGATTTCAGTGTTTCTAGAATGTTCACCAAGTCATATGACCGTCACCCTCATTCAGTTTCAGACATTGCTTACTCCAAAATGAAGGCCATCAGCATTCATTCCCCATGTACCCTCCCCTCAGTGCCTGACAACCATGGGTCCTTTTCTGTCTATGGAGTTGCCTGTCCTGGACACTTCGATAAGTGTACTCACACAGGTGGGGTTCTTGTGCCTGGCTTCTTTCACTGGCATAATTTATTTATTTATTTATTGACAGGCAGAGTGGACAGTGAGAGAGAGAGAGACAGAGAGAAAGGTCTTCCTTTGCCGTTGGTTCACCCTCCAATGGCCGCCACGGCCGGCGCGCTGCGGCCGGTGCACCGCTCTGATCCGATGGCAGGAGCCAGGTACTTATCCTGGTCTCCCACGGGGTGCAGGGCCCAAGCACTTGGGCCATCCTCCACTGCACTCCCTGGCCACAGCAGAGAGCTGGCCTGGAAGAGGGGCAACCGGGACAGAATCCGGCGCCCTGACCGGGACTAGAACCCGGTGTGCCGGCGCCGCAAGGTGGAGGATTAGCCTAGTGAGCCGCGGTGCTGGCCTCACTGGCATAATCTTTTTAAGGTTCGCCAGTTTTGTTGCATATGTCAGAACTTCGTTCCTTTTTTGTGGAATGGCATGCTGTTGAACGGCCATTGTGCGTATTGTCCGTATGTTCGGGAGTGGATAGACACATGGATTGTTTCTATATCTCGTGTATTATAAAGATGCTGCTGTGAATATTCTTGTGCACATTTTTGTCTGGATGTAGGAAAGTACCTTGAAGAGTTCATGGGAAAATGGAATTAAAATATGAGTTTATTTTGGTGCACAAAGTTTTGAGATCCATGCAATAGTTTTTTTTTTTTTTTGTAACATGCATTTTTGCATCAAAATTAATTCATACTTTTAATTCCATATTTCATGAACGTTTGTAAGTACCCTCATATGTTTTCACTTCTCCTGAGTAGGTATCTAGGCGTGCAGCTGCTGGGTCTCAGATAACTCTGTGTTTGAGGCTTCGAGGAACTGCCAGTCTTTTCCAAGTGGCCACGCTGTTTTACCTTCCATCAGCAATGTCTGAGCATTCTGCCCCAGTTTTGAGTGTCTGCCTTGGGTATTTTTCATTATTTTATTTTCAACTTTAAAGCATCATTTTGATGTAGCTGTGTTTTTGGTAGACAGGATAGCTGATAAACACACGTATAAAAATATGGGGTGGAGGTTGTGGAACGGCGGATGAAGTCTTCGTCTTGGGATGCTGCACCCACGTCGGAGTGCCTGGTTTGTGAGTCCCAGCTCCTCTGTGTCTGATCCAGCTGCCTGCCGATGTGCATCCTGGGTCTACATTTCAGTGACATTTGAGTGACAGCTCAGTACTTGGGTCTCCGCCACCCGTAGGAGAGACTGGATGGAGTTCCCAGCTCCTGGCTTCAGCCTGGCCTGTCCGAGCTGTTGGGAGAATTTGGGGAGTGAACCAGTAGAGAGAAGATGTCTTTCTGTTTCATTCCCTCTCTCCCTCCTCCTGTCATTCAGCCTTTCAAATAAATAAATAGGGCCCCACACTGTGGTGTACTAGGCTACTAGGCTAAGCTTCCGCCTGTGGTGCCAGTTCAAGTCTCAGCTGCTCCACTTCCTTTCCAGCTCTCTGCTATGGCCTGGGAAAGCAGTAGAAGGTGGCCAAGTGCTTGGACCCCTGCACCCACATAGGAGCTTCTTCCAGGTCTCCCACACAGGTGCAGGGGCCCAAGCACTTGGCCTTCTTCCACTGCTTTCCCAGGCCATCAGCATAGAGCTGGACTGGAAGTGGAGCAGCCAGGACAGAAATGGGCACCCATTTGGGATGCTGATGCTGCAGTCAGAGGCTTAACCCTTTGTGCCGCAATGCTTGCCTCTCCCCTTTCCTGCTGTTTCCTAGAAAACAGCCTGACACACAGTAACCTCAAAAAGGAGCTATGAGCTATTATTATAAGCTATCATTTGTGGATAGGAGCCATATATCCATAGATTGATTGATCAAATATTTATGGATTACCTGTGTATGGTTTTCACTTGGCACTGTGCCAAGTTCAGTAACCATAGGCTGCCTTGTACCAGCTGTGCACAGACAGGTGCTTGGCAAAAGCTGGAGGGAAAGGCAGAAGGTGCCTGGGCAGTGGGCTCAGATGTACTTGCACTTGGTCTGCTCTTGTCACATCCCAGCTACTTGATCTTGGGGTAATCACTTTGCATCTTTGAGCCTTGATTTTCTCATCTGTGAAATGGGGGTTGGGGCTGGCGCCATGATTCACTTGGTTAATCCTCCACCTGCAGCGCCGACATCTCAGATAGATGCCGGTTCTAGTCCCAGTTGCTCCTCTTCCAGTCCAGCTCTCTGCTGTGGCCTGGGAGGGCAGTGGAGGATGGCCCAAGTGCTTGGGCCCCTGCACCCGTGTGGGAGACCAGGAAGAAGCACCTGGCTCCTGGCTTTGGATCGGCACAGCACCGGCTGTAGCTGCCATTAAGGGAGTGAACCAATGGAAGGAAGACCTTTCTCTCTCTCTCTCTCTCTCTCTGTAACTCTACCTGTTAGAAAAAAATAAAAAAGAAATGGGGGTGATAGAAAAGATACATCAGTTACAGTCGGAACGGGCAGGGTAGGGAATGTACTTCCAACCATGAACCTCAGTATTAAACACCAACTGTGTCTGCCAGGGAACGAAGCTGTACTGAACCGTGTAACTAGCCCCTTTCCCGTGCATTTGCCATGAATTCTTGCCCTGCTGTCAGAAGGTGGGATGTTTTACCCTCACAGGGTAGAACCAAGGGAAGGAAACAACAGTGTCCCTTCCACTTCTTTTTTTGAGACACAGAAATAGATTGTAAGTCTTCAGTGTCCTGGCAGCTGTTGGTTTTCTAACACAGTCACACTTTGGAAAGAAATGCTTTTGTTTTAATCATGCAACTCTCCAGCAGCTCAGAAGAGAAATAAAAGTAGCAGCAAAAATAGGTGAGATAATTGCCTACCACGATGAGCAAGCGAACATCTTTCCGGAGCTTAAAATGCACTTTCCCCACATCCTAATGGCTCTGGCGTGATTCTTTTGTTGTTATTCTGGTGCTCACCCAAAATGTAGGGGTTTGGAAATTGACCTGCAGACTTCTGGAAGGAAAATTCGGTGCATACCGGATGGGTGCCTGGTCGTGTGCCTGCCTGCTGGCACTCAGTGGGTTTAGGTGCTGCTGTCTGGCATTACTCGTATAAATTACTAAGGCAAGGAGCTGACAGCCAGGATACCAGTCTGTGGGGTCCAGGTGTGCAGTGTTCTGTTGCGGGGGACCAAAGCCACCCATTGTTATTACAGACCTGTGGCCTTGGCTTCCCTCCAGCCCTCTCATGCCCCGGAAAACCTTGCCCTGTTCTTGTGTTATTGCTTTAAGTGAACCAAGTTGCAGATGACCTGTGCCTACTGCGGGCTCGTGTGTTCAGACTGTAACTCACCGTGTGGTGGCCATGTGATAACAGAAGAGCTAAACTCATGGGCTGTGGTTGCTTTGGGGACTGCTATTTTCTTGTACTCGTGCCTGTTTTCCTGTGCAGTGGTCAGTTGCCTCGGACTCTAGCGGATGGCCGTGGTGGAGTTTTCCACTGTTGTGGCTGCTGGTATGCAGGGCCAGAACAGGGACGTTCAGTCTCAACACTTGGTCCCCCCCTTTTTTTTTTTTTAAAGATTCATTTATTTATTTGAAAGTCAGAGCTACACAGAGAGAGGAGAGGCAGAGAGAGGTCTCCCATTGATGGTTCACTCCCCAAATGGCCACAACAGCCGGAGCTGCGCTGATCCAAAGCCAGGAGCTTCTTCCTGGTCTCCCACGCAGGTGCAGGGGCCCAAGCACTTGGGCCATCTTCTACTGCTATCCCAGGCCATAGCAGAGAGCTGGATGGGAAGTGGAGCAGCCAGGACTAGAACCGGAGCCCATATGGGATGCTGGCGCTTCAGGCTATGGCGCCACAGCGCCCTTGGCCCTGTTCTTGATGGCTCTAGCCGTTTGTTTGGACCAAATTGTCAAAAGAATTTTGATTGTTTTTCTTTATTCATTTGTATATACTTTTTAGGTGTAGAGAGACCTCCTAATTCAGATAGCTCAAAGCATTAAAAACAACAACAACAATAAACCTTAGCAGTTGTCCCAGATAAAGATGCTAGTTCTCAGAATGGGAAGTCGCCAGCACCGCGGCTCACTAGGCTAATCCTCCGCCTTGCGGCGCCAGCACACCGGGTTCTAGTCCCGGTTGGGGCGCTGGATTCTGTCCCTGTTGCCCCTCTTCCAGGCCAGCTCTCTGCTGTGGCCCAGGAGTGCAGTGGAGGATGGCCCAAGTCCTTGGGCCCTGCACCCCATGGGAGACCGGGATAAGTACCTGGCTCCTGCCATCGGATCAGCGCGGTGCGCTGGCCGCAGCGTGGCAGCCATTGAAGGGTGAACCAACGGCAAAGGAAGACCTTTCTCTCTGTCTGTCTCTCTCACTGTCCACTCTGCCTGTCAAAAAAAAAAAAAAAAAAAAAAAAAAAAAAAGAATGGGAAGTCCTAAACTTCTGTATTTTTACTTGATTTTTGGAACAGGTAATACCACACATAATAAATGCTTTAAAAATTTCAAAAAAGAATATACGATGTAAAGTAAGTCTTTCTCATACTCCATTCTCAAGCTACCTAGCTATACATTCTTCTAGATGCTTCATACATATGTACGCATAAGCATGTACATGTGTGTACACACACGACACAAATAATGGCATGCTCATTCTATGCACATTTCTTACCACCTGCTTTTTTCACTTACAATAACCTGGAACTCATTCCACATTGAATTAAATAGGGCAGCCATATTTTTTAGCAGCTACCTGATTTGCGATTTAAGGGACGAATCATAGTTGAATAAGCAGTTCCCAATTAATGGACATATAGGTTATTTCCAGTCTTTTAATATTAAAAAGTGCTGCAACAAATGTCACTGGCCACGTTATTTCTTACCATGAGTTCCTAGAATGGGACAGTACACTCTAAGATTGCAGTGCACTCGTCCATTTCCGTTGACAGAAGCTGCACAGATTCTTGCTTCACCATTAGTGATGAGAATGATTGGCCCTCTGCACTCTTCTCAGCCTGTGTTTATCAATTTTTTGATCCTTGCCAATCTGGTGGGTGAAGAATGGTATCTTCTTGTAGCTCTGACTTGCACTTGCTTATTATGAATAAGGTGGAGCACCTTTGTGTGTGTGTAAATGCCATTTGTTTCCTGTATCTTAACTCTGTAGGCCCACTATGCATTTTTCTATCCTATTCTCTGAGTTTGCAGGAATACTTTGCACAGGTATATGAAATATAAGCAATAGGAGAAAATAGCCATTTTACTGTCATTTTTTCTTTACTGTGGTTTTACCCCAGTTTGTAACACAATTTGTTTTAATATGATTTTTCTCCCATTTGTAGCCTGTCTTTGGTTTTGTTTATTGTAGTTCTATGGCTTTCTGTACTTGTTTTGCAGAAATTGTTTATAACTTGGAAGAGTCTTTCTGACTTTGAGATTTTAAAAAAATTCTCCTGCATTTTCTTTTACTATGATTATAGTTTCCCTTTTTAACAAAAATTTAAAATGACCCCTTGGAATTAGTGTTAGACATGAGCTCCTTACATTGTATCTCACTTTGTTTTTCCAGTTTGTTGCCAAGTTTTTCAGCAATTTTCACTCTTCTCCCCACCATATTCAGAGTGTGTCTGTCTTTTTTTTTTCATGGCAAAAATTTCCAAAACTATTTAGGCCTACTTCTGGACCCTGAGTTCTGCTACTGCACAGAGTCTCCATGTAGCAGCACCAGCTGTTTTAATGAGTATAGCTTCATGATTTGTTTATTATCCATTGATTGTAGTTTTCCTTATGAATTTTAGAAGCACCTTATCTTGTTATAAAAAGCAGAAAGTTAGTATTTTCATTTACAAACACTTCCAGAGAACATGAAGTCTCTATTTTCAGGATCTGCTATTGGATTCCAAGAGCTCGTGGAAAAATTGGATTAAAAGATAATGCAAAGTTGCCATGAACTTCTCTTTCTTGTTCTTTAAAGATGTATTTGTTTATTTGAAAGGCAGAGTTAAAGAGAGAAGGAGAGACAGAGAGCTCTTCCATTCACTGGGTCACACTCCAAATGGCTGCAGCAGCCATGGCTGGGCCAGGCTACAGCCAGGAGCTACATCTGGGTTTCTGATGTGGTGCATGAGCCATCTTCTTCTGCTTTCCTATGCACATTAGGAGGGATTTGGATCGTAAATGGAGCAGCCGGGACTTGAACCTGTGCCCATATGGGATGCTGGTGTTGCAGACTGCTGTTTAACTCCCTACGCCATAGTGCCAGCCTCGCCATGAACAACTTGACATCCCCATATAGGGTGTTCTGTATTTCTGCTGCCTTATAATTATTTATTTATGTCTTTTACAGCTTTATTTTTTGTTGTCAGAGAAAAAAACTGACATAGGCAAGAAACACAGTAAGAGTCCCACTTTGAATATGGTTTTATCTGCCTTACTGCAAATGTTCTGTCGTTTTGTTTTAATAATTTGATTACTGCTACTTGGCACCTTGCTATTCATGGCTGCTAACTCAAATCCTGTGTATTATACTAATTTCCATTGTAAAGAATCTGCCTTGTGAAATGGTTTTTGTACTGATTTTAACTTTTCTGACTGAAATTAAGTGTGTATTTTTCACAGTCATTTTGATCCAATCTGAGGGGATTTTTTTCTTTTAATCTGTGAGTTTAGCCTATTCACTTGTATTGTTATGACAGATATGCTATTATTACTATCATATGTTCTGTTTTCTATTTTTTAGTGGCTGTTTTTGTCTTTGTTTCTTTGACTTTTTTTTTTTTTTTAATTTCCTTGTATTGCACTGGAGGATGTACTCTACTTTCAGGTTTTCTGGTAGTTACCTGTTTAATGGTAACTTCTATAATTCTATGGGAGTTTTAAAATTTAGAGAGTGTCTACTGATTCCTCACTTTAGTGCCAAGCATCTACTCCCTCCCACCTCCATTCCGTTCCTTTCCAAAGTGCACTTTCACCTCCAGTCTTGGTTGATTGACCCCTCTCCTCAGTCTTTCTGGTATTTACATTGGTACCTCTTAGTGTATATGACATGGACTCTCCTTAAAACTTACTTACTTGAAAAATGGGGGGAGAGAGAGAGATTAAGATGGAGTTATCTTCCATCTGCTGTTGACTCCTCAAATGCCCACAGCCAAGACTTAAGCCCGGCCAAAACCAGGAGCCAGGAACTCCATCCGGGTCTCTCATGTAGGTGGTAGGAACCTAAGTTCCTACAGCAGGGCTGTCACCTGCTGTCTCCCAGGCACATTAACAGGAAGCTGGATTGGAAGCCCTGAGTAGCTGGGACTTGAACCAGGCACTCCGCTGTGGGATGTGGGCGTCCCAAGGGGTGGCTTAACTCACTGTGCCACGGTGCCTGTCCCACTCTTACACCCCTAAATATTCACGACTCTGTAACGCTTAAGTTGATTCTGACCACATGAATGTAACAAAGATAGTTAGGGAATCAATATACCTACATCTTCCATGTTATTTTATACTTGATAGCTCTTGCTGGCTGTGTCGCTCTGTTTTGCTGTGATGAACAGCAGTTACATTCCTTTGTGTTACCGCAGTTCCGCAGGTACTTAGTCTTGGTTCTGCTGTTTTGGCTGCATACGCACTGCCATTTCTTTAGCCCTGCTTTCTCTCCTCAACTCCTGATTGGCTGAACATTCTTCCTATAATAGTATCTTTAATAAAAACGTAGGAGACGTAAATTTTGCATGTTTTAAAACATTTATCACTAGCCTGTTGCCTACATCAGCAGTTTGGCTAATATGACTTTTTCTTCAGATATTTTGTGCCTTTTCAATGAAAAGATTTGTATCATAGTTTTGACAATTTTTCTTAAATTATATTTTTGGAATTATGTGTTTTAACATTTGTTCTCTTCCATGTCTTTTATTCAGGAAAACCATTATCTTTTATCTTCCATATCATTTTCTCTCTTTTAAACTCCTTTTCCATTTTTACTTTTCTCAGTCTTCCATGGTATATTTTTAGCAATACCTGTTTTCTTGGGACTTTGCCTAGTTTGGTCTTTATTTTCCTCTTCTACTTCTGCCTCATTTTATCTTCTAATATTGTTGTATCTTCTAAGAATTTTTCTTTTCATTGTGTTCCGGTTTTTGAGGGTTGTTTCATTCATTTCTTTGGGTTAATAATTATAGGTCTTACCATCTGTTTTACCTACTCCACAGCAGTATTTTTCTGCTAAGTTCTTCATGTCTCATCTGTTCTTTTTCCTGTTCCTCTCCTTGCTTTGTTCCAAGTTTCTTTGTATGGGTTCTGTATTGGTCCCTCCTTTTACTAAGCATCTTGCAATGAGTTGAATTCTTAGTCCAACTCTTTGCAGGTTCTAGACCAACAAGAATTCTCCTTGACTCAAGAGGGTGCTCCCTAGGACAGAGGGAGGGGAGGAGGTGTCTGTGATGAGACCCTTATTGAAACGCGCACTTGTGTGCTTGTACAAGTCGCTTGAGACCCTCCATTCCCAGCCTTCAGAGTTGGATGCCTTCTCTGCTTTGTCTGCCCTGTTTCTCCAGTGCACCTCATGAAAGGCTCACCTGTGCCACCTCCTCTGCCCACTGGTGGATCGAGGGTCTGGGGCCACTCCTACTGCCTGCCCACGCATCCTTTCCCCTTATTCTACAGGACCTGCGGGCTTGCCTCACCGAGGAGCTGCCTTGAAGACCAGGGCTTCGTGGGCTGTGCCTTGCAGCAGCACCCCGGGCACTGAGCAGTCCTGGCTCACTTATCAGAGTTCTTCGTTCTGATTTCCCCTTTCCAAGAAAGAGAACTTTTTTTTTCAGTCCACCGTATTAAAACCAGAGGCCCTTTGTGAACTGAACTTTATTTTGAAAAGTACACTCTTTAAATAAGGCAAACCATCTCCTCTGAGCTGTCCTTTCTTCCATTTCTTTTTTTTTATTTGACAGGTAGAGTTATAGACAGTGAAAGAGAGATAGAGAGAAAAGTCTTCTTCCATTGGTTCACCTCCCCAAATGGCCGCTACAGCTGGCGCTGCGCCGATCCGAAGCCAGGAGCCAGGTGCTTCGTCCTGGTCTCCCTTGCCGGTGCAGGGCCCAAGTACTTGGGCCATCCTCCGCTGCCTTCCCAGGCCACAGCAGAGAGCTGGCCTGGAAGAGGAGCAACCGAGACTAGAACCCAGCTCCCCAACTGGGACTAGAACCCGGGGTGCCGGCACTGCAGGCGGAAGATTAGCCTAGTGAGCCACAGCGCCAGCCCTCTTCCATTTCCTTCTTACACTTAAGCAAATTAGGAAAAAGAAAACTGACTTCCCTTTTTATAGATGGGCATTAAATCCCGAATGAGAGACCTGTTCTCCAACCATCAAACCTTTTCCGTGGATTCTGTCATCCTCCTGCATACAGGGAGGGCTTTTTTAGTGGGAGCGCTGAGCCCGGAGAGCCCTGCGTGCAGGCTGTTTTACCCCCACACTGATCGCGGGGTCTGCCCTTGGGCAGGAACTCCTCCCGCACTCCCCTTGCCTCTTTCTTCAGTTTCTAATGTATTTCCTCAATGGTCATTAGGATGATTATTTAATCTCACAGATTAAATTAGGCTTCCATGTCATGCTGCTGCCAACGCAGAGTTCCAGCTTCTGCTTGAAGAGTTGGCCTGGTCCCCAGTGTGCATGCCATTGCTTTAATACAGAGAGATCTCAACGTCAAGGCAATGGCTTTTGGCATTTTGGCCTCACCGTTGGCCTAGGTTGTACCAGGATACCGAAGGCATAGTCCTCATGTTTGAACCCCTGAGGAATCCTTGATCCAGTAAAGGGAGACATGTTGATCTAGGAAAAGACAGTTGCCCAGTGCCTGGTGCCATGATACAAGGTGTAACCAAAGCACTACAGGTGCCGTTGGCTCAGCCAAAGCAGGAGAACACCTGTGCAGAGAAGCTGGTGTCTGGATGACACTTTCAAGTGTTAGTAGGAACATTCTGGGTGGTAAAGGCCATAACGTGCAGTCCGAAGAGCAGACATGAAGACATAATGATATAAAGAGAAGGCATGGGTCTTGGTCCATTTCTGCTGCTAACAAACTCTCCAAGGCCAGGCAAATTGAAAACAGATCTGTTTCGTTCATGGTTCTGGAGATGGAGGCAGGTGGCAGTGCCTGGCAAGGGCCTTATGCTGCGTCGTTTCATGGTCGTAGCATCAAAGGGTGAGAGCAGTTGGACAGGGGGAGACTGATCCACTTCATGATTACCCGCCCTTATGGTAACTGTGCCAGTCCTGGCAGACCTAACCTGCCTCTGACACAGGCACTAATCCTTTCTGACAGGTGCCCCATGATCTGGTCACCTCCCAGTGGGCCCCACCTCTTTAGAGTCCCACTGCCTCTCAAAGCCGTTACATTGGGGACCAAGCTTCCAGCACGAGAACCATTGGGAGACAAATCATATCGTGGCCATAGCAGCGTGTAAGAAAGTACCAAGGGCCAGCGCCATGGCTCACTTGGTTAATCCTCTGCCTGCAGCGCTGGCACCCCGGGTTCTAGTCCCAGTTGGGGCACCGGGTACTAGTCCCAGTTGCTCCTCTTCTAGTCCAGCTCTCTGCTGTGGCCTGGGAGGGCAGTGGAGGATGGCCCAAGTGCTTGGGCCGTGCACCAGCATGGGAGACCAGGAGGAAGTACCCAGCTCCTGGCTTCTCATGGGCGCAGTGCCGGCCATAGCGGCCATTAGGGGAGTGAACCAACAGAAGGAAGACTTCTCTCTGTCTCTCTCTCACTGTCTATAACTCTACCTGTCAAATAAAAAAAAAGAGTGCCAAGTGACGTGATGGTGTCTGGTAGAGCAGGCACGGAAAAGAGTGCAGGATGAGACGTAGAACTGGACTCCTCAGGAGGACGCGTTATCTCCAGGAGTGACGTTGTGGTGGTGTCTGAGAGGTGACACTTGTCAGTCGGTGCATCAGGCTTGGCTGCCTTGAGCTGTGCTGGCTAAGGAGACTGCTGATGGCAGAGATGAGAGGGGTTCCGTGCAGCTGGCTACTTGAGGTCCTAAAGCAACTTCAAACTGGACGAAGGACCCAGCTACAAGCATGTGTGTGGTTCTTCTCTGGGCAGGCGCTAGAACACTAGGAATGATGGGAAAGTGCTTATGCTAATCTACAGGCTCACAGTACAACTTGGGATGAAAGGGTTTGTCTTTGCTTATGCCTCACGTTACCTTCATCCTACACTTGATTTTCAGAAGAGCATTTCAGGTGCACTCACACTTAGTGCTTTGGAAGGAGCATCCTCCTTATCAAATCTAGCATCATAAACTAATCACAGTGGGGTTTTTTTGTTGTTGTTGTAAAAGGTCTCATTCTTTTATAATACTGATTGCAAGTTTCCATTGAATAATCAACTCCATTTTTTATACTTGTCATACCTCGATTTTCCAAAACTAGAGATGCCAATTTTTAGAAGTATAATTGTTATGTAAAACTGAAAAGTACTTTTAAAAATGTGTGGTTAATGTGTTTTTTAAAAATGTATTCAAGAGACAGAGTGAGAGAGAGAGAGATACAGAGGGCTCCAGTTCCCTGGCTCACTCCCCAGAAGCAGGTGTCATAACCAGTGCTTTAACTACTAGGGCAGGCACCCACCCTGCTGTCATGCATTTTTAATAAACCATTTCTTATTTTATGAATTCAAGGGCAGGGGGAAAAAAGGACAGGAAACCAATATTTTCTCCTTTCACCCTGGGGGTCTACACATGCAATGGTTTTCATGGCATTCAGCCATAATTTACGTGCCTGGGTCAATGATAAATATTATCAATATCAACATTTTCCCCTTCACCAAATGCTGTTCAAATATTACAGTAATTTTGATGAATGATCTGGGGACAAATTTGCATTTCAATGTCTTATTGAAAGGAAACCGGCCTATGTGCTCACTGTAGGCATGCTGTACTTGGTTTCATCTTAGACTCTGGTTGAAGCGTGCCATCGTTTTAGAATTCTCATAGACAGACCACATTAATCCTTTAAACGTTGCAGCAGATAATTAACTGTAATATCCAGTCAGGGCTGAGCCGTCTGGGTTGCAGAAGCGGATGCCTGGGCTGGCGTCTCTCAGGTGTCTGCAGTTACCTGTGTGGGAGGTGCATGGGTACTGTGCTGTGTCTCCCTTTCACTTTTGTGTGGCGCATGGTCTACTGTTTTCCTGGGCCCAGCCTGTTGAAGTTAAATAAATCTACACACAAATGGTTTTTTTTTTTTTTCTTGGTGAACAGCTTCCCGCTGTTTGGGACAGAGTGTTCACCATCCTGGATATTCCACAACTGTGCCATAAAGGTTCCCTGGTGTGCAGATACTCCCCAAGATTCTGACTGAGTAGGTCTGGGATGGGGGACTTTTCTTCCCTTTTTTTGGGATTGATTGATCAGTTGATTCAAAAGGCAGAATGACTGAGAGGGAGAGACAACGAGACAGAGACAGAGAGATCTATGCCATTTGCTTGTTCATTTCCAAATGCACCCAATGGCCAGGGCTGGGCAAGGCCAAAGCCAGGAGCCAGGAACTGCATCTGGATCTCCCACATAGGGGCAGGGGCCCAAGCACTTAGGCCATCTTCCTCCACCCTCCATTACCCCACCCTGGAATAGATCTGATGAAGAGGTTGTGCTGTGACAGCCCAGGGTCCTCCTGTGTGACTGGCAGCCATGCTCTGTTGGCCCACCATTTTTATTATTAATTAATAATTAACTCGAGAGGCAGAGCTCCCACTCAGTTGTCCACAGATGCCCACCGTGGCCGAAGTCAGGAGTTGGGTGTTCAATCCAAGTGTCCCACAAGGGTGACAGGACCTCAACTACTTGAGCCATCCCTGCTGCCTCTCAGGGTCTGCATTAGAAGGAAGCTGGAGGGGCCAAGGCCGGTGCGGTGGCATAGCAGGCTAAGCCTCCACCCGTGGCTCTGGCATCCCAGATGGGCCCCAGTTCATGTCCCGGCTGCTCCCCTTCCGATCCAGCTCTCTGCTGTGGCCTGGGAAAGCAGTGGAAGATGGCCCAGGTGCCTGGGCCCCTGCACCCACATAGGAGACCTGGAAGAAGCTCCTGGCTTCGAATCAGCCCAGATCCAGCCATTGCAGCCATTTGGGAAGTAAACCAGCAGATGGAAGATCTTCCCCAACCCGTTCTCTGACACACTAACTCTCAAATAAATAAAATCTTTAAAAAACAAAACAAAAACAAAAACAAAAAACGAGGAAGGTGGAATCAGGAAGTGGAGCTGGAGCCAGGAATTAAACTCAAGTACCAAGTGCTCACACTTGCCTGGGAAGGGGGGTGGAGGTAAAAATGCCTTTGAGTTATGCTAGCCTGCCTTGGGTTCTGTATCTGAGGATTCAACCAACCACAGATAGAAAATATTTAGAAAAAATACCTGTATCTGTACTGAACATGTAGACTTATTTTATTGTCATTATTCCCCAGAATATACCACTATTTGTATAACAGTTACATTATATTAGGTATTATAAATAATCTAGAAATGACTTAAAGTATATAGGAGAATCAAACAGGAGACAGAGAGAGAGATTTGAGTATCCATGTGGATTTGGAATCCTCAGGGGGTCCTGGAACCATTATCCCCACAAATACAAGATATGTCTTTACTTACCAGCATTTCAAAATTGTATTTCACGCAAATATCTAGATATGAAGCTTTTCTTGGAAAAAAATGGGAGGCTCTGGCCAATACTGGGCTCACATTCCGACGGCATCCCAATCAGCCCAAACTGACGGTGGCCCCTGCTCCAAATCCAGGCCTCTCTCTCCCAGGCGGGTTCACCTGTCACCTCCCCACCCCTGAGTCAGCATCCCAGGCTACTGCCTGCCTGCAAAGGGCTCAGGAGAGGAGTTCCTGGCCTATGACTGGGGGAAGTAGACTCATAATGGGAACAATTTCTCAGTAATGGAGAGAGTGTTCAAGAGGTGGCCACAAAACGAGTGTTCACCCTACCCAAGGAAGAAGACATTTCTGAGTGGGCAGGTGTCCTCCACCCCTGCTGAGCCTCCTGGGCTGCTTGCTCATGACTGTCCTGCTACTCGGCACACACACCCTGATAGGCACCTTGTGCCTGTGAAGAAGGCGACAGCTCCCACCAGGCCCTCATTTATTGTGTCCCATCTTGAGTTTGAGCTGAGCATTCCCTAGCAGTCGCTACCCTATTTTAAAAGAAGAGAGACCTCCTATCTGCTGGTTCACTCCCCACATGCCCACAACAACCAGGCCTGGGCCAGGAGCCCAGACCTCAATTCAGGCCTCCTACATGGGTGGCAGGAACCCAAGTAGTTGAGCCATCACCTGCTGCCTCCCAGGGTGTGCATTAGCAGGAAGTGGGATCGGAAGCAGAGGAGCTGGGACTTGAACCGGACTCTCCATCTGATATGGGGTGCAGGCACCCCAAGTGGTGTCTTTTAACTGCCGGGTGCCACATGCCTGTCTCCTACTCCTCTTACTATGATTATTCTTGGTGAGGATGATACCTGTAGCTTCCAATTGATTGTGTCAGGATTTGTACTACATTCCTTATATACAACATTTTTTTCTAAAGATTTTATTTATTTGAGAGGTAGAGTTACAGATAGAGGGAGACACAGATAGAAAGGTCTTCCGTCCACTGGTTCACTTCTCTAATGGTTGCAACGGCTGTGGCTGGGCCAGGCTGAAGCCAAGAGCCAGGAGCTCCTTCCAGGTCTCCCATGTGGGTACAGGGGCCTGAACACTTGGGCCATCTTCCACTGCTCTCCCAGGCCATTAGAGAGCTGAATTAGAAGAGGAGCAGCCCGGACACAAACCAGTGTCTATGTGATGCCAGTGGAGATTTAGCCTACTATGCCACAGCGATGGCCTCCTCATTTACAACATTTTTGAAAAACACCTTGATAATTAACAATTAAGTATTATGGCGTCTACTTTGCAAATAAAGAAAAAGAGGCCCATGGGGGTGAAGTGATTTGACCAAAGTCGCGCAGCTGAGAAAAAGCCAAAGGGACGCCAAGACCGGCACTGTCCCCTGACTCAGGTCTCACGGGGAAGCCCAGCTGGTTCTGATCCCCTCACCAGCCTCTGATGCTGCTTAGGCAGCTAATGTGCATTTCCACGCAGTTTTCCAGTTATTTCATGACTTCGGGGAGAGTATAAAAGCCTTATATTGAAGACATCTTAGATACATTTTTAAATGGGTTGGAAGAACACAAAGTGTCAAGGAGCTCCTGGGTGCACAGCCTGTGACTTCCGGGAGCTCTGGGTCGCTAGCTGTCAGATTTTAACAAATACCTCTCTAGATAACTGCTTAATTATTATACCTGTCAAGAAAAAGCCTTCACAGCCATCAGGAACTGCATATAAAAATAGCCTCTAATCCCTAGCCTTCGAAAGATCCTCGCCTGTGACTTTAGCAAGGCAGAGTTCCAGTGCCACCCCATGGGTCTCAGATTCCTAAGGATAAAGCTTGATGGGTGCACCTGCTTACAGAGAAGCAAGAGAAGGACTGTGCCCACCTTGGAGGGTTGGTCTGTCTTGCCCTCTCCCTCTCAAATAAATTTAAAAATAAACTAAACTGGCCTCCAGTCATAGGGCTGAAGTGCTGTCGTGTTCCTAAGCCCACAGATGCTATAGTATTTCTTACGGAGGAAATGTGTGTGTTGGTGCAGTGCCATTGGCCGTGAGTTCTGTTGCTCTGTTTAGGTCTTCAGCAGACAGCATGATGTCCACCCACGTTGGTCAGCGAGCTCTTTACTCGGTCTGCGGGTTCGAGTGGTGATCTCTTTCTGAAACCCCCCCAGACACACCTACAGGTAATGTCCTCTCGGCTATCTGGGCACCTCTTGACCTAGTTAAGTGGGCATATAAAATTAACCGGCACACTCAGTGTCCACACCACTTTATAGAACATAGCCACAGTGAGTAATGAGAATTTACCATGCTCTATGTAGTTCCTGTAGTGTGCAGGTTAAATTAGTAGCTATAGCAAATTAACACCAACATCTCCGTGACTTCACCCAATGGACATGAACTGTCTCATATGTGTAAAGTCTAATCAGATATTTGGCAGGTTATCTTTTTTTTTTTTTTTTTTTTTTTTTTTTGACAGGCAGAGTGGACAGTGAGAGAGAGACAGAGAGAAAGGTCTTCCTTTGCCATTGGTTCACCCTCCAATGGCCGCCGCGGCCGGCGCACCGCGCTGATCTGATGGCAGGAGCCAGGTACTTCTCCTGGTCTCCCATGGGGTGCAGGGCCATCCTCCACTGCACTCCCTGGCCACAGCAGAGAGCTGGCCTGGAAGGAGGGCAACCGGGACAGAATCTGGTGCCCCGACTGGGACTAGAACCCGGTGTGCCAGCGCTGCAAGGCGGAGGATTAGCCTAGTGAGCCGCGGCGCCGGCCATTGGCAGGTGATCTTACAAAGAGTCAAGGACCCAAATTCCTTCCATCCTGTAGCTCTGCCAACGCATAGGATTTTTGCTTCTGAGCAGTAAATGGGGAAAGAAAAGCTGTGGGTAGAAGGCCTTCCTGAGCCAGCCGAGGAGCAGAGCACATTGCTTCTGCCTTCATGCCATCGTTTGGAGCTCTGTCTCATGGTCAGGCGTAACCACAAGGGAGGCTGGGAGATGTAGTCCAGCTGTGTGCTGGGAGATGTAGTCTGTGTGCCACAGTGCTCTGCAAAGTTACTTCCTATGCTCGTATTTCCTCGGGCAATGGTGCGATTGTTAAGTAAGCGGCATTTACCTTCTTTAAGGTCATTTCTTCAAAGCCTTTTCAGTTCTTCCCCAGGAGAAGCAGGTCTGTCCCCTCCCATTTGTCTTTGTTAAAAGACGAGATCCTTACATAATGAGGCTTGTCTGTATCCTCCTGTTCTATTAATACGTCAGCCAGTCCTTTAATCCCTGCTGTAGATTTCAGCTCACAGTATTTTTGCCACTGAATAAAAGATCCCATGAAGACCGCACACAGGGCCTTCTATGAAAGAAATTGTTCAAATACAAATGGTTGATGATTGACGCTTGTTCCAACCAAATTGTGAGCTTGCACCCAATGTGCTGTAGCACTCAGCCTGTAACTGCCGCCTGTGTCTGACCTCAGGTTAAGGTGTGCATCTGACTGATGCTACCTGAAAGCAGCATCTGCTGCA
Organism: Oryctolagus cuniculus; assembly: GCF_964237555.1. Taxonomy (NCBI): domain Eukaryota; kingdom Metazoa; phylum Chordata; class Mammalia; order Lagomorpha; family Leporidae; genus Oryctolagus; species Oryctolagus cuniculus. Next base: position 21,196,862 of record NC_091447.1, read on the forward strand.
CTCTGAGGTCTCTGCTCAGTCTTACCATGGCTTTTGCTTTGAATTCTGATGAGGGGTATTTTTGTTTCGGGCTTTCTGTTGTATTAATATCAAGGATGAAGTATCACAGTACATAGCAGGATCCTTCTTCCTGGGAAATACTGTATAAGAAAGTGTGTTCTTGTTCATTGACAAGCTTATGCACCTCCTTGGAATGTATAGAACACCATCATGGACTGTTTGCGCCCAAAGTTGCACTTCCACGTATATTTTATATCATCTACACTTTTCACACAATTTTAGGGTGATTCTTAACCCTACTGAAAAGAAGCTGGAACCATATAACGCAGCAATTCTTGCACTTGCACCTTAAAGAATTAAAAGCAATGTCTTTAAGAGATCTTTGTACACAAAAGTGTACAAAGAGTGAGCAGCATTTTCCACAACACCCTCAGTGTCAGCAAACCAGGCATCCATCAGCAGATCAGTGGTTAAACAACTGTGGCTATACACACAGTGGAGCAGCAGGAATGCATTTCTGATACTCGCTGCATCATACGCGGATGTTGGAAATGCACGCTCACTGACACAAGCCAGACTCGAATGCACAGATAGCGTATGGTTCTACATATTTGAGTGCCTAGAAGAGGCAAATCATAGAGACATAAAGTGGAATACAGGCTACCAGGGCTGGGGCAGGTGACAAGGGAGTCACTGTTTCATGGGTACAGGGTTTCTGGGATGATGAGAAAATCCGGAAGCAGAAGTGGTCATGGTTACATAACACTGTGAATGCGCTTAATGTTCATTATACAAGGCGCTTCAAAAAAACTCAAGGAAATTGAATTAAAATATGTGTATTTTTGTGCAAGAAAACATAAGCATGTGCATAGTTTTTTATAATGTACATTTTCCATGCATATTCTGGAGATCCTTTGTATGCATGAAGAATTATGAAGTCCGGCGCCGCGCTCACTAGGCTAATCCTCCACCTAGCGGCGCCGGCACACCGGGTTCTAGTCCCTGTCGGGGCGCCGGATTCTGTCCCGGTTGCCCCTCTTCCAGGCCAGCTCTCTGCTGTGGCCAGGGAGTGCAGTGGAGGATGGCCCAAGTGCTTGGGCCCTGCACCCCATGGGAGACCAGGAGAAGCACCTGGCTCCTGCCTTTGGATCAGCATGGTGCGCCAGCCGCAGCGCGCCGTCCATTGGAGGGTGAACCAACGGCAAAGGAAGACCTTTCTCTCTGTCTCTCTCTCACTATCCACTCTGCCTGTCAAAAAAAAAAAAAAGAAAAGAAAAAAAAGAATTATGAAGACTCCCCTCAATGTTTTGTTCCACCAGTAAACTTGCCTTTTAATCCCCCTTTTCATGAACCTTTTGGAGCTTGTTATCCTTTAAAGTGATAAATTATAGGCTTACTTTGCCACAATAAATAAAAATTATATTGGAAAGAGACTGGACTTGGAACCTGTTAAGTCTGGAGCCCAGTCCTAGGTCTCCCAGTTCCTAGGTGTGTGTGGCTTTGGGCAAAAGATTTCATGTCCCCAAGTGTCCTTTTTGTCACCTGTAAAACTGGGGAGACTGTGACTGCCCTGTGGGACTGTGGAAGAGGTTAACACAATGAGCCTGCCCCTTGGCAGCATTCCAGCCGAAGGTAGAGGCAGCTGACATAGTCAGGAGGGAAAATCGGCTGCACATCTGTGGCCCATTGCTCTTTGGCTCTCTGGAGATAAGAGTGTTCGCGTGAGGTGAAATAGATTCCATGGGATAGATCCCATGGAATCTTTGGGTTGGAGAAACAGAGGGGCAGGCCTTTCTGCTCCCCTAGGACTAAAGGGACAGCAGGAACACAAACCCACCCATGCCCCAGTCTGAGGTTTAGTTCAGTTTCTGCTTAAGTTTCTGAGTTTTCATGTGGGTTTTTATAATTCTTACAAACTGGGGGAATTTTTTTTCATACGGGTTTTTAAACTTATTTATATTTGAAAGGTAGGAAGAGGAAAAGAGAATGAACTTCATCTGCTCTCTCACTCCCCAAATTCTCCCCAATAGCCAGGGCTGGGACAGACCAAAGCCAGGAGCCTGGCACTCAATCCAGGTTTCCTAGGTTGGTGGCAGGGACTGAAGTACTTGAGCCCTCCCCTGCTGCCTCCCAGGGTGCACGTTAGCAGGAAGCTGGAATCGGAAGTGGAGCCGCGACTCAACCCAGGCACGGATGTGGGATGCGAGTATCCCAAGCTGAGCTGTAACTGCTGCACCAAACGCCCACCCCCTTAATACAGATTTTAATCTTGAAGTGGATTCTAAGATACACATCCACCTCCATATGTGTGAACGCAGACATGCACACACACACACACACACACACGCACGCCTCTCGGAGAAAAGCATCATGTAGGATGCAGGCGTCCTGCAACATTAAGGATCTGAAACAGAGCTGTGTTTGCAGAGCCATGTCGGAAAGCTGTCTGTGTTGCAAATAGCAGAGAGTCTGCAGAGGAGAGCCCGTAACTCCCCATGCCCCAGGTGCCAGCCCAGGAGGAGCAGGGATGGAGCTGACAGGACAGGAGGCGGGGGAGTGACTGAGGTCCTTTCCAGGCCTAGCTCGAGGCGGGCGTCACGAGTGACGTTGAGCCTGTGACATTCAGAAAAGGTTAAATTTTGTTCTGTTTGCTTAGGAAAAATGGGAGGCTGTGCAGCATGTATTAAAGATCATAAAACTAAACATTCCGTGCTAGCTAGCTAGAGTTAATTATTTGGAAAAATCGCCGTGGAATGAGATGTTGCTATTTATATTGAGATACAAATTCATATTGAGATACAAATCAGGAAATATTGTCAATTTTGTCACCTGTTTAACTCTGGAAACTGACTACTTTGTCAAAGTAGTCAAAGTAGTCCGTTTCCAGCATGTAACACAAGGCTTGCCTCACAGGTGGACACTCTGAGAAATGAATGAATGGACAAACAAGCGAACATGCCAAAGGATGAAGCTGTCCCATGCCTGCATCCGCGAGACGTGTTACCTGCGTACGAGTGAAGACTTTCCCTTTTCTCTTTTTCAGAGTGGAACCTGCTCCCTTGGATCCATTCGTAAGCAAGAGACACCAACACCGTGACTCATGCCAGTGCCACCGCCGCCACCACCTCCTTTGCCTCCACCTCCTCCACCCCTGGGGGCTCCTCCTCCTCCCCCACCGTCTGCACCCCTGGTAAGACCTGCGCATTTTTATCTGCTTCATTGTGGAGTAGGAGCCTCCAGGCTCTGCAGGAGCAGAAGTTCTGAATGTACGGAGGCAGCCCCTGCCTGGCACCCCTCTTGTGGGTGGCATCTTAGGGAACTGGGCCTGACAGCTTCAGGCTCTGATTCCAAACCGGCCTGGCTGCTGTGCCCCATTCCCTGGCAGCTCCTACCTCCATCTCGTCGGGCCCCTCGTGGCTGCATCAGTTCTCCTGTAATTCCTGCTGCTTGGTGCAGCCTCCTGAATCTTGCCCTGGTGTGCCACACCCAATGTGCATTCCCTGAGACACTGCAAAGTCGCGTCCTGCCAAGCCATGTGGTTGGTGAGGGTGATAGCTTGGCTTCAGCCCCTGGGCTCTCAGCTGCACTAACTGTCATATGGAATGAAGATGTCAACTTAGGACTGGATATGGTATGCTGGGGGGAGTGTTGTTGGGTATTCTGTCTTGGTTTAGTGGTTGGGTTGGGCTTAAGGGGAAGCCACAGCAGGTGCTCATACTGTTTAAGAATGGGGATTCCCAACCCCTTCACCATTCACATTTGGGACACATCATTTTTTGTTGTGGGATGCACTGTGGAACCTCTAGCAACATGCCTGGCCCCTACCCACTGGACACCGGGAGCATCCTCCAGTTGTAGCAAGTAAAATCAGGCTCAGATATTGCCCAGTGTCCCTCCACACCCAGTTTTAGGAGAAGGTTCCTGGGGCTGGCACTGTGGCTCAGTGGACTAAAGACCTGTCCTGCAGCGCTGTCATCCCAAATGGGTGCTGATTCAAGTCCCAACTGCTCTACTCCTGATGCAGCTCCCTGCTAATGAGCCTGGGAAAGCAGCGGAGGATGGCCCAAGTGCTTGGGCCCCTGCACCCATGTAGGAGACCCAGAAGAAGCTCCTGACTTCAGCCTGGCCCAGCTCTGGCCGTTGTGGCCATTTGGGGAGTGAACCAGTGAATGGAAGACCTCTCTCTCTCTCTCTCTCTCTCTCTCTCTCTCTCTCTCTTTCTCTCTTTCTGCATCTCCCTTTCTCTCTCTAATTCTGACTTTTAAATCAAACAATCAGTCTTAAAGAAGAAGAAGGGTCCTGCTCGATGCTGGCAGTGAACCTTCCCTCTAACAAAACCCCAGAACCCATCTCAGTCGTATGCTCGTTCTGTGTGCGGCTCCTATGAGGTATGTGTGGCACCAGATCCACAGCTTCTGTTTTCTATGGAAGATGGGCAATGTGATGACGTGGCACGGAAACACCAGGCTGCCTGGGGAGGAGCCGAGTAAGCAGCCGCCAGGAACAGCACCTCCCGGTCACGTTCCCTTAGTCAGACTTGGCCTTGGGGAGAGCTAGCTGCACAGCCACGGGGCCCAGAGTGTGCCCACGGCATCGCCCCCGTGACCTGAGCTTTGTGCCAAGGGCATGCACCTGCCTGAAACCTGAAACCTGCCCTCGCAGAGGATGGGAGGAAGGCATATCGCATGAAGAAGCAAGCACCAAAGCGTGCAGCGAAAGCACGAAACAAACCAAAGAGCTCTAACCGGAAGACAGAGCAAGAATACAGATGGGAGTTCCACTGCTGCGTTGGACCTCGCCAGCTCAGCTTCATGGTCATCGCCATGGCTCTAAGTGAAAGGTACATACGCAGAACTCTGATGGGAAGCTCACGAAGTATGACTTACAGCTTCAGATTCCATTCTATACCCATAAACCATAAAGTTAGCCAGAATAAACATAGCAAACGCCATGTGACTGGGAATTTGGGAAATAACCCCTTTCAAACATTGCTATGATATATAAATATCTGGGGCTCAATAAGTGTTGAGCATGTGTTTCTGGAATGTTCTCTGTCACAAAACAATAAGCCTGTGTCAACCAGATTTTCCCCCTGATAATGAGATAGTTTTATTTTGGAGATTGATTTAAGACTTTAAAGGAGCCAAAAAGAAAACATCCACCATTATGCACAGCAGTGCTGTTTATTCTAGTGAAATAGATACTAAGTGGTTTATGAGAACTAAATGAAATGTCTGAGGTCATACTGTTGATTAAAAATTCCATTTTGCCATGGTGTTAATTAGAAATTACATCTATGCTGATTATGGAAAAGTAGATTTGACATGATGGGTTTAAAAACAACACGTTGTGTGTGTGATAAAATCGGCTATGGGCCAGCCTTAGGGCCTTGGGGCACAGGTGGAGACACCCACATCCAGTATCCCACACCCAGCTCTGGCTCCTGCCTCCAGCTTCCTGCTGATAGAGGGAGGCCCTGACAGACAGCAGGCAATGGCTCAAGCAGCCGGGCCTCTGCCACAGCAGCGGGAGGTGGGGACTGTGCTCCCTGCTCCTGGCTTCGGCCGCTCCGCCAGGCCCTGGTGGGCTGTTGTGGGCATTTGGGGGATGAACTGGCAGAGGTGCACTCTCCCTCTCTCTGTTACTTAACATCAGCTGTGTAATAAATACAGTACAGGTTAGAATAGAAGGTGATAATGCTGATTACAAAAGTCAGTATTTTATTAGGGAATTCTTTTTCTTTAAAGATGCTTCAGTTAATAAACAAAACAGTTTGTATGTGGTTAATTATGTGAATGTCCTCATTTTTTTTTTCCTTTTTGGCTGTCTTTTGGAGGAATAGGTCAATTTAGGAAGAAAACGGCCATGTAAAGTGTGCAATTTTTAAAAACATTTTTCCACAAACTGGGAAAATATTTACATATTAAAGGGCAATTAATGACCTTACTCAGGAAATGTACAAAGTATATACTCTCACTATGGAAAGAGTAGAAAAGTGACACAGGACATGATCAAGTGGGAGAAATACAAATGTTTCGGCCTCACTGCAGTAAACACAGAATAAAAGAATGAGAAACCCTTTCATCTATGAACTTGATGGTGCTTTTTAAAAGAGTGTTTGTCACAACCACAGGAACTGGCCCCTTCTCACTCTTGGTGGAGACAAGCACTGGTCTAATTCTCCGAGACACAATGTGTCAGCGCAGATCAAACCTTCTGGAAGACAGACGCACTTAATGACCTCCTTGCACTGAAGCAGTGTTTCTTTAAGTCACTGATTGTGGATGAACAGGACTACTTAGCCATACATATTGAGGAAAGCATTACTTACAATGACAACCCCAAAAGGGAGAAGAAACACCCTACATGTATAATATCAGGAAATTCAATAAATAAACAATGAGATAATCCACAAAGCGGCATGGAAGCACCATTAAAAAATCATATCAAAATTATTTTATAACTTCCAGCGTAGTGACTGAGGCACGGATCCGCCACCGTGAAAGCAGGAACCTGCGTTGGAGGGGAATGGACGCTCTCGGGGATCCTGAGGGACGTGCACATTATTTCCTGTCGCAAACGGGAGGGTGACTTTATGTCCCAGGGCTTTGGTTGTGCCCCGGGGGAAACGCACCGCCTCACTCAGCAGCAGTCTGCCAACGCCAGCCTGCTCTGGAGCAGACCCCGGCACACCACAGCAGGCCAGCCGAGCCCCTCACTGCTGGCCGACAGCCCCTGTCTGGGAGTGCTGCTTCATCTCCAAAGAATCGGGAAGAATAATCAGAGGTAACGTGTCACAGCCCATGAAGAGGACGTGGATTCTGCGTTCAGCCCACAGATGAAGTGTACTGGAACACAGTCACGGTCATTTCCGTCGTGTGTCTGGCTGCGTTTAGGATACGGTGGCAGAACACCAAATCAGCAAAATGGAATTCTTCCAAACGAGAATTCCGTTCTTTTCATTAGTAGATCTGTGTTTTTAAAAACCATGCTCAACTATGATTGCTATCTTTTGAAATTTGTCAATAAATACTTTGTGGAATTCTCTCTTCTCTTTTGTGATAGAAATACAAAGATAATACCCTTGATTTGCAGCCTGGCCCATCATGCCCAAAATATTTACTGCCTGGCCCTGACAGGAAGTTTGCCAACACCTGTCCCGCAGCCAGCTGGCCTCGCTCAGCCCGCCTTTCGTTACCAGCAGCCCCGGAGCTCGGTCCCCAGCATCAGGTCTTGTCCCTCCTCTGCTTCACCTCGGGGTGGGGGCTGTGGCCCACTCACCCTTGCCTGCCTGTCCACCCCCACGATGGGCCTCCTCCTGCTGTCTTTACGCAGCTCTCCCGTCTGCCCGGAAGGCTCTTTTCTGCTGTCATAGCTCACACTTCTTCCTCCTACTCCACACTGCTTTGGTACATATTTTATATTTTGTTTTGGTTTTTATTCTTTTAAAAATATATTTATTTTAAAGACAGAGCTACAGGGAGAGAGGAATCTTCCATCCACTGGTTCACTCCTCAAATGGCCTCAACAGCGGGGGCTAGGCCAGGCTGAAGCCAGGAGCCAGGAACTAACTCCATCCTGATTTACTACTTGGATGGCAGGGGCCCAAACATTTGGGCCATCTTCCACTGCTTCCCCAGGGGCATTAGCGGGGAGCTGGATTTGAAAGTGGAGTAGCCAGGACTCCAGCCTTTGTTCGTGTGAGACATTGGCATTACAAGCAGTGATTGGAGTCTGTGTTTGATATTTTGTGATCTTCTGTGTCCCTCATGCCTGGCTCAAATTAGGCACTCAGCTTTCAATGAGTGAATATGAACAGGGTCAACAGATGGAGCTAAAACTTCTTTAGCCGGTGCCCAGGACTCTGAATGTCTATGCTGTTAAAGAAACGTTGTTAAAGGCCCTTTTTAGAGTACGGTACAGAAGACTTTGTTCAGGACCATCACAATAGGTACAGGCGGGACCACTGCAGTGGGGTTTTACACTGGCCTAGGGAGAATGGGTTCATCTCCACATACGGCCTGGGCGGGTGCTGGCAGGCCTGGGTGATCAGACATCGCCTGAGGGTGGCGGAGGAGGAGGAACCCAAGCAGGTGTCACTGCTGAGGGTTCTGGCTAAGTGGATGCAGCAGGGGTCCTGCTGAAACTGGCTGTTACATGGAAGGCTGCAGCTGGGCCTGGGGGAAGGCTCAGGAGCCTGGGGAACGTTTGGTCAAGCGGAGAACCTGCCTGAGTGCTCACAAAACAGCGTGGCAGGTTTTGTTAAATGCCCTCTGCAAGGAGGGAGCGATGGGGCAACTGCCCTGGTTCCCTGTGGTCCCACGCAGCCAATCAGACTTCGCTTCAGCACCGGGGGACCTGGGACTTAGGCTGGGGGGGCTCGGGTCAGAGATTTTGGGTTTCTCCCTGCTGAACCTGTCCGTTCCCGTCCATCTCCATCCTCTCCTGCCCTCTGCTGTGCTGGCTGCCTCTTCCCAACGCTGCGGCCTAGAACAAGGAGAAAGGGCCGAGGGGGCAGCCAATGCTTGGGAGCAGGCCTCTGCCTCCCGGGCCTTTGGAACTCTGCTCCTTTGTCTCATCTCTTTAAAATCCCAAAGAGAGCAACATCAAAACTGCCCACGGGGTGCACCGGCCACCTAGCATTACATCATCATTGTTGCTTTGCTTACAGAATGGAACGTTTAAAGATATCTAAAGAAAATGTAATGAGTTTGATTTTTGAAATGCAGCAGAATTTTACAGAGCTTTTGTTTTGAATGTCCTTTGATCCATGAGCTTCTGGGGTGGGGGCTTTGAGTTCTGAGCCCTCGTCACACGTGCTGGACTCCATGCAAGTGACAGTGTCACGGAGCAGCAACTGACCAATTTTGGAGCTGGGTTGCCCAGGCAGAGCCTGACAGCCAGGCTCACGGCTGTAACACGGGTGTGTGTGTATGACGGATTTGTGGATTTTTTGCAGCACTCCTTTTCAATGCTGCCATTAAGTTAAAGCGTCCTAAGAAGGAAGCAGTTTTCTGAGAGCAGGTGGGTCTTATCATTTAAATGCCAGGCTCCCCGATTATTTATTTACCCAGAAAAGTAGCGCTCCAGGCCGGAGGACACCATGGTGCTGTGTTTGCTGCCCGACCCCGGGGTCAAGTTTAATAACGATGCTGACGGAAGGCGACAGTGAGCAGCAAGTTGTGGTCCCTGGCTGCTCTGTGCCCTCACTCCTGTTGCCAGGTCCTCCTTTGTGGTTTTTCTCCCCGTGGTCTAGGAGCTGTGTGATTCTTGGGCCAGGGAGACTCAGTGCTGGGAGGCGTGATCCCAATGCCCGACCTCCTCCAGCAGGCCGGGTGTGAAAGAAAGCGGGGGAGCCAGAGTGCTCAGTGCGGTCCCTGGAGGACTTTATGGGAGTTTCTGTGTTTGCTGTTGTGGAGAAACAAAAGCTGGAGTGTGGAGCACCAGGTGGAAGGACGCGTAGCAGAACTGCATTTTATGTCATGTCTGGAGAGGGCATTTGCACAGTTAGCGGTGCATTTGGAATAACAAGCGGCTTAAAAATTCTTAAGCACTGTTAGGTAGGTTCTGATTAGTGTTGCTAAAGAAGGGTTGGGGCGTTTATCCTGGACGGAGAGGGGCGGCTGGAATAAGGAGGCTTCTGTGTTTGGCTGAGCTGTGAAGCTGGTATACGCTTGACCTTTGGTCTCTACTTAACAGTTTGCAAAACTACGCCTCTGTCTTCAGGTTATGTTAAAAACATGGTGCTCCCTCTCCTTTGCTGATTTTCACTGGGAGCAGCCGCAGTGAAAAAGGGGCCCTCCTAGGGGCAGATTTCCTGGGTGAGAGAGAGAGAGAGAGATGTATGCAGGGGTTACCACTCAGACTTCCTAAGGGCACTGGGACACATTTCAATGTGTTTCTTTTTTCTCCACTAGGAGGTGGGAGGGGTGGCAGGAACAAAGAGGAGGAGGTGTGCAGGGGTGCACAGGAGGCAGCAATTGTGCACCGGCAATGCCTGGGACTTGGCAAGAAAAGCCTCCTCCAGTGCTTAGTGAAGCTTTTATCAAGTGGCCCAGGAGCCCAGCAGCGGAAGCAGCTCCCACGCAGCACCTGAGCCCAGCCAGGGCTCCAGAGGGAGGGGACGTGGGGTGCGAAACCCCCAGTATGTTTCTGGGGCCAGGATCCCTGGTGGCAGCTTTGTCTTACGCCCCCAGGCTCCTGGCTCCGAGCCTTGAAATCCCAGAGTCACTGACCATTCCCAGAAAAGCTCAGGGGCCCCTGCCGCCCGCCCCAGGCATCACTGCACGTGCCCCCCACCATGTTGTGCTTTGGTGGGTGACTGTGGTTTGCAGCCTGGGGTCTTTAGGGTCGTGTACCCCATCTGCCTTCATTCTTCATCTTCCTTGTCAGAAGAGGGGGAAACACCCTATTAACGTCAGGTTGTAGGAGGCACATGCACACCCCAGCCCTGGCCATGTAGAACAAGCTGCAGCGAGGCAGGGGGAGGGTGCTGGGTCCCCCCAGGGCACCTCTGCAGCGGTGTCGCCTCGGATGTGTGACAGAGGACAGGTAACATGAAGTGAAGAAAGCAGGACACATGCAGGCCCTGTGGTCCCAGTTACATAAAGCTGAGTGTGTGCAAGCTCGAGACGCAGTAAGGAGGGCGGGTGTTTGGGGCAGTAGTTACGGCACCACTCGGGATGCCTGTGTCCCATAGCAAAGCGCCTGGATTCAGCTGCCAGCTCTAGCTCCTAATTCCAGATTCCTGCTGACCCACCAGTGGGAGACAGCATGTCACAACTCAAGTACTTGGGGTCGCTGCCGCCCATGCGGGAGACCTAGATGGAGTTTCTGGCGTTAGCCTGGCCCGGCCCTGGCTGTTGTGGGCATTCAGAAAGTGAACAAGTGGATGGAAGATCTTTCCCTGTCTCACTGTCTCTCTTCCTCTCTCCCACCATCTCTCTCTGCCTTTCAAATAAAATGAAAATAACCTTTTTAAAAATGTAAGAAAAGAGCCCTAAGGACACAGAATACAGATACCATCACTAGGTGGTCTTGGCGTGGAAAGGCAGTGTTGGATGATTTTTGTTTTCTTTTTTCATGATTCTACATTTTCTCAAATTTCTGTGGGAGCATTTATCACTTTTGTAATTAGGAGATAAGGTTTTTTTGGCCGACGCCATGGCTCACTAGGCTAATCCTCCACCTGCGGTGCTGGCACACCGGGTTCTAGTCCTCGTTGGGGCGCCGGATTCTGTCCCGGTTGCTCCTCTTCCAGTTCAGCTCTCTGCTGTGGCCCGGGAGTGCAGTGGAGGATGGCCCAAGTGCTTGGGCCCTGCACATGTGTGTGAGACCAGGAGAAGTACCTGGCTCCTGCCTTTGGATCAGCGCGGTGTGCCAGCCGTAGCGGCCATTGGAGTGTGACCCAATGGAAAAGGAAGACCTTTCTCTCTCACTGCCCACTCTGCCTGTCAAAAAAAAAAAAAAAAAAAAAAAAAAAAAACTTTTTTTTTCTTTGACAGGCAGAGTGGACAGTGAGAGACAGAGAAAAAGGTCTTCCTTTTGCCATTGGTTCACCCTCCAATGGCCGCCGCGCTGCGGCTGGCACACCGCACTGATCTGATGGCAGGAGCCAGGTACTTATCCTGGTCTCCCATGGGGTGCAGGACCCAAGTACTTGAGCCATCCTCTACTGCACTCCCTGACCACAGCAGAGAGCTGGCCTGGAAGAGGGGCAACCGGGACAGAATCCGGCGCCCCAACGAGGACTAGAACCCGGTGTGCCGGTGCCACTAGGCGGAAGATTAGCCTAGTGAGCCGCGGCGCCGGCCGATTAAGTTTTTTTAATTAAGCAAAAAGAGCGATGATCACTTGCTGGTTGACTTAGGCCATATAATAATAATGAATAATAATAACAGATGTCCGCGGACTAACTATTGTACACTAGGTGCTGTCACAGGCACTTAACGTGATTGTCTAAACTCGCATCTACAGCAATACAGCGAGGTGGGCCCGAACAGTGCCATTTTACAGGACCACAGCTGGTGACCCGGCAGGGCTGTAGTTTGAACAGCCCCAGTCCCTGCCCTGAACCTCTAACCCAGCTGCTCTGTGATACGGATTCAGAGGCTGTGGCATCCACTGGGAGTCTCAGGAGAGCAGTGCTCAGGGGCTGTGTCTACTCCGTTGAATCTAAAAGCCAGGAAGTTTCTGACTGGATCCTGTTCCCTGAAACTTAGAGCTTCCAGATTTCTTCCTGTGCCCCCAAGCTTGCCCTTTTTCTTTTTCTTTTTTCTTTGTGGTTTCTTTATTTTTTCCATGAGCTTTTGGTTTCCCTCACCCTTTGAATTACACACACATACACATACGCACAGAGATAGAAAGATGATAAAATGGGCAGATGTTTGGACTAGTTGGGACACTGCACCTGATACCCAGAGTGCCTGTGTTTGAGTTCTGGCTGTGCTCCCCGTTCCAGCTTTCGGCTGTTGCACGTCCTAGGAGGCAGCAGGTGATGGCTCAAGTAATTGGGTCCCTGCCACCCACATTGAGTTCTAGGCTCCTAGTTTCAGCCGAGGTTATTGCTGACGTGGGGGATGGGAGCTCTGTCTCTAGGATGTTTCCTGCCCCCCTCCAAATAAATTAAACAATTTTTGAATATATTAAATCGCCCTCTGAATCAAACTCATGGTTTGACAGCAGAGAGTCAGAATTAAAGGAGGGATGTGATGCAGAGGAGCTCAGCTGTGTCCTGCTGTGCTGGCTGGCTTTTGATAAGCTCAGAAAGATGGGTTTCTTCCTCTAGCAGTGTCGGGTGCACACTGGGGACAGTATATGCTTCTTGACTGAATAGCAGCTGACTGTGTCCTTAACCCACTCCATGATGCAAGTATGCAGAGAGGCCTGGACATGCTGTTGACCGTGACCAGGAATGGAGGTGCTCAAAGTAGAACCAGGCTCTTAGACCACAGCTTTGTGCTCTAAGTCGCCTCTTCGTTAAGTATTTCCTGCATATGGGATCCTTGAAGCCCCAGCTTGAAAGAGACCTCCTGTTCTCTGAATTAGTGACCTTCGTCTTCCTCTGCTTGCTTCTCTGGTCATCAGGCACCACCTGTGTCTAGCTGAGGTGTTGGGCTGTCTCCTGAGTAGAGCAGTCAGTAAGAGATGAGGGAGGGCTTGGGCCCAGCGCTCACAAAACAGTCTGAGACAGAGGGCCTGTGCCTATGTCAGTACAGGCATGTAGCAGGCCCTCGGCACGTAGCGTTACTTCCTGAGATCTGGGCTTTAGCGAAGGGAATGTAATTCTCCAGGGAGACCTGCTAGGAGCTTGGTGACTACTCCTCTGTGCCTTCCAGGTGCCCACACCTTGAAAGCCAGAACATAGTGACACAGTCACATTTTAGTAAGACTAGTTTGTAAAACAATTGCAGTTCTATCAGAAGTATCAAACAAAGGGACAGCAAAATTTAATACTTGGGCATTACATTAAAAGCGGTTGAAACTATTTGTAAGGCAGAGAAAGAGAGAACTCCCATCCATTAATTCACTTCCCTAAATGCCTACAACACCTGGGGCTGGGCCAAGGCTGAAACCAGGATCTAGGAACTCAATCCAGGTCTCCTGTGTGGGTGACAGGAACACAATTATTCACCACTTTCTGCCATCCTCACCCCCCGGGGTCTGCATTAACAGGGAGCTGGAGTCAGGACCTGGGAATTGAACCCAGGCATTCTGATGTGGGACACAGGCATCTCAGCCACTAGATAAATGCCTGCCCCTTAGGTATTATTGAACTTATTGATTTGTAATTTATTCGAAAGGCAGAGAAAGACACAGAACTTCCATCTGCTCATTCACTCCACAAATGCCAACAGCAACCAGGACTGGGCCAGTCTAAAGCCAAGAGCTTGGAACTCCATCCATGTCTCTCGCATGGATGGCAGGGATCCAAGTACTTGGGCCATCACCTGCACATTAACAGGAAGCTGGATTGGAAGTGGAGCTAAGACTTGAACCCAGGCCCTCTGATATGTGATGTGGGCATGCCAAGCCGTGTCTTAACTACTGCACTATATTCCTGCCCTGAGTATTACATTAAAAGCCATAAATTATCCCCAGTGCAAACTTTTCCATTCCAATTTCTTATTGTTTGTGAGGAGAATAGGCCCTGTACCTTTGCTTTACATACAGACATTTCAATCATGGCAGGAAGCAGCATGGTGTGCCCGTTTTATATATGGCAGTAATAGATTTCCATTTTAATCAGGTCTGTTCACAATAGAGGAGTTTAAATGTGTTTTCAAGCTGGTAAAAGCAGAATTCCACCTGCACGGCACAGTATTTAAAACACAAAGGTGTAAAAACATGTTTGTGTCCCCCAGTCTTCTGCTCAGCTGTCAGGTTCAGCAGGGATCCTGCAATAGAGCCTGGTGTATGGGAAACCAAACAGGCGGGATTGAGAGGCTGCAGATGCCAGCTGAACCCCAGCTCTGCCATCCCCTAGCAGGGTGATGTCAAGCAAAGTACTTGGTACCTCTGAGCCTCAGTTTCCTTACCTGCTCGGGGAAGAATCGTCGCCACTTCCTGGGGTAGAGTGCCCCTAAAATGGAAGCTTCAAGAAGGGAAGGATTTGTGTCAGTTTTGCTCAAGGTGCATCTTGGACATGTGGGCAGTGCTGGCACATAGTGGGCGCTTGGTGTTGAGTGAATGCATCCTGGGGTTATTGTGGGGATCCAATAAGGTAACAGTAGCAGCTGTTGGTTATCAAGTACTTACTGAATAAATGGCATCTGCTTCTATTTTGGAGACAAGAAAACAACTGGGAAAATCTTGCACTGACAGATGCAGGTCAAAGGTCCCCGTGGTCAGTGCAGGGCAGGAGGTCAGACACCAAAGGTCAAGATTAAGTTTGGTAGCCTGAGTTATCCAAAGTGAAGAGTCAGGCCAGCGGTCTGAAAATAGACCAACAACACATGGGCAGAGGCTCCCCTCCAGGATTTCCTGGAGTTCTGAGGCATCAGTAGCTTGATTCTTAGGAGTGATGGTTGCCTCTTCCGTCCTCTTTTGTGCACTGAGTGTACCTTGGTGCATGGGTGTAGCAGGAGGTACCTGCAGTCAGGCCCAGGTTAGAGCTGCATGACCTTCGCTAGGAGCTGTCTGAGCTGCCACCACGAGAGTGACAGATGCACGCATGGAGGCCCGGGGGTGGCCTTCACCATGCATCTGGGTGAGATGGCAGCTGGTCAGATATTTCAGACATCTGCAGGAGGCTTTGTTTCCTCAGCTGCGGGTTGTTCCTCACTCACAAGCAGCTTCTGCAGCAGCAGATCAAGAAGCTGCTACCAGGACCAACACCCGTTTCCCTGGAGGGTTTGATGCGAATGCTGGTGCAGGAATTCGAGACCTCCTGGCTCCCAGCGCCTCTCTGGAGGGGAGGAAGCAGTGTTCTGGGATGCTGAGATTCAGATACTCTGCCTTGCTCTTTTGCTGCCTGAGTCAAACATTGATTGAACATTCTGCTGACCATGGTAATTGATAGAATATTTTCTTTCCATTGGTTGATATAAAGAAATTATTGTTACATTTGTGACTAACTTTAGTTAATTTTATGTGTTTACTTATTAAAGATTTATTTATTTGAAAGGCAGAGAGAGAGAGAGAGAGATCTTTATTCTACTGGTTCATTTCCCAGCTGGCTACAACTGAGGCTGGGCCAGGCTAATGCCAGGGACCTGGAACTCCATCCACATCTCCCACTTGGGTGACAAGGGTCCAAGTACCTGCCATCATCTTCTGCTTTCCCGGGTGCATTAGCAGGGAGCTATATTGAAAACAGAGTAGCCATAATTTGAACAGGTGCTCCCATATGGGATGCTGGCATCTCCAGCAATGGCTTGACCCACCATTAACACAATGAGTGGCACAACACCATCTCTGGTGAGTTTCATCTAGTATTATACTTGAATTTTTAAGGGCCCCTGTATAGGTATACACTGAAATCCTTGTGAATGATATCATATAGTGTTGCATATGTTGTTAATAATTAAGAGCAACAGAGTGAACTGGACTGGAGATGGGACAAGATTGCCATGAGTTCTATTGAAGCTGAGTTTTGGTATCTGAGGTCTCATTATACTACTGACTGTATGTATCAGCAGTTTTCCATAAAAATAATAAAACAACTTTAATGGGCAGCAACAAACTCACATTTAGTGGAAAATACAGGTGATCTGGCAGAACTAAGGAGGGAGTTACATAGTCTGCTTTTATTAATTTAGATGGATGTTTGAAACCAAGTGCTCTATCCTTTTTAATTTTTCAATTAAAATTTTCTTATGACCCACATAGGCATGAGCTGTTTGGTTGAAATGCTTTCTATGGCTGTGATTTGTCCTGAGTGCACCAAACACTGTGGCTCCTGTTTTTCTAGGGATTGATGTTTTAGTCCAGCTCCCACGTCCTGCAGCTACAGTATCGCCTCTAATCATTAAATTGATACATGGGGTTCTCTGGTTTACTTCTTACAAGAGTGAGTATTGATAGCAGCCACTCTGAGCAGTGTCAGAGAAGCCGTGGGCTCCCGGCTACGGTGGCTCTTGCTACTTTTTAATTCAAATAAGCCTTGAGAGCAAGTGCAAGAGCAAAGATAGCAAACAATGTTTTGGGAAACTGTTGCACTTATGTTCTCTACCCTGGTTCAAGGACATCTGAACCAGTTTGTGTTTTTTCCTCAGATAAAGCATAGGGGACATTGGAGATAATTATTAAAACAAAATTCTCCCAGTTGGCAACTCTCCTCAAAGCCAAGGTCACCCAGATATGGAGGAATTCTCACCTTCAGCATTCTCTGGGACTGAATGGCTCCTGTGGCTGGAGTGTTGGGGATTCAGAGACTGCTGGATGGGAAGAGCTTTGCAGGCAACTCGGACACCCCATCTATCTATATGGTCTCTCTCGCTTGCTCAATGTCTGAGAGTACTTCAAAAAGTTTACGGAGGGGTGGGTGTTATGAGCATGGAGCTGAGCTGCCACCTGCAGCACCGGCGTCCCATGTAGGAGCACCAATTGGAGTCCTTGCTGCTCACTTCCCACCCAGCTCCTTGCTGTTATGCCTGGGAAAGCAGCAGAGGATGGCCCAAGTGCTTGAGCCTCTGCCTTCTACATTTGGAGACCTGGTTGGACCTGGCTTCAGCCTGCCCAGCCCTGGCTGCTGCACCCATCTGAGAAGTTAACCAGATGGAAAATGGATCTCTCTCTCTCGATCTCTCTCGTCTCTCTCGATCTCTCTCTATCTCTCTCTCCCCATTCATATAAATAAATAAGTCTATAAAAAGTTTGTGGAGAAATCCATGCATAGTATTTTCAAAATATGCATTTTAAGACTTATTTATTTGAGGCCGGTGCCGCGGCTCACTAGGCTAATCTTCCACCTTGCGGCGCCGGCACACCAGGTTCTAGTCCCGGTCGGGGCGCCGGATTCTGTCCCGGTTGCCCCTCTTCCAGGCCAGCTCTCTGCTGTGGCCTGGGAGTGCAGTGGAGGATGGCCCAAGTGCTTGGGCCCTGCCCCCCATGGGAGACCAGGATAAGCACCTGGCTCCTGCCATCGGATCAGCGCGGTGCGCCAGCCGCAGCGCGCCGGCTGCAGGGTAGCGGCAGCCATTGGAGGGTGAATCAACGGCAAAGGAAGACCTTTCTCTCTGTTTCTCTCTCTCACTGTCCACTCTGCCTGTAAAAAAAAAAAAAAAAGGTTTATTTATTTGTTGGAAAGGCAGAGTTACAGAGAGGCAGAGGCAGAGAGAGAGGGAGAGAGACATCTTCCACCTGCTGGTTCACTCCCCAAATGGCCACAACAGCCGCAATTGGGCTGATCCAGAGCCAGGAGCTTCCCTAGTGTCTCCCAGTTGGCAAGGTGCAGGGACTCAAGACCTGGGGCCATCTTCTACTGCATTCCCAGGCCAGAGAAGAGAGTTGGATTGGAAGTGAAATGCTCGAACTGATGCCATATAAATGCTGGCATTGCAAGTGGTGGCTTTTCCCACTATGCCACAGCACCAGCCCCTATAAACTTTGCAGACTCCTCATAAGCATGAGTTTTAAAAGTTTTTGCACCAAAATAAACTCACTTTTAATTCCATTTCTAGTGAAATTTAAAAATTATTTATTTTTATTTGAGAGGCACAGGGAGAGCCAGCAAGCAAACACGCACACACTGCTGTCTACTGGTTCACTTCCGGGGTCCTTGGCCGGTGCCTGAGCTGGGAGCTGAAACAGTCTGGGCCGGCGCCACGGCTCACTAGGCTAATCCTCCACCTTGCGGCGCCGGCACACCAGGTTCTAGTCCCGGTCGGGGCGCCGGATTCTGTCCCGGTTGCCCCTCTTCCAGGCCAGCTCTCTGCTGTGGCCAGGGAGTGCAGTGGAGGATGGCCCAAGTGCTTGGGCCCTGCACCCCATGGGAGACCAGGAGAAGCACCTGGCTCCTGCCATCGGATCAGCGTGCTGCGCCGGCCGCGGCGGCTATTGGAGGGTGAACCAACGGCAAAGGAAGACCTTCTCTCTGTCTCTCTCTCTCTCACTGTCCACTCTGCCTGTCAAAGAAAGAAAAAGAAACAGTCTGGGTCTCCCACGTATGACAGGAGCCTAAGTTCCTGAGCTCTCACTGCTGCCTCCTAGTGTCTGCATTGGCAGGAAATCGTAGTCGGAAGCTGTGATGTAGGACGCAGGTGTTCTCAACCAGTGTCTTACCTGCTAGACTAAATGCTTGTCCCCCTATACACTTCTTGAAGTAACCTCATATGTATATAATATGTGTTATATAGTATATCTTGCATATTGAAATTATGGATTTATAATATATTGACATATTAAAATTATGCAAGTATTTTATATATTTAAAGGTATTTTAAAATTATATATTTTCTATATAATTATGCATCTATATGAAGTTATATGTATTTACTCATCTATGACTGTATAATATAGCTATGCAGGTGTATATAATATGTAATTGTCACAGAAGAGCATCACTTGGACTATTAGGAGACAATCACAAAGCAAAAGGAGGTCCCAGCCCCGTTGGTGGAGGATCCTAGCTTAAGTTGATGTGTGTTCTAGAACATGGGCATCTCAGGTGATGGAATTCTCTAGAAAAGTACTTGTAGGTGGTTTCGTGATTATTTGAGAGCTAAGAATCAGCAGAGAATTTTCTTCTGAGCCATTTGTTTTGGAGGTTGTTTACTTACCTGTGAGAAGGCTGTGCCCTTGAGGTTTAACGAATACTTGACATTGTAGCACTTACCAGCAAATGCCTTCATGTGCTGCCAGCTCATGGGAGGCCACATCCATGTGTCCATGTGTCCCCTGCCAGCTACACAGAAGCTGCATCCGTGTGTTCCCCGACGGCCACGCAGAGGTCGCATCCATGTGTCCATCTGTGTGTTCCCCACCGGCTGAGTGGAGGCCGTGGCTATGTGTTCAGGCTCTGAACATGGCTTTGGGTGCAGGTAGTTCATTGGGAAAGTGATTCCTGGAGCACTCACAAGCGAAGGAGGAAGTAAAGTAGAGGATGAGGAAAACCAATTAAGGACCGGGGGACCACCAGGGTCCTCCCTGCTGAGGGCCCGAGAGACCAGGTGGAACGTGCCTGGCCTTGTCCACCACCTCTGGACACATTCCACCCCTTCACTCATCCATCCAGAAGGAAGTGTCTTCCTGTCTGGGCAGCTCCCCTGGCAGAGCCCGCAGTGTCCAGAGGGGAGCTGTCTGAGCTAAGCCAGGCTGAGCGGGCGTGCATGGGCACCCACAGCATCTGCCATGGTCCTGCTGACCACTGAGTGATTCGGAGGAGAAGCTGAGACACAGCAAGATGAAGTGCCCGGAGTGGCACGGCTGGTGGAGCTTTGGACTTCTTCCCCTGCACCCTGTCCTCCTGTCCAGGCTGTGGTTGGGGCAGAGATGGCCGGAGCATCCCCTAAATCCAGGGTGGCCAGTGGCCTTCTCAGAAGATACTCCTCCTGCAAGGACCTGTGCTTGGCCCGTGTGGCCCAGTCTTTGAGCCTGGTGGCCAAGACTCCTGAGCCAGATCTCCTGCGCTCTCTTCTGGATGTTGCGTGGTCTTGGTTGGGCAAATGACTCCATGTTCTGTGCCTTAGTTTCATTCTCTGTGAAAGTGCTGTCTGTCTCTTTATGGTCACTATGAAGCTTGAGTGAATTGCTCCGTGCAAAGTGCTTAGAGAGTTTCCCTTTTACTAACATTTTCCCGACATTAGAACGAACACACTGTGTGAAACAGAAGCTCACGTCTCATGGCAGCTTGTGTGTCTGGTGGATGCCCCACCAAGACTAACACCGGGGCCCTTCAGGTGATTTGCTCATCCCTGCTTTCCCTGCACATGGCCAGGGTCCCTAAGGAACGTGGCTGTGCTTGCTTTGCGCTCCAGGGCATTGGCAGCGTACATCAGTGTGGTGCTCAGCCGTGGGTGCAGTGTGGGACTCACGTGTTTGATGAATGAGGGCAACTGTCCCTTGTGTTCGTCGGTGACACCGAACCTCAAGTTACTCAGCCAAGCCACCTGCTGCTAGTGGCATCGGCATATAAAGAATATGAATGATTGCACTAGAGATGCAGTCCTTCCAGAATTTTCTCTATTTATAGAACACTATTCTGAGGCCTTCCAGAGAATTTTCAACTGTGGCTCAATTCTTTAATCCCAAGTGAGATGAAATGGGGATCTGCCATGTGGAGTGTGTGCTGAGAACATCTGCCATGAACTGGTGTTAGTGCTTCACTGGGGGTGACGCTAAGTGCTAACAGGTGGACTGATTTTAATATCGGCTTCACCTTGACACACACTCACCAATGGAGGGGTCTCGTTTTACACACGGGGAAGCCAGACCCATGGAGGTGGGCTGAGAGCCCCAGAGCAGAGCTGACCCATGCAGGTTGCATGTTCGTGTTTACCAGGTTCTTCTTGGTACGTGTCAGAAGCAGCCAGAAGCGGGTGGTGGCAGGTGCAGCCTCAGCACCAACTTCCAGACCCAGTGCACTGTGAGCTGCCCTCCCCACCAGCGTAGGAACTTGGGCCTCCCTCCCCAGAACCTATCCTAACCCTGAAGCATGACTGTCTTCGGAAACATGGCCTTTACAGGGGTAATTATGGTAACAGAAGGTCATGAAGACAGGCCCTTCTCTTTTCTGTGCAGAAACTCACCCAGGGAGGACCCTGTGATGACCCTGCTCAAGCCAAGGAGAGAGGCTGTCCTCAGAAATGAACTCTGCTGCCCCTTGATCCTGCACTTGTAGTCTCCCCGAGCAGTGGTGCTCTGTTATGGTGACCTGAGATGTGTTGCCCTTATTAGCAGGCTTGTGCGCACCCCTGGCTGGCTCCAGCAGCCCCATGGAGTCTGCGCTCCCGGGCCTTGGGGGCAGATGTCCTTCCAGAGGCTGGATCTAGCCTTCAGCAGACAGATTCTGCATCTTGCGTCCTCACTCCTCAGACTGCTGTGTGTGCACATCCTTTGCCCCAACTTTTTGTGCTGCTTTGTTCTCTGTTTTATTTTGTCTACTGTTCAGAAAACTCAGAATCTCTGATTAGATGGAGCTTTTGACTCTGAAACCTCATTTAGGCTTTTGCTTCTAATGACATAAATTTGCTGAGTGTGTGCAGGAGGAATGCATTTCAGAATCAATGCTCAGAACACTATTTCTGGAAGCTTCTAAGGAGAGTTGTGTCGATTCCTTGCACCCTTGGATCGTTTTAGCATCCATTACGGGACGGTCTCTCGACAATCAGAGCAATCAACGCTGCTCTCAGAGCAGCCCGTGACCCCTCCCTTCGGGGACCTCCTTGTTCCGGATTCTTGCTGGGATGGTGGGGCTTGAGTAAGGTTAAAGTGGACGGACAGACCCAGGGTGAGCCTAGGAGGAGATCTTAGCCTAGACTTGCAGTGGAAAAAGTACAGCCCATACCAGAGAAGCCCCAAGGAGGGAAAGTTAATCCACTCTTTACAAATCATCCCGCTCCTTCCCATCTTCATCTCCCTCACCTTTTCTCGCTCTGCCATCCCTTTCTTTCTTTTTCTTTCTTTCTCTCTCTATGTAACTAACAACAGCACAGGATGCCCAGTTAACCTTGAACTTCAATGACCAAATAATGGTTTTAGTATAAATACGTAGCCACTATGGGCAGTTAAACTGAAAACTTCTTGTGTACCTGAAATTCACACTTACTGGACATACTGAATATCATCTGGCCACCCTACGTCTGTCTCTCACCGAGCCACTCGTGTTTCTCACGTGTGTATGTGTGTGTAGATACAGCTAGAGAGACAGCATAGCTCTATCACCCGTCTTTCGGCAGTGTTATTTGTTCATGTCTATTCTGCAATTATCAGATCTGTGACTCCCCTTGAAGCACTGGGTCCCATCCTTGGACCACAGGTGGAGGGGTGGGATGTGTCCTGGGCAGTGTTAGAAGTTTGAACAGTAATTGTTTTTCTCTTGGGTCACATTTCATTAGTAGATCTGCAAGTCAACCAGGCAGTTGGCAGGAATTACTAATGTCTGTGTTTGTGCAAATGACTATGCCAGTCTATGGAAGACCCAAATCAGTGAAGCCACTTGATCTCTACTCTCAGATAAGAGGTAAGAAAATTCAGAATCCTAAGGAAAACTTTAACGCGTGACAGCCAAGGATGAGGCGTGTAGGGTGGAGGAGGAGGAACTGTTGCTAACAGCCCTGCTGTGCGCTGTGGGGCCAGAGCAGCTGCCTGCTCCCCAGCACGAGGGCCCAGCAGGGAGGCGCTGGGGCGCCCTCTGTGGGTCTCACCCCCTGGATCTTGCACCCTAAGGACCTCCCTCAGCTCCCCTTGGACCCAGCCCCATGACACAGTGCAGTTAACTCCTCCCCAAAAAATGCGGCTTCCCAGACACTAAACAAAATCATTTCTCTTTTAATAGGAACTGTGGCAACATTTTTCTTTTTTTTTTTTTCAGTTTTATTTAACAAATATAAATTTACACAATACAGCTTTTGCATTACAGTGGCTTCCCCCCATAACTTCCCTCCCACCAGCAACCCTCCTATCTCCAGCTCCCTCTCCCATTCCCCTTCACATCAAGATTCGTTTTCAATTCTCTATATACAGGAGATCAATTTAGTATAAATTAAGTAAGACTTCAACAGTTTGCACCCACATAGAAACAAAGTGTAAAATACTGTTTGAGTACTAGTTGTAGCATTAAATCACAATGTACAGCACATTAAGGACAGAGATCCTACATGAGGAATAAGTGTACAGTGACTCCTGTTGTTGACTTAGCAAATTGACACTCTTGTTTATGGCATCAGTAATCACCTTACCCTCTTGTCATGAGTTGCCAAAGCTATGGAAGCCTTTTGAGTTTGCCGACTCCGATTTTATTTAGACAAGGTCATAGTCAAAGTGGAAGTTCTCTCCTCCCTTCAGAGAAAGGTACCTCCTTCTTTGATGGCCCATTCTTTTGTGGCAACATTTTTCAAATTCCTGTAGGAAAATAGGAATAAACAGATTTCTTTTTCTTGTTTTTTTATTTCATCATGCCCCAACTCATTCCACAGAAAGTTGACACACTAGTTTTAAAAATTCTGCTCCCACAAAGCTCTCCTAGGCCCTTTCTTTCTGTAGTCCCTGACATCCAGAGACCCTCCCCCCAGCCCAACTTATCAGGCATCTAGTTAATGTTTTAACAAAATACATCTAAAAGCTCTATTGGGTGTTCGCCAACTCAGTGCTAAGAAACACTACAGGCGTCTGGTTCTGCTGGCCCAGTGCTTGGCCATGCGTGTGCTCTGGGGTTTCCACCGTTCTCCTGCCTCACCCAGTAACTTCAGTGATAAGAGTGCTTTAACACCATGACTTAATCTTCAGGATTTTCCCATATAAACACTGCAGTGTATCTGTGATTTAATTTTTAATTAATGAATTTGAAAGGCGTAGTAACACAGAATCTTCCATCTGCTGGTTCACTCCCTAAATGCCTGCAACAGGGGCCAGATCAAAGCCAGAAGCTGGGAATTACATCCGGGTCTCTTATGTGTATAGCAGGAGCCCGAGAGCTACCTCCTAGGAGCATTTATCTTGTACAGGACTTTATCTTTAACAGAACTTTTAGGTTCACAGAAAACTTGAACAGAAAATACAGAGAGTTCCTAGAAATCACCCCCACCTGCAGACTAATTTACACAAAACATTAGATTTTAATCAAAAAACTGTATTTTATTAGAGATTCATCATTAAAACCATCCCTTTCAAGCAGGCATTGGCACAGGAGCTAAGACACTGCTTGGGACACCCACATCGCATCAGAGTGCCTGGGTTTGAGTCCTGGCTCTGCTCCTGCTCCCACACTGTGGGAGGCAGCAGGTGATGGCTCAAGTACTTGAGAGAACAGGATGAAGTTCATGGCTCCCAGCCTCGTCCTGGCCCAGCCCTGGCTGTTGCAGGCATTTAGGGAGAGAACCAGTGAATGGAAGGAGTGTCTGTCTGTCTCTCTCTCTCTCTCTCATGCTGCCTTTCAAATAAATAAATAAATAAATAAAGCCATACCTTTGATGACACAATGAGCATAATAACTGCCAAAGATTGTTGAGAATCTTAAAATGTGATTTCTGTTAAATGTTTGCTCATCATAGGACCTCGCCTTGTTTTCTGGCAGTACGAATATTTTGAGTGCTGACAGTGGAATTAAATATACTGGCAGTCGGCACAGCAGGAGCCCTCGGTGCCTCACTGTGGAAATCCTGGTCCTTACAGAGCCTTAGGACGTCCAGACGCCTCTGGGTCTCTAAGTGGCCTCTCCCTTAGCAGGGCTGTAGCCCCTTCAGGTGCAGTGTGAGCTTCACACAGGTGCCCGGGAGGCAGAGCCCATCAGCACCAAGGAGGGGCTGGGGCTGGGGCTGGGGCCACGGCCATGGCCACGGCCACAGCCACATCTTGGTTTTCAGCAGTGATGGTTGTATCAGCCTGTACCTGTCTGGTCAGAGAGCCTCAGCCAGCCAGCCTAAGTTCAGGAGGTGTAAGGCAAAAATACCGTGAGCTAAAAATAACGCCCCCTCCTTATCCTGTTATCACTTCCTCAGATAATGTTCTGTTCCATTTAAGCCAGATGCTCTCCCTGTCACAATGGTCATGAAGACTTTGCTATAGTTTTCAAGAGCCAGGAAAGCCTGCATTTTCTGTTGATCCATTGTAAGTGCGATGACCCTCAAATTTTTTCTATTCCCTTCCAGAACCGCTGGTGTCCAGAGAAACAGATGCCAGCATAGCTGTCAGGGAGGGTTGAGGGGGGCCCCGTTTTATTAAAAATACACAAGGTGCATAGTTAAAGGAGTACGTTCGTTAGTGGGAGTTCTTCGTGTGGATCATTCTCTGGGACCCTGCAGTTCTCATGAAAAAAAAAAAAAAAGCTTAGTTTTCTTCTTAATGCACACAGTCTTCACATTGAAGAGCCCGTTTTACTGCAGTGGATTTTGGCATGTTTATTATATATAAGACGTTGTGTAGAGTACTGGAAGGCTTGATGGAGATGTAATGTCTGCCCTGAGTCATTTACTCAGGGACGACAGGTGCGTATCAAGATGGACAGCACGTGATCTCTGCAGCTGCCGGCGGGTTTCCTCCTGGGGAAGAACCTGTCCTTGATAAACTGCAGGAGCGGGGAGGGAGGGTTGGAACTTGAGGCTGGGACGGAGGCAGCAGGAGAATTGCTAAGCCGCAGGTGGTGTGTGAGACGCTGGGCAGAGGGAGAGGGTAGTTAAGAGAGGTTACCCAGAGCAGCCCAAGCCCTGGGTGTGAGGTGGGGCCCTACGGGATGTGGGCCCGGTGGACTCCCTCCGTGTCAGGACTGTCAGGGGCCCCTGGAGGTCAGCTGGCCCAGTGCTCTCTGTGAGGTTGTGGATGATGCATGGGAGGAAGCCTTCCTGCTCTCCACCACGTTCCAAAGGCCGATGGCCCCGTGAACACTGTGTAGTGCCTGGGGTGGTTTTCTGGCTGGTGCTTGTCACAGAAGGCTTTGAGCTGCAGCTTCATGGCCTTGAGGAGCAGGTCAGAGACAAGGTGATGGAAGCAGGAACCTGGAAGCAAATGTGTCCATGAAACATAAACTCCCCTGAACTGCAGAAATCTCGGGGAGGCTTTGGGCTTCCTGGGCGCATCCACCCTAGACCTCCAGGGCTCAGGAATCCCTAGAAGCTTGTCTGGGCTAAACTCATAAAATGTATACAATATACACAATACGTGGGTAAGAGTGGATGTGCCAAGTAGGGAATAGTTGACTCTGGCTCTCTGAGTCATTTCAGGTTCCCTGAGAAAGCCTTGGAAGAGACATGTGATTTCAGGAGGCAGAGCTAGGCGAGAGGTCCCATCAGCCAGAGGGTGTGCACAAGCATTGAGTTCAGACACCAAGCATGTGTGCTACTTGTGCAGGGAGTGGGGAACCAGGCACGTGCAGCTGGTTTGCTGTGAGAGCAGGTGATAGGTGGAAGCTGGGGCTGGGGTCGGATTCTGGAAGATGGCAGAAGCTGTGCCTCGGAAGTTCGTCCTAACTCTGTGATGCCTGGTCCAGATCTGGAGAAGAACACTGGAGAACAAAGGTTTTAAAAGCAAGAGGCCCAGCTGGCGCCGCGGCTCAAGAGGCTAATCCTCCGCCTAGCGGCACCGGCACACCGGGTTCTAGTCCTGGTCGGGGCGCCAGATTCTGTCCCGGTTGCCCCTCTTCCAGGCCAGCTCTCTGCTGTGGTCCGGGAGTGCAGTGGAGGATGGTCCAAGTGCTTGGGCCCTGCACCCCATGGGAGACCAGGAGAAGCACCTGGCTCCTGCCTTTGGATCAGCGCCGGCCACAGCGGCCATTGGAGGGTGAACCAACGGCAAAGGAAGACCTTTCTCTCTCTCACTGTCCACTCTGCCTGTCAACCAAAAAAAAAAAAAAAAAAAAAGGCAAGAGTCCCTGTTGGAGACCATTTAGATCCCAACTCAAGCTTCCCACCCCCACGTGCGCCCCTGAGGGAAGATCTGTTCTCCGTGCTTGGGTGGGCATCATGGTTTAGGCAGTGTGGGTGAGGGGTGCAGAGTGTGTGGGTGCATACAGGAGTGGAGCGGGGGACTGGAAGGGCTGGCAGTATCAGAGACCCATTTTGAAGGCAGAGTTGGTAGGAGGTGAAATTGACAAATGATTGATACAGGGATTTGTTTGTTTTGAGCCTGCTTGACTGGAAGGGTGTAGCTGAGGTCTGTTTCACAAGAGGAAATAACAGGTGTGCAGGGGTGTGTGTGCATGTGTGTTTGTGTGTGCGTGCATATTTGGGGTGATGATGTGCAGATGATCAGTTTATTTGGAATGTATTGATTATAACAGGTTAGTTTAAGATGTTTTTACATGTTCGGCTGCTGGTTGGAAACATAAGCCAGGGCCATACACTCTGTTCATCCTGAAAGGACCCATGCATGTGGCATAAATGCCAACACATCCGACAGGTACACTGCGTAGACTCCAGCTGGCACCTGTCTGAGCCTGTGTAGGAAGCAGAATGTGGAAGCTCCAGCTTTGTCCCTGCCCTTAGTAGATGCATTGTCATGAGGATGAATGAGAGCGGCTGCCCCAGTGTGGCAGTGCAAAGAGAAAGAGCAGGATTTAACTTTCCTTGCAAATAATGCTGTGAAAGTACCCCATTTGTTGTATTCTCTTGTCTCTGACCTTTGTCCACGGGCACGTAGTATAACAGACATTTTCCTAGGTAAAGAAAAGTAACTACTAAAGAGGTTACAGAAAGCAGAGGGAAAAGGAGTGGGAGTCTTCTGCCTAGTCCCAATAACACCTTCCTGCCTTTCCTATTTGCCTCTGTTCTGACCATTAGCAAAATAGTTTCTGCTACCTTCTGTTTGTCATTTCTATTGCCCGCCCCCCTCCAAGAGCAGCAACTTGGCACTGTCTTTGCAGAGAACTTTAGACTGCAATGTTGTGCTTCAGTCGACCAGGAAAGAGATACAGATGGGATTGCTGCTATGCAGGGCTCGCTGGACAGATAGGGCACCAGATGAAGGAGCTGACCTTCACGCCCCAGGGCTGCTGTGAGACACCCAGGCAGGGATGCACATGCAAGGACTTGTGTGTTCTCAGTGTTGGTGTTGGGGGAAAGAGAAGCTAGGTGAGAGAAAGCCCAGTTTCCATAAAGTACCCCATGTAGTAGGTGGATCTGAGCCAGACAGAGCCGCCGTACTGGTGATGGTCGGGTCAGATCCATCCAGAAGTGTTTTGAGGTCACTGATATGGGAAGGGGGTGTCTTTCTGACTCTCCACGGTACCCGTCAGTCACCTGGTGTAAATCAGGGTGCTCTACCCTTCCCAGACGTGTTCATATTAGCTTCTTGGCCAGCAGTACCTCCTGGCCCACTGGCCTTGTTCCCTGAAGGTCACACACACACGTGAACTAGATTGTTTAGAGTTCAAGAAGAGGCTAGGGGAGGTGCCCCTCCTTTTCTTAGGGAAACTCTCAGACATGATTGTTTCTGGATGTTTAGACTTTCTCATATTGTGAAAGATACTCAAGGGCCATGCAATGATGATGGGTCAGAGAGACCCCGGGCCAGCAGCCAGGAGTGGTCACGTGCCAGTTGTTGGCCTAAAGACACAGTCCGAGCACTCCAGTATGCTGCAGGCGTGACAACATAACACTCGGGAAGCTTCAGATTTTGGAGCACTTTGGACTTGACCTTCAGGTTAGGGGTGCTCCCCTGGTGATGTCGCTGCAGTCATTTCAGAATGTGAAAACCCTGAAGGCAGAGACATTTCCAGTCCCAAGCATTTAGGGTAAGGGCTGCTCAGTCTATGCTATTCTGCAAATGAACAGAAGTGAGAATTTAGCAAGTGGCCCAGTAAGTATATCACATTATTACTGTCTTAGTCTGATCTCAGCTGCTTAATAACACAATACCACAGACTAGTCCAAGGTCAGGGGGCCACATCTGAGGATGCCTTTTTGTTGGCAGAGTCCCGAGGTGGCTCAGGGAAACATGGCCAAGAGACAGAAGCACATGTGTGTAGGGGTGGGGAGGGTCTCTCCTCTGGTCTCTGTGTCTTACAGAGCCACCTGTATTCAATCAGGGGTCCCCATCCTGAGGACTTATCAACCCTAATTACCTCCCAGGGACCCCACTTCTACATCCCATAGTCAGCACAAGGGTTGGGGGCACAAAGCATCTCCAAACCATCGCAGCGCCCACGTGAAGAAGGAGCAGCAGCAGCACGTGTTTAAGTGGAGTTTGAGTTGTCGTTCCCTTTTTGTGGCTTGTTTTTGCAGCAGGAGAGATGCTAAATCTGTTGGGACGTGTTGAGGTTCGGCTGCCATCTCTAAATAATGGACCGGCGCTGTTCGTTCTGTATCACACTGAGACCTCCTCGGCTGACGAACTCCCAGGAGAGAGAAGGGTTTCACTCTCTTACATCACCCTCACTGCCTCCTCGCCACCTTCCTCCTATTTTTGGTCCTTAGTGCACTGGGTGGACTTCTTCTGTGGTTACCTTGGTCCCTTAGTCAACTCCAGCCTCTGGTGTCCTGCTCAGTGTTGGGCAGTGTGCTCCTGCCGGCTCCTGTGAAATGAGATCAGTGGTGCCCCACACTTTGCTCCACTTCTTTTCTGTCTACCACGTCCCAAATTCTCTCAGCCGTACTTTAGATTTTGCTTTTATATTTCAAATTAGCATAAAGTGAGACTGACTTTTGCAGAGGAGGGTGATGGGCCTGTGAATTACAGTGCACTTGTAGCTTTGTGTAACCATCATCAGGATACAGTAAGAGTCCATCACCTTCACAAACCCCCGCATGCTACCCCTTTGTAGCCACACCCTCCTTCCTTTGCTGACCGCCTCTGGGCTTCCTGTTTATTAGCTCAGCCTTGTTCCACTGTTGCCGGGTAGCATTCTACAGTTTATTAATCTATTCACCATTAAAGCAGCACTTGAGTGCTTCAGTTAGGGCTGCTTATGAATAAGGCTGATGTAAACATTTGTTCTGGATTTTTCCATGAACCTAAATCTTTATTTCTCTATAGTAAAGGTCTAGGAGTGAGAGTGCTGGGCCATGTGTTGAGTGTGTCTTTAACTTTATGAGAAACTGTCAGAGTGTTTGCCAGAGAGACTGTGTTTTTTCACATCCCACATTTGAGGGCTCCTGTTGTGCTACGTTCTTATCTGTACCTGGCAATGTCAGCCTTATGTTTTCCTTTGTTTCACCGTTCTGATGGTGTGTAGTGCTATCCCAGTGTGGTTGCAAATAGCATTTCCTTGATGGCTAATGGAATTGAACATCTCTGTATGTTCTTATACAGTATGTCTTTTTTAGTGAGATGTCTGTGTGAGTCTTTCACTCTTTTTTTTAAAAAAATAACTTATTTTTTTCTTACTGCTGAATTTTAATAGTTTTTTTTTAAAAAAAAAAACTATTCTAGGTACAAGTCCTTAGTTGTACATGCAGTCTGAAAATATTTTCTCTGACTCTGTACTTGTCTTTTTATATTCTTCACAGTCTTTCCCAAAATGAAAGTTTTAGATTTTTTATGTCATATTTAGTAATTTTTTCTTTAATGAGTTGTGCTTTGAGTATCTTATGTTAAGCACTCTTTGCTTAGATTGCAAAGACTTCACCATGTTTTCTTCTAAAAATACTATAGTTTTACCATTCACATTTATATTGTGAACCATTTTGAACTAGTTTATATATAAGGCATGAGGCTTAGGGTGAGTTCAGTTTTTGTTTTTGCTTTTGTTTTGCATATAGATGTCCAGTTGTTCCAACAGCATTTTTTGTAAAGACTGTCCTTTTTCCATTAAATTGCCTTTGCACCTTTGTCAAACATCGATTGAGCATATTGGTGTAGATCTAGCTCTGAACTTTCTTCTGTTCCATTGACCTACATGCCTGTCCTTTTGACAGTTCTCCACCATTCTGATTACTGTCATTTATACAAAGTCCTAAAACCCAGTAGAGTGAGTCCTCCAACTGTACTCTTCTTTCGCAAAGTGCTTTTTGAGTGTTCTCATTCCTTCCCCTTTCCATATAAATTTTAGAACCAGAATGTCTGTAAATATTTTATTGATTACAATTGCATTGAACTCATAGATCAGCCTGGAGAGTATTGACATTTGGTGTATCAAGACCTCCAATTCATGAACATGGTATGTCTCTTCAGTTATTTAGGGCTCCTTCCTTTCATCAGCATTTTGTGGTTTTCAGAATCTGTATCCTATACATGTTTTGTTAGATTGATTTATTTATAAGATTTTCTTTTGTACTTAGGGGTACAATGTTTTAAGGTATTGTTATTTCTTTATTTCAATGTCCAGTTGTTTGCTAGTATATAGAAATAGTGTTGATTTTTGTGTGCTGACTGAATCCTTTTAATTTATTTGTAAAGGTTTATTTATTTATTTGAAAGTCAGAGTTATGGAGAGGAAGAAGGAAAGGGCAAGAGAGACAAAGAGAGGGAGATATCTTCCATCTGCTGGTTCATTCCCCAGATGGCTGCAACAGCCAGACCTGGGCCTGGCCAAAGCCAGGAGCCAGGAACCCCCTCTGGGTCTCCCATGTGGGTGGCAGGAGGCCAAACACTTGGGCCATCTTCTGCTTTTCTCAGGCCATTAGCAGGGAGCTGATGTGGAAGTGGAGCAGCTGGGATAGGAAATGGCACCCATATAGGATGCCAGTGTCACCGGCAGCAGCTTTACCTACTACACCACAACACCGACCCATAA
Organism: Oryctolagus cuniculus; assembly: GCF_964237555.1. NCBI lineage: Eukaryota > Metazoa > Chordata > Mammalia > Lagomorpha > Leporidae > Oryctolagus > Oryctolagus cuniculus. Next base: position 21,228,624 of record NC_091447.1, read on the forward strand.
CCTTGAATCCTATGACCTGCTAAATTCACTTACTTGTTCTGGGCGTTTTCAACGTAGTTAAACCACATTACATACAAACAGGGACATTTTTAATTACCTTTGCAATCCATGTGCTATTGATTTTTTTGTCTTATTGCACTTTCTAGGATTTCCTTTATCATGTTGATTTAGAGTGGTGAGAGGGACCACCCTTGCTTCGTTCCTAACTGTAGAGGGGAAGTATTCTGCCACTGAGTACGATGTTATTTATAATTTTATTTTCTATGCTCTTTACCAGGTGATGAAGTTCCTAGTTCAGAGTTTTTATCATGAATGGGTGTCAGACTTTGTCAGCTTTTTCTGTATCAATTGATGTAATTTTTCTTCTCTAGACTATTAAAATGATGATTTTACTAGTTAATTTTCCAATATTGAGTCATATTTTCCTATATTACCTTCCCAGAATAAATCCTACTTGGTTATAGCTTATTATTTTTTATATTCATATATTGCTGGGTTCTATCAAATTCTTCATACTAAGGATGATACGATTTGCCTTCTGTTGTGTTTCCATAGTAAACTTTTTCTTGCTCTATCTCTAAAAATGTCTTTAAAGCTGAAAATCTCTGAAAAGCAATACTTTCAGAATTATGAAGTGTAAATACTGTTCAGCCAGAACCGAGTGAGTCTTGATTGCACGTCTCATACCAGTGTACTTGATGTTAGGCTCTTAGGGTGACTCCCTCCTTCCCCTGCTGAGCCGGTCAAAGGCAGCGTCGTGGATGGTGTTTTTTCTCCCAGAGTCTCGGAGGCTTCATCTTCAGCAGGGGCCGGGGAGCGGAGACCTGCCCCTTCCCCCCGGATGCCCAGCATCACCCGGCTCTTTATCCCTGCTCTCACTTGGACTCCATCCCGTTCTTCTCCGATTTGAACTGGCTGTTTTCTAGGGCTGTTCCTCAGCTGTCGTCTGGGATTTCTTTTTATTGGTCTCCTGGCTTTATTCCAGGGAATGTAAACTTCCAAATGGGAAAAGGTGCGCGTCTGTCTGAAAGTGTCAGCAGGAGCTGATGTTAATAACTAACGTGGATCGAATCATTACCAGGCGTCGATCCCATGTTAAGCTCATCATGGGGATCACCTCATTTAATCCTCATCACAACGTAGGTCCTTGTTGTCATCCTCGTCCTGACTTCTCAGATGAGGACGTTACATTCTGAAGAGGTCAGCTAAGTGGCCTAAGGTGTGCCACGAATAAATGGATCCAGGGTGTCCGTGGGGGAGGGCGGCAGGATGGAGCCCTCGACCGTAATGCAAGGGAGGGCCGTGTCCAGATGCAGGCTGCAGGGCTCTTAGTCTACCAAGAACACTGTGCCGGCAGACGGAGCACACTTCCTAAGTGAAGGCATAAGGAGAACGGAGGGTAGACGGAGGAGCTGAGCCCCAGTCCCAGCCCTTCCCTGTGCTGTCACTGCCTTCTTAGCAGCAGGCTCCGGCCGGGCCTCCGGCCCCTCCTCCAGCACCAGAGGGCTTGGTTCAGGGAAGAGCAAGGGTGCCAGGGCATGGACCATGGAGACAGTGGGTGGGCCGTGGATGGCCACCCGAGAGCAGCGGGAGGATTCCGGGTGCCGGAGGGGGAAGGAAGAGTCTGTGCTCCTCACCAGCAGACCTGGGGGTGTGCCAGGCACTACCCAAGCACTGTGTGGGAGTGAACTCACTTCAGGGGTCCTTGCACTGGGCCACGCTGTGGGTCCTGGTTTTGAGAATGATTTCACTCCGGAGTGAGGGCAGAGTTAGGGGCAGCTATGCTGAGGATGGGCCCAGGTCTGGTGAGAGAGGTTGGGAGGCCGGCCCGGGGTGCGTGGGGAGGCCACTGGGTGGGCTCGGCCTCGAGCCATTCTGGGGTCCTCTGTCCAAGTGTGGACCCAGAGGCTTCTGGTAGACTCGGTGCAGAGGACCTAGGAGGTGACTGAGGAAGGAAGGTCTGCGTCCACTTAGTGCCTCGTCGGTTCCAGGCGCAGCGCTTTGAAGACTGGAACCGTCTAGCGGTTTGGAACTGCCCCCCTCCTCAGTTTTGTGCGTTACCTTTGTCTCCTCTCCCTGGTGAGTGATGTTCACATGCGCCATTATGTTAGGGCCAATGAGGGAGGCCCCGGGGTACAAAACCCCACCTTAGCCAGCAGGAAGGTTCGAAAGGAGGCCAGGAGCCCAGCGCGGCCAGCGGGGCTGGCCCGGAGGCCGCTCAGTGGCCCCTGCCAGGGGAGTTTCGGGTGTGGGTTATTTGCAGTTGAGGATATCAGCCAACGGCATAGGGTTACTCTGCACAGTTTCCATTGTCAGTGTTCCCCGTGCTCCCCGGGCCAAGGCAGCCGCTGCTGGCTCACAGGTAACGCACCCACCCGGCTGCTCTCAGGGCCAGTCACCCAGCCGGGCTGGCCTTGCTGGCCCTGGCAGTGGCCTTGCACTTGGCTCCTCTGGCCCCAGCCTTCTCAGCGGCCTCCCTCACTCTCCTCCTCCCCGGGCTGCCTTGCCTTCTTCCTGTTCTGGCTCTCATGGCCCTTGGGAAGTAACAACATCTCCCCTGCTCCCAGGCCAGAGGACAGCTGGCCACTGGCCCTGCCCAGCTGTAGGCCTGCCGTGAATTTCTGGGTGATTGGACTTGCTCATCTTTCTGGGTGATGTCACGTGGAAAGAGAAGAGTCACACTTGCTGCATCTCCCCGCTGAGCCCTGCACTCACTGGCGGTAGAGAGTTGGCTTCATTTCCGAGCCTCATCTCTAAACAACCTAATGCTCATACCCGGGACCCGTAGGAGAGGACTCCATGAGGGCCCTTGAAGGGCGTTGGTGCTTGCAAAGGACTTGGGACAGCGCCTGCCCCCAGCACGCCCCTTCCCATTTGTATTTGTTGTTGTCACTGTTGCTGCTTGCATGGTGCAGCCCTGTTGACACGTTCCTTCCTAGACAGTCTCTCTGTGCACACTAGAGAGAAGGAGCCAGGTGAATTATTGGCTGTTTCAAATAAAAGGGCAGAAGGAGCCACAGGTGTCTTTGAGGTTCCGAGCTTGGATGCACTGGTGGGGAGGGGTGCCGCCATCAGAAACAAGAATGCCCAGCAAGTGCTGGGACAGGGGACAGTGATGTTCTGTCTTTAGCTTGCAGATGCCCTGCCAGGAGGCAGGCGTGTTTCATTTTGGTAACATTTTTTGTTTAAGAGCAAGAAGAGATAGGAAACATGGCCGTCTCTGAGACATTGTTCCAACAGAGATTAATTATCAGCCCTGCTGCCCTTGACTCTGGCTCTGGCCTGCTTTTACTGTTTTCTGTGTTGAGTTCATGACATTGTTGTGTTTTTTTCCAGATACAACATAGGTTTTTTAAAATATACTTTCTCCTAATTTAAAATTTATTCTTGAAACCTGGGAATGCTGGCATCTTTGGGAAGAAAAGAGGGATACTGAAAGGAATTCACATTTCTAGGGACAGAGTGGCCCAAGGACTAAGAGCGTGCGTGCGGCCAGCGTGCAGGGACCAGGGCTGTGCGTGACCAGAGGCCACAGGAGCTTCTCCTCCGCTCCCAGCCTGCGTGTGCTGTACAAGCAGAGAGATGTCAGGAGCAGAGGAGCCGGAGTTGAGGAGCTAAGGATTCTGTGGGGTGCACAGCAGCAAAACACTGATCGATGGCTCAGGCAGCTTTTTAAAACCTGAATGCTTGGTTACAGAATGAGGGGTGGCTTCGTTTCTGCACTCCATGTAATAGAAGCTCTCATATCGGGCAGGATCCGGTAGCTGCAGTAGAGGAGGCCAGTGCTGGGCTTGGGAGGTCACACAAGGAAAAGTCTAGTTGAGGAAGCTTAGGAGAAATGGGTTCTGTAACAGAACGCATATCTGCTGTACAGCTCACAGGAGGGGAAAGGTTCAGCGGGTGTGGCAGGGCTTGGGCAGGGTAGGGGGAGGCTGAGTAGCAGCTTGGAAAAGAACCGTGGGGACTTGCATCCTGGGCAGGGCATACGAGGCCTGGAGCTAATCAAGAATGTAAAACACAGGGACGCTGGCGTGGGCGGCGTGGCTGTCCCCCGTCAGGCAGAGGGCTGCCCAGGCATATTCACGGGAGTTAGACAATTAGTGCTTTACAAAATTGTCATGGGAGGTGGATGGGCTGTTTGGCTCAGTGGTCAGGATGGCCCTTGGGACACCCGTATCCCGTGTCAGACTGCCTGGGTCAAGCCCCAGCTTCTCTACTCTGTTGCAGCGTCCTGGGAGGCAGCAGGTGACAGCTCACGTACTTCGCCCACGCCGCCACCACCCTCAGAGAGATTCAGAAGGGCTCCTGGCTTCAGCCTGACCCAGTCTTGGCTTTTGTGGGCATTTGGAGAAGAGTGGAGAGATTCATTCATTCTCTCTCTCTCTCTCTCTCTCTCTCTCTCTCTCTCTCTCTCCCCCTCTCCCCCTCTCCCCCTCTCCCCCTCTCCCCCTCTCCCCCTCTCTCTCTCAGATAAAGATAAATAATTTTTACAGAGAAACTGTCAGAAGGGGTCTAAAACATAGATTAGAATCCTAGTTTTGGAGACCCACTGGGAAGCTCAGTCCTAGAAAATTAAAAAATGAGGGGAGGCCAGCACCACGGCTCACTAGGCTAATCCTCCATCTGCGGCGCCGGTACCCCGGGTTCTAGTCCCAGCTGGGGCGCCAGTTCTGTCCTGGTTGCCCCTCTTCCAGTCCAGCTCTCTGCTGTGGCCCAGGGAGTGCAGTGGAGGATGGCCCAAGTGCTTGGGCCCTGCACCCACATGGGAGACCAGGAGAAGCACCTGGCTCCTGGCTTCAGATCGGCGCCGGCCGTAGCAGCCATTTGGGAAGTGAACCAATGGAAAAGGAAGACCTTTCTCTCTCTCTCTCTCTCTCTCTCTCTCACTCACTCTCACTCTCACTCTCACTCTCACTCTCTAATTCTGCCTGTCAAAAAAAAAAAAAACCTAAAAAATGAGGGGAAAAAGTTATACATATGCACATAATACGCAGGTATATATGCACACTTGCATTCATGTATACACACACACACACACGCACACAAACTTAGAAACGTTCTTGAAGGAGTGAATTGAAAGATGAGCTTAGGCGCAGGTGTTTGGACCAGAGGTTAAGGGGCTGATAGGATGCCCGTATTTCTCATCGTAATGCCTGGGTTCAGTCGTTGAGAGAGAAACCCAGGGTAGTGCATGCACGTGCGGTCAGGTCTCGCAGGCAGTGTGAATGCGGACTTTGCATTTTTAATCTTGAATGAGCTGGGAAACTGTCACAGGTTGCCAGGGGAGTGACATGATCTGGGTGGCAGGTGCGCTGCTCGGGGAAGCATGCAGCTCTGGGAACACAGACAAGGCTCTTCCTCTGGCCTTCCAGGGTCGGAAGTAACTTGAAAGATGGCCAGGAGACAAGCAGACTAGAACAAAGAGAGTAACTCCAGCCACATTCCCGAGGTGAGCCCCGGTTAGGGGTGCCCCAGGACTGGAAAGTCGGGGTTGGGCCCTAAGGGCCCTGTGCAACCCAAGGGGATTCCAAGTGCACCCTGAGAGCCATGGGGAGCCAGCTAAGAGTTTGGTGGCGACAGGATGATGTGTTCTACAGCTTGGATGCTGTGTGAACAAGGGTGAGACGGGAGGCAGGAGAGCCAAATGATGGAATCCAGAGGTGGCCCAAAGGGGCTGGAGAAGAGGAGCCAGGGTGCAGAGGAATCACTCAGGAAAAGCCAGCAGGAGTTTGGGGTGGACAGGCTGTTGGGAATGGGCAAGGAGGTAGGCGCCACGTGGAGAAGCCAATCTCACCAGCACGTGAGATAGCACTGAGGGCTGGACTCTTTCTGGGTGTGAAGAACAGGGCCAGATCGACCTGCAACCTGTGCTGTAGTGGGGAAGGGACCGAACTCCACGCAGCTCTGTCCTCTCGCCGCAGCCTGAGTCTCCCTTGTCCTGTGTTTCAGATGACAGACTGTTTCAGGCGTTGCTGTATTTGTACATACACAATAAGCCGTCTCGGGGCAGGTCCCAAGCCTACAAACAAAATTCATTTATGTTTCATATACGTCCAAGGCATATAGCTCAGAGATAATTTTATACAATATCTTTAATACACATGCAGTTTGGCCGGCGCCGCGGCTCACTAGGCTAATCCTCCACCTTGCGGTGCCAGCACACCTGGTTCTAGTCCCGGTCGCCCCTCTTCCAGGCCAGCTCTCTGCTGTGGCCCAGGGAGTGCAGTGGAGGATGGCCCAAGTGCTTGGGCCCTGCACCCCATGGGAGACCAGAAGTACCTGGCTCCTGCCATCGGATCAGCGCGGTGCGCCGGCCACAGCGCACCAGCCACGGCGGCCATTGGAGGGTGAACCAACAGCAAAGGAAGACCTTTCTCTCTGTCTCTTTCACTGTCCACTCTGCCTGTCAAAAAATAAAAAAATAAAAATAAATAAAATAAAAATAATACACCTGCAGTTTGATGGTCACCTGTTCTAGGAGGCCAGGTATGGAATTTTCCACTCGTGGCGTCACATCCGTGCTCGGAAAGTCGCAGATTTTGAAGCATTTCTGATCAAGCTGTAACAGCCACGGCTCTGAGTACAGGTTTGTTGAAGAGAGCAGGCTTTCAAAAGGAGGTTGGAGGATCCATTCATTTGGCTCGTGGATTTAAATTGCATATTTGGATTTCTAAAAATGAGATGCAAAACTGTTGGATCCCAGCATGCCTCCTTCTGGAACAGTTTGATTTATGCACATTTGGAGCGCAGGGAACATTGTGTCAGGCCCGACGGGGGAAAGTTAGCTCCTTCTGAAATGATTCTGTGTTTCTCTGTTGGACCCCGGGCTCTCTGTGTTCTCCAGCAGAAAGATGGCAGCAGCAGGAGGAGGGAGACGATGCTGTGCTGGCTGCTGGTGGCATTCAGACCGGGGGTGAACTGCACATACCCCGGCTGCCCAGACCCTCCCCCAGTTTGGAGGAGGCAGGGGATGGCTGATGGCTGAGGGCTGGGCAGATGAGCAAGCGCCTGTGCCTGGAAACCTGGGTACTCCTTTTAGGGTGAACGGTCGTGATGGAGAAGCGACCTTTTAGAGACTGCAAGACTGGAACTGTGTTAGGATGACTCGGTTGAGATTATCTGTGGGTGGAAGAACAGTCTGCTGGATTTGGGTTGGCTGGCGAGATTTTTATTAGCGTCTTTCACACACTGGTGTCAGATGCAGGACTGGCACACGGTGGAGGGTGTCAGCTCGCAGGAGGATGTGCGAGTCGCGGTTTTGGTGGGGGCTGGATGTCATTCCCCTCCCCCACACTGCACTGGAACGTGGTTGCCCCATTTGTCGGAATGACAGGAAGATACAGAAAAGCGTTTAGAATGCATCAAGAGTGAAGGTACCGCACGGTTCTTCTTCCTACCTCGGCTCGGTTAGGATGCTCTGCAGTGTTTGTGTTTCTACTCCTGTTGGCTCATGTTAGCTTGTCAGCCTTCACAGCCCAGAGCACTAGCAAATGTGTGTTACTACTCTGCTGTTTTGAAGCTTGCTGTAGGAGAACCGGGTGAAAAAGAAAGCCTTGAGTGGAACCCGAGACGTTCTCACCCTCAGGAGCAGTGTTAGCAGGAAAGTACAGGAGTCGACTTCCAAGATGTGCTCTTCTGCGTTTTTTTTTTGTTTGTTTGTTTGGTGTCTTTAATTCTGGGTGTGTGTATTTGCCACGGGAGAAGTGTTCAGAGCTGGCTTCATCTCCCTTAGTTGTATTTTAAGTAAAATTACCAGTGATCAGTCATCAGGGTCAGCACAGAGCAAAACCACCCAGGTGATATTTGGAAATCTCATTCTTGTGTCTTTATCCTGAAACCACAGTTACAAGGGTTCTTAGGGGTGTGGATTTTAAAGAAAAGAAATTATGGTTGAATCATGAATAAAGACGGCAGGTAGACTAGAAAGGTCTGTGTCATGAACTTCAGCGTGTGAATGAATGTGTTCTCTTGTACAAAACCCATCAAGTGTGAATATGTCTGCTCACTTCAGCCACAAAGTTATCCCTTTCTGCCTCGCTGGAGGAGGAGTGGCTTGGAGTGCCACTGTCACAGCAGGTGAGCGAGAGCCCTCTAGCGGACAGCAGAGGGGAAGGTGCAGAGGAGTCCCAGCGAGTCGGACTGCGTGGTGTGAACACCGTGTGGCTTGTCGCTTCCTCCTGCTGATATGGAGGATGTTCATTAACAAATCTGTCACTGGAGATGGTCAAGAACTTACAGCGGGGTACGCTAAGTAGGTTCTAAAATTAAAGTGATTATTGCAAGGGCATGTGTGTTCTTAGCCCTCAGTGTGAAGCCTGCGTTGGCAAGTTCAGGGAGCTGTCCATTTTGGTAAGCAGTAGTAGTAAGGAGAGTGAGGGATAGACTTTTCTCATCATTCCACATCATCTAAGAGCAGCACGCACCACCCTAACCCTCGCCTTCCCCAGGGCTGTCGTGTGAGTTGGGCTGTGAATGTTGTTCTAGTTGGTGCTGTTTCTCACACACCCAGGGGGAACATTACAAAGCACTCTGTCTGGAATGCCTGACCGCACCTGAGACGGTAATGCCAAATTTACACAAAGATGTTCAGACCCTCTTGGTTGCAGTCGTGAGAGTCCCATTGATCCCTTATTCCTTCTCACTGATTAATTTAGAAGTAAAATGAGAAGGGGGTTTTAAACTTAAAACTTTGCAGTTTAACTTGCGGTTTATGTGAGTTTTTAAAAAACACATGTTGTGTAGGAAATATTCTACTATATATGCACACATAGATGTATATTCTTCAAAATAAACACATACTGGGCCAGCATTGTGGCACAGTGGGTTGAACTGTGGCTAGCACTGTTCATATGGGCTAGTCCAAGTCCTGGCTGCTCTCTGTACCTGGGAGAGCAGCAGCAGATGGCCAAGTAGTTCGGCCCTTGCTACCCTGTGGGAGATCAGGACAGAGTTCCAGGCTCTTGGTTTTGGCCTGGCCCAGCCATGGCTGTTGTGGCCATTTGGGGCATGAACCAATGGATGGAAGATCTGTGTGTGTGTGTATGTGTGTGTGCATGTGTGTGTGTGTGTGTGTGTTGCTCTCTCTCTCTCTCTGTGGTTCTGCTTCTCAAATAAATAAAGTTCAAAATAAATACATACATATACCCAAGAGTAGTTCAAAAATTTCAAGGAGAGTAGAATTAAAAGAGTATCTTGATGCAAAAAGAATTGTTGAAAAACATATCATTTTTTCCTAACACCTGTTTTTCATGAGCTTTTGGAATTTCCTCAAATGGATCATAGAAATGCATATTGAAAAAAACTGCATGGATTTCAAAAAATTTTAAACCAAGATAGGCTGATGTTTTAAGTCCATTTTCCATGAACTTTTTGAAGAGTGTGTGTGTGTGTGTGTGTGTTCCCAACGGAGTAGAGAAAGGACTCTTTGCTCCCAGCCCCTGGCTGACCATCCACAAGCCCTCAGAAGTGTAGAGATAGCCCGTGTCCAGGCAACAAGGACCAGCCTCTAAAGCATGTGTGTCTTGTGCAGTGGCGTCAGCCCGCGACAATGTAGACTGGGCACGTTTCAGCCAAAACCGCAGTTGCCCTTGTTTCTATCCCGATGCTGGGGAGCCCAAGACTTCCTAGTCAGTAAACCTAGTGTGTCCTTTTCTGAACAGAAAGCAGCTGTAGCCAGAGTCTGGAGAGCCCGATTATCCTCCAGGGACTGTCCCTCGGAACCTGCTTGGCCTGGGGCAGGTGGCTGCCCTGCACTCTTGGTGGCCTCCCCTCTGTGGACTCACGAGGATGCCGAGTCCCGTGCCACATCCTGGTGGCCGAGAGCAGCGCAAGGTGTCCTGACCCCTGACTCAGGCTCTTCCATTCACTCAGTGCGCGTTCACTTGTTTGTGCATCCAGAAGAAGGTCCTGAGTCTGTCTCGGGCCGCGGCCGCTCTGCTCCTGGGGATGGATTGGTGAACACAACGAACAGGATCTCGTCCCTGATAAGGAATCCTGTGTGTGACGAACACTAATCACAGAACCACAGTGAGATAGAGACTACATCCTGCGGTAATCATGATGGGGGGCGCTGAGAAAGAACGGTGGGTGGCCTCACTTAGATTTGGGGCCAGAAAAGGTTTTAAAAGTGCTGATGTTTACACTGAAACCCAGACGTGTGATACTCCATGTGCGGTGTAGGGGCTAAGATGGGTTTTGTACGTTGAGCAATGTGTCACCATCTCCAAGCTCGCACAGTATAAACCTCCCAACCACAGAGACTCCTCCTGGCCATGTGTTCCAGCACAGCCCTTCCCTTCCCAGAGGTTCCTCTGTGACCCTGGGTTCTCCGTAACCCAGGGGAGCCCCGGTCGTGTCAGCTTAAGCTACGGTGGAAGTGAAGCAGCTCAACCTCAGGGCAACTCGCCAAGTTAACACAACCGTCGGTCTCGCTAATATATTTACGCAGCCTTTTAGCAATGCAGAGGACACTAGTGCTAAAAGTAGCACGTGCCCTTAACAGCTGCAGTGTTGCTATGTAAAATGCACTTGGCCTTTGGGCTGGAGCCCCACCAAGTGACCTCACACAGATCCCTTCAAGTCTTATTTTTATTTATTTATTACCTAAGAGAAAGAGACAGACAGACCTCCCATCCACTGCTTCATCCCAGATGACCACAACAACCAGGACTGGGCCAGGGCTAAAGCTGGGAGCCAGGACCTCAGCCCAGGTCTCCTGCGTGAGTGGAACCTAATCACGTGAGCCATTGCTGCTGCCCTAGAAGGAAGCTAGCTAGAGACAGGAGCGGAGCTGGGTATGCAGAACATGGGCACCTTGACCGCCAGGCCAAATACCCACGCCCAGACAGGTGATTGCAGGGTCTCTTTTCCCATCTATAAGAAGAGGGCAAGCTCACTTTGAGCCCGCAAGGTGGTGTGATGATTAGTGTGGCATGCTCAGGCTCCCTGGGATCGCTTCCCACTTCTCCCCGGCTTCCAGACCCCCTTGGTGCTCCCCAGTCCTCCCCTCTGCCCCTGGTCACATGAAAGCCACCATCTCTCACTCACCTCCTGGAGCCTGAGTCTGCTGCAGCTTGGAGAGGATGGGCCCATGGTGGGCCCCTGGGTCCCCCCAGCAGGGAAGATGTGGGTCCTGGGGCCTGAGTGAGACTTCAGTACTGCTCAGAATAGGCCAAGACAAGGCAGGGCACGGGAGGGAGCAGCTGCCATCATCGAGGTGCAGGTCAGCTAAGGATTTGGTCTGGAGGGGAGCAGGGGCCAAGTGCACAGGAAGGAAGCCCAGGTTGTGATAGGGCTTCCCCAGGAGGAGGGGAAGACGGGCTGTCAATCAGCGCTCCTGGAGACCTGCAGAATCGGGAACACAGGATAGGCACTTGGGCCTGGAAGAAAGAGGCCATTCTAGGTCCCCAGGGAGACAGAGAGGTATGAGCAGGGCTGAGGGCTGGCTCCACCGAGACCTGCAGGTGAGCACACCTGTGGAATGATCGGACCGGGAAGGGAGAGGCGCAGGAGAGACACCTGCAGCAGACAGTGCGCCGCGCGGTTGTGGTCACTCCCCTCTTCTCCCCCTACAGATCAGCTCAGATGCTGCTGGCTTGAGAAAGGCAGACCCGCGAGGTCGGAGCGCGCTGCTGGCTGACATCCAACAAGGGACTCGCCTGCGGAAGGTCACGCAAATCAACGACCGAAGTGCTCCACAGATCGAGAGTGAGTGAGCGCGAGCCGAGGCAGGCCGGGCCCGGGACAGCCCAGCTGGGCGAGGAAATTGCCCCCACCCCCACCCCCAAGGGCTGCAGAGGCTCTCTTCCATCACTTTGAAGATGAAAAAAGGAAAAAGAGGCCGGCGCCGCTGCTCACTAGGCTAATCCTCCGCCTTGCGGCGCCGGCACAGCGGGTTCTAGTCCCGGTCGGGGCGCCGGATTCTGTCCCGGTTGCCCCTCTTCCAGGCCAGCTCTCTGCTGTGGCCCGGGAAGGCAGTGGAGGATGGCCCAAGTGCTTGGGCCATGCACCCCATGGGAGACCAGGAAAAGTGAAAAAAAAGGAAAAAGGAAAAAGAACTCCACAGTAGGGTAACTGTTCTTTATTGTGGCAGCTCACTGTTCGCATCACTTAAAGTATTCCATTCAGGGGCATTTTAGCGCCTTGACAGTGTTGCAACCGTCACCTCTGTCTAGTTCCAGAATATTCCTGTCACCCCCGAAGGAAAGCCCATACCCGTTAGAGTGACTCCCCAGTCCCTTCAGAGCCCGCCCCTGGTGCCAGCTGCTCTGCTGTCCACGGAGTTGCCCTTCTGGACAATTCATAGAAATGGAGCCACGGAATACAGTGGTCCCGCGCTTCCTCCGCGGCGCAGCGCACAGCATCCCTCACTCCTTCTCACTGATGAACACTGTTTCACTCAAGGACAAACCACATTGTATGCATCCTTTGTGGGTAACATTTGAAGTTCACTTACAATGGCCCACGTACATGGGTACACGGGTCCCTACCATGGGAGCCCTGGCTGCAGTTCCCAGCCCTGCTGATTCAGGCATTTGGAGAATGAACCAGTGGATGGAATTTCAGTCTCTCTCTCTCTCTCTCTGTGTGTCACTTTGCCTTTCAAATGATAAATAAGTTAATTAATTTTAAAAAACTTTCATATCCCCTACCCTTTGTCAACGTAGTCCTCAAATTCAGGGGTTGAAAATGAAAGTTTCAACCTAAAAAAAATGCCAGATTTTTGTTCTGTTTTTCACAAAGATGATTTATTCCAAATTGTGTCTCATGGGCTCAGATAAATGCAGCTGTCTGTCTCCTGGAGTGTGATAGAGAAGGAGGACTCCTGCCGTGGGTAGATGACCCCTGTTGCTTTCTGGCTCTGCTACAGACAAGGCACAGAACCACCTTATATAATAATACCCAGAGTAATCCAGCCACTCTTTACCCACCAGTGGACACTCTGTCTCTGAAGTTCAATTTGCTCATCTGCAAGATGGAGAGATGATAATAACACTCTCTTTTTGGCCCAGATTGTTGAAAGCTTAATTGTTTGTGAGAAAAATTTCATGGTGAACTGTTTAGAAGGATAAAGGAGTGTTCAGGTTGGAGTTATGAAATAAAACACAAATTTTAATTTTTCTTCAAAATGTATGCAGAACTATTTTAAAATGTAAGGTAGGATTATGCCTGCATGTGATTTGCAGTGACCTGCATCACGGTAATTCTCAAAGATAGTCCCCAAAATATAATTGTATCTCATCTCTTGTAATTATATATATTTATGCACAAAGATAAATACATTTTAAAAGAAATATTTTAAGCATTGATCATAATAAGTGTCTGGTTAGATACACTATCTAAACCAATTAACAGGTAAATCCATTTTATTTTATTTATTTGACAGAGTTACAGAGAGAGACAGAGAGAAAGGTCTTCCTTCCATTGGTTTACTCCCCAAATGGCTGCTAAGGCCGGAACTGCATCAATCTGAAGCCAGGAGCCAGGCACTTCTTCCCGGTCTCCCATGCGGGTGCAGGGCCCAAGCACTTGGGCCATCCTCCACTGCCCTCCTGGGCCACAGCAGAGAGCTGGACTGGAAGAGGAGCAACTGGGACTAGAACCGGTGCCCATATCGGATGCTGGCGCTGCAGGCAGAGGATTAACCTGGTGCACCCCGGCACCGGCCCCAGATACATCCGTTTTATTAGAATACCTCCTTCCTTATCATTTCACTGAGAAAGTAATAAATGAGGGTACTTCAAAAAGTTCCTAGAACATGGAATTAAAAGATGTTTATTATAGTGGAAAAAGCATTTGAAATATATTCACACAAGATATCTTCAAAAATGTCATGAAAACATGTATTTAAAATTATACAGGGGTTTCAACATTTTTGCACCAAAATAAGCATACCTTTTAATTTCATTTCTACTGACTTTTTGAAGTATCCTTATATAATATTTTTCAAAGATATTTTATTTGAAAGAGTTACAGAAAGAGAGAAAGAGAGGTCTTTATCAGTTGTTTCGCTCCCCAAATAGCTGCAATGGCCGGAGATGCGTCAAACCAAAACCAGGAGCCAGGAGCTTCTTCCCGGTCTCCCATGTGGGTGCAGGGGCCCAAGGACTTGGGCCATCCTCCACTGCTTTCCCAGGCCATAGCAGAGAGCTGGATGGGAAGTGGAGCAGCTGGGACTCGAACCAGGGCCCATATGGGATACCAGCACTGCAGGCGTTGGCTTTACCCACTACGCTACAGCACCGGCCACCTTATATTATAATACCCAGAGTAATCCAGCCACTCTTCACCCACCAGTGGACACTCTGTCCTTAATCTGTGCAAATTCACTCCAAGCTGTGACCGGTTTCTGGGAGGACTGAATTCTGTAGTCAGTAGTCACATCTGGGAGGCTCTCCCCAGGGCCCGTGTGCTGTCCACGCCACAGGAAGGGTGGGGGGAGGGGGCAGCATGAGGGTCTCAAGGCCTGAGAGCTGGGGAGACAGCAAGGGAAATGCCCAAGCAACGCTCACTGCAGGCCTCCACTTGCTGCTTGTGCGCCTGGTCCACTCACTGGGGCCTGCACTTGCAGTTCTGACCTGCACTCTGTGGACAAGAAGTTAGAGTGACTGAATTAAATCAGTGGGTTTTCTTGGTCTCAAGTTGAAAATAGGACCAACTCCATGCCTACTGTGTTTGGGTTTTCAAATGCACCAGTGACTGTCAGCTCCCCTAATGTCATCTACAAAGTGACCCTTTTATTGGTTGCTCTTCAGGGTGATTGGCCACAAAAAGTCAGTTCTTTGATCGGACTGGAGAGGGCGCCAGACAGGCCTAGGGAGGGGAACCTGCTGGGTGTCAGGCAGAGGGGCCCTGGAGAAGGCGCTGTGTGGAAGGGTGACCTGGAAGGGGGGGAAGAGGAGGAAGGTGCCAAGGCCAGCGTTGGGAGAGAGCCCAAGTGAGAACGGGCAGCTCTGCACTGTGCACAGACCTCAGCTCTTTGTTTCTTCTCTCTAAAGGCCCTAAAGGAACCAACAAGGAGGGAGGAGTTGCTGCGAACTCCCGCGGCGGCAGCACACCCCCGGCTCTGGGAGACCTGTTTGCTGGGGGCTTTCCTGTGTTGCGACCGGCAGGCCAGAGGGATGCGGCAGGTAAGGAAGGGTTCAGACCAGCTGCCTTGTGTTTTTCACCTTGACGTGTAGAACCTGCCCGGAGTAACACATCTTAGTGAACAGTCATGGAGTAGGAGATCATGGATTTGGGAGCTTAAGCATGGGAAGTTTCCAAGGCACAGTCATTATCCTGTTGAAGTGATGCCACTGTCATTGTTGAAGAATGGCTTGCTGTGGTGTGTAGTTCCTAGCTGCAACATGAGGGGGATTCAGAAGGCAAAGTACAGGCGGCCAGTGCAACCATGATGGAAGGTCATATGGCTTCGCTGGAGACTCACTGACAACGTGTGAGTTGTAATGGTTGTCGATCCCCGTATGATCCATCAGGTGTTGCTCTATAACAAAACACCCTAAAACTTAAGAGCCTTAAACAACCATTGATTTCACCTGCAGTGCTGTGACCTAGCATCTTAGGGTCGTCTCTGCTGGGCCCCTCTAGTGTCTGCATACAGCAGCAGGTTAGGCAGGTGGCTTTGTGAATCTAATTTTTCTCATATTTCTGCTATCTCTGGGGACTCAGCTGGAACAACTGGCCCAGCTCACTTTTTTTAAAAAAGGATTTATTTATTTTGAAACAGGTACAGAGAAAGAGGGAGAGACAGATTTTCCATCTGCTGGTTCACTACCCAGATGGCCACAATAGCCAGCACTGGCCTAACCTGAAGTCAGAAGCCAGGAGCTTCTGGGCCTCTACCTGTGTACAGGGGCCCAAGCATTTGAAATTGTCTTCTGCTGCTTTCCAAGGTGCATTAGTGTGGAACTGGATCATAAGTGGAGCAGACGGGACTCGAATTGGTGCCCATATGGGATGCCAGCATTGCAGGCAGTGACTTAACCCACTATGCCACAGCGCAGGTCCCAGGTCCCCCCTCTCCCTTGCTGACTCACTTCTGATCCATGTGGACTCTAGCAGCCTCTCCAGGACTGGTGTTCATGGCATTGGCAGAGTTCTAAGAGAGAAGACGAGTGTATCAAGTCCTTGAGAGCATTACTGGGAGGCGCCTGAGCAGGGTAGGAGGTCTGACTTCCTACCACATCCTCTTGTCCAGAGCAAGTCAGAAGGTCAGGCAGAGACGAGGACAGGGAAACAGCCGGACCTCTTGGTGAGAAGAGCTGCCAGCCCACATTGAGATGGCAGTCAGGCAGGACCGGGCAGTGGCCATTTTTCACTGTTTTGTGTGTTAGTGGGCATTGGTATTTTGAAAGTATTACATTAAAATTGGGCCAATACATATTTATGTGAGCAAAACAAAAAGTGCTTTCCCTGTCACTGTGCTCTTTAATCAAGCTGAATAGACTCCAGGGAGGTGACTCGCCCAGGGGCTATCAAGCCCCTGGCACACCCGGGTCTTCTACCTTGAGACTTTTATTGTTTCTTCTTTTTTTAGAGAATCTGATTAGGCAGTAAATCTTTCCATTTTTATTTATTTCTTTGTGAGGCAGAGAGTGTTGCCACCTCCCAGCCTTGTCCCCAAAATGCCCACAATAGCCTCAGATCCGAGACCACAGCTGGGAGCAGGGAACCTAATCCAGTCTTCTACGTGGGTGGCAGGAGCCTTCACCTTGGCTGGGGCCCCTCTATGCCTGTCCTCAGTTCCTTTCCCTCCTGGGGTCTCACCCTCCTCCTCGGGCAGGCACACACAAATACTGAGCAAGGCATAGGGCTGCCCTTGCCTCTGCGGTTTTCCCACATTTCTCATTTGGTCGGCTGCTTAGTGCTGCTTAGCAGATCCTGGGCTCTGGACTGCCCCGCTTGAAGGGTCTAGGGGTCTTGGATACACCATATCTAGACTCTGTTCTATTTTCCAAGCTTATTATTCCTTTAAATTTTGCTCAGCAGCTGGGAGCTGCCTGGGTTCTCTGTCACCGGCTCTGTGTATTATAACAACAGGTTTGGGACCTTGCAGGCAGGAAGTCCTAGCCTGAGCCCTGCCTTAGACATCTTATAAAAAGTCCAACATTTGAGTCTGGCATTGTGGCAAAAGCGGGTTAAGCCGCTGCCTCCAATGCCAGCTTCCCAGATGGGTGCTGGTTTGTATCTTGGCTGTTCCATTTCCCATCCAGCGCTCTGCTAATGGCCTGGGGAAAGCAGCAAAGGATGTCCCATGGCTCTGAGCCCCTGCCACCCATGTAGGAGACCTGCAAGAAGCTCCTTCTCTAGCCTGGCCCAACCCTGGCCATTGCAGCCCTCTGGGAAGTGAACCAGCAGATGGAAGATCTCCCTCCCTCCCCCCCTCCCCTCCCCTCCCCTTTCTTTTTTCTTCTCTTTCTCTCTCTCTCTGCAACTTTGACTTTCAAATAAATGAATAAATTTAAGAAAAAAGAAATCTAACATCGGAGATGCTCTCCCTGGTCGGCCAGCTCTTCTGGCAGCGCCTGCGCCCAAGCCCCAGGGGGTGAAGTCTGCAAGGTGGATGCAGTGCTGCAAAGACGAAAGTTCTCCTGGAATCAGCACAGAGAGGAACAGTGGTGTCGCCACGTGCCTGAGAGCGGCCGTCCCCCAGGGTGTTCTCCACGTGACTGCCCCAGCAGAGCCAAGGGCACCCGTTCGGAAGTCAGACCCTGTGGTGCTGCCTGCCGGCTTCAGTTCCCAGTGACACCTGCCCCGTGCCTTGCTTGGACTGGCCTGACTTGTTTTGTTTTAAATGGAAGCTTTAAAAAAAAAAGATTTATTTATTTATTTGAAAGTCAGAATTACACAGAGAAAGGAGAGGCAGAGAGAGAGAGAGAGAGAGAGAGAGAGGTCTTCCATCTGCTGGTTTACTCCCCAGATGGCCTCAATGGCCAAAGCTGCACCGATCCGGAGCCAGGAGCCAGGAGCTTCCTCCTAGTCTCCCATGTGGGTGCAGGGGTCTGGCCTTTTTTTTTTTTTAACTTTTATTTAGTAGATATAAATTTCCAAAGTACAGTTTATGGATTACAATGGCTTTTCCCCCCCATAACTTCCCTCCCACCCACAACCCTCCCATCTCCTGCTCCCTCTCCCATTCCATTCACATCAAGATTCATTTTCGATTATCTTTATATGCCTGACTTTTGACATCAAGTTCTTTGAGGATCTGATTTAGCACTTGAATGGGCAAACACACTGGAGATGGATGTGCTAAAGAGCTCAGAGGCACCCCCCACACCCCCCACACATAGACACCCCCAATCCTCACCCCCACCCCCGGCATAGGCTAAAGATTATCATCTGAAACAAAAGCACTGTTTCCTGTGCCAGGACACCTAGTTAGCCGTAGGTGTGAGAAGCAGCAGTTTTCTCAAGTGTTCTCCACATGTGGTCATGGTCATGGTAATTATAAAATACAGGGGTGCTGAACTAGGGCAAAATATATTCTCCAGAATTCCTTTTAGGGAGAGAACTATGCTTGGAAGAAATAATTTAATATGCCTCCCGAGTGGACAGTGATACACTGGACATGTGCAGGCAGACTGCAGAATTCCTATGCAGCGAACAGGGAGAGGAACTTCTTTCTCCTTAGAGAGCGGCAGAACGGGAAGGGTTGGGGCAGGATGGTACAAGGCTGTGCTCACCCGCCACCCCAGCCTGCCATCAAGTCCCCGGAACACGGATGCTCAGTGCGAGAAACCAAGGGAGGCGCTGAATTTCAAGCACAGGCAGATATGGGGAGGGGTCTAGGTGTATGGTGAGAAGCCAGGGACCAGGACGCAGCAGCCCCTTGGAAATTAGCCCAGGTCTTTGGGAAAGCAGACTCTGAACTTCCAGGGGCGTGGAATTGGGAGGTTCAAGGTCATTGGATGGACTGTCCCATGCAGGTGTCTCCCTACTGACCGATCTCATATAGTCAGGGCATCTTGCATCTTCTGTGTTCAGTACAGAAATCAAGTCTTGGCTCGCAAAATACCAGGAGTGAGGAAGCCGCCCTGGCCGGCACTTCGAGTGGGTCCACCCGAGGCCCCAGCTAGAATTCCAGGGCTGGTCTACCCAGCGGCAGCTGAAGGCAGAAGAATGTTGTCCCTTGAGATGCGGAAGGGCAAGGAGGCCAGGCAGCGCCAGGACCTCTTCCGGGGCCCTGGCAGATGCCAGCTCAGGCAGCACGGACCAGGAAGGCCGGTGGCCGACTGAGCTGCTGGGCTGGCCCTTCCGACCTCGGCCTGGAGCCTGGACTCGCTCCATGCTCCATCGCCCAGCTAACCTCACTGTGTTTCCCTTCCAGGTGGCAAGGCGGGGCAGGCCCCTGGCTCCCGGGCACCATCTCCCAGGCTGCCCATCAAAACCATCAGCGGCCCGCTCAACCCCCCAGCCTCCCCCAGGCTCGGCATCGCCTCTGAGGCGCACGGCACTGCCAGGACAGTCCCTCCTCGCCCCACCGTGCCCGCCCCGCCGCCCCCCACCCCGCCCCCACCTCCCCCGCCCTTACCCCCTCCGCTGCCCCCTGCCTCCCCAGTCAAGGCCCTGCCAGTGTCCCCAGCAGGGCCGCCCCCCAAAGGGAATGTCTCGGGGGTCGCGCCCCCGGCCCCTTGCGCGCCTCCACCCCCGCCTCCTCCCCCGCCCCCGCTACCCCCAACCTCTGGGCCCAGTGACAAGACCGTGAAGCCTCAGCTCGCCCCTCTGCCCCTGCCACCCCTACCGCCCCCGCTCCCTCTCCTCCCACCTTGTGGGTATCCGGGTCTCCACCCAGAGCCTGCCAGCCCCGCCCAGGATGCGCGGGAACCTGCGGGGCCACCGCCCCCGCCGCCCCTGTATGCCGTGTGCTCACCGAGGGCACCTGCACCCCCTCCGCCCCCTCTGCCAGGCGCAAATCGCGGCAACGAAACCCCACCCCCGCTGCCCCCCAAGTCCCCCGGCTGCCCCAGCCCGTTGCCAAAGGCCGGCGCAACTCCGGGCTCGCAGCCCTTCCTGCAGAAGAAGAGGCCCGGCCGGGGCCCAGGTGAGCCGCCCCGTGGGCTCGCGGCACTGCCAGGTGGTGGGACCCGTGCGCTGGAGGTTTCAGAAATAGGATGGGGGCAGGGAGGCTGGGAGCCTTGGAGCCTTGTCTCATGCCCTGCGGGTCCTGGCCCTGCAGAGCTGCGCAAGTCTGGCGCTTGGCCTCCCCACAGGGTGGAGCGAGCTCTTGGCCTGTGAGGTGCTGGGAGCTGGGCCTGCCTGGCCACTGAGCCAGAGAGGCCAGCTTGATTCTCACCATCGGTCTTCCAGCTCGGCGGGGTGCCCAAGCAGGTCTCCTGCGGGTCAGCCCGCCTGACTCGTCCCCAGTTCTCGGTTGGTTGGATTTGCTAATGTGAATCCAACTAAGGGCCTGTGTTTGGCGCCAAATAGTTCCAACACAGTTGACTTAAGTGCCCCAGCCCCAGGACTGAGGGCCCAGGTCTCTAGAATGGTGAGGCTTCATCCACTGTAGCCCTTTGTTGGGAAAGTACCCCACATGGCCACATGCACCTGCAGCCACACAACATCCATGCATGTAAACACACTCTACACACACACTCGCCTATAAACACACATCACACACACCCACACTCAGAAATGCATGCCCCACGCACAGATCCAGATGCCCAAGCACCTTTATAAATACCCATAGGTACACACGTAAACAGATGTCCACACACGCAAACACACACCTTCCACACGCTCGTGTTCCTTGGTCTTTCTCTAAGGCTTTGGGTGCAGAAAATTTCTTCCAGAGATTTTAGTCTACATTTTGGATTTCAGCTTTGAGGATAAGTTTCCAAAAGGGGAATCCTGGCAAAGATTATGTTTCAGACCCTTGATCACCAGAGATGAGGTGACCTCTCAGCTGGCTGTGCCTCCAAGGGCTAGCGCTTGCCCTGGTGAGCCCTGTCTGACATTTGGGATCTCCAAACATTCATGGCATGGTGAAAAACAAGGCTTTGGATTCTGAGGGGTCTGAGTTCACATCCTGAATCCCCTACCTATTCCTGATATCAGTTGGGATTTTTCTTTAACCTTGTTAATTTTTTTGTTTCATTGGACAGTGGGAATAATAGCAGCACGGAATGAGAGGATGTGTTGAAGGGCCTGGGTATAGTGAGGCTGCTCTTACACAGAGGGGCAAGCAGCCCTGGAGCACTCCGCTCCTTTTATCCGCTCCTGGGAGCCGGGGAATCCCTAGTGGATCCTGGTGTGGAGGGAGGGAGGAGGCAGAAGGAAGGCACTGCTGAGGGAGGGGGGTGCTGGCTGCTAGGGATGGAGACCCAAGTAGTGAGCCCCAGGACAGGAACGGGTGCTGCTCTGTGTGTCTTTGGAGTGGAAGTTGCTTTCTTCATGGATACAAACTGGAGGTGGTTTCTGCTTCAGCATAGCATGGTGGGAAAAGAAGAAGGTAGTGATTGTGACGACCTTGGCGTAGATAGTAGTGGTGTCATTGTCATCATTTTGAGGGTAGAGTGATGTTTGCTTAGCCATTTCCCAGTGAGTCCCACAGAAACAGGTTGGCAAAGAACAGAGGGGGCCTTCGCCACCATGATCAGGGGAGGCTTGAGAAAGTGGCTGGCATCTGAGGGGGGACCTGGTGCCCAGGAAGGATTTCGATTGGGTTGAAGGGGAGAGTGGGGTTTGTGGCCCTTGTGAGCAGCACCCATGGGCAAGAACCAGCCCCTGGCTACTGGTTCTCCTGGCTGCTGCCTTACCCGGCCCTTCAGAGAGCCCTTCCTGCAGTTAAGGGTCTGCAGTGGCTCCCTTGTTTGGGCTGTACCATCTGCTAACAAGTGCCATCACCAGCACTAATAGGAATTAATATTATCACAGCACCCAGGATAATTTACTGAGCAGGTGCTCCATACTCAGTCCCCCGGCAGCCTCAGGAGGAGTGGGGACTATTATACTCCCATTTTGCAGGTGAGGAAACTGAGGCACAAAGAAGCCCCCCCCCCCCGCTTATCCCAGCAAGAGAATGGCCATTGCTTCCCAAGCAAGTGGGCCCAGAGGTGACTCTCTTCCTCACCATGTCCTGTTACAGCTGCAGATGTAAACAGCTAAGCTTGCATGTAAGAGCTTCCACCACCCATTCCTGTGTCTGAATGCACCCTCATCTTCTCTGTAAGGGGTCGGTGGGGGGAAGCTGAACCCGCCTCCGGCACCCCCTGCGAGGTCCCCCACCACGGAGCTTTCGAGCAAGAGCCAGCAGCAGGCCCCAGCCTGGACCCCGACCCCGCAGCCCGGAGGGCAGCTACGAAACGGGAGCCTGCCCGTCCTCGGTGAGTGGGTGCACCATCGCTGGGCTGGCACCTGGGGGCGGGGAGTGACTTCTTCAGGCCCCTGGGGACTGTTTGCTGTCATC
Organism: Oryctolagus cuniculus; assembly: GCF_964237555.1. Lineage (NCBI taxonomy): Eukaryota > Metazoa > Chordata > Mammalia > Lagomorpha > Leporidae > Oryctolagus > Oryctolagus cuniculus. The sequence goes on from NC_091447.1 coordinate 21,251,035, forward strand.
TTGGGAGTGTGCTCCTCTGTGAACAGGGGACCCTCCTGCACCGAGCAGCCCCTGTAGTCTGTGAGAAGGGGTTCTCTCATGGTTCCAGGGAAGTCCCTCCCACCTTCCAACTCAAAGAAGGGAAAAGCAACTTTTAAAAAAATTATTTAAAAGGCAGAGTTACAGAGAGGCAAAGAGAGAGAGAAAGATCTTCCATCCTCTGGTTCACCCCCCAAATAGTCGCAACGCTGAGCTGATCCAAAGACAGGAGCTTCTTCCGGGTCTCCCACATGGGTACAGGGACCCAAGGACCTGGGCCATCTTCCACTGCTTTCCCAGGCTATAGCATAGAGCGGATCAGAAGTGGAGCAGCTGGGACTTGAACCAGTGTCCATATGGGATACCGGCACTGCAGGTGGTGGCTTTACCTGCTATGCCACAGCACCAGCCCGAAAACCAACCTTTAAACCAAGTGTGTATGTATATCCATGGAGAAAACAGTGCATCAGCCTGTAGGACCACACTGATTTGGATAAGGGGGAGGAATGGATGGAAGGCTCTTAGAGCAATAGCCGGAAGGTAGGAAGGAAAGTCCCCTGGGGTCAGAGGTGACCACAGTACCATTGCATCCCTTCCATGTACTGGGCTTCTCTGAGACACAAGCCCAGATCACAAAGCAGGGCCTCAGCCCATGAAAGGGCCCCAAGACCTCTCTCCTGCAGCCATCAGGAGCTCATGACAGAACCCATTTGCTCTGGGGAGCCTGGGTCCCACACTGGACAAGGTCAGGCTGCCCGCCAGCCATGCCAAGGACTCTTTTTCCGCTTACTCTTCCATCCATGCATAGGAGCTCAGCAGGTGTTCAGGCTACTGGGACTTTACCTCTGACCCCGTACCCCGGAGAGCCATGAACTACTTCTTCCCCTTAAGCAGCTTCCTTTAGATGTTGATTAGCCTCAGTGGGGGTGGGAGAAAGGGGTATGGGGACTGTGGGTCTTGACTTTCTTGCTTCTTGCTTCTCCTTGCTTTTATCCAAGCAAGAAAACCTGCAAGGCGGATGGGTGTCTTAGGGCACCAGCGCTTCCATTAGGATCCTTGCACTGAGCAGGCAGAGGGAACCAGAGACTCCCACATGCCCTTGGGAATGGTCAGAGCCTGGGGTGCTTAGAGTAACCAGAGTAAACTCTCCATTTCTCTTGTGTGCAGACGACTTCGAGTCCAAGTTCACCTTCCATTCTGTGGAGGACTTTCCCCCTCCGGATGAGTACAAAGCAAGCCAGAAGGTCTACCCCAGCAAGATCCCCCGAAGTGAGTACCGCCTCGACAAGACTCCTGGCTGCCCCTGAGCCTCCAGAACCTGGTGCTCAGTGTGTCCCGGGTGGCCACAGACTGGTGGAAGATGCCACTGCGCTCGCACTGCGCTACAGGGCTGCAGGGTTGTGCAGCCTTCTGTTCCTGTGTCCCAAGACTCAAGGTTTCATTTTCTGCAGAACGCCAGGGCCAACAGTGGGGCATCACATCTGGGTCCTGCATTTCCCATTCATCCCTCTCTCCCTGAGGCTTTTGACCAGGGAACAGAGCACCAGATCCCAGAAGAATGGGACACAGGAGTTGGGGAGGAAGCTAAATGCTCCCAACTCCAGGTTCTGGAAAATATCAGGAAGAGAATGTCCTTAGGTCTGTGGTTCTCCATGTGGACTCCGTGTTAGAATGACCTTAGGAGCTTTGAAAATCCTGAAGGCCATGGCGGCTGCATCTAGGTCAGCTCACCCAAAGGCCCAGGTGGGACCTGGCTGACTCCCGTGTACTGCCAGGGCTGGGCATCACGGCCCAGAGACAGCCTGCCCCTCCTGCTCTCACTGCCCCACCAGCTCCCAGCAAGGTCTTTGCTCGGCTTCCCTGGTCGTCCTCACAGTGGGAGAGAAGGCTGGCTGCCTGGGACCAGAGCTTCAGGAAGGTCCCCTAAAGGCAAGGGTGGGATGTCAACCTGTCGTCAGTGTGACCCAGTTCTCACGCAGCGCTGGACCAGGCAGGTTGGGGAGGAGCCAGCAGGTGGTGCCGTAGTCAGCAACATGGGGTGGAGCTCAGAGGTGTCCCCGCCCCACAACCTCAGGAAGGTCCTGGATCCCAGACATCCATGGACCTAAGGACTATGTCTGGGGTGAGGCCGCGACCAGGAATCTGGAGCCAGGCTCTGTGACGCCGTGCCTCCAGGGGGACCTTGGTGAACCCCTGCTCCCCACTCAGGCCCAGCCTGGCAGTTTCCCCTGCTGACTTGGGGGACTGCACATTTACAGAGAAGTGACCTTGTGTGCTCTGTTCTCCTTTCGTAAGATGTATTTATTTATCTGACAGAGCGGCAGAGAGAGAGAGAGAGAAATCTCCCATCTGCTGGTGTACTTCCCAAACACCAGCAATCAGCCAAGATTGGGCCCGGCTGGAACCAGGAGCTGGAATTCCATCCCTGTCTCCCATGTGGGTGACAGGGACTCAAGCACCTGACCCCTCATCTGTGGCCTTCCAAGATGCGTTAGCAGGGAGCTCGATCAGAAGCAGAGCAGCAGGACTTGAACCAGCGATTTGGTACTGGGATGCAGGCAGCAGCTTAACCTGCGTCCACAACACCTGCTCCTAAATGTATCTTTTCATTCCATTCTTCTATAACTTTTAAAAAGTTTTGTTTTGTTTATTTGTTGAAAGATGGCAGGGGGAGAAGAAGAGAGAGCGAGAGCATAGAGAGACATCTTCCATCTACTGGCACACTCTCCAGATGACCACAACAGCCAGGGCTGAGCCAGGGTAAAGCCAGGAGCCTGGGACTCCATCAGGGTCTCCCACATGGGTGGCAGGGACCCAAGTGCTTGGGCCATCTTCCACTGCTTTCCCAGGCAGGTGGCAGCTTAATCTTGGTGATTCTGAAATGCCCTTTTGTGGGAATACAGCCAGTGAAAGGGCTAGTCCAGGACTAATCTGACAGACTCTAGTGGCACCTCCTAAGGGACAGTCCCCTTAAGGGCTGTGGGATTAAGTGCACCTTGACCTTGACTGTCCCCTGCCACTCACTTGGGCAGCAGTGGGTTCCTTCTCCAGTGATAGGCACAGTGTACCCTTCTGTTTCAGGAAGAGACAGTCTCCTGCAGCCGCTGCCGTGGGGTCCTGTCACACTCATTGACAGCTGCTGGGAATCTCTTACTGTCCAGTGGTTCTCAAGAGGTGACACCTTTGCCCACTAGGGACGTTCGACAATGTCCAGAGTCATCATGTGGTTGTGACACGTGGGCATGGCACGGGACGTGGGGGCTGCTGGCATCTGGTGGGCAGAGAGAATAGGGATGCTGCTACCCATCTTACAACACACAGGACCGCCCCGTGACAACCAGTGAATAAACCAGCCCAAGACGTAACCAAAGCTGAGGCTGTGAAGCCCTGGCCGGGGAGCCGCCTCTTCTGCAGTGAACAGGAGTTTCTTAACATCAGAGCAGGCACTGCCGCGGCCACCCTCTCCCATGGGCGCACACGGTGGGCGGCCTGTGTGGCAGTGCCTTGTTAATTTTTACCCGATAATTGGCTAAAGGGCCAGCATTCCCTATGTATTCCACCCCCAACTGTCTTTATTCTAGAGCAAATGCACCAGTGTTAGAATTTTTTAAACGAAAACCACAATGTCCGTCTGGTCTCTCATGTAGAGACCCTTCTACATGACAGTTCATTTTTTTTTTTTTTTTGACAGTGAGAGACAGAGAGAAAGGTCTTCCTTTTTGCCATTGGTTCACCCTCCAATGGCCGCTGTGGCCGGCACACTACAGCCGGCGCATCGCGCTGATCCGAAGCCAGGAGCCAGGTGCTTCTCCTGGTCTCCCATGCAGGTGCAGGGCCCAAGGACCTGGGCCATCCTCCACTGCACTCCCTGGCCACAGCAGAGAGCTGGCCTGGAAGAGGGGCAACCGGGACAGAATCCGACGCCCCGACCGGGACTAGAACCCGGTGTGCCGGCGCTGCAAGGCGGAGGATTAGCCTAGTGAGCCGCAGCGCCGGCCACGACAGGTCACTTTAAAACCTATCTTACCTTAAAAGGTTCCAGCAGTGACCTACAGAGGTAGAAAACTATGAAACATATGCTGTAGATCCTGAGAAGTTCTTTCAGGAAAGTTCAAAAAAAAAAAAAAAAAGTAATTCTGCCTCCCAGAGGAGGAATAAACCATAATTTTTACCCATGATGACTTTGGAAAAGGAAGCCAGGGGCCCGGGGAGGGGCAGGCAGAGAGGAGGACCTTGAGGGCTTTTCCCATTATCTTCCTCCCTGCTCTTTGAATGCTTAGCCAGGAGAGCACGTCCCTGTGGGATTTGAGTCCTCCTTTAGCACAGTGTATTCTGGACAATGAGTTGGATCTTCATGGATCAGAAGATCCTTATCTTTTTATTTTTTTTAAATTCATTTGATAGGTAGAGTTACAGTGAGAGGGAGAGACAGAAAGGTCTTCCATCCACTGGTTCACTCTCCAAATGGCCGCAACTGAGTTGCACCAATCTGAAGCCAGGAGCTTCTTTCAGGTCTCCCATGCAGGTGCAGGGGCCCAAGCACTTGAGCCATCTTCTACTGCTTTCCCAGGCCATAGCAGAGAACTAGAACAGAAGAGGAGCAGCCAGGACTCAAACCGGTGCCCATTTGGGATTCCAGCACTGCAGGCAGATGATTAACCTGCGGCCACTGCACCAGCCCCAGAAGATCCTTATCTTTTACTCTTGCTAACCAACCCGAGCACAGCACCTGCACCTCGCCGGTGATGGACTGATGAGTGTGGTCTGGAGCTGGCGTGGTGTTTTGAGTCAAGAAGTTCCAGCGAGCTCTTGGTTGATAGACCTTCATGCCGTGTCCTCCTCGCTGTGTGTTAGTGCAGCTCGCCCACATCCATGGTGTGGAAACACATGGGACTGGGCCGGCAGCCTGCAGGGCTGTGGTTGAGGTGCTCACGTGACCCTGGTTTCTCGGGCTGAGGCTGGTTTGCAGAAGCTCCCCACACAGCCCAGTGCTGGGCCAGGAGATGGGCAGGTGGTTCTTGTCTCTTTCAGGCCGCACACCTGGTCCCTGGCTCCCGGCCGAGGCAGCCGCGCAGGGCTCCGACGACATCAAAGGCAGAAACTCTCAGGTGACTCACCCGTCGGGTCTCAGCCTTCCCAGGGAGCACAGAGGAAGGAGGTGGGCGGCCCCGTAACACTGAGCCAATCCCTTTGTTCCAAGCCAGAATGTACACCCATGACTTTCCAATCTGGAGGGGGAAAGCTGGGCATTGCGGGGGGCCCCACCATGTACAGAAGCAACCTGAGTAACTCAACCCCCCTGAGACACTTGTAGATTTGTTTATTTACAAGGCAGAATTACAGGGGGAGTGGGAGGCGGGAGAAGAGAGAGCTTCCATCTGCTGGTTCACTCCCCAAATGACCGCAATGGCCAGGGCTGGGCTAGACTGAAGCCAGAAGCCAAGACATCCATCCTGGTGCCCCACATGGGTGGCAGGGGCCCGTGCACTTGGCCATCACCCTGGCTGTTGGGGCTATTTGGAAGATCTCTCTCTGATGCTCTGCCTTTGAATGAATGAGAACCCAGCTCCTTGCATGTGACAGCAGCAGCCTTGGGTGAATGGGGAAAGGCCTCAGTGCCACTCTCGGGCGGGTCCTCCCAGCCCCACCCAGTACTGTTCTGTCCTCCCCACAGCTCTCGCTAAAGACACTGCGGTGAGAAGGCGGATGCAGCCAAGGTCCTGGGCTTGCGCATCGCCGATGGGCGTCCCCAGAACACGGCAGACCCCGCCGTACTCCAGCCACAGTCCAGTCGACGTCCAGGCTACAGATGGAGCTTCTGTTTGCTGTAAATACGTGGTTTGCACGAGCTTTAAAGCAGCATTTGAGCCGAGTTTTATTTGAGTAATATTTTTTAAAAAAATCCATGTCCCCATTTTTAAAAATGTATCTTGGCATTCGTCTGTGAGTGCAGATGGAGCCCTGTCGCCCCCATAGCGTGCTTGAGGCTGGCCCCTCCTGGCTTTGGAACCCATTTCGGAACTTCATTTGCAGGTAGTCCCGAAGTCCTAGTGTCGGCAGCAGCTTCCTATCAGCATGCCCTCATATTCGCATTGCACCCACTGCAAAACCAAACCAAACAATGCCTTACAAACGATGCAGCTCAGAGGAAGGAGCGTGGCGCCCAGGTGGCGCTGCGCGCCCCCGCGGCACTGCGCGCCCCCGCGTCTCACTTCCATTGTGCAGAACAGGGGAGATTTTTGCTGTCTAGTGTAAATAGATCGCAGCGTCCAGGCGCGAGGGGCCGGGGCCCCTCCAATGCCGGCTGCAGGGCCCCTTTTGTAACTGAATAGTCCTACGGTAGCCAACGCTCCTACTGTTTACAGTGTCCCTAGTGCCCGTGTCTCTGTCACTTTCCTCTGTCATTTCCCCATCCTGGTCGCCAGGGTAGGGTCTGCTTTAGGAGAGGCTGGTGAATGGTTTTTTCTGCCCTGCCAGTGAAAAAACATACACAGCTCATTGTCCTAGTAACGCACAGATTCCATCTCAGCTCAGCCCCCGCTGCGCCCATCCCAAGGGCAGAGTGACCACGGCAGGTAGGACCCGAGAAAGCACAGAGGGGATCATTCCTGAAACAGCTGCTTCAGGATCCGTCAGGCGAAACCTAGCGCCCTTCCACAAGAGGTGGCTCTCGCCGGCTGGCGGCTCCCTGTTCCCGGGGAGGCCAGGGCGCCTGAACGTGGAAGAGTCAGGTGGGCCGGGACTGCCAGCAAGGGAGTGGCAGCGTGGTTTTGCTGGATGCCTGACCGCAAATTCTGCCTGTCCCAGGTAGGTGGGGGAGGGGGAGACGCTGAGGCTGAGTCCAAGGGAATGAAAGGAAACAGACTGACCTTTGGGCTGTGCCCAAAATACCTTTCCAGGGATGAAACTGAAGAGGGAGAGGGGGGAGAAGGAAGAATAATAAAATCCCCTTTGGAGCGCCCACAGCTGAAGGGTATCAGGCCCAGAGCCTGCCATGCAGAAAAGACAGCCAGTTGGGAGGGCTTGGCTGACGTGACTGTGTCCATGCAGCCATCGTCAAGGGGAGACTAAGCTTCTGCCTTGCGCCAGCGCTGTGCTCTCATTCCACACAGAGGCAGCCAAGCCAAGGTCAAGTTTCCACCTCTAGGGACTGACTCGGGCTGAACTGCAACAGCTCAATCAGCAGAATAGGCGCCCCTGCAGGGCACCACTCTGTGCCCAACTGATGTGTGGTCTCGGTTCTGGAACATTTCCGAAAGGTCAGAATCTCCTTACTCTGTGTCCACTCCAGCTCCCTCCCAGTTGTGTAAAATAATCTAAGGTGTCCATGATCATGGTTAACAAGGCCCTAGGCAGGTACATCTTCAAAATAGACTGCCCCCCGTCCCCATAAGGCAGATGCACATTTGGGGTCCAAACTGCTGGGATTAAAACTAAAAGTTGTTCAAGGACAGAGGGAAGGAATGAGCAGAAACCAAAAACGGCAATGAGGGAGAAATCTCAGGAATTTGGTATCCCATCTGTCCTCGACTCGGGCCGAGTCACATGGCCCTGGAGCCATGCAGGTGCGCGGGGTTCCCTCTGGCAGTGTCGGGGTTCACCCTTGACTGTGAACTCACATCAGAGCATGTGAGTCACAACGTCCCCGCCATCCTCATGTGTCCGGCACCAGAGTCTGTGCCGCCCCCACTGTTTCACCTGTGTGTATTTATTGATGTCTCCCTCTGCAGATCCATTTCTTTGTACCTAATAAACTGTAATAAGTGGAAATGCTCCCGTTTCCTTGTTAAAACCCATCAATGGTCACCTGTTCCAGTCCAACCCAAACAAGGATTGGGGGGCTTCTAGAACCAGAGAGCAAGGTGGACATTTGCATGGACCCCTCAGAGCTGAGACAACCATTAGGAGCAGGCCTTTGTGTCCAAGCTGATGGCCATCATGGGTATTTGCCAAAACCAAGGTGGGGGGGAGCAGTACTTTTCAGGGAAGTGTTTTGTTTTTAAAAAGTAGGTAACTCCACAGTTAGTCCTATTAATGCCGAATGGGCAGAGTAGGCTGCAGCAACTTCCAGGCTGCCCTGCGCCGAGACCCCTACCCCCTCCGCTGGCTGCTTAAAGGAGCTTGCTGAATAACAGGGTCATCTCCGTCTCCTGCACGGTGTTGTTAACCCTTCCGGGGCTCAGTATGGAAGAGGGGATCTCGGGGCGGGGGGGCGCTCGGAGGGCAGGGGACCCTTTGGAACACAGTGCAAGGGAAAGGTTTATCTAGTGGCGAGGTGGCTCAGGGTTAAAGCTCGGAAGGCAAACAAGAGTCTGACTCTCCATTTTGCCTCTTGCAATTTGGAAAAGCGAATTATTTAACTGGTCCGTGCCTCAGTTTCCTCATATGTCAAATGGAGACATAACTATGGCCCTGAGCCTGTGGTGGGGAAGACTTCAGGACTTGACACGTGAAAAAGCCCTTAACTCTTGGTCACAGCAGAACCAGGTGCGAGCACAAGCCCACACGCCGGGAGCCACCTGCTGGCAAAGCACACGCTAGATCGTGGCCCCACTCTGCTGGCTCGACAGGCCTCTCGCAGAGCAGCCGGGTGAGCTGCTCAGAGCACCTTCACCGGCTGAGGCTGGGGAACAGAGGGAGCGGTGACTGAAAAGTCATAGATGGTCCTGAAATCTATCTCATCTAGACACTGATTCCAACGCTTTGCATCAGAATTAGCTAAGGGGCTAATTTAACTCTTTAACGACCAAAGGGCAAGGCCGGGTGAGGACAATAAAGACTCAAGATAATCCACAATGTAGAAGATGGCCCCGAGTCACTGCAGACAGTGTGGCGGGAGCTGGGTGTGCAGGTGTTCCTTGTAGGGAGGGGGTTTCTGGAGGGGTCAGCAGAGCAGCCCAATGGAAGGGCTGTAGACCCAAGAAGCAAGTTCCCAATTCTCGGGCCATACCCCAGCAGGCTTTAGCATCCTTCATGAACCCGTTCTGTTGTGGGTTACACTGTGTCCTTCCCCCACCAAAATGCATAGGTTGACGTTCTGGTCCCCAGGACCCCCAAATGTGACCTTGTTCAGAAATAGGGTCATTGCAGACATAATTCTTAAGATGAAGTTGTACTGGCATAGGGTGGTTCCTTCGTCCAGTGTTAGATGCCCTTAGAAGTGGAGAGTTGGACATAGCCATGCTCACAGCAAAGAAAGCCATGTGACAGGCAAGAAAGTGAGATGAAGCTTCTACAGGCCAAGAAATACTAAAGACTGGGACAAGAGCCACTGAACAGGTTCTCAGACCCCTCAGGAAACAACCTTGATCTTTGATTCGTAGGCTCCAGGACAGTGAGACAGTTTCTCCTGGTGCCGTCGCCTGGGTCGGGTGCTGTGTCACCGCTGCACTCCACAGGAGCGTGCTGCTTACGGAGAGCGAGCTGGGGATTGGGTTAGAGGAACGAGCAGCTCCTGTCCTCTCCTGACCCTGGCGCGGGTCACTGCTGCAGGGCCTAGGTCCGATTTTAATGCACAGCCAGCCAGCTGCAGAGAGGGAACCACGCAGGCATCTGGCATTCCTGGCTCTTCTCCCGTGGCCCCTCTCCTGTCATGGGAGAGCTGTGACACTTTAGAATAAAGAGGCCCCCGTGGATACCCCGGCCATGCTGAAGACCTGGACTTGAGGTTCGGGTATGCTGCTGAAGACTGGTAAAGTACACTTAACATAATTAGCCACTTACCGTGGCTAGTGTTCAGTGATGGTAAGCACACCCACCTGTACACCGTCCACCTCCAGAACACTTGTCCTGCAAAGTGGAGCCCCCAGACCCGTTAACCAGCAACTCCCTAGTTCCCTTCCCCAGCCCCTGGCACATCCCCTTCTACTTTGTCTTTTCTGTCTACTTTCTGAATCTTGACTCTGACTCCCTTAGATACATGTAATTCTGCTCTGTTTGTCCTCTTGTGACTGGTTTCACTTAGCTCAGTGTCCACCGTGCTATAGCATGGGCCAGGATGCCCTTCCCTTGTGTGGCTACACCACATATGCTCGTCCGTTCACCTGTCGCCGGGTGCTTCAGTTGTGTCATTTCAGCTCCCATGAATGCAGCTGTGAACAGCGTATCTTCCAGAACCTGCTTTCCCGTGGGATTGCTGGGGCCTATGGTAATTGTTTTCTATCTCTGAGCTGTTTTCTACAGCTGACAGCACCACTCACATGGCCACCAACTCTGCACAAATGTTCCACCTGCTCACAGCCTTACTAGCTCCTGCCACATTGCTATCTTGATAGTGACTCTGTGTTTAGTTTTTAACTGAATTCATCCACAGAATGTACACAGCGGAGGTGGGAACTGGGCACAGTGGCCGAGCTGCCGCTTGGGGCGCCCACATCCTCTATCAGAGTGCCTAGATGTGAGTCCTGGCTCTGCCTCCAATGCAGCTTCCTGCTAATGCACACCCTGGAAGGCAGCAGTTGATGGCTCAAGTTGCTGCCATCTAGGGGGAGACCTGGACAGGGTTCCAGACTCTTGGCTTCAGCTTGGCCAGCCCCAGATTTTGCAGGCAGGAATGAACCAACAGATGGAAGATCTCAGTCAGTCAGTCAATCTCTCCTCCTTCTCCCTTGTAAATAAATATATTTAGGCCGGCTCCACGGCTCAATAGGCTAACCCTCCGCCTGCAGTGCCAGCACACCAGGTTCTAGTCCTGGTTGCTCCTCTTCCAGTCCAGCTCTCTGCAGTGGCCCGGGAGTGCAGTGGAGGATGGCCCAAGTCCTTGGGCCCTGCACCCCCATGGGAGACCAGGAGAAGCACCTGGCTCCTGGCTTCGGATCAGCGCAGTGCGCCAGCTATAGTGGCCATTGGAGGATGAACCAACAGAAAAGGAAGACCTTTCTCTCTGTCTCTCTCATTGTCCATGCTGCCTGTCAAAAATAAATAAATTTTAAACATAGTAGTACACAATGCAGGACACTGTTGAACTGAGTGTTCTGAAGATGCCAATCAGAAAACCATATCCGCTTTCATAATTTTCTTTGTGACTTTGTAAGCACATTTATTCATGAGACACAAGACAGAAGACTGGACATTCATTTCAGTTTTTTTTTTATTGTAGGCTCAATGCATTTAGAGACATTTCCAAGGGCAAGCACGGCTAAGGACGTTATCTGGTCTGTAGGTATTTGTACAAAAGACTGTTAAGACTACAAGGTCAGTTCCCCCTGCAGGAAACAGGAAGATTTTTTTATTATTCCCTGCTAATAGTGTTTTTCAGGCAACACATTTAAATTCTCACAACATGATTGCAAACGTGTACATATTGGTTCCCACGAGAAATCTGCATGGGACATTTCAGGGTGTTTGGAGTCAACCAGATACAGCACACTGGGACACAACCACAGGAGGGCAGCTGGGACTTTGGACTGTGTGGGATGAAACGCCACAGCTACGGCTACAGGGAAGCGTAAGGGAGTGCTGGAATGGGACCGCCGTACTCGCCACCGGCCACTCTCAGCGAGGCGGGTGCTCCTCCCCTACCCCCCCACTTCCTTCCTACAGCTGAGCGCTCAGTGGAAGACCTTCCCCAAGGGCAGATGGCTCTTCAGTCAGGAGCGCACTGGTCTTATCTGGCTTCCCCGTTGGGCCGGCCAGAAGGTATTTGACACCGGGACCACCATGGGCTGATCGGTGAGGAAGCGGACTTGCCCGGCTGATCATCCAGTGTTCAGATCTAACGATTCACCCAGTAGTAAAGGAAGTTACTGCTGGGATGCTCTAGGACCTGCCTGCTCCGTGAGCTTGTAGGATTAGGGCTCCTGATGGCAGTAATACAGGGGTTTACCACGGTGACCGGGACCTCCGTGAACTTGTAGGATTAGGGCTCCTGATAGCAGTAATACAGGGGTTTACCGCGGTGAACGGGACCTCTGTGAACTTGTAGGATTAGGGCTCCTGATAGCAGTAATACAGGGGTTTACCGTGGTGACCGGGACCTCCGTGAACTTGTAGGATTAGGGCTCCTGATAGCAGTAATACAGGGGTTTACCACGGTGACCGGGACCTCTGTGAACTTGTAGGATTAGGGCTCCTGATAGCAGTAATACAGGGGTTTACCGTGGTGACCGGGACCTCAGGGTCGCCATCATCTTGATTATGTGCTTATTCTAACTGGAGTCACACACCTCTCCAACACTGACCAAGTACTAGTTCTGCTCCCCTAATCCACTCTTCCTGGAGCCTGCACCCTTGTGGGTGAGGGTGGGCTTTACCTGTGCTGAATCCCATCCCCCGGTGAGGGCCACAAGAGTGGGGAATGACATGACACCGTCAGGGCCGTCCTGGACGTGCGCCATGCCTTCTCCCCACACAAAGTACGCACAGCCGCTGTCACCCCAGTCTTACTAGGTACACAAAGGGTATTCTAAGAGGCTGTTCACACTGCGCCCTTCAAACATCACATCCGTATTTCATCGTGAATATTCTTGCCTGTCTTCCCTTCAGAAGAGCTGATAATTCCTGGCCAAGTAACGACCCATGTAATAAGCATTTTTTCCATTTAAAAGCCAACACCCCACCACTGCCACCACGAACAGCCTGCTGAAAATCCAACAACTTTGCAACTGTTCATTTAGTAGATAACAGTCACTAAACATGAGTCTAAGCACAACAGCAGGTTCTTTGCTGTCGTCTTGTGTCTCCCCTTCCATCCCAAAGCACAAAGAAGCCACCTGTGGGCCACCTCGGTGCCTGATGATGCAAAGATACAAAACCAAGGCCAGGTTACCCTCAGCCAAGCTATGCCCCCAGTTGGCTGCAACACCCTCTAGTGGCCAATCCAATACATCACCGTTGTGATGGGCCAAGGGGTCAGGACAACCCTGAGTGTCTCTTCCCAGAAATGCCTGACCACAGTCTACATCCCCTCTCAGAAGCGGCCACTGCATTTCCCACCATGTGGCTGGGTAATGCATGAGGCTGGCAAGGCTAGCCGCGACCTCCGTGTGACCCATATGAGGGATGTGGTCTCCCTACATTGCTTTGGCTCAAACCCTGAATCAGTGCAGCTGTCTCAGCCATGTCAGGCCTGATGATCTGCTCCCACACTGGGTGGTGGCGATGAGACCATACCGTGAAATTCAGAGTGACTGCATCATCTTGCTTTCAGTAACCACTTGGCAGGTGCACTTGGGGGAGGACAGGTACCTGCATTCTCCTTGAACCTCACCCTTCCCTTTAGCACTTGTGGACAGACGCTCTCAGAGAGCCCTCGTGCACCAACAGGGAAAGCCCGAGTCAAACTTGCACAAAGCTCAAAGGCACGAGAAGCCACCACTACTGACGCCATCAATGGCCAGCTGAAATGCTCTTCCCCCTCTCACTCGGAATTTACAAAACGGCCGAGCGCAAAGCCCACAGTCCTCCCCCACCCACACTTAAGGGAGGGTCGGTGGAAAAAAAGAGATGGTTCTGCAGCCTCTGCCGCCCAGGTAGCATCTATGTGACGAGGGGCGTGTCTCCCACGTGGCCTGTGACACTCCTGTGGGGAGGCATTCACTCAGGCCACCTCCGAGACGACAAGCTCTCACAACGGTCCCATCTGCCACTTCCTGCCCAGATGGCGCTCTCCCACTGGCTGCTATATTAGCAATCGCTTCCCCTAACCATTGCTGCCCCCGTGCCACTTCCAGAGGAGTCGAGAGTTTCAGTAGATGGAGAGACCCCCCCTCCCTACCACCATCCCCTCACTTTACCTGCTGGTTTGAAGACAACTACCAGGACATGTGGGGTGTGAGGACTTGAGGAGTCGAGAGTTTCAGTAGATGGAGAGACCCCCCCTCCCTACCACCATCCCCTCACTTTACCTGCTGGTTTGAAGACAACTACCAGGACATGTGGGGTGTGAGGACTTGGTGGGGATGAGCTGGAAGCTGGCCACTTCACACACACATTTGTAGGATTTCCAGGCTGGCCAGGCAGGGTGGGGGTGGGACGGTTAACCCGCAGAGAATGCGTCTCCATCCATCTGCCACCCGCTTGCCCTCTGTCTTCCCAAGGCTGAGCCCATCTGCTCTGCCCTGCACTTTCTATGCTGTGCAGGTGAGCCAGATCCTTTATGTGGACACCATGTTGAAACAGATCCATTTAATCCAAGCCTCTGTGCAGAGATAATGGAGTGACTGCTCAGATGCCAGCTACACCACCTGAAATCTAGAGAGTCGGCAGTTTCTCCTCTCCCTCCCCTCCTTAGATGCACAGCTTTGTGGGCCGTTGAAAAGGTCCCAGACGAGACGCTGGTGACCCGATCCGGAACCATTTCTACCCAGGGCTTCATCGAAGTGGCAGGTGTGCCTGTGGGGAGACCCACGCAGTGGCCGACAGGTGACCAGGTCTCCCGCACAGGACACTTCTGAGGCCCACCGCATAGGAGCACGGTACATGGGAAGATGGGTTCTTCCAGATCACGGGAACTAAAGGGGGAGCAAGGACCGGGGAGGAGCCCCCGTATTCCTCCCCGTTGGTCTTGTCCCCCAGGAGACACGTGCACGGCCACTGACATGTACTCCAGTGAAAGGGAGCCGGAGAGCCACTCCCTCAACTCCACACACAAGAGCCCTGTGTGTGCAGACAAGCGCCTTTTGTTAACCTGCAGGACCCGTTACGGAGAGGAAGAGTAAGATCCGCAGAGAGGCCGCTCCTCCCGCCAGCCCAGCCCTGCGGAGCCTTCCCTCCCAGGTACGAGGCACTCTGCCACTGAGGGGAAGGCTACTGGGCCTACTGTTGCTGAAACACAATGACAGCAGCCTCAGGTCCACAGTGGGTCACACAGACAAATGACAGGCCAGCAGGAGACACGGGACCCGGCAGAGGAGGGCAGCCACGCTGCCGACCGGGGCGGGAGGGACACGGCAGGTTCAAGGCAGGCCGCCAGGGAGCAGATCCGTCGGGCTTCGGAGAGGGAGGCCGCATCTGTACGTTCTCGGTTTGCTCAAACAGCAGAGGGGCGTGTTTTGCTGGTAACTTAGTAAGGTGGGAAGTTTTAAATAAGAAGGGGAGGGGGGCGCTTACTTCACTTAAAGAACTTGATCTCCGTGTCAACACAGTCATAGAAAAGGTCTCCCACTTCGGCGGGGTCCAGGGGCTCGGAGCTGCTCAGGATCTCCTCCATGGCCTCCAGGCCTTGCTTCTCCAGCTCCAACATGGTCTTCCTCAGCTGCTGGCCCTGCTCCTGGGGTGGGGGAAGGACATGGCCACTGTACGTGTAAGCAACACACTGGGCACTGTGGCCACACGTGCTGAAGGCCTCCGGGGTCCCCTGGCCTCCTGCCCCACACAACTGCCATGGGGGCGTTCTGGAATACCAGTGCACTGTCACATTCCTGCCCAGGACACCTGCACACTCCTGGCGCGTCCAGACTCCTCTGGGACATGCAGGGGAGGCCCTGGTGTCACAGGAGTCCCTCACTCACCTGACCTCTTGCTGTGGAACGCCCTCCTCTTCAGCCGAGTTAACTATCACCTTCCTCCAACCCATGCACTTGCTCCAACCACTGCACAGTGGTGTCGCCCTCCCTCCACGCTTGGTCACCTTGTGCCTACGTTGTGCAGGCTTCCTTGGACCCCCAGTGCGCTGCCTTAACTCCCGCCCTGTCACTATCTCCCCATCGTGTGCTGTTTTTCCCACGCGGCTGTGACCGCCATCGGACCTGACCGTCATGTCCTGGGCGGCGGGAACGGGCCCGTCTGTCCTCCGGGAAACACTGTCCAGAGATGCTTGTTAAGGGAAGGAAAGGATGGATAACAAACACCTGCCACGTCCATGTTCCTCTGAGACGGTG
Organism: Oryctolagus cuniculus; assembly: GCF_964237555.1. Classification (NCBI taxonomy): domain Eukaryota; kingdom Metazoa; phylum Chordata; class Mammalia; order Lagomorpha; family Leporidae; genus Oryctolagus; species Oryctolagus cuniculus. The sequence continues at coordinate 21,266,871 of NC_091447.1, forward strand.
GGAGCCCTTCTCCCAGGCAGGAGTCATTCATGCACAGGCGACGACTAAAGCCTTCACCTGCCGGTTGAGTCCCAGAACAGAGAGGCGGCTCCCCACCTAGCCACCCACCCTCCCCTTCCTCCTAATGCCGCCTTGACTCAAACCAAGAGTCATTTCTCAATGCCAAAGCCTACTCGCCTCACCCCTCTTTGAACACAAGGCCCTTTCTCCCTCTGCATTCTCACTGCCAAATATCCAGAAGATCATTCACCAGAAAGGGGCCTTTTCAGCCTACATGGGGATAACTGTCTCCCCCTCCCCGCCGTAAGGGACAGTGGCAGGAGCTAACTAGACAGCCCTAGGGAAAGCCTGGCTCAGCGTGGTGGCAGCGTCCTCCGCTCTGGGGAAGCGTCTGCAGGGCCACATCTCTGAACACGGTGGGAGCTCAGAGACGTCTCCTGGATCCGCCTGCGTTCGCTGCTGGGCTCGGCGCTTCTGTCCCTTCCAGATGGCCCACCACGCCAAACGAGGAAAATAAGCTCGCCCGATTCGTGCGGCCATCTCCCTAACCCGTGTCCCTTCTCTTCGGGACAGACTGGACCCACTAAAGGTGGAGACATAAAGGCTTGGGCGTGATGACTGGGCAACCAAGCCCCTCATGCTGTCCTCCTTCCTGCAGCAAATGTGAGCACCTGGAACCCGGCACGACTGGCTGCCGCGGGCACCATGGGCGTGGGAGCCGCCTGGCTGCTTCCCTCGCTTGCGCTGATGTCCTGGAACTTCACTGACCAAAGCTCGTGGGGCGTGGGGGCAACGGAGCTGCATGTTGAAGAATGACTTTTTTCTTTCCATCAGGAACTCAAAAACCTTTTTCTAAACTATGTCTGTATTATTATAAAGTTTACCTTTTTTTAAAGATTTATTTATTTATTTGAAAGTCAGAGTTACACAGAGAGAGGAGAAGCAGAGAGAGAGCAAGACACAGGTCTTCCATCTGATGGTTCACTCCCCAATGGGCAGCAACGGCCAGAGCTGCACTGAGCCGAAGCCACGAGCCAGGAACTTTAAGGTTCACCTTTCTACCTGCCCGTCAATGTATGGTTCACTGCCAAGTAGTCCGTTCTCACTGGTGTGCAGCTCTCTCTACCACCTGCCTCCAGGGCTTTTCTGAGAATTACTCCTTTGAAGCAACATACGACAGCATCTTTAAATACAGTGTCAGGGAGGCCGGCACTGTGGCCCAGAGGGTTAAGCCACCATTTGCAACACCACATCCCACACGGAAGCCCGGGTTGAGTCCTGGCTGCACCACTTCCAATTCAGCTCCCTCCTAAGGCACCTGGGAAAGCAGCGGAAGACGGCCCTGGTGTTTGAGCCTCTGTTACCCACATGGGAGACCCGGATGGAGTTCCAGGCTCCTGACTTCAGCCTGGCCCAGTCCCAGCCAATGCAGTCACTTGGGAAGTGAACCAACAGGTAGAAAGCTCTCTTTCTCCCTCTCTCTGTTACTCTACCTTTCAAATAAATAAAACCTTTTAAAAAATAAAACAAAGTATTGTTATGATGAAGTACAATGTTTTACTTCCTAAAGGACATGAAGAATTGCAGCACATCAACAGCTGCCTCTACAACTAGAGGACTCCATTATCCCTGCGTGAACCGGCACTGCCCGCCGGGCTCAGAAGAAGCTCAGAGGCACAGGCTGTTTCACTGGGCAGGGAAAGCAACAGCAGCATCCTAGGAAGGACCTGCTCGTGCTGGAGCAAAGGGACACGACCTCAGCCAACACTCCCTCCCGCCACGGCCCGCCCCGCTCACCTGGTCACTCTCGAGGATGGAGCGGGCCCACTCGTGGGCCTTGTACAGCTCGTGCCGGCGGTCAGGTTTCTCCTGGAATCGAGGCTCCTTTTTGGCAGGGTCGTCGTCCCCAAAACAGGGAGACCGCGTTTTGGGGACAAGTTTGACATCATCGACAAAGATGAAAGGCTTGAATATGGACCTGCGGAGAGACGGCAGAGGCACTTCAGCCACTGAGCCCGGGGCCTGGGGGTAAAGGCTGCCCTTTTATTCAGCGTGACCTGCGTTGCGGCGCAGTGGGTGGCACTGCTGCCTGTAATGCTGGATCTCATCTGAGCGCCAGTTTGAGTCCTGGCTGCTCTGCTTCCAATCCAGCTCCCTGCTGATGCACCTGGGAAGACAACAGAGGATGGCCCAAGTGCTTGGATCCCTGCCACCCAGATGGAATTCCAGGCTCCTCGTTTCAGCCCGCCTAGCCCCAACTGTTTTGGAATTTGGCGAGTACATCAGGGGATGGAAGATCCACACACACCCGCCCCTCTCTCTACCTTTCAAGTAAATAAAGTCAGTCTTTAAAAACAAAAACCATTTCCTGAGCCAACTAGCAGTGGGTGGTGGGTGGTGGTGGGCGGATGCGTGCCAGGAGGGACACAGCTGCAAGTTTTAGCATCTATTTTAGTAAAACTAACAGCCATTGAAAAGCTGCAAAATTCTTCCATTTACAGCAGCGAGTCATCGAAACAGACATTGCTTGTTCTGGGGTGGCTGGGTGAGAGGTCCCTTTGAGCTGCACACAGACACGCGGCGTTCTGAGGAAACGGAGTGCGGGCACCTGGGGGCCTCTCCCCTGGCTCGCTGGGAAGTGGCATCCTTTAAAGGAAGGGTCTTTAGTTTTCTGGGTTCGGGTCTGGGTTTTCTGAGGTTCTATCTGCTGCCAAGTCTTGGAAGATCCCTGACAGAGTCGAGAAGGGGACAGAGTAAGACAGATGACAAGATAGGACCCCCGAGGCCCCAGGGGGGCGGTGCCGCAGAGAAACGGAGGTGTGGCTGTGGGACAGAGCTCATGCCGGGCACAGGCGGTGGCTGCTGCCTTGTTCTTTCCAATTTGGGAGGGTGGATGCACCTTGGGGAGCCAGCAGCAGGTGCACCCGTGTGCTTGCAGGCGTGTATGTGGGGGGTGAACATGCACAACCATGCGCAGGTGTACACATGACTTACACAGCCTGGACACACATCAGGTCACACACACCACACACACACCACACACACACACCCCAAAAGGGCCATGCATGCAAAGCGTGGTGGCCTGAGAACCCAGGCTGACACTGTAACACCAGGGACACAACTGTATCACCCTCCTCTCTCCACACCCAGAAGAAACCCTGCTGGCTCAGAGGGTGCTTGCAATAGGCACAGGTCCCTCCGGCCCCAGGGGAGTCCTGTTCTCAGCCACACCACGGGCAGTGCCTGCAGTAACAGGAGGAGAGAATGCACTGCACAAACCAGCTGTCAGCAGGTTGGGGTGTGTCAGTCAGGCATCTTCTCTCAACAGATGCACCTCGGCCTGCTCCAAGGTGCCCTGAATGGTTTAGAGGGGGCTGGGGTCTGATTCCTGAGGCGGCCAGAGCAGCCTTGCCAGTGTGCCATGCAAACATTTTCCTACGCACCAAGAAGTGAACAGGCCTGAGAACCAATGGCCCTTGTTCCCCAGACTGTGACCTTGGAGTTGCAGCATCAGCTTCAACTGCAGGACCTCAGGCGCCACCCCTTCCTGCTGGACCAGAATCTGCATGAGAACAAATCCCGGGTGCTCCCAGCAGACCCATGTCTGAGGAGCACTGCCACAGGGTCATGAGAAGTAGCCCCTACACTGGTTCCCTGTGGTGACCAAGAGAGGAAAGGGGTGGCTGTCTGGCTAGGCAATTGAGACACTAGCTGAGACATCTGTATCCCACATCAGAGTACTGGGGTTCAAGTCCCAGCCCAGCTCCCGATCCAGCTTCCTGCCAATGCAGACCCTGGGAGACAGCAATGATGGCTCAAGTAATTGGGTCCCTGGCACCCAGGTGGGAGACTGCACTGAGTTCCTGGCTCCCAGCTTCATCCTGGCCCAACCCTGGCTAGTGTGGGCATTTAACCGATGAATCAAAAAGACGGAGCACTCCCTTTTTCTCTCAAAAGATAGAAAATAAAGATACTCGGGGCCAGTGCTGTGGTGCAGCAGGTTAATGCCCTGGCCTGAAGCGTCGGCATCCCATATGGGTGCCAGTTCTAGTCCCAGCTGCTCCACTTCCAATTCAGCTCTCTGCTGTGGCCTGGGAATGCAGCAGAAAATGGCCCAAGTCCTTGGGCCCCTGCACCTGCATGGGAGACCCGGAAGAAGCTCCTGGCTCCTCTTCAGCACAGCTCCGGCCATTGCGGCCATCTGGGGAGTGAACCAGCGGATGGAAGACCTCTCTCTCTCTTTGCCTATCCTTCTCTGTAACTCTGTCTTACAAACAAATAAAATAAACCTTTAAAAAAAAAAAGAAAAAGAAAATAAAGACACACAATATGCAAAACTGGGGGCAGACTCATTTCATTTGAATGTCAAAAGCAGCCCAAGCTCTGCACCTGGTACTCTTTAAGGACAGATGTCAGGAGATCTGCTGTTCTCTGAAGGTGAGGCAAACACAGGAGGGCATTTCCAGAAGATCATGCAGAAATGGAAAAATTTATTTTGGTGGGAAAATTTTTGAAATCGATGTGTAGTTTTTTTTATATGCATTTTCCATGAACTTTTTAGATACCCTTTGTATGCATAAATTTTAAAAACGTTTCCATCAAAAGAAACCAAAATCTTTTAACCAAAATCTTTCAACCCCAATTTCCATGAACTTTATGAAGTATTCTGGTCCCATCCTCAGGCCCATCTGCTGGGAATCCAACAGAACGCAAGCTGGGTCATGCCAAGGCCCCACCCTGCCTGTCACCAGAGGACGTCCCCCCCAAGAGACACGAGGAACTGCCCTCGCACAGGAGGAACACACACCTGGGCTTCCCACAGGCCCCTGAAGCCGATTGTCCCTCCTCCTCCTATGGACGGCTGGACTCGACAAAGGAATCAATGTGAAACTGAAACCTGTCTAAAGCAATTCTGATTATATGGAGGTGACTCCTCTAAGGGCTGTGGTTTGAGGGTTTACTGAAGAGCAGTAATGGGGAGGGGAGAGAGAGAGAGAGAGAACGTGTGCGCGCCCATCCCAGAGAGACAGGTGGAGGTTACGCTGCTGCTCCGGGTCCATCTGGTCTCTGACAACACAGCTGCACTCAGGGGGGAGGCACCCACGCTCTTCTGCAGGGCCAGGCAGCAGCACTCGGAGCCTCCCCGGTTGGCACAAGCTCTCTCTACAGCAGAGACCTGCACCTGCACAGGCCACACCCTCTCTGCTCCAGAGCTCCATGCTGAGCCCCCTTGGGGCTGGGCGACTGCCCCGCAGCTGCAGAGCCCAGGCTGGAGAGGAGACCCTTTGGGAGAAGAGCTCCCCCACCCCGTTTCCAGCCTGCCCCAGGCCACACTGCCACGTGACAAAGTGCCCCCACACCACGCCACCCAAAAGCCCGAGTGGGAGTGCCGTTCTCATCAGGCTGAGGCGCGACACGGAGCACAGCGCCAGCTCCCCGGTTCTGACTCAGAGCTCTCTGCAGAGCTGCAGCCTTGAGTGACGTATGAGCCACAGCCAAGCAACATGCCCTTTCCAGGCCATTCCTTGCACCAAGTCAGGGTAAAAAATCTGTTTCCAATCATTTGCCTTCTCATCTGGCAGGAAAGTGAAACAATGCAAATCTCTAACTTCACAGAGTGTAGCACCATTTTCAAAATGTTTGCATTCAACTCTCACGGATTCTTACTCATTCATTCGTTCGTTCAGTCTGTGTGCAGTGTCGACTGAATACCAGATGCTGTTCCAGGTACTAGGGATATAGCAGAGAGCAAGGCAGGGCAGAAAGTTCTGGCCCATTTTACTGATGAGATGACTGAGGCTCAGAAACACACAAAGTGCTTTGTCCACGGTCACATTCCTACTAACTGGAATTTAGAACTAAATTCAGATCTCCTAAATCCGGAGTCAGATTCCCCCACCACCCCTCACCCTCATATCCTTCTGTTGCACTGTTCAGATGGGCACTACAGCATTTCACTATCAGTGAGAATTTTACTATCAGTGTCCAGGAAATAGGTCAGCCTCAAACATAGCTGTGCTGTTGCTGAAGGCACAGAATCTCCCCCAGTGACTAAGCCAGACTTGTCTTGTCACCCAGAGTCCCTGGCACAGGAAGGGGCAGCCTGAACCCCTTACCCAGAAGTCTGTGCTCAGGGTGCCTGATCTGAGAGGAGCCTGGAAACACTGGTGCCTCCAGACACGCAGGTGTCCCTCTGAGCTGTTCACCCCGGGTCACTCCCACTTCCCTGTGCCTCGCTTTAATCACAAGGTCAAAGTCACAGGTGGCTGAGAGCAAAGCCAGTCCGCGAGGGCAGTTTCCACTTCAGGGAGAAAGAGCACCAGTACATTAGGAGCACGGGACACCTTTGGCACGGTGAGCGGATGCAGGAGCGCTGGAGGGTGCAGAAAGTCCCAAGAGCAGGCTACAGAGAGCAGAGCGATGGCGTTGGAAGGATCCAGAAGAAGACTGGAGGTGGGGGTGCTGCTTTCCCTGGGGCCCTCAGCTCTGCCTGTCCATGCCCTACAAAGCTCCAAAGCCTGTATAAGTTATGGTGTCCAAAGCTCATAATGATTTTTCCAGTTAAAAAACAAAAGCTGTCATCTGTTGCTAACATTAAAATTATGCAAAGATGGCCGGCGCCGCGGCTCACTAGGCTAATCCTCCACCTAACAGGGCCGGCACACCAGTTTCTAGTCCCGGTCGGGGCGCCAGATTCTGTCCCGGTTGCCCCTCTTCCAGGCCAGCTCTCTGCTGTGGCCAGGGAGTGCAGTGGAGGATGGCCCAGATGCTTGGGCCCTGCACCCCATGGGAGACCAGGATAAGTACCTGGCTCCTGCCATCGGATCAGCGTGGTGCGCTGGCCACAGTGTGCCGGCTGCAGCAGCCATTGGAGGGTAAACCAACGGCAAAAGGAAGACCTTTCTCTCTATGTCTCTCTCTCTCACTGTCCACTCTGCCTGTCAAAAATAAAAAAAAAAATTATGCAAAGATAGAGTCTGGGACAATCCAACATAGGCTCCCAAGATTAACACAGTGCGAAGAAGAGAGGAAGCAAAGAAAATTCTCTCCCTCTCTCTCTCCACACACACACACACACACACACACATACTCAACACGCACACAGATGCACACACACACACAGACTCCTTTGTATCTCCCCCTCAGCTCCCTGCCACCAGCTACAACATGTCAAACACCTGCTTTGCTAGAAAGTCCTCTGTGTTATTCACCATCTTGGTCTACCCTTCCAGTACTTGAGAATCTGTGTATTTCCCCAGATGTGGGCAGCTGCCACGGTTGTGCTAGACTGACAACCACACGTCTGCCAACAACACGCCCAGACTGACAGTGCTTGCTGGTCTCTGTGGTATGAACACTCCCACCGTGACACCTCTCAGCCACCAACATCACCAACCTCACCCAATGTAGAGGTGGGAGGAGCCACAGGCAACCCTTCCCCCGGGGCAGCACACTCTGAGGCCGAATTTTAACCCGTCTAAGGTGCCTCTCTGTTGTGTCCTGTTCAACTCTTCACATCAGTGGAGCTTAACCAATGCTGGCTTCTGAGGCAACGGTTTCCCAAGGCGGGAGCCAGGGCGCTGAAACCCATTTGCAGGCATGACTGAGGTCCATGCTGACTCAGCAGAAGAGGTGCATGATGGGAGTTAGCCTCTCAGTGAAATCAGCGGAAGGACGTTTGCTTCTCTCTCGATCATTCCAGCTCTCAAACTTATACAGTGCCGGGCACATGGGGGGGGGGGGGGGGGGCGGAGGACAAGGACATGAGAGCAGGTTCTTTCCAGGAAAGGAGCTGGAACTACTACAGCGAGTGGAGTTCAGCGGAGGGTCCAGGCGGACAGAGCCGCAGTGGGAGCACAGCCTTCAGTTCCAACACGAAGCGGGCGGTGTCGATGGCACACCCGGGCAGGCTCTGTGACCAGCTCCTGTCAGTCCACTGCCCTGACACTGCCTCCAGAAAGTGTCTTTCTAATCACTAACCATCAGCAGAGGCCAGCTCAAATCCCCGAATTCTACGACCTAAAACCTCAGAGTGGACAATCACACTTCCTGCTGAGAAAACACAAACTGCTGAACACGCCCCCGGTACAGAGACAACGAAATGTTGAATACGGAAAAGGGACGTCTTCCAGAAGGGCCTTAATCATCTACGAGGGCTTTGCAATTAATTTAACAAGAAAGGATTTTCTTTTAACATGACTTGAAGTTTCCATCTTAAATATTAGAAGGCCATTTCCCAACTTATTTCTACAATCGCATTAAGCCATGTCCTGCAGCCTAGAAAACACAATTGCTTTACATTAGTGCCAGAGCACCACAAAGCCCTGTCTTCTATACAGTTAGGGCCAACAGGGTGGGGTCAGTTCAACCTGGTCCTTGAGAAACTGCTTTTTCCCAAAGAACACAGTCCAGATACTTTAGCCGAACGTTCCACACGCTTCAAACAGAACTCCAGATGTCCACGGGCATCAGAGTCCTCCCAGGAGGCTGCAAGCAAGGGCAAAGACACCACAGAGGGCAGGGAGCCCCAATTCTACCAGACCCAAAAAGCAAGTGGATGGTGGGGCCACGGAATGGAGGGCTCAGAACTGGGAGACAGAATCAAGAGAAAGCAGCTGGAGCCAAGGAGAAGTCTCCAAGAGGTGGCTGGGAACATGGCCGAATGGCAGAGGCTCACCCAGGGAGGGCAGCTGGGCTGGTTTAGCAAAGGGGTTGGGGGCAGAGGAGGGCAGAACCTAAAGACCAGCCTCCTCCAGGGAGGACGCGCCATGGTAACGGTGTGCCACGCTACCCGGTGCCCCTGTGCCTTCGCACACGCTGTTCTCTCTGCCCAACGCTATTCCTGCTTTTTGCACCTAATACATCCACTTTCCCACCATGCCCAAAGCTCCCAAGTTCCTGCCTTTGTGGATTATCCCCTCCACTGTCCCATGTATGTCTCCTTTTTCTTTATGTACACATCATTTCTGGTGCCCAATGTGCACAGTACACAGTAGGTGCTTAATAAGTGTTTGTTGAATGACTAAATGAATGAAAAACTAATAGCTTATTATGAGCTCAGCTTATCAAGTCTTGCTGAGGACCTACTGATATAGGCAGCTGTTTTAGAGAGTGAGGCCCAGGGTCAGGTCAGGTGCCTGGCTTATCCCGAGTCACCTAAGAAACAGTTAGATGCAACCATTGTCTTACATTCCTGAAACAAGAGGAGCTGTCTCTTGGCTGAAGCATGTGGGCAGAATATATACGTTTAGCTGCAAAGGAAATGAAATTAAGTAGCACAAATTCCCGACAGCAGATTCAGAGGTGTAACAGGGGACATTCAATAGCTTTCAGCTGGTGGAACACGGGACCAGCACCAGAGAACCTACCGACACAGGTCATCTTCTAGAGTGTTCCAGGCTGAGGACCAGAATTACCTGACGGAATCTGTGGTCCACCTAAAGCAGCGATCCTCACAGTGAACAGATTTAGCAACCCCGGGTGGGCGGCTAGCTCTGAGCCGCTGACATGTGTGACGTGGGGTACACGTGACGTGGGTACATGTGATGGAATGCTCTCTGCTGGCTCCATCAGAGATGGCCTGCGTAAGCACGGGCTAACCTGCGGTGCACTGACTCGGGCCAGTGCTGTCCCCACTGCATACTCCCAGAAACTGAAGCTTAGACAGGCTGAGCATCCAGGTGAACTGATCCAGTCACTGGGTGACGGAGGTGGGACTCAGGTCCTGACAACTCATTCCAGGAGCTCTGTTCCTAGCCAGACTGTGCAAGACTGCGCCTCTGCTGAAGGGTGTGGTCAGAAAGCAAAGCCTTAAAGCAGCAGCCAGTGCACGTGCAGCCGCTTCGGCCTGCCCTCTGCCGTCCTGGAACCTCGGGGAAACAGGATAACTCCTGGGCGCTCCAGGTCTCTCTGCCGCACTGTTTATCTTTGTGATCCTCGTCTAAAGCACAGCATTGAGTCCCCGATTTACACTCAGTAAATATCTGATGCATTTAAGACAACTGGATTCCATGATTGTGACAAATGCTATGAGATGAAAGCCAAGAACTTGACTTAATCCGGGAGCGGGCACCACCCGGCCTGCATGTAAAGCTTGTGCAATCCTTTGCTCTGGCCCTCCCAAGGTGTCCACAGGTGGGACTCAAAATTCAGTAAATCCGTAGCAGGCTCATTTTTAAACTGATCATTTTGATGGTCCACAAACAATGTTATAAATATCTGGCCCTTGGCAGGAAAAAACGTTCCCCACTCCCAGTATTAATCAAGCTCTCTGTGCTACACCACCCACACGGAGGCCGGTTGAAAACCAGGGCTTTGCTCTCCAAGGGGAGGCTGTGGCCAAGGAGCTGTAGGGGAAGCCCATGATGGCTGCCTGCGAGACTGCGGGTCGGGCAAACCTGGAAGGGTCTGGGGTCCCGGTGAAGTAATGGATGCACGGCAGGCTCCTATTCTGAGGCAGGACAGACGCTACACTGGCCGTGGTGAGGAAGGATTCCGAGTCTATGCAGACCCCACTGGCTTTGTCCCGTAAGACATCGATCATAGTCTGCACAGTGATGCTTTCTGTGAAAGAGAGAGAGAGAAAGGTAAAGAGAGAGAACAACCAAGCTACCAACCAAATCCATTCTAACAACCAAGCTACCAACCAAATCCATTCTAACAACCAAGCTACCAACCAAATCCATCCCCTGACTTTACATCAAGCAACAGAACGATCCAATGATAGAATATATTTCCCAGCTTCCCTTGTGCCGAGCTGTGGTCATGTGGTAAATTCTGACCAATCAGAGGCGAGCAGACATGGGATGTAGAAGTTCCTGGTGATGCCATGAAAAGGAACTCTGTCCTTTGCTTCCCTCTTCCCCCTTCCTGCTGGCTGGGAGAAGTTTTCCACAAATGGAAGTCAATGTCGAAGCAGAGTAACCCATTAGCTCAACATAACACGAGAGAGAAGGGAACGTGCACTGTCTCTAAGCCACGTTAGTGTGGGGTCTCTTCGTCAGTGCAGGTACTCAGCAGGCAGCCATGAGAAAGCAGGAGCTGGCTGTGCACGGTGCCCAGGCTCACGCTCCCACGCTGTCACTGGGCACGCTCAGTGCTGCACTTGGAGAATGACCTCCTTGCCATGAACACTCAGAATGCTCAGAGCCATCAGCATGACTGGCTCCAGCTCCAGAGAAACAGGAAAACGGGGCCCACAGCTCTCCACACTACACACTCCCCTCCGCTGTAAGCCATTAGAACACTATCTCAATCCCCATTCAAAGACGGACACTGGGCATCACACAGGAGAAGGTGTGCTCACACAGCTCACAGCCTCTGCAAAGCTCCACAACATGTCATGCCTGAAACTATTAACAACAAGCCCTTGACTTCTTCAATTACCCCAGGTTCCAATATCTTGTCCCAGAGGGAAATTATTGATTTAAATCAGAATCCAATAGACTGGCGATGCCTCTTGAATTTCTTTAAATCTCCCTCTCCTATGTTTCCTTCCTGCATCTGATTTGTCAGAGAAACTGGGTCACCGTCCTGCAGAGTCTCCCACAGTCTGCACTGGCAGATGGCGTCCTCCAGGTGCCATCTCAAACACTCCTCCACCCTCCGCATTTCCTCTGAGCAAGCACCCACACCTGGCGGTTTCATCATTTAGTGCTATTGTTTTGGCAAGACTATTTAATAATTTTCATCTGACTATAGTTTCTTTTTTTATTTTTTTATTTTTTTTATTAAAAACCATTAAGATTTTTTCAAAAGTTTCCATCTGAAAATTAATACTTTCTCACCATTCTACCCAAAACATAGTATTTGAATCCTACAGAAAAAGTCCCAAAGTGTTCTTGTAGAAAAAGGTCAGGAAATTGTTTCTTAACGAACCAGACAATAAATGTTCCAGGCTTATGGGTCCCTAAGTCTCCACCGCAACTTCCCCGTGCCAACCGCCCACCTCTGCCATGAAAACACAAAAGCAGCCATAAATACATGAGTAAGTGGAGGTGGCCGTGTTCCAATAAAGTTTTATTTACAACACAGGCAGCTGTCAACAGGTCCCAGCGTGCTGACCTCTGTTGTAAATGGTTGAAAGTCTGACTTCACACACTACACTGGCAAACAGAGTGCGACCATGGTGGGTTTCTTGGAAGGGTTTGCACTCCTACAAAGGTAACACGTCATCCGGGCACCACATTTACCTAACCATGCATTCTGCTCAAGTCCGCCACTGGGTGAGAGAGAGCTTACAAGGAGAATTCAATAATTCAACTCAACCAAGGTCCATGGAACAAAGGACAACACAGGCATCACAGAGGGGACCCAAGGATGAGCTGAAGACAGCGTGCCTGCCCTCAGTGCCCCACGAGCTAACAGAGAAGTCACACACAGAAGCAGGAGCAAAGAAGGCTATACAATGACTTCTGTGTTCAAAGGAGAAACCACACCGACCAGGGCAGGAAACCACCATGGATGAGGAAGCACCGTGTGAAAATAAGCACAAGGTGTCTTCCCGCCTGCAACCAGGGACTCTGGGCATCAGTCAGCGTTCACACCCAAGGTGTACTCTCCCCTCCTCCTTTCTGCTGCCCCTCACAGGTGCAGACAAATCCTCTGAAACCCCTGCCACGTGCAAAGGTATTCGAGACAGAACCAACCCGGCCACGCTAACTCACCTTCTTGTTTGTCTAAGCTGTCTTTGCCCGCACAGCAGTCCAGGTGGTCATCAGCGGGAGAAAACACTTGGGAAAAATTGAACTCGTCCTCGCCAGTCCACCAGCCTTGACTCTGAGCGTAACTCCTGAGCTCAGGGTGCTCTTCATCCACCTTGGTGGTGAGCGACAGCTGGTTGGAAATGCACTTCACCCCCTCTGCACAGAGAACAAAGCCCAGTCAGTTCAAAATACACGCTTATTAACCAAAAAAATGGAAATGGACAAGGACTCCTTCCCTGGATCTCTGACTTGAACTACAGATTCCATTTTTGGAGCGAGAACACTTGGTCCTTTTGCCAGGACACCTCTTAAAATGCCTGACGTTGGGCACAGTGGGTTCCGTCACCACGTGGGAGCCTGCATCCCATATCTGAGTGCCTGGGATCCAGCTTGCCTCCACTTCCAACCCACTTTCCTGCTCATCGACTCGGGGAAGCACATGATGGCCCAAGTACTTGGTTTCCGGCCACCCACATGGAAGATCCTGCCTTAGCTCCAGCTTCAGTAGACATCTAGGGAGAGTACCAGTGGATGGAAGAACTTACTTGCTCACTCTCTCTCTCACTCCCTCTCTCTGTGTGTGTGTGTGTGTGTGTGTGAGAGAGAGAGAGAGAGAGAGAGAGACTCTGCCTTTCAAAGCAATACTTTAAAAAGTCTGTCCTGACTGGGAATTAGCACATTCAAAGTTTTGTTAGTATTTATTGGACAGACAGAGAGAAAACATGCTTCCATCTGCTGGTTCACTCCAGAAATGCCTGCATGAGCCAGAGCTGGACCAGGGAAGTCTGGAGCCCAGAACTCAACCAGAGCAGGGACTCAAGTACTTGAACTTCACCTGCTGCATTAATGCATCCCAGGGTTCATTAGCAGGAAGCTGGAATTGGAAGTGGAGCTGGGCCTTGAACCCAGGCACCCTGGGGTTGGGATGCAGATGCCAAGTGACATCTTAACCACTGTGCCAAATTATTGCATTTTAAATGGGCAATAGTCACTTTGCTAATCCTAAGTTTGCAATCAAAAGGAAATACAGGAGGCCCATCATACTAGGGAAATAAACCCCAGCATTCACTACTTACAAGATAAGCAAAGGGGTCTTTGAAAAAGGCACTGTGTCAACAAGACTTCGAAATCCACAAGAGCTCCCTCCACAGCAGTGCTCAGAGGCATCTGTGGAGATCCAATCTGACTCCTTTCGAACTGGAAAACCCCTTCATACCACCACGCCCTGCCCAAATTTACACGATTGAAAAAATACCCATACTGTTCCATTCGACTTTTTTTCATTTCTCAACATTTAGAAAAACACAGTGGCGATGACCTGGAATGTCCTGGGGAATACAGGGGTGGGGTAGGGTGTGTGTGTGTGTGTGTGTGTGTGTAGACAGAGAGACAAATCCCTAGGGTGTGTGTGTGAAGAGAGAGAGAGAGAAATCTCCAGGATTTTTTTCTCAGAAAAACAGAAGTGCAGCTACATAACCTAGGAGCAGGAACGCCTGCGTCCCGCGCGCACTCCACCTGGGTGAACGAGGATTCAGGTTGGGATTTCTGCTCCGCTCACAGCTGGCGTCTTGCTGCGTCTTCTGCAAAGCCAGAGTTTCGAGCACACAGAGGGGGACCCAGCTCAAAGGTGCTGCCGGGGAGCAAACACTAACAAGTCCCCGTAGGAGCTCAAAAGGGCCATTCATGTCAGCTCCTTCCAGGAAGCACCTGGATCGTCCCCATCCTTGAAGGATGACGAGAGAGAGGAAGCCTAAACTACAAGTGCAACCAAGCCATGCCTCGCTCCTAGAGACGGGGTCAGCGCCACACTCGGGACTCCCATAGGAGCTGCTTCACAGACTCTCACTTCCAAAATCTGCCTTCCTGGTCACGGGCATTGGCCCCTTGGCACAGTCTTTTCCAAGGGCATCATGAAATTAAAATGACAAGCAATTAAAAAATAAGCAAGTCTGCCCTAAAGTGATTCTACATCACTCATACTTGGCAATGAAGAAAACAATGACCTCCTGCGAACAACCCCGTAGCAGCTGTTTTCCTAGAGGGCTGACTCAGCACACACTCGCTCCCAGGCATTTTAGATGGGGAAGACAGAGTGTGTTCAATGCCACTGCGATCCATCACACAGCCGTGGGATCAGAGGGTAGGAAATCAAGGAGGCCAAGAAAGTGCTGGGGGCGGGAGGGAGGTTATTAAATATTTAGTGAGAGACGGTATTCATTTTGTGGAGATTGATTTTTAAGCTGTGTTGGAAGGGCACGCGGCTTGTGAAATGCAGCTCTCGATCAATAGTCTTAGGTTCTATTTCAAAGCAACGTGACAGCTGCTAGGCATGGACCGCGAGCCCTCTTGCTGACTTCATCTCAGGAGACTTGTTTTCTTTTTTTTTATTTTTTTTATTTATTTATTTATTTATTTTTTGACAGGCAGAGTGGACAGTGAGAGAGAGAGACAGAGAGAAAGGTCTTCCTTTGCCGTTGGTTCACCCTCCAATAGCCGCCGCGGCCGGCGCGCTGTGGCCGGCGCACCGCGCTGATCCAATGGCAGGAGCCAGGAGCCAGGTGCTTTTCCTGGTCTCCCATGGGGTGCAGGGCCCAAGCACCTGGGCCATCCTCCACTGCACTCCCTGGCCACAGCAGAGAGCTGGCCTGGAAGAGGGGCAACCGGGACAGAATCCGGCGCCCCAACCGGGACTAGAACCCGGTGTGCCGGCGCCGCTAGGCGGAGGATTAGCCTAGTGAGCTGCGGCGCCGGCTAGGAGACTTGTTTTCTAAAGGAGTCTGAGATCTCTTGCTGTGGGTGAGCTGGAGGCATGGAGGGCCACTCTGGCTATCTTCCTTCTACAGATGCTGCAAGAGCTGGACAGACTGAGCAGGCACATACCCTGGCACTGCACGCCAGGCACACGGGGCGGAGACTGCCAGGACTGTTCTGTGGCTCCTTAATGGGCTCTGCTCGCCCATTCTCTGAGAATCAGAAGCAGATGGCTCCTCCTCCGGGCAGACCCAGCCTTTGCAGAGATTGTTCAGATAACCACTATCTAGATTTTTCAGCCTCAGCAGGGTCACTTTGTATATGGTACAGAGAAGCCCTGATCACAGGACAGTGTACAGAAAACAAGAGACTGGATTCCTAATGACTGCAACAGATGTACTTCTAACCCAGGTCGGATTTGGTTCCAATACCCCATGGCAGGGATGGCCAACAAGTTTAATCCCTAACATTGATTATGATTAACGGAAGAGACTGCCTGGTAAAGTTAGTTGAGAAATATACATAGGCCAGCATAGGTTTGATAGGGGAAGAATGCTGTGATCTACTAGTTATGTCTGCCATGGGCATGGGCAGCTAGAATGGCAGGGTACACACCACGCATGTATCATCCCATCAGTCACTTCTGTCTTACAACTCCTTAATCCTCTCAGGAGCCCTGTAACCCATTCTGGGACTGCGCCTTGTCTGGAATATGAGGGTGGCAGATGTGGTGACACAAGACCACCCTCCCCACCCCCAAATATCCCCTTAACCAGAGTTGTCCCAGAAGCAAGGCCCTCCAGGGGCCACAGAGTAGACATTTAATCCTTCTGTGTGGGTCACCGAGTCCTCTGCCCTCCAAGGGACCTTGCCTCACAGAGAAACGGCCTGGTTGGCCCAGAGTCACCCAACAGTCCTCACACAGAACTCAACACCTGTGTTACAGGAACCCCTGAGACACAAAGAGCCACAGGGTTGGGACAACAAAGGGCAGCTCCCCAGGGAAGGGATCTGTTGGCCTATTATGAAGGAAGACTCCCTGTCCCCTGCTGTGAAGACAGCATGGAACAGCGGGGAGCTGTTCTGAGGCCTGCCCAGAGCCTACAGAATGTTGGGCACAAACTTTCCCGGGGCTGACTTCCTTCACCCAGGTCCGGGAGGTGCCAGCTTCTTCTCCGGAAGTGAGAGGTGTGCCTCCACACCAGGCAGGGTCCAGCACAGACAGAGGCAGCAGCAGCAGTAGGCCTGCCCGGGGCCCGACGCTGCGCCCCCGGCCCACACCCAGCCTCACCACCCTTCACCACCCCTCCCACTCACCTGTGACTCTCTCGGCAGCCCAGAACTTCCCAAGGGTCTCGAGCACCCAGGCCTCCTCACGATCCACGATCAGGAACGCGCTCTGGAAGCTGTGGCAGGAGCTGGCATCTTCGTAGTAATTCCCACCCTGGCCGTGCTCTTGCAGCAGGGAGACGATGACATCTAAGGCCTCTTTAGCTGTTGTCCCTCTCTCTAAACCAAGCCTGGAGTCAAGAGATAAATGTCAGCTGATTCACGCCACCACGAGATGTTGGCCCGCGTCGTCAGAGGCTGGGACTGTGAGCACACCACAGGTGCAGGCTGCCACGCAAAGCCACAGACCCCGCTCACGTCCTGGGACATCCCCCTTCCGCACAGGCAGAAGCAGCCAGAGCCAGTGGCTTCTCTCTGAGAAGGAAGCTCTGCATTCCCCCTTCCTCTTCTCTGGCTCTGGCCCTTAGCCAGACTCCTTTTCTGTGGCTTGTGCTTCCCCTACCCCCAGCCTGGACACAAAGAAGCGTCTGCTGGGTGCAGAGCTATCTCTTGTATTCTATCACATGTATTTTGCTTACTTCCATGGCCTGAATGCTTGTGTCCCCCCATAATTCAAGGGCCACAAATCAATCCCCGATGCGATGACATTAGCAAGCAGGGCCAATAGGAGGTGGTGAGAAAGTGTAAGTGGAGCCCTTGTGGCCACCTTAGTGTCCTTATAAGAGACCCCACCTGTGATGCCAGTATCCTGTATGAGCCCCAGCCTGAGTCCGAGCTGCTTCATTTTTTTTTTAAAGATTTATTTATTTATTTATCTGAAAGTCAGAGTTGCAGAGAGAGAGGTCTCCCATCCACTGGTTCACTCCCCAATTGGCTGCAACGGCTGGAGCTGTGCCAATCCAAAGCCAGGAGCTTCGTCTGGGTCTCCCATGAAGGTATAGGGGCCCAGGACTTGGGCCATCTTCCACTGCTTTCCCAAGCCATAGCAGAGAGCTGGATTGGAAGCGGAGCAGCCAGGACTTGAACTGGCGCCCACATGGGATATGGACACTGCAGGCGGCGGCTTTACCTGCTACACCACAGCACCAGCCCCAGCTGCTTCACTCTGATTTAGCTCCCTGCTAATGTACCTGGGAAGGCAGCAGAGGATGGCCCCAGTACTTGGGCCCCTGCCACCCACGTGGGGGACCTGGATGGAGTGTCAGGCTCCTGGCTTTGGCCTGCCCCAGTCCTGGTCATTGCAGCGATTTGGAGACTGAACCAGTGGGAGGAAGACCTATCTGTGTGTGTGTGTGTAACTCTGCCTTTCAAATAAAATAATGATGATGATGATAATGATGAGAGAGGCCCCAGAGAGGTCTCCACATGAGGGCATAGCAAGCAGGCACCAGCTCTGCCCCAGAACGTGAGCCCTCGGCAGACAGCTGCCAGCCTTCGACCTTGGCCTTCCTGGCCTCCAGAACTGCAAGCAGGAAACAGCTGCTGTTTACAAGCTGCCCAGCTTATGATGCTCTATTACAGCAGCCCAATCGCACTGAGAACCTCAGTAATATAAAAGTGGTCTACTGCCAACCTCGTCCTCTACACACAGAACTCACTCTGGGATTCCATCAGGATCGAGCGGCTGGTTAGAACACAACCGATCCCTCTCCTGCATAGTCCTCCTCCCACCTCTCAGCGTATGTCCACTGGGTGGCTTACAGCTTCCGTTATCCTAAAAGGAAACTCATTCCTTCAGAAATGAGATGGCCACCTCTCCCTGGCCTTTCCAATTAACATGCTGCTTATTTATCTATGAGGCAAAGCGAGAGCTCCCACTCATTGGTTCACCCCCCCAAATGCCCACAACAGCCAGGATCAGGTCAGGGCCCAAAGCCAGGAGTCAGGAACTCAATCCAGGCCTCCCACATGCGGGTCAGGAATCCAACTACTTGAACCAGGAGGGTCTGCATTAGCAGGAAGCTGGAGACAGGAGGCAGTGGTAGGTATGGAACCCAGGCACTCCAACATGAGACACACGCATCTATCTATTTATTTATTTATTTATTTTGACAGGCAGAGTTAGACAGTGAGAGAGAGAGAGACAGAGAGAAAGGTCTTCCTTTTTCCGTTGGTTCATCCCCTATATGGCCACTATGGCCGGCACTGAGCCGATCTGAAGCCAGGAGCCAGGTGCTTCCTCCTGGTCTCCCATGCGGGTACAGGGCCCAAGCACTTGGACCATCCTCCACTACCTTCCCAGGCCACAGCAGAGAGCTGGATCAGAAGTAGAGCAGCTGGATCCCGAACTGGCACCCATGTGGGTGCCGACACCTCAGGGCAGGGCGTTAACCCGTGCACCACAGCGCCGCCGGCCCCTGCAGTGCTTTCTGACTCTGGTTCTCTTCTCACAGGCAGCACAGTCTGAAGAAAAGAGATTTTCTCACTGGCCAAGTAAAACCACACTGCCTGCACCTCAGGCTGAGAGAACAAGGGCAGCCTGTCCAACATCCCTGCCTCCCGAATACAGCAACGCTGAGCTCGGAGCACATTTACTGTGATCTAAGATCCCTGCTCCGGGCAAATTCAGAAGAACAGTGGAGAGATCTCAGAGAGAGCTGGGCCCGGTGCTCTAACAGAATGCAGCCACTGAGGGCTGATCGTCCCTCCTGCCCAAGGCTCGCTGGGCTCCTGACCTTGTGGACGTGGAAGAGCCCCAGCCTCCAGCCAGAATGCTGGGAGCCGGGAGGCCCTGCTGGGGCTAATATCCAAGATGATGGCATCTGAGGGTGGGGGTCCCTGACAGGTCATCAGGCCACAAGGGCAGAGGCCTCATGACGGGGTCAGAGCACTCAGAACAGGGGTGGGGAACCTTTCTTCTGCCAAGGGCCACTGGGATATCTATAACATCATTCAGAGGCCACACAAAAATGATCAACTTGGGGCTAGCGCTGTGGCGTAGCAGCTTAATGCCCTGGCCTGAAGCGCCAGCATCCCATATGGGTACCAGTTCTAGCCCCGGCTGCTCTCCTTCTGATCCAGCTCTCTGCCATGGCCTGGGAAAGCAGTAGAAGATGGCCCAAGTCCTTGGACCCCTGCACCTGCGTGGGAGACTCTGAAGAAGCTCCTGGCTCCTCGCTTCGGATTGGTGCAGCTCCAGGCATTGCGGCCAATTGGGGAGTGAACCATCAGATGGAAGACCTCTCTCTCTCTCTCTCTCTCTCTCTGCCTCTCCTCTCTCTGTGTAACTCTTTCGAATAAATAAATAAATATTTTTTAAAAATCAACTTAAAATCAGTGTCCTATAGATTTACTGAATTCCAAGTCTCAACTGTGGTTGCCTTGTCAGAGTTAGAGCAAAAGATTTTGTGGCCCTTCATGGCCTGCAGGCCAGACATTCCCCACACTTGCCTTATAAGACATGAGGGAGCCTGCATAGTGGGGCAATGGGTTAAGCCACCACCTGCAACACCAGCATTACACACGAGCACTATTTGGAATCTCAGATGCTCCACTGCCAGTGCAGCTCCCTGCTAGTGCTTACTATTTAAGCCTCTTGGACTCCCAAGGGGCTTATGTACACCCCCACCCCGGATGCATTTGTGACGGCAGCCAGAACAGACTACACGGGTGCTGAGTGGAGGTGCTACGTGCTGCACTGACTCGGAGGCAGGCTTGCGAAGCTTTCTGACTCATGCGCGTCTCTCAGCGTCTCACTCAGAGGAGGAGAAAGCATGATATAACAGAGACTAGGGTGACCCTCCCCCTGCAGGCCCTGGTATCCAGGGTTCAGCCACCTTCCAGCTCCGGGGCCTTGGGCAAGTCCTTCAGCACCTCTGCTTCTGGCTCCAGATTCTTCTGCTACCAAGTGAAATAGACAGGCCTGCAGCACTGGGCTGCTGTGAGAGTTAAATGGAAGAAGCAGGCCCAGCGTGTCTCCCCGTGGTTCACTGCGCAGGGTCTCCCTGCTGACAGACACTGACTGGGCCTCCCTCCCGAGATACTGGGCGGGAGACTGATGGAGTCTCTGGTGTCACTGTTAAACAGAGGCAGCACAAGTCTGCCCACTGCCCGCAGGAAAAGGAGAAGGCAGTCACACGAAGGGAAGAGGCAGGGAGTGTGGAAGCAGTCAGTGATCGGCTGGGGCGCGCCGACGCCAACCGGGAGAGCAGATGGCTACGTTTCAGGAACCCTGAGCCAATTGTTTAAGCGCCGGTAGTTCAACATCTGCCACGGTGGGAGTATTTACACCACGGAAACTGGAAACAGCCACGAATCAGGGCTGCCTCCACCCACCAGGCTGGGCATTAAACATGTGCTGGCGTGCCACTGATGGCCGGGTTCCAAGAGCTTCCTAACTCTCCTCCATGTCGGGCCCAGAGGCCTCAGGAGGACAGACAGACCTGGGAAGACGGAGAGACACCCTGGCATTCAGAAAAGAAATTCCCATGTTTATGTTAGCTCCTGCCAGCTGCCTCTCCTTGGAATGAACCTCATGAAACGAGCAAACATGCGTCTAAGTGCTCGGGTGTCTCCTCCATGGGAGAGCGGGGCTGAGCAGCCTCAGCGGGCAGTGGGCCAAAAGCAAGGCAAAGCTCGCTACGTAGCATCAACATGACTGAAAACCCATCTTAGAAACACAGGCAACCGGCATCTATCTTCTGCCTCTATGGGTTGGCCCATGCTATGTATTTCACGTTAGAAGATTCATACAGGGGGGCCAGCACTGTGACATTGCAGGTAAAGCCGCCGCCTGCAGTGATGGGCGCCAGTTCAAGTCCTGGCTGCTCTACTTCCAATCCAGCTCTCTGCTGTGGCCTGGGAAAGCAGTGGAAGATGGCCCAAGTGCTTGGGCCCCTGCACCAGTGTGGGAGACCCAGAAGTTCCTGGATCCTGGCTTCAGATCAGCCCAGCTCCGGCTGTTGCGGTCATCTGGGGACCGAACCAACAGATGAAATATCTCTTTCTCTCTCTCTCTCTCTTTCTCTCTCTCTGCAACTCTGCCTTTCAAATAAATAATCATTTTTTTAAAAAATCATACAGGATGTGATCTTTTGTGTCTGTTTCTTCCACCTAGTGTAATACTTTCAATATCACTTGCAACAGGTATTAACATGCTATCCTTTTTTTACTGCTGAATAATATTTCAACCTCCTCTATTCTTTCTTCCTGTTATTCAAAGTTTACATCAAAACGCATCCATCATTTTTGGGAGGGCTCTGTTACAAAATGCAAGGTTTAAAGCCTATCCCCATTTGCATCCCCTACTTCGGGCAGCTGTGCCCAAGAATGGCCACGTGGTACCTGACCAGGTCCATCCCCAGCAAGGCTTCCCTCTCAGCAGCTGGTTCTCGGGTGCTGACGGCTTCGTTGGCGATGCACACTCCATGTTCATTGGCTCCCATTTCTGCCCCCCAAAGCCAGGCGGGTCTGCTTATCACTATGGCGTGGGTCCTGGGGACTTGGTCGACTGAGATGTACGTGCACTGAAAAACAGAGACAGGAAGAAGGCGCCGTCACCTCTTGGTTTCCACCTTGGGACGCACACGGAACCATCATCTCAGTTACAAACAGAGCCGGAACAAAAAAACCCTTTCAGTATACCCAGATTTACAAGATGCCCAAGGCTCAACGCAGCTCACTGGTCTCCATGGGAGCGGCAGTCTCTCTGGTCCAAGCCAATCCATCCGTAGCGCCCAGGACTCTGGCAGTCGCCTTGAACCAGGTACTCAGCAGGTCATCACCCTCAACATTCTGTGTCCACTCATCTGAACAGGCACGGGCGGCCGCCAGCATTTCAACAGAACTCAGCTAGCTCTTCTCATTTGCAAAAATCCTGATAGATCATTGGCTTGCAAATTTTATTAAAGTTATCCAGCCCCATCTTCAAAAGACATTTTACCTGCAAGCCTAACACAGAAAGCAGACAGAAGGAAAGTGGCTTTGAATAAAGGCGGTCCCTGAGCCCCTTGCAATGATCTCTGGGGCTTACAGAAGCACAATTCGGCAACCTTCATCCAGCTACCTCCCAGGGTCCACATTAACAGGAAGCTTAATCAGAAACAGAAGAGCTGGGACTTGAACCAGACACTCTGATACGGGATGCAGGCATCCTGAGCAATAACTTAACGACCATGCCAAACGCTGCCCCTAATACTGACAGTGAACTACTGCAGGACAACATACACTGCACCTTCCTCTCTGCCCCATCGGATTCCCACACTAGGCCAGCGAGGTGGACACAGGAGGCGACAGTCACAGAGAAATGTGTCCGAACTGCAGCACGTGCCCCTGGGGGGTGAATGTCCAATCTTCTCCAGGCTTCTAGGTCTTTCTCTGGAAGATGAGGGAGCTAATTTAGATCAAACTATTTCTTCTGAAGTATTCGTGAGCTCAGAACCCTTCCTTCACACGAACTCCTACACAGCAACACACACACAATGAAAGTAGTCAAAGAGCATCCAGGGACATGGGGGAAGCAGGCAGCACAGGACCAGGGTAGACGCCCATGCACAGCCCCGCGTGCCTCTCTCTCTGTTCTTCTTCCCCACGAGGAGGCCCATGGTGAGGTACTGGGCCGGGCCAGTTGGAAAATCACTCCACCAGACATGGATGGAGCCTCCCGACTCTGGCACGCCATGAGCCCAGGACGGGGTACGGTGGATGCAGGATGCAATTCGGGGCTCTAAATTACACAGCTCCTGAGCTCTCCAGGGAGACTTTCAGCATCTGCAGCCACTGTCTGCACTTCCAACTGGAGCCACTGTCAGCTTAGATTGCTTTTTTCACTCAACACCCAGCTGTATCGACTGAAAGCAGCCCTCTGGGTTGCATTTTTCTGCATTGATTTCTCATAAGCTGCAAAGCTCCGGTGAGTGCTGAAACGCACGCAGCACACGGCCCCGTTGCCCAGGTGACATCAGGTGCGGCTCTGCTCTGGGATGATGTCATTTCCCTTGATAAAGCTTTACAAACCGAAAGCTGAGTAAGCCCGGAGGTGGTCAAGAGACCCCGGAGTTTTTCATGGTAAATCGACAACAAAACACACTCTTGGAATGTTCTCTCCTATTTGGTGATCAGATTACTTTATTTGTAGAAATGATTCTTGTAGAGTTCAAAGCTGGCCAAAAAGGTAATCAATAGTGCTCTTCTGTGTATTTCTGTCTTAACATTGCACACTTCCACATAAAATATAAGTGCAGACACTGGGCCACGTTTTCCAAAACCCCATCCCCACTGAGCACCAGTGCTGTGGCATAACTGCTAAAGCCACTGCCTGCAGTGCCGGCATCCCATATGGGAACCAGTTCTAGTCCCGGCTCTCTGCTATGGCCTGGGAAAGCAGCAGAGGATGGCCCAAGTCCTTGGGCCCCTGGAAGCCCCGTGGGAGACCTGGGAAAAGCTCCTGGCTCCTGGCTTCGGAATGGCGTAGCTCCAGCCGTTTCAGTCATTTGGGAAGTGAACCAGCAGATAGAAGACCTCTCTCTCCTCTCTTTCTCTCTCTCTAGCTCTACCTCTCTCTATAACTCCATCTTTCAAATAAATAAAATAAATCTTAAAAAAAAATAATGAGTCATAGGAAGGAGTTTCAGCTACTTGGGCTTGGATTTATAGTAAAGTTTTTTTTTTTTTTAATGGCACGAAGAGCAAAAATAGAAAATGGTTTCATTGATTTGTCCTTAAATTCATTTTTACATTATATATTTCCATTTTAGCAACTACTCAGAGAACACCAACCACACTCAAAGCTTTCTGTGCTGCGTGCGGCTGGCAGAAAATCGGTGGGCCCAGTCCCTGTGCTTCCTGCTCAGAAGGAAAGAGAAGGCGCACACACATCACCAGGACCCCCAGGCCAACAGCGTCACTGAGCCGCCCCACAACCTCAGCAACACTGGGCATGCCTACTTGATACCGAGGGCACCTTCCCTTCCGAACCATTCTGTCCTACTCTATTTTCCCGTCTTCCCACCCCAGTCCCATCACCCTTTCAAGATACTACAGAGCTGACTCATTTATTTGGTTTCTTTTAAGGTTTATGTATTCATTTGAAAGGCAGAGTTACAGTGAGAGGCGGAGAGACACAGAGAGAGACAGGCCTTCCATCTGCTAGTTCATTCCCCAAATGGCTTCAATGGCTCAGACTGGGCCGGGCCAAAACCAGGAACCTGGAACTCCATCTGGGTCTCCCACACGAGTACAGGGGCCCAAGTACTTGGAGCATCTTCCACTGCTATCCCAGGTGCATTAGCTGGGAGTTGCACCAGAAGTGCAGCAGCCAGGACTCGAACCAGCAATCATAAGGGATTAGTGGTGATTATAAGGGGTGCTGGCATCGCAGGCACTGCTCCACAAGGCCGGCCCCAATGCACACTCTTTATGTGTGCTATCTCCCCAGCTAAGACGGAAGCTCCATGAGAGAAAGGGTCATTTTTGTCATTTAGGTCACTGGCTTATTCCAGGTGTGGAACATAGCAGGCATCGGTAAATCTTTTTTGGGTGGATGTATGAACAGACAGACAGACAGATGGATGCATTACAAAGGTCTGAGGAAGCAAAATCAAGATCCAAAGGAGAAAAGGACCACATCCAGGTGGCCAGAGGCTTTATCAACGGGCAGCAATGGAGTCGCTCCTCCAGACAGCGAGAGATTCCAGAGCTACGAGCCTAAGAAAAGAGAAATGGGGGTGCCAAAGGTATGTTCCTGGTCCAGGGCACCCCCAGTGTGCACTGTGATGACATGGAGACACTGCACTGTGGGGCCCTGTAAGAACTGACTTATGAAGATGCTGGACATGCATGCACTTTTTTTTTTTTTAAGATTTATTACTTATTTGAAAGTGAGAGTTACATGGGGGGGGGGGTGTCTTCCACCTCCTGGTTCACTCCCCAGTTGGCTGCAATGGCCAGCCCATGCATGCACTTTTGAGGCCAAACCCAGAATGGTGAGGAAGTAAAGGGATCTCCAGTGAGGGCCTCAGGAGTCTGTGACAGCCCCCAGTGGCCCTCTGTCAGGGACCCTAGAAGCCTGGGCCCAGCAAGGGCCCTCTTGACACAGCTATGCACACCCCTGCACTGCGCCTTAAATCAGGCTGATCACAACCGACCTGGCAGTGGGGGTGGGGTGAGGAGGGAGAACACACTGGTCCCACATAGCACGCTTATTTAAAATCCCTGTTTGGGAACAAATCTCACAAAACAAGGAACATTCACACCAGACATAATTAGCAAAGCTTCATAAAGTCAGCCAGCTAGAACATGAACTCTACAGGCTGTCTTTTTTAAAACTCACTGAGCTTGGCAATGGCCGCATTACTAAGGAGGCAGAGAATGAGAGGGACCGGAGGTCAGGGAGGAGGAGGTGTCACCAAGGAAAAATACGGAAAAGCACCTGAAGTCTCCTTTCAGCATGGCAAAACCAACTTCGTTCTCCAAGCCAAATTCCTACTACAAAATAAACAAAGTGTTGGCCACTGAAGTGCTGCACCAGGGGCCGGGTGTTTGGCCAAGCGGTTAAGATGCCCGCATCCCATCTCCGAGCCTCTGGTGCAATTCCTGGCTCCAAGTCCTAACACCGACTTCCTGCTCATGCAGACCCTGGGAGGCGGCAGTGATGACTCAGCAGCTGGGCTCCTGCCACCCACGTGGGAGACCTGGATTAAGTTCCTGTCTCCGTGGGGAAGTAACCAATGGATGGGAGCTCGTACTCAATCTCTCTCGTTAATTAATCGATTCTTGAAGGTTTTTGAAAGATGGATCCTCCTGGAGAAAGTTCTGGTCTCAGCTTTGGTGGTTTTTTTTATTAAAGATTTATTTTATTTATTTGAAAGAAAGTTACAGAGAGAGGTAGAGACAGAGAGGGGTCTTCCATCTGATGGTTCACTCCCCACATGGCTGCAATGGCCAGAGCTGTGCCGATCCAAAGGCAGGAGCTTCTTCCAGGTCTCCCATGCAGGTGCAGGGGCCAAGGACTTGGGCCGTCTTCTACTGCTTTCCCAGGCCATAGCAGAGAGCTGGATCAGAAGAGGAGCAGCTAGGACTAGAACCAGTGCCCATTTGGGATGGCAGTGCTTCAGGGCAGGGCTTTAACCCACTGAGCCACAGCGCCAGCCCCTCAGCTTTGGTTTTAAGCTGTCTGCATGGACTATGGCCAGAGGGGAGCATCTGTGTGGCTACCCCTCGCACTCAGCCTTTCACAAAACCAATCTGCCAAGTGATGGGACTCCCGGCGCCAAAGCCACAGAACAACACGAGGCTGCCCAGAGCAGCCAGCATGGAGAGACACACTGCCCAGTGCCAGCCACAGGCCTTAAAGGAAGTGCCTGCCTTGGGCTTGCCACGCTCTCCGGAGGCTGCCTCTCAGCCAGGCTGAGCGGCAAAGGGGTCCTGGAGACAGAAAGATAAGGCTTCTGCAGAGGCAGCCTTGTGTCATTTTGCGCAGTCCTGTCCAAAATGCAAAGCAAGCTCGGCTTCCTGCCGCTGTCTCCCCCACCCACTCGCGGACACACTATTCCTGGACCCCAGGGGAGGGAGAAACAGACACACACAATAGACATTTCAACAGATGAAGCGCAACCATTGTGCCTTCGCTACGGCACTCAGCTGGGGAGCACAACCCTGGCACCACCAGCGAAAACCACTGAGGGACGAGTTGATGAGTCAGCCCCACTTCTGAGTAGGGGAGGTGCGGGGAAGGCAGGGGAATGGAGATGCTTTGGGCAAACAGTTTTAGCTTCAGAAAACCTGCAGCACTAACGCATCACTGCGCATGACCCCTGGGCACAGGCTGCTTGCATGTTTTAATTGCTTTATTAGTGCCTTGCTTCCTACCTGACTGGCTTTAAGATTTATTTTTTTTTTATTTTATTTGAAAGGCAGAGTGACACAGAGAGAGATCTTCCATCTGCTGGCTCATTTCCCCCAAATGGCTACGTCAGGGCTAGGCAAGGCCAAAGCTAGAAGCCAAGAGTTGCCTCTGGGTCTCCCACGTGGTGCAGGGGCCCAAGGACTTGGGCCATCTTCCACTGCTTTCCCAGGCCATAGCAGGGAGCTGGATCAGAAGCTGAGCAGCCGGGACGTGAACCAGTGCTCATATGCGATGCTGGTGTCAGAGGAGGTGGCTTCACCTGGTGTGCCACGATGCTGGCCCCATATTTGACCAGTGTTTGGAAATGTGTCCTTCATGTTCACATGTGTCTTCATGAAGAGGCAAGGAGGGGTGAACCTCAGAGGGCATCACCCCTCATCACATCTTAGAAGAGCAGCATGGGGGCCAGAGCCATGGCACAGCGGGTTAACTCCCTGGCATGAAGCGCCAGCATCCCATATGGGTGCTGGTTCTAGTCCCGGCTGCTCCTCTTCCGGTCCAGCTCTCTGTTAGGGCCTGGGAAAGCAGTGGAGGATGGTCCAAGCGCTTGGGCCCATGCACCCACGTGATAGACCCAGAAGAAGCTCCTGCCTCCTGGCTTTGGATCAGCTCAGCTTCAGTTGTGGCTATTTGGGGAGTGAACCAGCTGATGGAAGACCTCTCTGTCTCTCCCTATCACTGTCTGTAACTCTACCTCTCAAATAAATAAATAAAATCTTAAAAACAAAAAAGGCAGCGTGACATTTCCTGGACACTTTTGGATCTTTGGGGATGGGCACTTCAGAGGCCTGGGCTTGGAAGGGGATGTGACAGAGAGAAGCCAGTGAGACATTTCTCTCTCTACATAAGCCCCTGGCCCCAGGGCTGAAGAGAAGAACAGCATACAATCTGCCCAGGAGCCAGGAGCTCTGCACAGCTCCCTATGATTCCAGAATGATCTGTGCTTTCCAATGATAAGAAACCACCTTCAGACCCTCCCACACACAAACACACACGCACACTATACCAACATGGCCTCCCCGTAGACAATGTCACTAAGAACTCCACCAGCCATCACTGATTGGTAGCATTCTAGTCTTGCAAGTATTTTCATTGGTGGAAAAAAGAGAAATGGTCTCTCAAAAGCCTGCCCAAACAGGAAAGTTACCTTCCAATAACGGAATTCAGGTTTCCCAAGTGGCATCTTTCTTAGTATACATACCTGTCCCAAATCCAACTTTTTAAAATGTAATTGTTATTAATTTACTTGAGAGGCAGAAAGAGAGAGAAAGAAACAGAGAGAGCTCCTATCTGCTGGTTAACTGTCCAAATGCCCAAAATAGCCCAGGCTGACCAAGGGCAGGAGCCAGAAGCAGGAACTCAATTTACTGTCATTTACGATGCAAGGGGCACAGATTAAACATTTTACAACACCCACGTTGTATGGCACATACTAGACACTTTGTGTTTGTCATGTGTATCTTTTATTACCTGAGATTTAGTCAAGGAACGTTACAGTGCAGGTCACATGTACATGCCTAGAACACTGGTTCAAGGCCGGCGCCGCGGCTCACTAGGCTAATCCTCCGCCTAGCGGCGCCGGCACACCGGGTTCTAGTCCCGGTTGGGGCGCCGGATTCTGTCCCGGTTGCCCCTCTTCCAGGCCAGCTCTCTGCTGTGGCCAGGGAGTGCAGTGGAGGATGGCACAAGTGCTTGGGCCCTGCACCCCATGGGAGACCAGGAAAAGCACCTGGCTCCTGGCTCCTGCCATCGGATCAGCGCGGTGCGCTAGCCGCAGAGTGCCGGCCACGGCGGCCATTGGAGGGTAAACCAACGGCAAAGGAAGACCTTTCCCTCTGTCTCTCTCTCTCACTGTCCACTCTGCCTGTCAAAAAATAAAATAAAATAAAATAAAATAAAAATAAAAATAGAACACTGGTTCAGGAGTCAGTGACCTGAAGTCTGATTACTGTGGGGAGCAATCCGGACTAGACTGAGTTACTCGAATTAAGACTTGTTCTATGCATCTGCTCTCCCACAATATGGCGCTGGGAGAGAAGTAAACAGCTTCCGCACAGCTGCCTCCAGTTCAACCAATTAACTGTAGGACTTGCTCCTGATTGGAGAGCAGCGTACTCGGCGTGTGGGCGGCCGAGTTGGGATTGGCAGAGAAGGACTATAAAGGAGGAGAGAAACGGCATGCACCGGGAACATCTATGGGGAACATCTAGCTGAAGGAACACCCGTGCAGCCCCCGAGAAGAGCCGGCCGGCGGTGTGCCGCTCCCCTGCGGAAGTGGGGAATGTGGCCAGGGGGAACTGCCCTTCCACGGAGGTGGAAGGGATAGTAGCCAACCCGGGAAGAACCAGCAGCAAACCCGGGGAGGGCCGAGCAGACGAAA
This sequence comes from Oryctolagus cuniculus, assembly GCF_964237555.1. Lineage (NCBI taxonomy): Eukaryota > Metazoa > Chordata > Mammalia > Lagomorpha > Leporidae > Oryctolagus > Oryctolagus cuniculus. The sequence goes on from NC_091447.1 coordinate 21,296,839, forward strand.
GAACAGCGCAGGGTCTTGTGTCGTTCCTCCACGAAGAGGGGGAGCGACATAATGGTGCCGTGACTCGGATAGGAAACCTAGCTCGGATAGGAAACCTAGGACGGATAGCAAACTTAGGAGGGAAGAAACGGGAAGAAGCAGGAAAATACCAGAGAGAGAGACTAGCAAACAGCCTAGGGAAAAGCCGGACGAAAAAGGAGCCGGAAGAAGCTATTGAAAGCCTAGGCATAGACTCGAAACAGCCTAGGGAAAAGCCGGACGAAAAAGGAGCCGGAAGAAGCTATTGAAAGCCTAGGCATAGACTCGGATACGGACTACGGGGGGAAGCTGGGAGAAATCTCTAAGGTCGAAAGCGAAAGTGAAAGCTAGAACAAACAGACTCGGATGCGGACTGTGGGGAGAGGCCAGGAGAAATGAGGGAGGAATATCGTTGGAAGAAAGCTTGGGGAAACATACCGGGTAGAGAAAACTGTTAGGGAAATTGAAGCCGTGGGGGGCAGGCCGAGGCGGAAACGGAAGCCACTTTGGGGTTCTCAGGTTAGCCCGGGAATAGGGGGCGAAAAGTTGAAACTAGAAGCTGAGACGTAAGCCAGATTGGGATCCGTCTGATTAGCCCGGGGAGCAAAGGACGGGAAGCCAAATCGTGGGGCGGAGACGTACGCTGGGTTGAATTCGCCAGGCTAGCCCGGGGAACTTAGATTGAATCCTAGTGGCGGAGACGCAAGCTACGCTGTGTTACTCGCGGCAGCCGCCGCGTGCAGAGAGAGCACGGGGCGTGAATAGATAGGGAACGCTGGCGTAGGCCGTGGTTCAGACGCGAAAGGGTTAAGCGTGGAGACCGCGGAGCCGCGCAAAGCCGGGAAGCTGCGCAGATGAGAGAGGCGCGCGGGCTGAAGCGGCGCAGAGCCGGGAACCCGCCGGCGGGGCGAGGTGCCGGAAAGCCGCAGGGATAAGAGAAACAGAAGTTTGGAAGTGAAGTAAAAGAGAAATGGGAATGCTGGAAGATAGAAGTGAAATGGGAGAGGTAGGAATGCCCGGAGATAGAGAAATAGAGAAAAATAAGGCCTCCCCTCAACATGCCAATTAGAAGGCTTGGATTCGGTCTGCCTGATTTAAGGCGGTAAGCGCCAGCAAAGCTCGACCAGAGTATGAGCTGCAGGTCACCGAAGATAGGCACGAACCAACACTAATAAGTCTCCCCCACAATAAGGCAATGAGAAGGCTTGGATTCGGTTTGCCTGATAGGTTTTGTAAACACCTGCAGGCAGTTCTAGCAGAGCAGAGCATGCGCTGCGGGGCACCGAACACAGGCACGCATCAGCGCCTAAAAACCTCCTCACAATGGCGAAGAGAGGACCCGGATTCGGTTTTCCTGATTGATAGGACTTGTAAGAGCCTGTGGCAACTCTAGCAAGTACAGCAATTACCATCCCGAGATCTACCATCCCGAGATCACCTCCATAGAAATAGTAGGATTTGCCAGTTGATAATTTTTTTTATTATTTTTTGACAGGCAGAGTGGACAGTGAGAGAGAGAGACAGAGAGAAAGGTCTTCCTTTGCCGTTGGTTCACCCTCCAATGGCCGCCGTGGCCAGCGCGCTGCAGCCAGCGCATAGCGCTGATCCGATGGCAGGAGCCAAGTACTTATCCTGGTCTCCCATGGGGTGCACGGTCCAAGTACTTGGGCCATCCTCCACTGCACTCCCGGGCCACAGCAGAGAGCTGGCCTGGAAGAGGGGCAACTGGGACAGAATCTGGCACCCCGACCGGGACTAGAACCCGGTGTGCCGACAAGGCGGAGGATTAGCCTAGTGAGCCGCGGCGCCAGCCGCCGGTTGATAATTTAAAGAATACTTTAAAAGTAAGACATACTAGTGCTTATATATTGTGCCAGGCACCATTCTACACATTTTACATGGATTAACTCATTTAATCTTTTTCTTAATTTCTAAAGATTTATTTATTGATTTGAAAGGCAGAGAGAGAGAGAGAGAGAGATCTTTCATCCCCTGGTTCACTCCCCAAATGACCACAACAGCCAGTGTTGGGCCATGCCAAAGCAAGGAGGATCAACCAGGTTTCCCACATGGGTGGCAGGGTCCCAAGCACTTGGTCCATCTTCTGCTGCTTTCCCAGGCACATTAGCAGAGAGCTGGATTAGAAATGGAGTCGGGACCTGGTGCTGTGGTGTAGATTAAGGTTCCATCTGCAGTGCTGACATCCCATATGGACTCTGGTTCAAGTCCTGGCTGTTCCAATTCTGATCCAACTCCCTGCTGATTTACCTAGGAAAAGCAGCTAAACTGAACCAAGTGCTTGGGCCCCTGCACCCATGTGGGAGACCCGCAAGAAACTCCTGGCTCCAGCCTAGTCCAGCCCTGGCCATTGCAACCATTTGAGGAGTGAATCAGCAGATGGAAGATCTCCTCTCTCTCTCTCTCTCTCTCGATCTCTTTAACTCTGACTTTCAAATAAATAAATAAATCTTTAAAAAAAAAAAAGACATAAAATTACACTGTCAAGCATCTTCACCCACGAGCTGGAAACTTATCTACACAAAAGTCTGTACAGGAATGCTTGCAGCAGCTTTACCCATAATTGCCAAACTTTGGGAAGCAACCAAGATGCCCTTCAGCAGGTGAATGGATGAGTACACTGTGCCGCATTCAGACACTGGAAAATTCAGTGACAAAAAGACAGGTGTCATCAAGCCCAGAAAGACACAGAGGAAACGTATACTCGCACTGAAAAGCCCATGAAGGCAGTCTAAAAAGGGTACATGCGTAAAATTCCAAACACATGACATTCTAGAAAATGCAGAAGTTTTCAGACAATGACAGGATCAGGGATGTCTGCCAAGAGCCAGGAGGGAAGAAAGGCTGCATAGGAGAACACAAGAATGTAGGGCAGTGAGACTATTCTCTAGGGCCCCAGGATGTAAGACACAGATCACTTTCCATGAGTGCAAACCCACAGAACACACAACACAAGGTGTGTGGGTGCAGGTCACTGTCCAGGTGTGAGACCACAAAGACACAACACAAGGTGTGTGGATACAGGTCACTGTCCAGGTGTGAGACCACGGAGCACACAACACAAGGCGTGTGGATACAGGTCACTGTCCAGGTGTGAGACCACGGAGCACACAACACAAGGTGTGTGGACACAGATCACTGTCCAGGTGTGAGACCACGGAGCACACAACACAAGGCGTGTGGGTGCAGGTCACTGTCCAGGTGTGAGACCACAAAGCACACAACACAAGGCGTGTGGATGCAGATCATTGTCCACATCTGGGACCACAGAGCACACAACACAAGGTGTGCGGACACAGGTCACTGTCCAGGTATGAGACCACAAAGCACACAACACAAAGCGTGTGGGTGCAGGTCACTGTCCACGTGTCAGACCACAGAGCACACAACACAAGGTTCAGTGAACACAGGTTACTGTTCACGTGGCAGACCACAGAACACACAACACAAACAGTGTGCAGCATGGACTCCAGTGGGTAAATATGCATCAATATTGGCTCATCCATCCTAACAAACATATCTCACATGCACAAGAAGCTAATAATAGTGAGGCCCGGTGAGGGCTACGTGAGAACTCTGTTTCCTGTTTATTTTTCTGCAAATATAAAATTGCTCTTTTGAAATGTCTAATAACTCTCTCTTTCTCTCCCCCTCTCTCCCCCTCTCTCACTCCCTCTCTCTAACTCTTTCAAATAAATGAATAAATCTTTTTTTAAAAATATTAAGAGTTCTTTCATCTACCCCCAAAAAGGACAGCCAACATTTATAAATCATCATTCCAGGCATATCTACAAATGACTTTTGTGTGATGCTGTAGACACACTACTCAACAAACTACTCAAAAGCTCGGTGGTTTGAAACTACCAAATGTGACGCTCACAAACACAAGGGAACAGGCATGGGGATGGCCAGGAGCAGGGATGGAGTCCGCGTTCCTGTGTTGAGTCTGGGGCCACCCCAAGGGTCAGACGTGCACACGCCTGCAGTTGACACTGGCTCTGGGCCGGGGGGGATCCCAGTCCTGCTTTAGAAGAAATCTGATCCCTGTGCTCACTGAACGTGGTCTGAGTTCCTCCCAGCCTGATGGACACCTGGGCTCTTGGGAGTTGAGACAGACAGACAGATGGACAGGCAGAAGCTCTGCTCTTTTACGTCCAGCCCTGGAAGTCACGCATCCCTCTTCTGCCATGCTCCACTGGTCAGAGCAACCACAGGCCCTCAGCGAGCCTCAGAGCCAGGGTGCGAGACTCAGGCCCCATTCCTCCCTCTCCACGGGAGGAGCTGCCCTTTGCTATGCAGAAGTGCACGTGGGATGGCACTGTGTGTAGCCACCTCTGGGAATTTAATTCTGCCCGTGTGAGAATCAAGGGAGCAACTCAGGCCGAGCAACTCCATCCACACCAAGTCCACCCTGCTCTAGAGAGAGAGAAGCGGCCAGCCCAGCCCTCTCCCTCACCTACACGACAGGAAAGGGCCTCCGAGGTCTGGCTCACGGTGAACTCACAGTGAATGCCTGGTGGGAGACGGCGGTCCCTGCCCAGCCCACACACAGCGGAGGCCAAGCTCAGCTCAGCTCTGCCGTGCATTCCACCACCTGGGTCAAGTGCATCTGCAGCAAGCAGCTCCTCCCAGGACCCTGGTGCCCTTTGGGGCTCAGGAGTGAATTTTAAGGACTGAAACAGAACCAGTGATTCAAGATTCAGATAAGGAAATAAAAGACACCTGAGTAAGTACTCGCTTCAAACCAAAGCATGGTCGCCAGAGAAACCGGCTGATTGTAAAGAGCTTGTTCTTTTATCAGCCCCAATTTTTGTTCCTCTAAATTCCTCATCCTTGAACAAATACCATTTAAACGCGCATCCACCCTTAAAAATAAATATATCGGGGACAGCGCTGTGGCGCAGCGGGCAAAGCTGCCGCCTGCAGTGCCTGCATCCCATATAGGTGCTGGTTCAACTCCCAGCTGCTCTACTTCTGATCCAGCTCTCTGCTATGGCCTGGGAAAGCAGTAGAAGATGGCCCAAGTCCTTGGGCCCCTGCACCCGCGTGGGAGACCAGGAAGAAGCTCCTGGCTTTGGACTGGCACAGCTCCAGCTGTTGCAGCCAATTGGGGAGTGAACCAGCGGATGGAAGACCTCCCTGCCTCTCCTTCTCTCTGTGTAACTCTGACTTTCAAATAAATAAATAAATCTTAAAAAAAATCATAACTGAACTGAGAAAGTTATTTCACAAAGCAAAGAGGGTTTAACTGTCCAAACAGAAAGAAAAATTATGTGATGATCTCTATAATCACTGACAAGACCTTTGACAAAATTTAATACCTATTCCTGAGTTGTTGTTTTCCTAAAATGCTCAAAACAGAGATTCAGGCATATGCTTTTATACATTTTTAAACCTTTTCCATTATCTATTTGAGTAAGAGAGCGAGCTCATGGCCGGCGCTGTGGCATGGCAAGTAAAAGCTGCCACTTGTGATGTTGGCATCCTATACAGGGCGCCAGTTTGAGTCCCAGTTGCTCCACTTCTGATCCAGCTCTCTGCTAATGGCATGGGAAAGCAGCAGAAGATGGCCAAGTGCTTGGGTCCCTGCACCCATGTGGGAAACCCGGAGGAAGCGCCTGGCTCCTGGCTTCGGCCTGGCCCTGCCCCAGCAGTTGCAACCATTTAGGGAGTGAGCCAACAGATGAAAGAGCTCTCTGTCTCTCCCTCTCTCGCTCTCAATCTGTAACTCTGACTTTCAAATAAATAGAGAGAGAGAGAAGAGGAGAGGAGAGAGAAAACGCTCCTACCTATTGATTCACTCCTAGAATGTCCACTGCTCCTGGCTCCTTGCCTCAGATCAGCCCAGCTCCAGCCATTATGGCCATCTGGGGAGTGAACCAGCTGATGGCAGACTTTCCTCTATGTCTCCCTCTGTCTGTAACTTTGCCTCTCACATAAATAAAATCTTTTAAAAAAAAAGTGAACACAATCAAGAAAAGAATTTAGCAACACAGCAGAATGTAAAATTAATATCTAAAATATATATCAAGGGCCAGCGCTGTGGCTCATTTGCCTAGTCCTCTGCCTGCGGCACCGGCACCCCGGGTTCTGGTCCCAGTTGCAGCACTGGATTCTGTCCCGGTTGCCCCTCTTCCAGTCCAGCTCTCTGCTGTGGCCTGGGAGGGCAGTGGAGGATGGCCCAAGTGCTTGGGCCCTGTACCCGCATGGGAGACCAGGAGAAGCACCTGGCTCCTGGCTTTGGATCAGTGCAGCCACCTCAGCGGCCATTTGGGGGATGAACCAACGGCAAAGGAAGACCTTTCTCTCTGTCTCTCTCTGACTAACTCTGCCTGTCAAAAAATAAATAAAATATCAAACAAATCGGACAAAACACTCTGGTGGTAGAGAGAGAGGCACTGTACCTGGCTGATGAGACTATAACAGGACACCCCCAACGGAAGGAAACTGGCAGTGTCTACCAGAGTACATACTGATGAACCCAGCAATCCCATTCCAAGGCATCCACCCCAAAGAAGTACTGACAAATATAACATTTTTTAAAAGATGTATTTATATATTTGACAAGCAGACTTACAGAGAGACAGAGAGAGAGAGAGGTCTTCCAACCACTGGTTCACTCCCCCAAATATCTGCTACACCCAGGGCTGGGCCAGGCTGAAGCCAGGAGCCAGGAGTTTCCTCTATGTCTCCCACATGAGTGCAGGGGCCTAAGCACTTGGGCCATCCTCCACTGTTTTCCCAGGCACACTAGCAGGGCACTGGGTTGGAAAATAGAGCAGCTGGGACTTGAACCGGTGCCCATATGCGATGCTGGCACCACAGGTGGCCACACCACAACACTAGCCCCAAAAATATTCTTTTTAAAGTACTTAAAATAGAAATCAATGAATAACTTTTTAAAATGATAAAAATACATAATCTAAGACCAGATACCGTGATCGATGCACAAGGATATTACTGCCTTCAGCACTGTTTCTAACAGCAAAAGACTGGGAAGCCACCCAAACGCCCTCCAGCAACATGAACTGGGTAGGCCACGGCACATCCATAGAAGGAATACTACACATCCCTCAACAGGAAGGACAAGTACCTGCATACACTGTATGCAGTGATCTGCAAGATACGTTTTCAGTTGAAAAATGTACTGCGGGGTGAGCGTTTGGCTCAGCAGTCAAGATGCTGCTTGGGACACCCATATCCCACATGGGAGTACCAGGGATCGAGTTCTGCTCTGCTCTGATTCAGCTTCCTGCCAGCGTGCACCCTGGGCAGCAGGTGACAGCTCAGGGGTTGAGTTCCTACCACCCAATATGAGAGCTCCACTCTGGCCCGGCCCGGTCACTGCTGCTGTGGACATCTGGGAAGAACCAGCAGATTGCAAATCTCTTTGTCTGTCTGTCTCGTGTGTGTGTGTGTGTGTGTGTGTGTGTGTGTGTCCTCTCTCTCCTAACCCCCACCATGTGTGTGTTTTTCAAGTAAAGTGAAAATAAACTAAATAAAAACCTTCAGAAAAACAAAGCAAAGTGGAGAAAAGAGTATATGGCAGGCTACTGTGAATAAGAAAGGAGGAAGAGCACTTGGGTGAACATGCATGCATGTGTGTGTATGTGTAATTTATTACCTACAAATGCAATTTTTTTTAACAGGAGGATAAACCAAAGATGTCCAAAACGTGGCTACCAATAAGAGAGAAGAAAAAAAAAATGGAATAAAGGAGACAGGTGTGGAAGCTAGATTTCTATAAAATTTATGCCATTTTGTAGATTTGACTTTGGAACTACATCAGTATTTTACTTAAGTATAAACAAGGGCCATAACAGTGACCATGGAGTTCTCCATATGGCTTCACTTTTAAAACTAGGAACAGGGAGTTGGCATCATGGCCTTGTGGGTTAAGCTGCCACCTGTGACACCAGCATCCCAGATGAGTGCCTCTTCATACCCAGGCTGCTCGGCTTCCAATCCAGTTCCTTACTAATGCACCTGGGACAGCAGTGGAGGATGGCCCAAGAGCTTGGGTCCCTGCCACCTGTATGGGAGACTGCTGGCCCCTGACTTTGGCCTGGCCCAGCCCTGGCCGTTGCAGCCACTTGGGGAGTGAACCAGCAGATGGAAGATCTCTCTTTGCCTCTGTTTCTCTCTCTCCCTCTGTAACTCTGCCTTTCAAATAAATAAATAAATCTTTAAAAACAGAAACTATGAACTTGAACAGAAACAAGAACCAGCAGAAATGATGAGATAATTCAGAGTGACAGGCAGGCTCTCAAGAAAGAAGTCATGGCCGGTACCGCGGCTCAATAGGCTAATCCTCCGCCTGCAGCGCCGGCACACCGGGTTCTAGTCCCAGTCGGGGCACCGGATTCTGTCCTGGTTGGTTGCCCCTCTTCCAGTCCAGCTCTCTGCTGTGGCCCAGGAAGGCAGTGGAGGATAGCCCAAGTGCTTGGGCCCTGCACCCCATGGGAGACCAGGAAAAGCACCTGGCTCCTGCCTTCGGATCAGTGCAGTGCGCCGGCCGCGGCGGCCATTGGAGGGTGAACCAACGGCAGAGGAAGACCTTTCTCTCTTTCTCTCTCTCTCACTGTCCACTCTGCCTGTCAAAATTGAAAGAAAGAAGTCACAGCTTGGGGTCAGCATTGCGGTGCAGCAGGTTTAGACACTGCCCATAACACCAGCATCCCATACGGGAGTGCAGGGTTCAAGTCCCAGGCTGGCCCAGCAGCACCAGTTGTTGCAGCCTTTTGGGGAATGAACCAGTGGATAAGATCTCTTCATCTCTCTCTCTCTCTCACTCACTCACTCACTCTCATTCTACCATTCAAATAAATAAATCTTTAAAAGGACAAGGAGGAAGAGGAGGAGGAACGGCAGACACAGGGGCTGGCGGCAAAGCCGGGGAGGTGGCTACCATGCATCACTTACCTCGACCTTGCTCTCGGGTTCATGGTCAGCGGCTGAGAAGTACACCACCTCCTGCACTTCATCTCTGGGCCGCGCCGAGTTTTTCCCAAACACCACCAGACCATCCTTAGCTCGCGGTGGGAAGGCCACAAAACAGTAACTTGGAGGAGCTACAGCCATCCTGAAACGAGAATGCCCGTGAGAGGCTGCCGTGGAACATTCCAACGGCCAGCTCTGCAAACCTGTGCCACCGGCTGAAAGAGCTGTGCTGCTCATCTGCGGGCAGTCGGCTCATTAAGAGATCCCAGCTGGCAAGTGAGGGCGGGGTATCGGGAACAGGGCGAGAGCCACGGAGACCAGACATTGTTTAGTACTCTGTGGGATTAAATAAGCTCAGATTCGCAACAAACCACAGCGGCGGCCAAAAGTGCAGTGGTGTAGGAGAAAGGAAAGGTCGTTGTTCCCAGCAGAAGACACACACGGTGCGATCGGTCTCACCAGTAACAAGAAATAAGCCTACAGCTGTCCCTTGGCAGTCAGCTGTTCCAGGATCCCCCACTGAGTTTCTCAAATCTACAAATGCTCCAGCTCCTTACACGAAACAGCAACATAGGAGCAGAACACCTCCCCTCCCCCCATCCTGCTGTAGAGTCTAAATCATCTCCAGCTTCCTTGCACACCTAATACCACGTGACTGCTATGTGCACAGTCCTCACCCAGTACTTCTCCCTAAGCGAGTCTGTATGCGTTCGGTACAAATGCAATCTTTTTTCCAAATACCGTGTTTTCAATCTGTGGCTGGTTGAATCTGCAGACTTGGTGCTCGCGGATCCAGTGGGCTGACTGTACTTTGCAGCAGGACACTACACAAGTGCCTGGGTCCCAGAGATACACAGCTGCCCCGTAACAGGTCCGGGGGTGTGATAATGACACAGGTGTAGAGATGGATGGAAAGATACCGCCACGCCCCTTGAAAATGCATGTTTACTCAACACAGTGGTTTAACACTCGAGCATCCTGTGTGCGGCCTCCCCACTATCACCTCTCTGGGGCAGCTCCTTCTCTTCCGCCTGACCAGGGAGCATCCTCGCTGCTTGGTTCTTCATCCCTCAATTCATGCTCTTTATGAAAATACACCTGCACCCAGAACTTCCCTTACCAATCACACACCAATGACCTACACACTGAATTCAACTTCAGCTCCCAACCCACAGACCCAACTGACTGCCTGGGATCCAAAGCTGATTTCATCATCATCTTCTCCAAACCGTGTCCCTGTCTCAGAGGCCAGCTCCACTACGCAACCCACTGGAGCACCCAGAACTCAAGGACCATCCTTACCACCTACCCTTCCACCACCTAACAGGTCTCTGAGTCCTACAGACTCATGCTCCTAAATCCCAGTGGGAACTGTCCCCTTTACCTCATCCACATCTCTACCGCCCCCACCCAGCAGCAAGCCAGCCTGGGTCCCTGAAGCAGCTCCTAAGAGGTGGCTCCAAGACCTCTAATAGCCCCCTCGAAAACACCCACCACCAAAAAGACCTTCTTAGAAGGAAAGTCTGATCATGTCCTCCATGCTTGTAATACTCCTGGCAGGCTTCAGAGGGCTTTTAGAATGAAGTCCAAAGTCTGATCAGGTGTGTGCCTCCTCCCAGCCTCCTCTCATACAGCTCCATGCTCCCAACTCCACTGCACAGGCCTTATCTAGGTCCTCCAAATCCCTCAGGGCCTTTGCACATGCCCTACCCCTTGTCCTGAGCAGTCCTACACTGAAAATATTTGCTTAGGTAACACTTGCTCCTTCACACACGTGCTCAGACGTCATTCTAAATTACCGTGCTCTGGTATAGACCCTCATAGCATCCTGTCCTTTTTCTTCATGGCAACAGTGCCAGTCTGGCCCGTCTGTGCTATTATTTTATTACCAACAAACCACATTTGGTCTCTCCCAAAGTCCAAGCAAAATGAAAGCAGGGAGGGAGCCTTGTGTGCTCACCACTGTAACCCCAGCTCTACACAGTGTCTGCAGGGTAGATTTCCAATAAATAATAGATAAGTGCCCTGTACCTGTGTCTTAATATTCCACCAAGCCGATGTTACGTCCCCACAGCCCCCTCCTTTCAGCGCCGTGCCCCTCGCCTGGCTGGAATGCCCTTCCCTTAGGATCTGCTCTGTCCTTCAGGATCTGATCGGACCCCCTTTCTTATAGCAAGACTTTCATGAAGGATCCTGTCAATTATTCAGCACCCGTTTGTTTCCGAACAATGTGCATTTGTTAATGCTTAGACAGAAGTCTCCAGCTGTGTCCGAGAAAGCTCCCTGAGGGCAGGCCCATGCCCCTCAACCCTCCACACTACATGCACTCAGCAGATCTTATCTCCTGAGCCAACCCCTGTATTTCTGTCACCCATTATCTAACTTATGTGTGTTTTGTTTTATGAGCCCAACACATAAGTGAGAAGTAAAGCAGTGTTCTAGAAATGTTCTAGCCTGGGATTCAAAATTCAGCTCTGCCATCAACTAGCTGTGTGACCTTAAGCAAGCCACTTCACCTCTCTGAACCCAAGTTTCCTCTTCTGCAAATGTCTTGGCCCAGCTCACAGGTTTAGCATGAGTATCAAATTAAATAAAATGTTTGAGCATGTATTTTGTGAACTGTGGTGCCACATAAAGATAGGCACACTCAGGAAAGTTTGTGGAAGGATGGAATTAAAAGGTTTATTTGGGTGCAAAAAAATGAAACCTATATATGCTCATACTTGGGTTTTGATCACTAAAACACAGGGCTATTTCAAAATGACTGTTAAACAATCAAAATATCTGTGGCTCACGCACGGCAGGTGTGAAATCCCAGGATCAGCAACATTCTAAGTGCAGGAATGTGTTCGTGAGTGAAGTGCCATCTTGCTATTTCCATACCCCGTCTACCCCAAGCAGCCTCAGCATGCATACCCTGGGCGCACAGAATTCTCTTTGTATTGATTTCATTTATTTGTCTGAAAGGCAGAGAGAGAGAGACAGAGAGAGATTATCCATCCACTGGTTCACTCCCCTGATAGCCATAACAGCCAGGGCTGAGCCAGGCTGAAGCCAGGAGTCAGGAGCTCCATCCTGGTCTCTCATGTAGGTGGCAGGGGCCCTGGCACTTAGCCCATCATCCACTGCCTTCCAGGCACATTAGCAGGGAGCTGGATCAGAAGCAGAGCAGGGCCAGCGCCGCGGCTCACTAGGCTAATCCTCCGCCTAGCGGCGCCGGCACACTGGGTTCTAGTCCCGGTCGGGGCGCCGGATTCTGTCCCGGTTGCCCCTCTTCCAGGCCAGCCCTCTGCTGTGGCCAGGGAGTGCAGTGGAGGATGGCCCAGGTGCTTGGGCCCTGCACCCCATGGGAGATCAGGAAAAGCACCTGGCTCCTGGCTCCTGCCATCGGATCAGCGCGGTGCGCTGGCCGCAGCGCGCCGACCGCGGCGGCCATTGGAGGGTGAACCAACGGCAAAGGAAGACCTTTCTCTCTGTCTCTCTCTCTCACTGACCACTCTGCCTGTCAAAAAAAAAATAAAATAAAATAAAAATAAAATAAAATAAAAAAAGAAGCAGAGCAGATGGAACTCAAACAGGGCTCCAATACAGGACATGGGGGCAATCCCAAGCAGTGTCTAAACCTGTTGTACCTCAATACCTGCTCCTGACAAAGTTCTTCCCACACTGCTTATTGCAGGCCCCTTTCTGGGGGTTCAGAGAAACAGGGGTGCTGTTGAGGGAGCACCCTCAACTCTGAGGACAATTTTCTCCTAGCTCAGCTAAAAAAAAAAAAAAACAAACAAAAAAAAAACTCCCTTTTATGGGAAAGCAGCACAGAAAGACACCAGCTCTGTCTTCTCATCACTGTTTTCCCATCAGATTTGAGGGGTAAGCAGAGAAAAGCCAAAAATCTGAATATGTACGAAAGATCTTGAATAATTATAAAATACAGTGACTTGATGGTGGGTCCCTGGAATTTGGGCGCAGGAGGAATGGCTGGCGGAGGCCACTACAGTGCAGTGCATCCAGGAGATGGTAAGCTGGGGAAAAGATGGGGCTGGCGCTGTGGTGTAGTGGGTAAAGCTGCCACCTGCAGTGCTGGCATCCCATATGGGTGCTGGTTCGAGTCCTGGCTGCTCCACTTCCTATCTAGCTCTCTGCTATGGCCTGGGAAAGCAGCAGAAGATGGCCTAAGTCCCACATGGGAGACCTGGAAGAAGCTCCTGGCTTCTGGCCTGATCAGCCCAGCTCCAGCCATTGCAGCCATTTGGAGAGTGAACCAGCAGATGGAAGACCTCTCTTTCTCTCTCCGCCTCTGCCTTTCTGTAACTCTGCCTTTCAAATAAACAAACAAATCTTAAAAAAAAAAAAAAAACTGGGGAAAGGACACCTGGACTATGACTTCCCTTCCTGCCCCAGTGCTGGGCCACGTCCTGAGTGCTGGGGTTTCATCCAGGGACAAGCCTTACTTTGCTGGTGGGATCCACCCATCTCACAGCCCTGACAAGCACCATTTCCTCACCCAGGGCGTCTGTCGGTCAGAAAGTCATCTAGGACACTTGACCGTGCCAAGGAAACAGGCAAAAGCAGCCCAGGGGTATGTGGGCCCTGGGAGGCTGGCTTTTCCCCTGAATTTTGTGAATGACTACAAATGCCAGAAGGCAGCAGAGTGTCAGCATCTATTAAAAAAGAAAAGAAAAGCAAACCAAGCATCGCAACCAGCAGCAAATTCGCTAAGGCTAGCTTCATCTGTTTTTCCTGAGTCACCATGCCATGCACTGAGTGACGTCAGCTGGATTCTTTTCAGCTCTCTGGATCAGTGCCACCCAAAATAACTGTCTACAATGTTCTGTCTCCACTGTCCAATATGGTGGCCACGAGCCTCATGTTGCTATCAAAATGTAGCTGATTGGTCAGCGCCGCGGCTCAATAGGCTAATCTTCCACCTGCAGGGCCAGCACCCCGGGTTCTAGTCCCAGTTGGGGCACTGGATTCTGTCACGGTCACTCCTCTTCCAGTCCAGCTCTCTGCTATGGCCCAGGAGTACAGTGGAGGATGGCCCAAGTCATTGGGCCCTGCATCCGCATGGGAGACCAGAAGCACCTGGCTCCTGGCTTCAGATCAGCACAGCGCGCCGGCCGCAGCAGCCATTGGAGGGTGAACCAACGGCAAAGGAAGACCTTTCTCTCTGTCTCTCTCACTGTCCACTCTGCCTGTCCAAAAAAAAAAAAAAAGTAGCTGATACAATTAAGGAACTGAAACTTCCACTGTATCCCAAACTTCAGTTAGCTTCCTTCTTTTTCAAAAAAGATGTTTATTTATTTGGAAGGCAGAGTTGGAGAGAGAGAGAGAAAGGCGAGACAAAGAGAGAAAAGAGAGAGAGATCTTCCATCTATTGGTTCACACCCCAAGTGGCTGCAATGGCCAGGACTGGGTCAGCTTCCTCTGCCACATGGGTGGCAAGGCCCCAAAGACTTGGGCCATCTTCTGTTGCGTTCCCAGGCACATTAACAAGAAGCTGGATCAGCAGTGGAGCAGCAGGGACTCGAGGCAGCGCCTATATGGGATGACAGCACTGCAGGTGCCAGCCCCATTTCCACCTTATCAGCTAGGTAAGAACTCGAAGGGTCAGGGCAGTACTATAGCTTCCAAAAAAAAAAAAAAACTGAAATGAAAATTATTCATATTAAGGCTTCAGTGATCTTAGAAGCTCTGATTTCAGAAGTTCTCCACTTATTCCAAGAACAAAATGGGCTAGCATCCATATAAACTGGATTAGCACAGAGGAAGTAGGACACTTCTGGAAGACTGGAGAAAAAAAACACAAGAAAGCAACCCCAGGGGCCAATGCTGTGGCCCAGCGGGTTAAGCCACCGTCTGCAGCACCAGCATCCCATGTGCGTGCCAATTCGAGGCCTGGCTGCTTCACTTTCTATCCAAGCTCCCTGCTAATGCACCTGGGAAAGCACCGGAAGATGGCCCAAGTCCTTGGGCCCCTGCACCCACGTGGGAGACCCAGAAGAGGCTCCTGGCTTCAGCCTGGCCCAGTTCCGGTCATTACAGCCACTTGGGGACTGAACCAGCAGCTGCAACGCCTACAGCCCATATCGGAGTGATGGCTGCAGTCCCAACTGCTCCTCTCAGATCCAGCCCCCTGCTAATGCACCTGGGAGGCAACAGATGATAGCCCAAGTACTTGGGTCCCTGCCACCTGTGTGGGAGACCTGGATGGAGTTCTGGTTTCCTGGCTTTGACCTGGCCCAGCCCCAGCCAAAGCAGCCTTTTGGAGTGAACAAGTAAATGCAAGGTATCTTTCATTCTGTGTCTCTCCTTCTGTTACTGTCTTTGAAATAAAGAAAAAAAAAATTTTAAGTGTTCATCACAGCAGTATTCATACAGGAGAAAAACTGACAGAAACTTACTTGTCTGGCATCAGAGAAATGGCTAAAAATGCATGCTTCATCTCTAAGGAGAATGCTGTACTCTATTACCAACCCATTAAATACACATTTATGGAGTTTTTAATTGCCAGGAGAACTGGTTCAAAGAGGCGAGGAGGTTGTCCAAAATAAATTATCTTAATCACATAAAAATTTGCATAGAAAAAGACTATGCCAGCCCCCCATAGTTTCTGTTAACTTTTTTTTTACAGGCTCCCCATGTGGGAGCTACACAAGCAGTGCACACATGTTCATCACTAGTTCATGATCAAGATTCACACGCAGTGAGCAGGTCTCCTGCAGCTGTCCACTCAGGGAAAGAGAAACCAACCAACAAGTCAGTTCTCCTGTGACGTTGAGGTGCCATCCTCCTGCAAGGGATGCAGGGACACTCAGTCCTGTGCCCATGATTTGTCACAACACTGAGTGACATTCCAGACAGCACACTAAAGAACAAAAACACATCTGAAAAACACTCACAGCTATATACTGCATAAAACACGCATTTTTAATCTATTCATGGGATTGGTATAAACTGCTTATGCACGCATGACACAGAAACTGTGACATGGATATTCTCTCTCATTAAGAAAACTAAAATTCAATTAACTCCTAATCACACATGCTAACATGGAGATTGGCAGCATGAAAAAACTTAATTGTATCTGGTTTGCTGGAACAGAAGACACAGAATCATTAAATACTATTTTCTATCGTAAGAACATTGTACTTAAGCCAGCGTTAAAATAAGTGAACAGAGCTTACTCCAAAATAAAAATCACCACTGGTGGCTTTTGTAAGAACTTGCTTGTTTTCAGGCACAATTCTGAAGTTTTCTTTACCTTGGGGACCCAGAGGTGGGGGTGGGGGTTCCAGTGCTTACATGCAGGCTTGAAACTGGATCTAGATGTGTCCGAAGCAGTGTTTCTTTCAACTCTAGGCTGTGGCCCTCTCATGGGTTATAAAAATCAATAGAATGGATAGGAACATTTTTTAAAAAGCATTTTTAGAAAGAGTATGTGCCAAGGTCGGCATTGTGGCGTAACAGGCAAAGCCAGCATCCCATATGGGCATCGGTTCACCTCCCAGCTGCTCCACTTCTGATCCCTGCTAATGTGCCTGGGAACGCAGCAGAGGATGACCCAAGTCCTTGGAGCCTTGCACCCACATGGGAGACTGGGAAGAAGCTGGCTTCGACCTGCCTCAGCCCTAGCTGTTGTGGCTATTTCTGGGGTGAGCCAGCAGATGGAAGCTCGCTCTCTCCCTCTAACTCTGCGTTTCAATAATTTTAAAAAAAAAATTGGAAAAAAAAAAGAGTATGTGCCTCTCACACAGTAATGATAAGGGTTGGCAACAGAAACTCTAATTTTACGTTTGATCTATACACATACATATGTAAGCGTGCATATCTACTGAATTCAGACACAACATCTCCCTCTCACTGCAGGCCTCCAGGAGAAAGCTCTCAAGGCAATAAGCTTAAAGGGTAGGGCTACGGAATAAGGCTTCTTCGTGGCAAATACCAATTAGGATTCTTGCCAGGTTAGCAATGAACTAACAGTTCTAATTAATAAACACTCCAATTGAACTCCCATCCATAGTTAAGCTGACAGGCATTTCCGAAGAAGCCGTTGTTAAGAATATTTCAAAGTGCATTTATCTGTAGCTTTGCAATACATTTATGTTCTCCAAGTCCTGCAACTGAGCTGCATGCTACTGGCGGAGGGAGGACGTCATAAGCCTCAAGGCTGGCATAACGATGCAATTGAGAATACGAAGCAGAGGGTAGTTGGTGGTGCACTGGGGGTGGAGAAAAGAAGTCAGAAGACTCCTTAGCTAGCAGGCAATGCAAAAATATCCCAGTGCCCACCTCCCATCAGTTCTCAGGATGAGTTTTCCCTTAGACCAGTGCTGCCCATCAGAACTGTCCCAGATGTTGGACATACGTCCTATCAGAATGGTCCAACACGGCAGCCATTGCTGAGATGGGGCTACTGCATCCTGGACATGTGGCTAGTGCAACTGAGAAATCACATTTTTAATCAGTCTACAAAGAGCAGCCAATACGACACAAATAAGCCAGTCACAGAACCCACAAATCCTGTATGACTGCATTTGTAAAAGGTACCGAGGACAGTCAAGCTCCCAAACAGAAAGGAGAATCATGGCTATCATGGCTGCCGTGGCCGGGAGAAGGGAATAGGCAGAGTTCTTTTTTTTTTTTTTTTTTAAGATTTTATTTATTTGAAAGGCAGAACGACAGAGAGAGATCTTCCATCCACTGTTTCACCCTGCCCCCAAATTCCCTCCACAGCCAGAGCTGGGCCATGCTAGAGCCCCGAACCTGGAATTCCTTGGGTGGCAGGGGCCCAAGATCTTGAACCATCACCTGCTGCCTACCCAGGCACAGTAGCAAGTAGTTAGATGGGAAGTGGAACAGCTGGGGCTTGAACTGGCACTCTGATATGGGAGATGGGTGTTGCAAGCAGCAGCTCAAGCCACTGCACCACAACGCAGGCCCCAGGAAGAGAGAGTTGTCTAACAGTGTGAGTTTCAGTCCCACAAGATGAAAATAGTCCTGGAGATCTGTTGCACAATAATGTAAATACACTTGACATTACTGAACTGCACACTCAGAAATGGTTAAGATAATAAATTTTATGTGATGCGTATTTTACAACAAAAATAACAAAACAGGGTAGGCGTTTGGCACAGCTATTAAGACGCCACCTGTGATACCAACATCCTACGTCAGAGAACCGGCATTCTAGTCCCAGCTGGGCTTCTGAGGTCCAGCTTCCTGCTAATGCACACCCCAGGAAGCAGATGATGGGTCAAATACTTGGGTCCTGCCACCCACATGGGAGACCTGGATTGAATTCCAGGTTCCCAGCTTGCACATGGCCAGCACCAACTGTTGCAGGCATTTGAGGAGTGAACCCCCAGATGGAAGGTGTACCTCCCTCTCTCTCCCTCTCTCTCTCTCTCTCTCTCCACCCCCCATGTATGTGTGTGTATGTGTCTGCCTTTCAAATAAAATGAAAATAATTTTTTAACTTTAAAAACATAACAAAATATTACATAGCCACATAGGGGTAGAGCTACTGTACTGGGCCAAGCAGCTTTTACAATGTGCCTCAGTGACAGTAAAGTGTCCCTAAGCTCAGCTTCTACCCACCATCGTCCACCCGCCTTATCAGAGGCCCTTCAGGATTCATGACTTCCCCTTGGGAACAAGCTCTCCGTGCTTCCCTGGAGTTCACCGCCAAGGGGCTGCGTCTCCTCTGACTGGTTGCAGGAGGCTAGCGACCAAGCCCGTGGGACTGCAGCGACGCACTCCCGTATCTAGGAGACGGCTTACAGACGTCTAGACAAGTGGGGAGGAGGCTGAATGCAGAAAAGGGCTTTGTCCTCAAGACCAGGGAGCAGCTAGCAAAGGCCTGCACGCTGGGGGAGGGGTTTTCTTAGCATGATTACCAAGCTGCCCTGCCCCCTCCATCTCAGTGAAGCCAGAGGTCCCTCACTGGTCACCTGCCCAGGAGTAAGAAAGCCTGCGGGCGCTTGAAAGGAAGAAATACGAGCTCCAGGCTTCCTAACCATCTTAAAGTAACAGTGACAGCTGCCTTCACTCACACAAAGAATACAACCCAGACCTCCGGCAAGGCCTCCCCGCTGTCCACACTCCCAGCTTTACAGAGCAGACTAAGTTTAAAGTCAAGGCCTAGGAACTACCACCTTCCAGAAAAGCAATGAAGAAATTATCTTATTTCCTGGTAAAATCACTTTGAATTCATTGACATTCTTGCTGACATGAACTCATTTATAAATGTATTTTCCTGATGTGTATCTGCCATTGAAATAAGAAGGAGTTAAGTGTTTTGGGAAGCAATGACCTAAGTAAAAATGTGGTTGCAAATGCAGCTGACAGAAAGAAAAAAGGGGAGGGGGGTACTTCAAAAAGTTCATGGACAGTGGGGTTAAAAGATAAGATTAAGAGCAGGCATTTGGGGCAGCAGTGAGGATGTTCCTTGGGACACCTGCTTAGGTTACAGTCTTGGCTCTGCTCCCAATTCTAGCTTCCTGCTAATGAACAACTTGGAAGGTGGTAGGTGATGACTCAAGAAGTTGGGTGCCTGCCACCCTTGTGGGAAACCTAGATGGAGTCCCTGGGTCCCGGCTTCATGAGCCTGGCCCAGCCTTGGTTATTGTGGGCATCTGGAGAGTGACTCTGAAGAGGGAAGCTATCTCTCTCTTTATCTGTCTCTCAAATAAATAAAAAGAAATAATTTTTAAAGGACGAGTTTAATTTGGTACAAAAAAGTTGTGAAATTCATGTATAGTGTTTTTCATAATACACATTCCATGAACTCTTACAAAACCCTTCATGTGCATGAATTTCAACATCTGTAGAACCCGTATAAACTTGTCTTTTAATTCCATTTCCCATGAAGTTTTTGAAGTACTCTCATATAAATGAGCTCAAATTCACGAGACTGCCTAGAAGAGAGATTCTACTAAGCACTTCATTGAAAGCTCAAAACAGTTGAGCACACAGCCTTAGGATTCCATAGCCAGTGATTTCCAGCTCCTAGTAGTCAACACCTTGCATAAGAAACTACCTAATGGAACAAAGACCACTCTTGGGAGTAACTTACAAAATGCTCAGAAGACCTCCTGGTGGGGACCAGAGCTGTGCTTAGTAGGTAAAAGCCAGCAGTGCCGGCATCCCATATGGGCACTGGTTCTGAGTCCCGGCTGCTCCTCTTCTGATCCAGCTTTCTGCTGTGGCCTGGGAAAGCAGAAGATGGCCCAAGTCCTTGGGCCTCTGCACCTGTGTGGGAGACCCAGAAGGAGCTCCTGGCTCCTGGCTTCGGATCAGCGCACCTATGGCCATTGGAGCCATCTGGGGAGTGAACCAGTGGATGGAAGACCTCTCTGTATCTACCTCTCTCTGTAACTCTGTCTTTAAAATAAATAAAGTAAATCTTTAAAAAAAAAAATACCTCCTGTTGCAGGCTGCCACACTCGCCCTGCCCAGCGTCTTCCTCGGTGTGTCTCAATGCTCTGCAGCTTTTGGAGACTGGCTTCACTGTCCCTGGCTGAGGCCTGTTCAGAGCAGGCCGGCATCCCCCTTCTCTAACTTCAAGGGCAGCAGCTCCCACGGCAGCTGACTGCTGGTTCCACAGTGCCCGTCTCCGGCTGATGATTTCCCCGCCACACTGTGTGGGACGGGGGCAGGCTTCAGGCTCGTGTGGTTTGGCCTAGGGTTGCCACAAATAGTGTTTTAAAATTAATTTTTAAATACATATTTGAAAGGTAGAGTGAGAAAAGGAAAGCGATCTTCTGTCTGCTGGTTCACTCCCTAAATGCTCACTGACAGCTAAGGGTGGGCCAAGTCAAGACCAGGAGCCAGGAACTCACTCCAGGTCGTCCACCTGGGAGGCAGGGACCCAAAATCTTGAGCACCACCTGCTGCCTCCCAGAGTGCACGTTAGGAGGAAGCTGGATCAGAAACAGAGGTGGGACTCAAATCCACGGCCTCCAATATGAGATGTGGGCATTCTAAGCTGGGCTTAACCCACTCCACCACAACACCTGCTCCTAGGTAGTGCTTTTTAAAAATCTGAATTGACAGCTAACCTTTTATGGCCTAGAGATTTCTCACAGACATTCCAGTATTTGGCTTCTGCTGACAACTCAAAGATCTGGAAACACTGAGTCACTAAGTGCATGACAGAAAGACTGGAGTTGGGTCGAGGCTCCTCCCCCAGGCCCGTCCACGCCCTCACCCGGAGGCCAGTAAAAGAGCCACCTCTCTTCCTCTGTGCTCATTTACAACACCTGCCTGGGCCTGAAGTCCCCCCTGCACACACACAGGGGCACGAGAAAGACCCTGTTAGGGACACACAGACCCAGGGTCCTGTCCTGACCCCACCCACAATCGTTGAGCCAGATTTTGTGGATTTGGGAACCAATCCCCATATCCAACATGGTTCTCAGGTGTCTATTAGAGTATACAGAAAAAACCTAGCACTGTGGCTGTATACAGCAGGCACTCAACAACGGTTTGCTTTCCTCCCTCCTACAATTCACCAGTGATGTCTGCCACATTTGCAGCAAATCCTACTAGGCCCTTTCACTCTCTCGCTAATGGCCTTTTGTTCATTCATATTCCAAAATGGACTTCAAGAAACATCTCTAGGTGTAACCATCAGCCTACAGAAATACAAATGACACCATGGGGATGGATCAGCAAACCCAGACCATGCGGAATGCTACAGAGCAAACCTGGTTTCTTCAACATCAACAATGAAGTGCAAGGAAAAAAATAAAATTAGAAACACATTTACTTAGAAGATGTAGCAACCAACTGACCAATTGTGGGAATGAAACTTATTTGGATACTAATTTCAACAAACTGGACAAAAACATTATGAGAAAAGTAGGGAAATGCGACCACTGATAAGATAGTTGATGCTATAAAGGGCTGATTACTCATGTCTTAGTCATGACCATGATGCTATGGTTCAGTCTATATTAAAAAAAAGGATCCCAGGGGCCAGCGCCGTGGCTCACTTGGTTAATCCTCCGCCTGCAGCACTGGCATCCCATATGGGCACTGGGTTCTAGTCCCGGTTGCTCCTCTTCCAGTCCAGCTCTCTTCTGTGGCCCGGGAAGGCAGTGGAGGATGGCCCAAGTGCTTGGGCCCTGCACCCGCATGGGAGACCAGGAGGAAGCACCTGGCTCCTGGCTTCGGATCGGCTCAGCACCGGCCGTAGCGGCCATTTGGGGAATGAACCAGCGGAAGGAAGACCTTACTGTCTTGGCCGGCGCCGCGGCTCACTAGGCTAATCCTCCGCCTTGCGGCGCCAGCACACCGGGTTCTAGTCCCGGTCGGGGCGCTGGATTCTGTCCCAGTTGCCCCTCTTCCAGGCCAGCTCTCTGCTGTGGCCCGGGAGTGCAGTGGAGGATGGCCCAAGTGCTTGGGCCCTGCACCCCATGGGAGACCAGGATAAGTACCTGGCTCCTGCCATCGGATCAGCGCGGTGCGCCGGCCGCAGCGCGCTGGCCGTGGCGGCCATTGGAGGGTGAACCAACGGCAAAGGAAGACCTTTCTCTCTGTCTCTCTCTCTCACTGTCCACTCTGCCTGTCAAAAAAAAAAAAAAAAAAAAAGAATCCCGTACCATCTAGAGACACATACTAAATAGTTCCGTGTGAAATGACTGAAAGGAAGTCACGCAGTGAGGAGATAACAATGGTCACAGCTGGGTGATGGGCACACAGCACGGACTCGACTGTTCTCTTCATCATTGTCAGTGCCTGAAATGCTCTGTAACAAGTAACTTACAAAGCCAAGTACACAGAGTGGGCATTCCACGCAGGGGTTAACATGGCAGTTGGGATGCCCACACCTTGTATTGCAGTGCCTGGGTACCAGTTCCAGCTCTGCTTCTGATTCCAGCTTGCTGCTAATGCACACCCCGGGAGGCAGCAGGGGATGATCCAAGTAGTTAGGTCCTGCCACGCCCCAGGGAGGCCCAGATGGAGCTCTGGGCTCCCAGCTTCAGCCTGTTCCAGCCCTGGCTGTTGTGAGCATTTGGAGGGTGGGCCAACAAATGCAAGATCTCTCTCTTTCTCTCTCCCCCCTCTCAAATAAAATAAGTATATTTAATTTTTTTTAAATTCAGGAAGGCATACATATGTTAAGTACATTCATTTTTGACATGCGCATACCAAATTAGAAAATACAAAGGCAGTGCAAAAAGGGGGGGGAGGGGTGGATTTAAAAGGTAATTTTGGTTTTGGTGCAAAAAAAAAACTTGAAACCCATGCATAACTTGTTCAGAATGTGCATCTACCATGAAGTCTCTGAAGACCCTGAAGACCCCTCATATAGTCAGATCAAGTTCATTATAAAGATGTTTTCCTGTACACAGCAGGCTGGAAGACAGTTTTCCATCTTTCCCAGTAATATAAAGAAAGAAAATTTCTAGTATCCCATTCATGGTTTCGGCTAGCTTTGTGCTGCCATGATAATCACTGTAGGAAGGGACATGACGACTTTCTAAGAAAATCACACAGATAGACCTAGATTCTGGGTGCTGTTCTTTCACTAAGTTCTCCGTCTACAAAATGGACTATGGTGTGAACCATGCACAGTAATGGAGATTAAGTGAGATAATACATGCTCAGTGTCTGGAACAGAGAGACATTCAAGAAAGTGCTGTTCGCTTAACTTCTTAAAGAACAAAGCTCTGGGATTGTAATAATAATGGAAGAAGAATGGGTTTGGAATCGCAGGCATGCGGTTGGCTGCCAGGAGCACTCTCTCTGGGAAATATCCGGGGCCTTTCAATTGCTTCTGTGCTCACTCTGACATTGCTGCCATTGTGTCCGCTCATTTGGCAAGGCTGCTTTGAATTCTGACCTCCCCCTTCCCACCATCTGTCCTGCTTTCCATCTCAACAGGGTACTGTCTATTCGGCTCTCTTCCCACTAATGTGATTTGATATGTACCTGTTAACTCTGGAAGCTGGGGTCCCCTAAAAATCTCCCCCATCATTCTGAAAATGGTAGCTGACTATTTAACTCTGCAACTATAAAAAATTAGCTAAGCATTCAATTTCCTACAGAGAAATAAATAAGATTTAAATCCTGCTGGTGTGAAAACCAGCAAGAAAGAGTTATTTAGCAAAGTAGAATTTAAAACTACTTTGTTAATGTCCACTAAATGCTATCTGCTTTAACCATTAGCAAATTTTATTATCAGGAAGGAGCCTATGTACATACATATGAATATACATAGTGTATGTATATGAGGGGACTTCAAAAAGTTCATGGAAAATAGAATTAAAATGTAAGTTTATTTTGGTGCCAAAAAAATTGAAATTCCTATATACTATGGGGCTTCAAAAAGTTCATGATGATGATATAACATAAAATCTACACAAGGGTTTAAAAGTGTTTTGCACAAAACTTATCTTTAACGCCCTTTTTCACAAATGCCTGAGTCCCCTCATACATGGGCATACATATACATGTATATAATTAAAAGTATATGCAATGTGTAGATAGGTGAACAACAGACAAGGACTTGGAAGGACTGACACCCAGCTGAGAGTTGGCAGTAGGAGTAAAGATGATGATATAGAACAGAAGTTTTAAACTTCACTTCATCTACTTATGTAGCTTTACTTATTTTACAACAACCCCACCTTATGTTATTGGCTATCTAATTATGTCTAAGATTGATTATTTTGGTGTTAATTAAGGACCCTTTAAGAGATTTGAATGGTTCTTTCAGGTCACTAAGGCACTGCTAAGTACAAGAAAAATAAATAAATAAAAATACTCAAGCTTTACTTTGAGAGGAGGAAAAGATATTCAGGAGAACTTTGGATCACTAGATCCTCTTAATTAGGAGGTTTAAGAAACAAGGTGGGAGCCAGCGCTGTGGCACAGCAGGTTAACGCCCTGGCCTGAAGCACTGGCATCCCATATGGGTGCTGGTTCAAGTCCCGGCTGCCCCACTTCCAATCCAGCTCTCTGCTATGGCCTGGGAAGGCAGTGGAGGATGGCCCCAGTCCTTGGACCCCTGACTCCGCTTGGGAGACCTGGAAGAAGCTCCTGGCTCCTGGCTTCGGATTGGCACAGCTCCCACCCTTGCAGCCATTTGGAGAGTGAACCACTGGATGGAAGACCTCTCTCTCTCTCTCTCTCTGCGCCTCTCCTCTCTCTGTGTAACTCTGACTTTCAAATAAATAAATAAATCTTAAAAAATATATAAATAATTTCTAAAAAAGAAAAAAAGAAACAAGGTGAATTATCAGCCTGTGTTTTGAGTCTCTAACCACCTACACGTATCACGTTTAATCCAGTGGAAAATGGAACAAGAAAATGTCCTCAAGGTCTTATCACTTGGGGATAGAAGCACCCATGTACACCCCAAGAGGAGGAGGGTAGCCACTCAACCTAAAACAGTGACTCCAATGCTGGCAGATTTCAAACACGCCTAGCTCAGCTCTGGCAGAGAGTGGGACCCTAAGCCGTCATCCTTCTCCTGGTATGGTTAAGGCTCAGGCTGGTGCTGGGAGGTAGGAGGTGACAACTCAAGGAGCTTCTAGGACAGATGTGGCTAACACACCCGAGTCACATCTTAACCTTCCTGGAGCTCAGGAACCGCACCTGTCTCAAAGGGAATGGGAGCACATGGTCTCAGTCACACTGATAGGAACTTCCCCACAGTGCCGGAAGCTGCTGAGAACAATCCATGGAAGGCTCAGGCTCGGGGTATGTGTGGGAGGAGGGGAGAAGACGCACAGAAAAATGTGGGGAAGGGCACACCTGTGGCCAGGTACAGGTCAGCAGGAACTGCATTGGGCCATGGCTGATCTACTGCTAAGATTAAGCAAGTAACACCCCCAATCACGCATCTCAATTCCCATTGGTTTGTTTCTTCAAACTGCTCTTTAAAAAAAAAAAAAAAAAAAAAAAAAAAAAAAAAAAAAAAGATGTATCTTATTTATTTGAAAGACAGAGTTACAGAGAGAGGTAGAGATAGAAAGGTCTTCCATCTGCTGGTTCACTCCCCAGATGGCCACAAGGGCTGGAGCTACACCAATCCAAAGCCAGGAGTCAGGAGCCTCCTCTGGCTCTCCCAGGTAGGTGCAGGGGCCCAAGGAATTGGACGATCCTCCACTGCTTTCCCAGGCCACAGCAAAGAGCTGAATCAGAAGTGGGCCGGCGCCAAGGCTCACTAGGCTAATCCTCCGCCTTGCGGCGCCGGCACACCGGGTTCTAGTCCAGGTCGGGGCGCCAGATTCTGTCCCGGTTGCCCCTCTTCCAGCCAGCTCTCTGCTGTGGCCAGGGAGTGCAGTGGAGGATGGCCCAAGTGCTTGGGCCCCGCACCCCATGGGAGACCAGGAGGAAGCATCTGGCTCCTGCCATCGAATCAGTGTGGTGCGCCAGCCGCAGCGAACCAACGGCAAAGGAAGACCTTTCTCTCTGTCTATCTCTCTCACTGTCCACTCTGCCTGTCACAAAAAAAAAAAAAAAAAAAAAAAAAAAGAAGAAGAAGAAGAAGAAGTGGAGAGTGGAGCATCTGGGACTAGAACCGGCGCCCATATGGGATGCTGGTACTTCAGGCCAGGGCGTTAACCCGCTGCGCCACAGCGCCAGCCCCATCATCAAACCTTTCTAAAAACTGGCAAAGTGTTACAGAATTTTCAGGGCCTGTGATTAGAATTGTGGTGTAAAGGGTAAAGCCTCTGCCTGTGATGTCGACATCCCACATGGGCACCAGTTCATGTCCCAGATGCTCCACTTCTGATCCAGCTCCCAATAATAGCCTGGGAAAGCAGCAGAAGATGGTCCAAGTACTTGGGCCCCTGCTATCCACATGGGAGACCAGGATGAAGCTCCTGGTTGCTGGCTTCAACCTGGCCCAGCTCTGGCCACTGCAATCCTCTGGGGAGTGAACCAGCAGAGGGAGGACTTCTCTCTCTCTCTTACCTCTCCCTCTCTTTAACTCTGGTTTTCAAATAAATAAATAAATCCTTTTTAAAAAGAATTACTACAAATGTATAGAGTGGTAACTAAAATCATCACAATCATAAAATTTTATGTTAGGACATTTACCATATGCTTGAAGTTCATTTGCAAGGGATTTGTGGGATTAGCTAGGAAGTTACAGAAACAAAGACCAATGAGCAAAAATTCAGCCCTTCACAGAATTAAACTCTGTTACAATGTCCTGGAATTAAGATGGCTTGATACTGATGCAAAAATAGATCAGCAGAGTTGACAATCTTGCAATGTAGCCGCATAATGTAGGGAAGCATATGATAAAGGATGAATTTGAGGCTGGCGCCGCAGCTCACTAGGCTAATCCTCCACCTGCGGCGCTGGTACCCCGGGTTCCAGTCCCGGTTGGGGCACCGGTTCTGTCCCAGTTGCTCCTCTTCCGGTCCAGCTCTCTGCTGTGGCCCGGGAAGGCAGTGGAGGATGGCCCAAGTGCTTGGGTCCTGCACCCCATGGGAGACCAGGAGGAAGCACCTGGCTCCTGGCTTTGGATCGGCGCAGCGCGCCAGCCGTAGCAGCCATTTGGTGGTGAACCAACGGAAAAGGAACACCTTTTCCCCTCTCTCTCTGTCAAAAAAAAAAAAAAAAAAAAAAGGATGAATTTGAAACTGAGGAGAAAGATATGTATTAGACAATAAATGGCGCTGGGATAAGTGACAGCATGAGATGGGGAAAGGAGAGAAGAAATCTATCCATAGCCTCAGCTCATTCCTCATCCAAAGTAAATCACTGTAATTCAAAATTTTAAATTTTACAAAATATGGAACCATAAAAACAACATTGCAACGGGCTTTGGTGTAGCTGTTAAGACACCTCTTGGAATGCCTACATCCCATATCAGAGCACCCAAGCTCAAGTTCCAGCTCCACTCCCAATTCCAGCTTCCTGCTCATGTGCATCCTGGGATACGTAAATAAATCTTTCTAAAAAATAACTAAAATGGGGCTGGCGCCGCGGCTCACTAGGCTAATCCTCCACCTTGTGGCGCCGGCACACCGGGTTCTAGTCCCGGTCGGGGCACCGGATTCTGTCCCGGTTGCCCCTCTTCCAGGCCAGCTCTCTGCTGTGGCCAGGAAGTGCAGTGGAGGATGGCCCAAGTGCTTGGGCCCTGCACCCCATGGGAGACCAGGAGAAGTACCTGGCTCCTGGCTTCGGATCAGCGTGGTGCGCTGGCCGCAGTGCGCCAGCCGCGGCGGCCATTGGAGGGTGAACCAACGGCAAATGAAGACCTTTCTCTCTGTCTCTCTCTCTCTCTCTCGCTGTCCACTCTGCCTGTCAAAAAATAAATAAATAACTAAAATGGCTTGTGTGGTTAAAAAAAAATTTTAGTGAAACTCTGGCAAATGCATTTGCAATTTACAAGAAAAAGATAATTTCTTTAACATATAAAGAGCTCTTATACATCAATAAGAAAAATATGCAAAGTATATAAATGCCAGTTCAAACAAAAAGAAACACAAAAATGGCAAAATATTTGATAAAAGATATTCAGTCTCATTCATAATGGAAGAACTATAAGTTACCGTTTAAACATGTAAGGTTTACAAAGATATGAGTGTAGGGAAAGCTTTTTGGGGTCACTTGACCAAATTTAATAAATGAAATATGGTTTGTATTACTTTTTATATTTTTATTCATTTTCATTTTATTTGGAAGGCAGAGAAAGAAAAAGATCTTCCGTCCATTGGTTCACTCCCAAATGCCTGTAACAGCAGAGGCTAGGCCAGGCTGAGATGAAGAGCCAGAGCCCATCGGGGTCTCCCACGTGGGTGGCAGGGACCCAGGGACTTGAGCCATCAGCAGCTGCCTCTCAGCAAGAACAGGAGCAGGAAGCTAGAGTGGAAGCAGAGTGGTCAGGACTCCAACCAGGCTCTCTGCTACAGGATATGGATGTCCCTAGCAGGGGCTTAACCACTGCACCAAATGCCCACCCCACTAAGCTACTTTCTAGAGACAAAGTCACTAAAGCTATCAATTCAGACCCTATGCAAATTCTTTACTCAGTTACTCAATGCTTTCCTTTAAATTCCCCTACAAACCAGTCTATGGGAGAAAGAAAAATCAGACAAGTGTTAGGCACTGTGCTTGAAACTTAGTGTCTGTAAACTCATTCATTGTTACCATGAAACCCTGGATTACTGAACTGGGAGATGAGAGGAGAGGAAGTGGGAACCTCTGTACAGTTTCAAGGCAAATCACAAACAGGGAACTAAATGTCACTCCTTTACATTGAAATGTGCATGTATGTTTGTTGCTCTCACACGAAGACAAGGGCAGGTGCATCTTTGCATGTGGCTTCTCATTGAGAACAGGTCAGCAAGAACTTCCTCCAAGTACAAAAATAGAAGTATCAACATTGACAAAGTCAGTAAGACCCTTTATGGGTGCGGCACCAGAGGAAGGCTGGTCCGTCTGCTGTTCACTTGCACACGAGTG
This sequence comes from Oryctolagus cuniculus, assembly GCF_964237555.1. NCBI lineage: Eukaryota > Metazoa > Chordata > Mammalia > Lagomorpha > Leporidae > Oryctolagus > Oryctolagus cuniculus. The sequence goes on from NC_091447.1 coordinate 21,326,254, forward strand.
TAGAAGTAAAAATTATCTCACAATGTAGTGTTGTCATAAATTCTTATGAATTCTAACAACCCCTGTGTTTTATGGAACACCACACCTCAGCCCCTGGAAATCACCTTACGAGGCTGGTGGGCAGCTCTTGTTCATCTCATCTTAAGAGGCCACTTAGGCCAGACTCCTAATGAGAAGCAGACACAGCTGGGACCCATGGCCCCTGACGTGCACCTGGAGCCCTCTCTCTGTGCTGGGTGCACTAATTTCATCTGGATGTGGCAACACATACACGTCAGAACGGGGAGTTACTTTCACGTCAGCACTGCCATAACACAATACCCCTGCCACGCCCGATTCTGATGACCACACACCCTGGATCATCACACTGCCCATTCTGTCTTACAAAGTCTCACGACTCAGCGATCCCAGCGTGCCACCTGCTCCCCCTCTGTCTACAAGGAGTCCCTGATCACCTGCTCACTGTAGGCCTCCTCTGTCCAGCTTGTCCAAGCTGCTCCACACAGCCAGCACTGGGAGCCTCCCCACCCTCTACTTCCTGTTAATGAGCTAGACCGGCACTGTCCAACAGAAATATAATGTAAGACAGATGTGAACCACAGATGCAGTTTTCTGTTTCTAGTAGCTATGTTTTAAAAAGTAGAGAGAAACTGGTGAAACTAATTTTTCATACTGTATTTAATCTAATACATCTAACAGGACTTTAATATAAAAATTACTAATGGGCTATTTGAAATTCTTTTTTCATATTAAATTTTTGAAATCTGGTGTGTATTTTATATTCCCAACACATCTCTCTTTGGACAGGCTACATTGCAGGTGCTCAATGGCTGCCAAACTGGAGAGACCTGGACTCTCCTTCCAAAAAAAAACTAGTGACTTCTCAAAAAAATAATTTTTGCTTACTTATATTTTTTAATTGAAAGCCTAGAAACAGGCCGGCGCCGCGGCTCACTAAGCTAATCCTCCGCCTGCAGCACCAGCACACCGGGTTCTAGTCCAGGTCAGAGCGCCGGATTCTGTCCCGGTTGTTCCTCTTCCAGTCTAGCTCTCTGCTGGCCCGGGAGTGCAGTGGAGGATGGCCCAAGTCCTTGGGGCCTGCACCCGCATGGGAGACCAGGAGAAGCACCTGGCTCCTGGCTTCGGATAAGCACGGTGCACCAGCTGCAGCGGCCATTGGAGGGTGAACCAACAGTAAAGGAAGACCTTTCTCTCTGTCTCTTTTCTCTCACTGTCCACTCTGCCTGTCAAAAAAAAAAAGAAAGCCAAGAAACACAAATCACATGTGTTATGTACTTTAAAATTTGTCATTTTAAATATCTCTGGCCTATTTTCATATGCATTCTCTTATGCAAATTATCTGTTTCAATGGCATATGTTACATCAACAACCATCTTCAATTCAAAAATCTATCCAAGAGCAGGTGTCCCGTCTAGCAGCTAAGAAGCCCATGTCCCACATCAGAACACCTGGCTGAGGTTTCAGTGCCACCTTCTGCTTCCAGCTTTCTGCCATGCAGACCCTGAGAGGCAGCAATGATGGCTCAAGGAAGTGGGTTCCTGCCACCCCACGAGGGAGACCTGCATTGAGCTCCTGACTCCCAGCTCTGGCCTGGCTCTGCCCTGGATGTTGTGGGCATTTGGGGAATGAACCACATATGAGGGGGAACTCTGTTTATCTGGCACACTCTCTCTCTCCCTCTCAAGTTCACACACACATCTCCTACCACTCCACTCTCTGAAGTCACCCTCCTTCTCACTGCCTCCCGCCACCTTCTCCCTCCGCACCCTACTGGCTGTAAAGGTACAGACGCCCAGAGGAAACACCGTCCATACCTTCTCCCCAGACATCTACCTCTCCTGCAAATATTCAAGTTCTGCTTTAGCAGATCCCAGGTCACTGACTCACGACTCGAAAAATTCAAATTTCCAAAACACCTCTGAATTCAGCTTGCTTCAAAGCTATTTTAAAACAGCTTTGTTTACTTTTACTTAAAAATCAGATGCATTAAAAAAATTAGATACATGACCCATTCTGGTTTCTTTTCAAAAGAAATTGGCAGAAATTGGCCTAATGCTTCTCACAAGCACAAGCAGCTGCTAAGAATGCACTTCGCCTCAAGGACACCAACTGTGATTAGGTTTTTGTTTCTTACAAATAGATGCAGCCTCGGCTGGCGCCGCGGCTCACTAGGCTAATCCCCCGCCTGTGGCACCAGCACCCCGGGTTCTAGTCCTGGTCAGAGTGCCGGATTCTGTCCCGGTTGCTCCTCTTCCAGTCCAGCTCTCTGTTGTGGCCCGGGAAGGCAGTGGAGGATGGCCCAGGTCCTTGAGCCCTGCACCCACATGGGAGACTGCAGGGCAGGGGGAACACTTGGCCCCTGGCTTCAGATCTGCGCAGCGCACCAGCCCCAATGCACTGGCCATGGTGGCCACTTGGGGGGTGAACCAATGGAAAAGGGAGGACCTTTCTCTCTGTCTCTCTCACTAACTCTGTCAAAAAAAAAAAAATATATATATATATATATATAGATGCAGCCTCACCACCAGAAAGTGTGGACATGGCTTAAGAAGTTAACTGGGTGGGGCCGGTGTTGTGGCACAGAGGTTAAGCTACTACCTGCTACACAGGCATCCCATATGGGCACCGGCTCGAGTCCTGGCTGCTCCACTTCTGATCCAGCTCTCTGCTGTGGCCTGGGAAAGCAGCAGAAGATGGCCCAAGCCCTTGGGCCCCTGAACTCACATGGGAGATCTGGAGGAAGCTCCTAGCTGTTGCAGCCATCTAGGGAGTGAACCAGCGGATGAAAGACCTCTCTCTCTTTCTCTATCTCTGCCCTTCAAATAAATAAATACATCTTTTAAAAATAAAAGTGTCAGGGAGAGTCCTGAACTGGGGAGCTCAGGGCCCTGAGTTTGGGTCCTCACTCCCAGCCAGCTGTGTGATCCTAACAGTCCATTACCCAGCTGGGAAATTCAACCTGCCTGGAGAAGGGGGTGAGAGCACGCACCGGGTCAGGGAGCTGCCAGCCCTGCCCCTCCCAACCTCAGGGTTCACATTCCTCTCCCAGTGGCCCCCCAGGCACCTGCCTCCTCTCGCACCTCCTCCTCCCTAAGTGACAAGATGGCTGGCAGCAAGGCAGGGTAAGGAATCTTAAAATGAGTCACCTTTCAAGGAGGTGCCACTTCCCCGTGCCTGGGCGCTTGCCTGCGGTGCTGCCCCTGTCCTTCCAAGAAAACCTGCTCTGCGAGCCTGGCATTGGCTCTGTGCACTGGCTGCTCCCCGCTGATGCTTGCCCGCTACACCCAGGCGTCCAGCAGACAGACCTCAATGCCATGCAGCCTTCTTTAGCTGGCCTGGAGACAATCAGCCCAAACTCCCAGAGTTTTAACCACGGTTTGTATCAGCCTTTGATCGGCACAGCTCCCCTCAACACCCGTCGGGACCGTGCAGCACCCCAAAGTCTGGCCAGCTCCAGCAGCCTCTGTCTCCCGGATGCCCCCGGGAGGCCCCCTGCCCATTCAGGAACTCCCACCGAGGCAGGGCGCCGCAGAGGCGGAGGGCGGAGGCTGCGCTGCTTGGGCCCGGCCCGATTTTCCACGCTGCCATTTTGAATTAGCACAGGTTTTCTCTGTCACAGATGCTCTACCCGGCCGGCCAAGAGCACCGTGAACACGGGGACACGCACGCGCGCGCGCGCCCCGGAAAGCTGGACACAGCTCTTAGCAGCCGGCGTGCACTTGCAAGCTGGAATTCAACAGAAATTCCAAGACAGTGCCAGATCGAGTCGCCAAATGACGCAGAGGGCCTCGTGGCCTCGTTCATCCCCACACCCACCCGAGTTCTGACCACAGGTCTCAACTTCCAGGGTTTCTCCACCACCACCCCCGGCCCCCGCTTCGCGGAGCTCACACGGGCCAGGTCGCCACGCGGTGGGCGGCGGCGGGGGAGACTCGGGCGCCCCGAGGCGCGGCTGGGCAGACCCCCAAAGAGCGCCCGCATGCGGCCAGGGGGAAGTTGCGCCAAGTCCCGGGCGCCCGCCTCACCGGGAGCGCAGCCCCGCGCCCGCCGCGAGCCCTTGGCGAGTCAGGCGAGCGCCTCCGGGAAGGTACACGCGCGCGGGCGGACCCCGAAAGCCAGAGCGGCGGGGTGCGGGCGCACGGGCACACCCCGCAGCGGGCAGCAACTAAGCGCCTAAGGAAAGGAGACGCAGAAGAGGCGGCCCAGGGCAGGGGTGGGGGTGCGGGGCTCTAAGAGTTCGGGGGAGGCTGGGGTCGGGGTGTGGGCAGTGGGGCAGGCGCCACCGCGGCAGTGCACCCGCAGCCCGAGCCCAAGCCACCCCGGGCCCAGACTCGGCTTCGGGAGCGACGGCGACGGTGGAGCGGGCATACCCGGCGAGAAGCGACGCGGCAGGAAGGACCCGCGGTGCTCACCTGCCGGGCGGCGGGTCCGGGCTCGGCGCTACGGTGAGGACGCTGCGGTCGCCGACGGAGCGGGTGCTGCGGCGCCCGGGGCTACTGCGGCGACATCAGCGGCTGCAGCTGCAGTGGCGGAGGCGGCCGCCGGGCGCTGCCTCCTCCCCAGACGCCGGGCGCTCCAGCCCGCCGCCCCCAGCCCACAGCTGGGCCAGGCCACGTGACCGCCCCGGGGGCGCCGCGCCCCGCCCAGCAGCGGGGGCTCGAGGGTGGGAGGGAGGCCCGAGCGGGCGCGGCTGCCGAGAGCGCGGAACGCGGGGCCGCGCGTGGCTCCCTCTGCGCTGGGGCTTCGGCTCTCTGTTGCGGCTTTCTCAAGAGGGAGAAAAAACCTGGCTTTCAGGAGCCAGGCCCGGCTTCCTCGCTTGCTGTTTGGTGGCCGCGATGCCCGAGTCCGCGCCCCGGGTTTAAAGGGCCGTGTCGCCCGATGCGCGGACTCCAGGTTGGGTACCCGGTCTGTGGCCCAAATAGAGCAGCCCGCCCAGCATCCACAGCAAATAGCAAAAGCGAGACCCACAGCGAGGTTAGTAAATCTACGTCCAGGGGCGTGGCGGGGGGATGTCAAGGTCACTGCTCCCAGACGTGACCGCGACAGTCCATCTGTCGCTGGAACATAGACTCTCCATTCTATAAATTAATAAGGAAAGACCATCTGAAAAGATAAGAGCCCGCCTGGTAAATCAATACCAGGCTACTCAGGCGTAGGAAGAGATGCCCAAGCCCACATAACTGCGGCTCAGGTATTGAGGCAGCATTTTCCACCTGTTAGCCCTAGCAAACATCCAAAGTTTTATAACCTCCATGGAGGACAATTTGGTAATATCTGTGAAAATAGCAATTGCATAGACACAGGCTTTGGCCCAATAATACCACTTCTGGCACTTATCCTACAGGCACACTGACTCGGGTGTGTAATGACAAGAGTAGGAGGCGTCCACTGCTAGCTTATTTGTGTCAGCGCAGATTGGAAGCCAATGCCCACCAGCAGAGGACCGTTTAAATAAGTTTCAGCACATGGATGTCATGGAATGCTACTCCACTTGCTGACAATGCTGGGATAATCTCCAGGCACTGAGAGAAGACCGCCAACCTATGCTATGTGAAAGAAAGGAGAAACGCTAGGTGCAGAACACGAGGCGTGTGCTTGTACCCGCGCTTGGAGATGTGTAGAATGCCCCCTAACTGGACAGCAGATGCCTCCAGGGAGGAGAGGTGGGTGACCGGATGTGGGTCGCTGTGCTGTCTTTGGAATGGTGTGTCCATGCTGATGCCATTTGCCACAGGATAGCCAGGTGAGAGAACTGGTGTAGGATACAACAGCCAAGGAATCTCCCCCCTGGGAGTGTAAATAATCAATACGAGAAACCCCTGAGAGTATAAATTATCAATATGAGAAACCCCTAACAGGCTTGTTGCTGCGTCCCAGCCCGGACTATTTAAATCCAGTCTCCGGGGCTGAGGCCAGGCGCCCTGTGTCTTGTCATGCCCTCTCGTTGTTCCTCTTGAACAGTGACGTCTCAGAGCCACCATTTTGAATGTCTAGTAAGTGACCGCTCCAGGAAAGCAAGCGCTGTGGTGTCCTCCTGGAGCCAGCATGAGTCAGTGCTTGTGGGAAGGACAGCACTGCACACCAAGCCGCCCTGTGGTGGCAGCCTTGACCTCCACAGGGGATATGGGAGCCTATCACCCTACCTGCTCGGCTTGAAATCTTCAGAGCCTGCTGATGAGCCGTCCCTACCTAGCCACAGGTGCTGCAAGGCAAGGAGCCCAGGAGCAGATGAGGATGGAGAGGCACCTGCTTTCCCTGGGGCCTCCATGGAGAAGCTTCTCATGTGGTACTGTTAACATTTATTAAGCAGCAGCAATACATTTTGTCTCAGAGACAGACCCTGCTGTTATTCAACCCACACAAAGAGAGATAAGGGAACAGAACATTCCAACAAAAATGGAGAACACCAAGAAATATCATAAGAGCCCTTAATCACTGGTCCCTACCAAACACGTGAAGTGTAGCTGTCACTCAAGTGAGATTTAGCTGCAGATAAATCACAAGGAATGAGCAGGCGTGCAAGAAAAATAAATGGTCTTAAATAACCCGTAATTGTTACATGGTCATTTATATTCCAGCCAGCCGCATTCAGACACTTAAAAGCTAATGAATAACAATACACTAGATGTCCTTTTAGTCCATAGAAGTGGGCAAAGATTCCTCTTTTTCCAGGCTGAGAAAAGGGGGAGGAGGCCTTGGAAGGGTGGTGATTGCAGCTTTTGTGCCGTGTCATGGAGATACTCATAATATCCCGCTAGGGACCCAGCCCAAGATGAGCAGTTCTAGCTTGGTTTACAAACTGTAATATGAAAATAATTTTACTTTGATTATAAAATATTCAATCCTGACAGGTCTGAGAAGTTCCAGAATTGTGTTCCTTCATGTATCACCTCTGCTCCCCCAGTCTGGATCACTGCTAAGTGATTTCACAGGTGTTTAGTTTACTCTGAGCATGAATCATTGGTTGGCCTGAGTTTTTGGAAGAAGAACATCCCACTCCAATGAGCAGTCACCGAGCCAACAGAGGGCCAGTCTGGGTTCATCATAAGCTGGGTTTTCTATTTTTTATTCTTTTGGATGAATTTAAAAAATTTTAAAAATTATTTGGAAGGCAAAGAGAGAGAAAGAGACAGAGCTCTTCTATCCACTGGTTTACTCCCTAAACACCTGCAACAGCCAGGACCCCAGGACTCCATCAGGGTCTTCCCCCATATGGGCGGCAGGGCCCCAAGTGCTTGAGCCATCATCTGCTGGCTCCCAGGGTGTGAATTAGCAGGAAGCTGGAAGCAAAAGCAGGGCCAGGACTCCAACACTGGCACTCCAGAATGGGATGTGCAGATCCCAAGTGGTGCCAGCTGGCTTTGTAGAGGCAGGCGGTGAGCTGGTGTTTTGAGTATAAGGGGCTTACAGGAATCAACACTTGTAAAAGTAGTGGAACCAGGACTGAGCAGAGGAAGGAATCAGCCAACCTGGCAGAGAGTTCTAGAGCAAGTATTGTCCATCAGGATGTCCTGCACAGAGCCAATATGGCAGGCCCTCATCCTCCCATCCCGTGCGGTCAACAGGTGAGCTGCCCTGGTAGGACCACAGCTTCCACCTGGGTGACTCTATAGGTGCGGCAGGAGGAGCTGACGTTGGAGGCCAGCTGCAAACACAGCTGGGGAGTCTGCTCGGCGACTCCCGCAGAAACCGGTAGCGTGTTTTCACCCGGGGGCAGTTATGGATAAGATTGCTGCCCGTATTCATCTACGAGATTTTGTGTGCATGTAGGTTTATTTCTCTTGGGTAAATACTTAGTGAGTGTGTAATTAGAAGAAGCTGCAAACCTTATCTCAAGTGATTTTTACCATTTTATATTCTGGCAACCACATGTGAGAGTTCCAGGTGCTCTATATCTCTGGCAACCTTGCCACTGTCAATCTTTTCAATTTTGCCCGTTCTGGTGGATGTGGTGGTATCTCATGGTGGTTTCAATTTGTTTTCTTCTGATGACTACTGATGGTGAGCCTCTGCTTTTCCTTTACTTCTTAGACATTTGTATATCTTCTTTTGGAAAGTCTTGAAAAAAATTTAAAAATTTCGTGTTTTTATTTTGTATTATTTTTAGATTATAATAATTCTTTGTATCTGGATATAAGTTCTTTGTCATATTTATACATTGTGGATATATTTTTACAGTTCATATCTCTCCTTTTCATTTCATTAATGATGTCTTTTGAACAGAAGATTTCAATTGCATGATATCTATTTATCAACTTGTTTTTTAATGACTACTGCTTTTTGTGTCCTAAGAAATCTTGGCCTACCTCAAGGTGGCAATGGTTTTCTCCTATGTTTGCATCCAGAGAGCTTTAGTTTTAGCATTTGTATTTAGGACTATGATCCATAACAAGTTAATTCTTGTGTATGAGGAGATATGATTCAAGGACTTTGTTTTAGTTTTTTAATTTATTTGAGGGATAGTGGGGGAAGAGAGAGAGAAAGAGAGGGAGAAAGCCCTCTCATCTAGCAGGTCACTCCCCAAATGTCCACAATAGCTAGTACTGGAGCAGGTCAAAGCTGGGAGTTGGGAACTCAATCAAGGTGTCCCACCTGGGTGTCAGAGCCATCATCACGTTTCCCCAGGGACTGCAAAGCAGGAAGCTGGAGTTTAGAGCCAGAGCCAGGAATCAAACCCCAGTCCTCTTAAGTGGGACGTGGGCATCTTAACCACTAGGCTAAATGCCTCCCCTGAGGTTGTTGTTTTTTTGTTTGTTTGTTTTTGACAGATAGAGTTACATAGTGAGAGAGACAGGTCTTCCTTCCATTGGTTCACCCCCCAAATGGCCGCTACGGCCAGAGCTACAAAGATCTGAAGCCAGGAGCCAGGTGCTTCCTTCTGGTCTGCCATGCGGGTGCAGGGGCCCAAGTGTTCCCTTCATCTCTGACCCCCACCTTGAGTTACCTTGCTGTTATCAGAAAGCATCTGACCAGGAACAGGCATCTGGTGTAGTGGCTACCACGCCAGGTAGGATGCCTGTATCCCACATCAAAGTACCTGGGTTCAATACCTGCCTCTGGCTCCTGACTCCAGGTTCTCCCTAATGCAGACCCTGGGAGGCAGCGGTGATGGCTCCAGTGACTGGTTCCAGCCAATTGTGTGGAAGACTTGGATGGAGTTCCCAGCTTCCACTGTGGCCCAGCCCAACCCCAGCCAAAGCGGCCATCTGGGGAGTGAACCAGCAGATAGGAGCTTGCTCTCTGTCCCTCCCTGTCTCTCAAATAAATTGAAAGTCTATAATGATTCTTGTGTCCATTTTTATGAGAGAAATGTATGAAAAGGATAATACATCATGTCCCTGTTGAGATTTATACCAAGAATACAAAGTTACTTGAACATTTGAAAAACCAATGGATATATTTTATCTTATTGACAGAATAAAGGATAAAAAGCAAAGTAGTTGACAATGCAATTCAACATGCATTCAAGGTGTTGGTGGGATCTCACATCATCCAGGCTCTAGGGGAGAATCTGATTTTGTTTAGCTGCTGGCTACCAGCTTCCTTGGCTACAACACTCAACCTTCTGGGTGAACATCTTCCAATCTCTCCCTCTGTTCTGTCTTCTCATAGCTTTCTCCTGTCTGCATGGTCACATCTCCCTCATAAGCATACCTGTGATAATATGGGACAACCCTGGTGTCTCAAGATGTTTAATTTAATCATATTATATGTAAACTCTTTTGTGTTGCCATATAAAACAACATCCATCCCTTTCATGGATTAGGAAGTAAATCTCTGCTAGGGAGCTATTTTCAACCTATCACATATTATGATTTTCTTTTCATATTTTCTGATTTCTCATATTTCTTTTCCCAGTGGGTATATTGAATGACTTTTAATTTACAGAATGTGATTAATTTATAATTCTATTATGATACAATTTATATTTAAAATTGAAATTTATAAGACATCATGAATATTTTATTCAAATAGAATGACTATTTATAGAATATGAGTTTTTATTCCCTGTGAATATATACATTTTATCTAATTTCCCAAATGTCTTAGCCTTTAGGTGTATCTTCCTTAACAGTTCCTAATTTAATCCTACTTTGGTCACAGAAGATGCCCTGTATTATTTCAGTCCTTTAAATTTTATGAAAAATAAATAAATTTTATGGACAAATGTCTTGTGGCCCAGCTCTGGACCACCCTGGTGGATGTCCCATTTGTTCTGCTGATGCTGAGTATAGTGTTTCATAAAAATCAATGACTTTAAGTTGGTGGATAGTATTTGTCAAGCTTTGCATGTCTTCACTGATTATTCTCCAATTTATTCCACTGCTACCAAGAGAGGATTCCTGCAATCTTGAATTATCTTTGCAGATCCGTATCTTCCAGTTCAGTCAGTTTTTGCTTCTTATATTTTGAAGCTGTATTTTGAGGGTATATACATATTTAGAGTTATTATGAAGTATATGAAGTATTTTTAAATGTCTCTCTCTCTCTCTTTTTTTTTTTTTTTTTTTTTTTGGACAGGCAGAGTGGACAGTGAGAGAGAGAGACAGAGAGAAAGGTCTTCCTTTGCCGTTGGTTCACCCTCCAATGGCCGCCACGGCCGGCGCACCGCACTGATCCGATGGCAGGAGCCAGGTACTTATCCTGGTCTCCCATGGGGTGCAAGGCCTAAGCACTTGGGCCATCCTCCACTGCACTCCCTGGCCACAGCAGAGAGCTGGCCTGGAAGAGGGGCAACCGGGACAGAATCCGGCGCCCCGACTGGGACTAGAACCTGGTGTGCCGGCGCCACAAGGCGGAGGATTAGCCTATTGAGCCACAGCGCCGACCGTAAATGTCTCCTTTTTTAATCTCTGATAATAATCATTGTACTGATTATTAGTTTAATACCTATGCAGACTGATTAGTGATTTCATGGTATATTTTTAAATTCTTTTAATTGTTTTAATTTTTATTTATTTATTTTTATTTGAGAGAGAGAGACCATCTAACAGAGATCTTTCATCTGCTGATTTACTCCTCCAAATGCCTGCAACAGTCGAGGCAGAGACTAACCAAATCCAGAAGTCAGGGCTCCCATATGGGTAACAAGGACCCAACTACTGGAGCCGGCATCTGTTGCTGCCCAGAATGTGTGTCAGTGGGGAGCTGGAGTTGTAAGGGGAGCCAGAACTCACACAAGGGCACTCCGCATATGGGAATGCAGGCATCCCAAGTGGCATCTTAATCACTACACCAAATGCCTGCACCCAGCCTTTACTTTTTTTTTTTTTTTAAGATTTATTTATTTATTTAAAAGTCAGAGGTTACACAGAGAGAGGAGAGGCAGAGAGAAAGACAGGTTTTCCATCTGATGGTTCACTCCACAGATGGCCGCAATGGCCAGAGATGCACCGATCCAAAGCCAGGAGCCAGGAGCTTCCTCCAGGTCTCCCACAAAGGTGCAGGGGCCCAAGGACTTGGGCCATCTTCTACTGCTTTTCCAGGCCATAGCAGAGAGCTGGATCAGAAGTGGAGCAGCCAGGACTTGAACTGGCACCCATATGGGATGCCAGCACTACAGGTGGCGGCTTTACCCACTATGCCACAGCACTGGCCCCATGTAAAGTGGGTTTTAAATATAGCATCTTTCTAATCTGTTCTTTGTGACTTTTTTTTTCTTTTTACTTGCCTTCTTTTGAGTGAAGGGATCTTTTTTTTGATATTCTATTTTATATTCATTATTGGCTTATTAACTATACCTCTTATTTTTTATCATTGTTTTCAGTCTTGGCTAAGATCAAGTATATATTTCATTAATTATCCTAGGATTTACAGTATAATATTTTTAAAATATTTTATTTTTTGAGAAGCAGAGTGAGAGAGAGGAAGAAAAAGAGATGAAGAGAGATCTTCCATCTACTGATTCACTCCCCCAAATGGCCTCAACAGCCAAGTCTGGGCCAGGCTGAATCCAGGAGCCAGGAACTTTATCCTGGTCCCCCACACGGGTGGCAGGACCTCAAGGACTTGGGCCATCTTCCACTGCCTTCCCAGGCACGTTAGTGGGAAGCTGGATAGAAAACATAGAAAACAGTAGCTGGGACTTGAATTGGTGCTGTGAGATGGGATGCTGGTGTGACAGTGGAAGCTTAATTCACTGGGCTGGAACACTAGCCTCTACAGTATACATCTTAAATATAATCACTGTTTTTAAATAATTCAAGGTATGATGCAAAACATTTTCGATAGTACACATTTTTTGCCCTCTCATCTTTACTGATATTGCTATCATTTGTTATAGGTACAAGTTTAATGGTGATAAACTCTGTTTTCATCTTTACAAAGTCATTATTTTTATTTTTGATATTTTTTCTGATCACATAATTTTTGGTTGAGAGCTTTATTCTTTCCAAATTTTAAAGGTAATTTTCCATTTTCTTTTTTTAAAAGATTTATGTATTTGAAAGGCAGAGCTACAGAGAGGCAGAGGCAGAGGCTGGGCAGGGGGGAGGTCTTCCATCCACTGGTTCATTCCTCAGATGGCTGCAACAGCCGGAGCTGCACTGATCCAAAGCCAGGAGCCAAGAGCTTCCTGTGGGTCTCCTACTCAGGTGTAGGAGCCCAAGGACTTGGCTCATCTACCATTGCTTCCCCAGACCACAGCAGAGAGCTCGATCGGAAGTGGAGCAGCTGGGACTCAAACCAGCGCCCATATGGGATGCCAGCCTGCAGGCGGTGGCTTCACCAGCAATGCCACAGCACCGGCCCCTCCATTTTCATAATACATTATGAGACTTGCATAGTTTCTGAAGAAAAATTTGTGTTTGATTATCTTTCTTCTCCTGTACATACTATATCTTCTCTTTCTATGGCTGCTTTTAGGATTTGCTATTTGTCTCAGGTTTGGAGGAATAGATTGTGAGGCATCTTTGTATGTTTTCCTCTCCTTTTATCCCACTTAGGGTTCATGGAGCTTCTTGTATTTGTAGGCTTATAATTTTCATATTTCTGGCTATGATCTCTTTAAATACTTTATCCATTGCAATGTCACCCTCCCAAGTTCAGGGAACCAATCACGCATATATTGGACCACCGGGGGTCCTGTTGCTGTTTTTCTCCCTTCTTTCTTTCTTTTCAGTCTTTTTCTCTCTCTGTTTCATTGTGAATAATTTCTCTTGGTATTTGTCCAAGTTTTTTTAAAAGATTTATTTATCTATTAGAAAGGCAGAGTTACAGACAGACAGAGGCTGAGAGAGAGAGAGATCTTCAATCCACTGGTTCACTCCCCAGATGGCCACAATGGCCGGAGCTACGCCTTTAGAAAGCCAGGAGCCAGGAGCTTCCTCCAGGTCTCCCATGTGGGTGCAGGGACCCAAGGACTTGGGCCATCTTCTGCTGCTTTCCCAGGCCATAGCAGAGAGCTGGATCAGAAGTGGAGCAGCCAGGACTCAAACCGGTGCCCATGTGGGATGCAGGCAGTGGTCTTACCTGCTATGCCACAGTGCTGGCCCCTTGTCCAAATTTAATTATCTTTTTGTCCACAGTTTCTAATGCACAATTAATATAATCAGTAAAATATTTATAGCAGTATTGTGTTTTCCTCTCTTTTCACCTCTTTGTTTTCCTTATAGCACCCATCCCTGTCATAGATGTGCATTTTCCTTTAAATCCCTGATCACAGTTACATTTAATAGCCATTTAAAATTCTTTACAGACTAATTCTGTAATTTCTATTTTTACTGATCATTTCCTGTTTCTTTTCCCATCTTGTAATTTGGATTGCCAGACTGTGCATGTTATGTGGTTGAGTGATGGATTTGGTTTTTATTCCTTTAAAAGGGTGTAGGGCTTTGTTTTAGCAGTGAGTTACTTAAGAATCAGCTTGACCCATCTGAGTTTTGACTGTAAACTGTTAGGACAGCTCTAGAGTGGCATTAAGTATGTGGCTACATTAGCCCTATGAGCTAGGGTTGCTGATGAATGTTCCTTATAATCACTAAGGTGGTTCTGGTTGGTAAGAACTTGAACAATTCCCAGTTTTGCCTGAGCTCTGGGAACTGTCTCGGACTGTTCTCTCCTCAGGAGCTGTCCGTGCCAGCCTGTGGAGCCCCCACAGGAATGCACAGGTTGGTGTTCAGTCAGTGAGTGAAGGGCCCCTCATCCATCTGTGTGAATCCTGTCTCTGTAGAGGTTTCTCCTCTCTGCAAACTCTAGCTACCTTGCCCTTCCGTGAACTCTCAAGCTGTTTTGCTTCCCTGGAAACAAAAACCCAGAGTGACTGTTGGGTTGTCTTCCTAAGCACAGTCCTGCTCCCCAGGTACTTTGGGCCATCCTCCACTGCTTCCCCAGGGAGCTAGGTAGGAACAGCAGAGAAGCAGGGACAAACTTACTTGCCTGCCTCACAAGCGGAGGCCTAACCTGCTGCACCACAAGGCCCACCCCATAGAACACTAACTTTAATGCCTCTAAGGAACTCAGTGTCCTGACACACACTCAACTAGAACTACTATTTTAAGAACAGTAAATGCACAGTCCACTTATAAAACTTCATACCGTCTCAACAAGAAACGTATCTCCAACACTGTGCTGGGAATGGCACTACTGCTATAGGATGAAAAAGAAACCTCAAAGCCGCACTGCTCAAGAACTCACAGGCAAGCAAGGAGATTAAGTATAGAAGACAGTCATGCATAGATATCCACTGGGGACTGCTTCCGGGAGCTCCCCCCCACCATACCAAAGTCCCACACGCTCACATTCCTTATATAAATGGTATAGCATTTGCACATAACCAGTAAATATCCTCCCATATATCTTAAATCATCTCCAGACTATTTATAACACATAACACAGTGTAATTGTTATATAAATAGTTCTTACTTTGCTTTTAGTGTTAAGGGATAATGATAAGAAAAAAATCTGTAAATGTTTGGTACAGTGACTTTTTCCCACTACTTTCGATCTGTGGTTAGTGGGATCTGAGATTGCAGAACCCTCTGCTAAGCAGGCTGACTGTATACACATGCGTTTATCATATGTTGCTGCCAGGGTACCATATGCGTTATGCATAGATCAAATACATTGATCTAGTTATTAGGAAATGTAAACAAGTTTAAACAATGGCCATAAATGAAAGTTACCTGAACTCAGATCATTTAACACAATTATGGGTGACAAATTTGCCTTCTTTTCTAATCAGTGGTGTTGTCTAAAGAAGTCTATGCTTTGATTTGAGGAGCTTGGAGTACATGTGTGTAATTGAGAAATGCTTTTAGCACATAGAGGTATGTTCCATTTAAAGCTTCTTTTACTGTGCCATAGTAGAAGCAGGAAAAAAGATCTGTCACTGGGCAAATCTCACGGGGGTGAACTGGAGACACTTACGTTTGGGGAAGAAACACTGCACAATAGCCTTGTCACAATCTTATAAGAACCAAAGAAAGGCACTGGAAGAAAGCCACGGACAGATGAGAAAGAAAAACCCTACTCAACATGAGTCATCTCCGTGCCTTAATCATACAACCATGTTTAAGAGGTTAGTTTTCTGAATTTGTTACCATAGTAACAGACCTTTAGAATGCCCTTAAATCCATTTACAGAATTACTGCCCATATTGAGTGTAGGCAACACAGAAAGAATTTAAGTTGTAGGAACCTCGTTTCAAATTATTTTTAGAATTTAAATGATCTGTCAAGTCCTTTGGATGTATAATTTAGACAATCATCAATTGTATTTGAGCAAAAGGAAGTTGTAAAATCCTTTTCATTGGATGATGGGCTTATAAGTTTAATTATTCAAATATGTCATTTCAGTGAATGGTTCCTAATTAATTTTAAATGAGATAAAGCTCATGAATGTTCTGGACGTAGATATAAAAACAAATCATTACATATGCTTCACACTTGCAGCTAAACCTCTGTGAGTCATTTGTGTTTAGCTAATTGGACTGAAATGGAAAGGGGAGTTGCTGATAATGGTTTTGTGATCATCAAGGAGCAGACTGGAGGACCCTACGGCCAGACTTGGGAGTTCCAGTCTCAGCCTTTCTTGCTGTATTTTTTCTTACACCCTATGCTATGCAGGTATTTTTTTTTTCTGTTTGTTTGTTTGTTTGTTTGTTTTTGACAGGTAGAGTTATAGACAATGAGAGAGACAGAGAGAAAGGTCTTCCTTCCATTGGTTCACCCCCCAAATGGTCACTACGGCTGGCTCTGCACTGATCTGAAGCCAGGAGCCAGGTGCTTCCTCCTGGTCTCCCATGCGGGTGCAGGGCCAAAGAACTTGGGCCATCCTCCACTGCCTTCCCAGGCCACAGCAGAGAGCTGGACTGGAAGAGGAGCAGCCGGGACTAGAACCCAGTGCCCATACGGGATGTTGGTGCCGCAGGTGGAGGATTAACCAAGTAAGCCACAGTGCCTGCCCCTATGCAGTTTTAAAATAGGGCTCTTTGTTAATACTCCAGTGATATCTGAAGCAACTTTCTTTAAAGCTTCATTTATTTATTTATTTGAAAGGCAGAGTGATACAGGGGGAGAGAGAGAGAGGGAGAAAGAGGGAGAGGGAGAGAGGGCAGGGCGAGAGGAGAGGGAGAGGGGGAAAGAGAGAGAGAGATCTTCCATCTGATGGTTCTTTCCCTAAATGGCCCCCACAGCCAGGGCTAGGACAGGCTGAAACCAGGAGCCCAGAACTCCATCTGCATCTCCCATGTGAGTGGCAGGGACCCACGTACTTGCACCATCTTCTGCTGCCTTCCCAGGCACATTAGCAGGAAACTATTTCAGAAGTGGAGCAGCCAGGACTTAAACAAGCACTCAGATATGTTGTGCTGGCATCCCAAACAGCAGCCTAACCTGCTGCACCACCACATCATCCCTTGAAACCATTTTTTAATAGATGAAGTCTCATCCAGGTATCTGCAATCTTAACACCACTACTTCTTTTACATATGACTTTAAATAGAGGTTACTGTTCATTATGTTCCCAAGACTGTCTAAATTGCCATAGGGATTTTGGGTTCAGTTAAGGGAAGACTTCTCTCATGCTGTGGGTGCTGGGGTCATGATACCACCTTTTGAGAGAAGGTGGATTTCCCAGCCTCCAGACAAAGAACACTTTGTTTTACCTGGTCTTATTTTCAGGAAGTATAAAAATAAATAAACTGATAACATTTTAGTTCATGTTAGATGAATTACCCTTCAGAGACCTGGAACTAATTTGGAATCTATAGAAATATTTTAGTTAACGTCCTGAGTTTTCTATACTTTCCTTTTCATTGACTTGCTACCCTTAATCATAAAGCTAGGCCTGGGCTTTTATTACTGCCATATCCCTGTCAACCCTGGTTCTGGCTATTACTGTGCAAAGAGACAGACTGTCTGCACATATGAGGTGACTTGTACTCTATGGCTGGGACCCACCTCTGGCTTATTGATCAATGTCCAACAGCACCTATCATGTTAAAATAAAAATTAAAAGTGAGAACTGTTTTACCATCCAATGAATGTATCAGACAAGCTTTTTGTTTACCCTGAATACAAAGAAAGGCTCAAGCTTTAAAGTTAGCAGAGGGGGGCAGGCATTTGGCCCAGCTTTTAACACTCCACTTGGGATACCTGCATCTCATATCAGAGTACCTGGGTTCAAGCCTCAGCTCCACTTCTGATTCCAACTTCCTGCTAATGCACACCTAATGAGGCAGCAGATGATGGCTCAAATACTTGGATCCTTGTCATCCATATGAAAGACCTGGATTGAGTTCCAGGCTCCTGGTTTCAGTCTAACATACCCCAGGCTACTGTGAGCATTTGGGGAATGAGCTAATGGATGGAAGATCTGTCTCTGGCTTTCAGATAAATAAACAATTTTAAAGAATTATCAGAAAATACCAAGAACAGGCAAAACCAGAGAGAAAACAGATTGGTGGTTGCTTAGAGCAAGGAGAGTTGGGGGAACTGGGTAGTAACCACTAATGGGTACAAGAGTTCTTTGTGAGATGACGGGAACTGTTCTCAAACTAATTGTGTTGATGGCTACACAACTCTGTGAATGTACGAAAATGTACTGAACTATAAGAAAAACCACTGTGCTGCAGCCGTATAAAAAATAAAATATCCTTCCCCCCAAAATATTAGAAAACCATTGAGCATTGTTCAAGTCAAAAGAAACAGGTGAGCAGCAAAGAGTTAGTAGTTTGCTAGATGTGATCACCATGGTAATAAAGTGAGGGAAAAAGTCCCAGGGAACACTTACTGTTCAGTCTTAATGTAAGAATCAATTTACTCTAGTAGGCTGCTTGATTTGCATGAAAGATTATGATACAAAACAGAAAGCCTTGTCTGTGGCAAGAAAAAAAAAAGCATGCATGGAATCTTGTAAGAGTATATACTTCATGAAATGTAGCCACAATAATATAAGGAAAAATCTAAATGCCCATTCCCAAGGAGCCATGGACCTTCTTATGTTCATCCCTGTTTTCCTACAAGTCAAAAGCTGCCTCTTATTTAAAGGCAAAACTCCTTGGGTTTATGTTGCTACTCCTTGGCTACTTTCCACAAATTTAACTACTTAATTCAATTTAGCTGCTAAACAAACCACTTAAAAAGCCCGGAATGTCTTCAACAGAATGCTTTCTACACAGACGAGCTATCCCATTCCAAGAGATGTGATCATCATGGGAAAGCAACACCAATAGGTTGCGGATGTCACAATGTCCCAACCAGAGGTAAAACTGGTTGAGTTATACTAACATAAAGTGCAACAGTTCAAGTCCCAGCTGCTTCTTTTCCAATCCAGCTCTCTGCTATGGCCTGGGAAAGCAGCAGAGGATGGCCCAAGTCCTTGGGCCCCTGCACCTGCATGGGAGACCTGGAGTAAGCTCCTGGCTCCTTGTTTTGGCCTGGCCCAGCCATCGCCATTGCAGCCATCTGGTGAGTGAACCAGCAGATGGAAGACATCTCTCTCTGCCTCTCTGTAACTGTCTTTCAAATAAATAAATAAATCTTTAAAAAAAAAAAAAAGGAATCACAACATAGTCATATAAATATAAATATGACACATCAAGAAGTATCAAATCAAATTGTAGACATATAAAGTCACAGTTCATATCTGATTATTTCCACTAATGGAAGCCTGCAAAGGTATAGCTAAATCAAAAATGTGCAGAAAATGTTAAAAAGCAACTATAATCTTTGTAATGTTTTCATTACATACTTGTGTCTAAACATTTAGGTGAAAAGTAATACAAATTCACACAAGATAAGGAAATATGGTGGCTGAATAATCAACATTCTTTTCACTTTTCTTGCTGTACATAGACAGCACCAGTCGTGTTCATGCAGAGTCGTACCTGAGGACGAGCCCCATGCCCTCCCCATCACAGAGTGTCAGGCCTTCTCTATCAGGCTGGTAACCCTTTCAGGCAGGAACGCAGCCATGGCAACTGCTTAGTTTTCAAGAGATAGCTGGTTTCTCTAAGAAAGGTTTTATCGCATCTCCTTCCCAAGAACTGTATGTTTAAGTAAGGAATGCTTCAGTACAAAATCAGTGTATGTGAAACCAGACCTCTATCAGGAGAATGTACAGCCTGTGGCCTGCATAAGGCTCTCGAAATCATTTGGTCTGGTCCTGCCAAGGCAGCTGTAGGGGGGACTAAAAATTCAATAAATCTATAGCAGGCTGATTTTTAAATTGATCATTTTGTATGGCCTGCAAATTATGTTATAAATACCCAAAAAGCCCTTGGCAGAAACAAGGGCTGCCCACGCCTGTGGGGTGCCCATGAGGCAGACACTAGGTACTGGATACCAGCAGGCCCTGGTCTCCCACAGTCTCTCAGGCCCCCCTCCTTGGCTTCATTGATTACAGATCAACCTTTTAATAGAATTAATTCTCTAAATTGAGAGCATGGTGCCTTAGGTCTGGCTGTCCCCACAGAGTTCCAGACCATAAGATTCCTGAGGTCATTCAGTCTCCTCTGTAGATGACACCCTAACAGCAGGTCTTGTCTTGAAGGCTTATTCAGGAAGCAAAAGTAACTACCACCTGCACACAGCTCCCACACTGATTGGAGCCAACTTGGCCATCATCAAAATGCTCAAAGAGAACACAATTGCCATCCTATCTCTGACCAACCAAAGGGCCATGGGTACGCCTCAACCCCAGCTTCAACCTCTAGGACTCCTGACCCTTAACACCCCAAGGGGTCCAGGAATTAAGTGATAAGGGCCTGTACTCCTTGCTGTGCACTTTGAGAATAAATATCTACTTTCTTCCATCACCCAAGTTCAAGCAATTGGTTAGGTGGATGCTGAGTAAGTGGAGCCAGGTTTGGGGTTCTTCAATAAATACAGTGAAATAATTGTTCCTTTTTTTTTTTTTTTTTTTTTTTTTTTTGACAGGCAGAGTGGACAGTGAGAGAGAGAGACAGAGAGAAAGGTCTTCCTTTGCCGTTGGTTCACCCTCCAATGGCTGCCACGACCCACGCGCTGCGGCCGGCGCACCTCGCTGATCCGAAGGCAGGAGCCAGGTACTTATCCTGGTCTCCCATGGGGTGCAGGGCCCAAGCACTTGGGCCATCCTCCACTGCACTCCCTGGCCACAGCAGAGAGCTGGACTGGAAGAGGGGCAACCGGGACTAGAACCCGGTGTGCCGGTGCCGCAAGGGGGAAGATTAGCCTAGTGAGCCGCAGCACCGGCCCTAATTGTTCCTAACTCTTAGGAATGAAAGAACCATGCCACACCCCTGGAGTCTCACTATTTGCTGTTCCTGAGACAGCTGAGGGTTAACCCCAAGATTATTCTGTGAAAACAAAGCCATTCCTGGATCACAGGGGATTTTTTATTTTTATTTATTTATTAAGATTTATTTGAAAGGTAGAGTTACAGAGCGAGACAGAGAGAGGAGGGGAGAGACAGAAAGATCTTCTATCCCCAAATGGCTGCAATGGCCAGGGCTGAGCCAGGCTGGAACCAGGAGCCAAGAACTTCTTCCAGGTCTCCCACATGCGTGCAGGGGCCCAAGAACTTGGGCCATCTTCTGCTGCTTTCCCAAGTACATTACAGGGAGCTGAATTGGAAGCAGAGCAGCTGGGACCCAAACAGATGCCCATACGGGATACCAGCATGGCAGGCAGCAGCTTGACTGCTACACCACCACGTCGGCCCCTCACTGGGAGAATTATCATGTGCCAGGGATAACCAGTAAACCATCTTTATAGGATAAGGACCAAAAGACAACAGAAGAGAAAACAGAAGATGGAATTAGGCCCATGGAATTCAAAGCAAATTTTCATTTTTCATTAATAGAAGATAATAGGAAGATACTGAACCTGGGGACTAAAAATTGGTTCTACAGGTTAGCTGTTGACCTTGGGCTTAACCAATCTCACTGACAATTTTCTCACCTGAAAAGTAGAGACAGTGAGATCTACCAGCTTTTGTCATGGGTTTCAGAGCAATAAGAATCAAAGACAAAAATGCACTTCATCTCATTTTGTAAACTATACTATTCTTAGTAAGTGGAGATTTGGAGATTTTTTTAAGTATTAAGGATAAAAGCCAATTTAAGTTAAAATTATATACATATTTAAAGATTTGTTTTATTTATTTGAAATGGGTAATGACAGAGAGGGGGAATGACAGAACTTCATTCTGCTGATTTACTCCTCAAATGACCGCAATGACTGGGATGGCTCCAGGCCAAAGTTAGGAGCTAGGAACTCCATCCTGGTCTCCCACATGAGTGGCAGGGGCCCAGTTACTCAGGCCATCTTCTGCTGCTTTCCCAGGCACAATAGCAGGGAACTGGATCAGAAGTGGAGCAACTAGGACTCAAACCAGCACTCAAATAAACTTTTTGACTTGGATAGGTGTCTTTTTTGTTTTTTTTTGTTTTGTTTTGTTTTGTTGACAGGCAGAGTGGACAGTGAGAGAGAGACAGAGAGAAAGGTCTTCCTTTGCCATTGGTTCACCCTCCAATGGCCGCCACAGCCGGTGCACTGCGGCTGGCACACCTCGCTGATCTGATGCCAGGAGCCAGGTGCTTCTCCTGGTCTCCCATGGGGTGCAGGGCCAAGGACCTGGGCCATCCTCCACTGCACTCCCGGGCCACAGCAGAGAGCTGGACTGGAAGAGGGGCAACCGGGACAGAATTCAGTGCCCCGACTGGGACTAGAACCTGGTGTGCCGGTGCCGCAAGGCGGAGGATTAGCCTATTGAGCCGCGGCACCGGCCTTTTTTCTTTTTTCTTTTTGCTGTCTTCAATAGTAGCTGCTGTAGGTCTGCCCCATTTTTGGATGAGGCAGTAATGGGAAATGTTGGGTTGGCTCACTGATTTCACATATGATACAAGGTTATCGTAATACAATCAGCTAGTTGAAGATAAAGAACAATGTTAGGATAATCTGTTAGCATTAACAAAAGTAAACAATGAGTATAAATAGAATTATGTCTGCTACAATATTTTGAGAGATTTATTACAAAGAAACAGGTATGTAAATGACCTGTCCTATTTAAGAATCCATTGGTTTCTATGAGTTAAGCTTCATGTAGCTTCAGTCTCAGGCTGACTATTTCAATGCACAAGTATTTATAATTATTTATAACGTATTAACTTTGCTCCTTGCTTCAGCATTGCGCAACTCCTTAGTAAAGCAGTAGCTGCTAAAAAGTAAAGCCCAACAACCACTTTTCTCAAATCACTTCATTAAAACATGAAAACCACAAGTCTTGGCCTCTTGCAAAAAGGCTTTTAAAGTATCTCAGTATTTAACTTGGATAAAAATAGAGGAAAGCAGAAACATAAAGTGCCGATTTGTACTATAACCTGGTCTCACATTTCAGTATGCTCCCAGTTCCAAGTTTATTTGTTTTAAATAAAAAGATTTATTTTATTTGAAGAGCAGAGTGATGGAGACAAAGTTTGCAGGAGAGAGAGATTTGTCACCTGCTGGTTTACTACCCAAATGCCCACAACAGCCAGGGCTGGGCCAGGCTAAAGCCAGGAGTCAAGAACTCTGTCCTGATCTCCCACGTGGGTGGCAGGAACCCAAGCACTTGGGCCATCATCTGCTGCATCCTAGTTGCATTTATAGGATGCTAGATCACACACGGAGTAGCAAAGCAAAACACATATGTGGGATGTAGGCATCCCAAGCAGAGGCTTAACCCTCTGCCCTACAGCGCCAGCCCCCTCCTCCATTACAGTGTTTTTAAATTAATAAGTAAGCAAGTAAAACAAGGCTTCACATGTGAAAAGCAGAGAATGGTCCAGAAGTCTTCTATTCAAAGACAAATTAATTGTTTTTTCCCAATAACTTAACAGAAAGAAATGCATACTTAGAAAACTTCAGGGGTTCTTTAAATAATAGTCAGAAAAATATAAAAATATAAAAAAAAAAAAAAAACAAGAACAGAACACTTAAAACTGTAAGGGCAATTACCCTCTGTTTAAAGATGGTTGCTGTAGAGATGGGCAGAGAGAGCTCTCTAAGTCACGTGTTTGTATGTAAATTCTCTGGGCAGATGTCTCTATAACTCATCGTGTTCATATGTAAATTCTCTAGCAGATATAAATCCATCTCTGTCTTCATCTTCTTTATCAAAAATATCCTCCACCAACACATCATGATGGCTTTCATTCACCACTGCACCGTGCTTTTCAAACTCCTTCTTTAAATACACTTTAACCTACAAAATAACAGATTCCGTTAATGACTCTGATTCATAAAACAGCCACACTGAGCCAACCAATAACACAAATATGTACTGGTGGTTCATTTTAACCAAATACAATAACTACTAAACAATTACTTAATGATATATTGCTGATGACAGTAAAACAATTATAAGGAATTTAAAAAAAAACATTGCTGTGCTGCTGTGGTAGAGACAAAATATTGCTCAGAGGCATAAATACAGCTTTTATCACACGTATGATCCTCACGTCAAATACAAGGCTTATAATATCTGAAAAATATCCAGTAAAAGCTGTTCTTCATCTGCATCCATATGAAAACTAAAATAAAAAAAAATCTGCATCTAAACAAAGCCAAGCATTTGAAAGACTACTATTTTTAAATCTGTTGAATTAGATAGATCTTTGAAGGCCAGATTAAACAGTGCCATTTTTGACTTGAATAGGTGTGTGGGAGTAGTGGTATTGTGGACCTGGCTACGGTCATGCCACACTGATTGAGCCTAATATGACATCCTGACTTCAAATGTTAAAGCAAACCTGGTGTGAGTGCCTAGACTCTAAGTTTCCATTTTAATTAGATGTTTAAAAATATAAATCAGGGTAGATGTTTTATGTTGAGACACCTGTGTTTGGATAGGAGTGCCTGGGTTCAATGCCCGCCTGTGGTGCCTAACTCCAGCTTCCTGATGTGGGCCCTGGTGGAGCAGCAGTGATGGTTCAGGTGGATGGGTCCCTGCCATTCACGTTGGAGACCTGGACTGAGTTCCTGGCTCTCCGCTTCCCCAGCTACTGGAGGCCCCCCCAGGGGAGAGGGGGGGATGGGAGCTAGCTCTATCTTCTCACTCTCTCTGTCTCCAA
Organism: Oryctolagus cuniculus; assembly: GCF_964237555.1. Taxonomy (NCBI): domain Eukaryota; kingdom Metazoa; phylum Chordata; class Mammalia; order Lagomorpha; family Leporidae; genus Oryctolagus; species Oryctolagus cuniculus. The sequence goes on from NC_091447.1 coordinate 21,350,810, forward strand.
TAAATTAAATAAATTAAAATTTAAAAAAAAATTTAAATACTGTTCCCAATTTCCTACTACATTTGCCCTAAGACAATTCAACATACATTTTCAATTTTAAAAACTGTCTTGTTTGTATTTCTCCTAACTGCTGGTTCACTCCCCCGTGTGCCCATAGCAGCTGGGGCTAGGCCAGGCCAAAGCCAGAAGGCCTAACTCAATCCGGGTCTCTCACATGGATGGCAAGGACTCAACTAATTGAGCCACCATCTGCTGCTTCCCAGGCTGCATCTCAGCAGAAAGTGGAATGGAGAGCAGAGTCGGGACTCTACCCCAGGTACTCTAACGTGGGATGCAGGTGTCCCAAGAGCAGCTCAGCCTCTGTGCCAAATGTCCATTCGCCTGTATTTTCATTTTCAACCATTTCTCTAACTCCTCCTTCTGTTTAGAGCAGCAGCCATTTCAAATTCTCTCTTCCCCCTTACCTCCAACATGCAAACACACAGCATGTGTTTATTTTTAAGATAAAGTAATTTAATGTAGCTGGTAAAAAAAAAAAAAGAAAAAGAGGACAATGAAACTCTACAGATAAATGTACGCTCTATCTCTAGGATATACTGTATGAATTTGGCAAGATGCCAAACAATACTGCTCTGGTTGACAAATTGCTTTGGGCATTCCCTGAAGGTCCATAAGTTAAAGGTTTAGTCCCCTGGTGGTATTACTGAGAGGTTACAGAACCTTTAGGGGGAGGGGGATGGCCTCAAGGGAGGCCTTGGGTCATTAGGGGCACTCCCCTTGGAGAGCACTTCTCTAGAGAGGGTTGATAGAAGCTGGAGTTGGGGCCCAGTCTCCCTGCTTCCTTTCACCATGTGATCCTCCTCCACTTGCCCTTGCCTTCACCAAAGCCTGCACCAGCCTTGGACTTGGAACCTCCAAAACTGTGAGCTCAATCATAAGCCTTTTTTCACTGAGTTAACTGCTTTAGCTACTTCATTCTACTCACGAAAAAACTAATCGATACAAGTATTTACAGGGTTCAGCACTTTGTGTAGGAAAGGGGGAAATTAACCATACAAGTGTTTCATGTTTGCTTGGGTTTGCACATAGCAACACTGGAAGGATATGTTAAATTAATAAAACTGGATGGGGGAACCACAGGGTGGGAGGGGACATGCTTAGGAGAAAGACCTCTTAATAAACATCTTTTTATATTGAGTTGATTCTTTTTAAAATTTATTGACATTTTATTTTAAAGGCAGAGAAACAGAGACAAGAGAAACAGAGAGAAATCTCCATCCACTTGGTTACCCCTCAAATGACCACAACAACTAGAACTAGATCAGGCTGAAGCCAGGAAACCAGAACTCCATCCTGATCTCCCACACAGGTGGCAGGGAACCAAGTGCCCGAGCCATCATCTGCTGCCTCCCAGGCGCATAAGTAGGAAGCTGGATTGGAAGTGGAGTACTAGGACTCGAACCAGGCATTCTGGTAAGGGATGTGGGCAACACAAGCAGCAGATTAAACCACTGCACCCAACACTCAGCCTAGGTTAATTTCTGAACCATATGAATGTGTTGTATATTCCAATTTTATGAAAGGAACTAATATTTATCTTGGATAGGAAAAAAAGGCATATGATCTGTAACACAATAAAGAGGTATACATTTACGAGCCATAGATCACGATCCTGCAGTTATTCAAGACTTAATCATTTCCTTGCCATTAGAATGAAATTGATCAAAGCATACAAAGAGACTTGCTATCTGAGCACAAGCTAGACAGGAGAGAGTGGGTAGATAGAAACCATAGAGTTAACTATCTGTCTACAGCAGCCAGGCTGACACAGGGGTGGGTAGCAATAGCTGTGAAAGCCTAGATGAAAGGAAAAAGCCTCCCCTTCCTTTCTGCTTACCCCATAGTCAGGACTTGGAGGGGACTGGGGAAATTGCTGTCCTGGAAAACCCAAGTTGGTGGGATGGGTGTTTGGCACAGTGGCTAAGAAGCTGCTTGGGATACCTGCATCCATAATGGAGTGCCTGGGTTCGAGTCCCAGCTCCTGCCTAGGAGACAGCAGATGATGGCTCAAGAACTTGGGTTTCTACCACCCATGTGTGAGACCGGGTCAAGTTCCAGTCTCCTGGCTTTGGCCGCCCACTCCTGGTTGTTGCAGACATTTGGGGAGAGAACCAGCAGATTGTAGATCTTGCTAGCTTGCTTGCTCTGTATCTGTCTTTCAAATAAAATTTTTAAAAATAAGTAGAACTTATTCAAAAGAAAGGAAAAGAAAACCCAAATTGGAGTCTCTTTTCTTCAAGTGCTGACCTTAAGGAAATTAAGTGTGTTAGTTGTCTGCTAACTGCTAGGCAATCCTTTCCAAGCACACTTAACAGCCAGTCTACAGTCTTAAACAGAAACCATCCACATGAGCTGTTTCTCAGGGCATCTAGGTTGCTTATACAGTAACTCCAAATGGGAACTGTCTTGGCAAAATGGAGCTTTCAAAGACCCCAGGGTAAGAGCCAAGATACAATGAACCCTAAGTACTGAAGAGAAAGAAAAAAAGCAGAGACT